>NC_090319.1:367365690-368050498 GCF_040869045.1 Eurosta solidaginis
CCTTCCCTTTCCTTTCCTTTTCTTTTCTTTTCCTTTCTTTTCTTTTCTTTTCTTTTCTTTTCTTTTCTTTTCTTTTCTTTTCTTTTCTTTTCTTTTCTTTTCTTTTCTTTTCTTTTCTTTTCTTTCCTTTCCTTTCATTTCCTTTCCTTTCTTTCCTTTACTTTTCTTTCCTTTCCTTTCCTTTCCTCTCCTTTCATTTCCTTTCCTTTCCTTTCTTTCCTTTACTTTTCTTTCCTGTCCTTTCCTTTCCTTTCCTTTCCTTTCTTTCCTTTACTTTTCTTTCCTGTCCTTTCCTTTCCTTTCCTTTCCTTTCTTTACAAACTAAAACTTAACATCTCTCTAACTGTTCCCCAGGCTAGTTGGGTTATATTTAAGTCGCATGTGTATTGCATTTTTGTATGTAGTATATACATATATATCTACGACAACGCGTGTTAAATATTTTGTTTGTAATTTGCCATTTTTGCCATTGACATAAATCAAAAGGATTTTAATTTGTTCTAAACACGAAGTTAACCAATTTAATTAGACGACATTTGTCAGAGGTTTTACAAAAATCACGTTGCTGCACATACTCAAAGCACCTAATTAAAGCACGTGCTAGAAAGAAGACCTTCTTGAACTGCCTTAACATTGCACACATTTATTTCGAGAGTTAAGAAACGGTTATTGCAAATATTGAAGGGCAAATTAATAAATATAAACAGGCAATTTGCGCAAATGAGTTAGATTAATAAAAAAAAGTTCATAAACCTATTAATTATTGTGATTTTAAACACCTTTGTTTTACTTATTTTGCGTTTCTGCTGTAGCCTAATGCGCCTCAATCTCCCCAAAACACTTTTTTCCTGGCATCTCAAGCTCTATCTTTTACAAAGATTCATATCGGACAGGTATGCTAGAATACAGGATTTTAGAGGTAATTGCAATAATTCTCTGAATGAGCTGAACATGTCCATTACTGTTATTTAGTATAGCCGTGTAAATCTGTATAGGATAGCTTAATTCAGATATTAACTCTTCTACAGCTACCAGTGGGTATCGATAGCTGTAATATGACATAAAATAGCCTTTAAATTTTTTTGCAGGAGAGTTACGGATATGAGCATTCCTTTGTCGGATACGAATTCGGAACCATTGTGGTGCTAGCCAGAGTGCCGTGAGCATGATTTTTTTAATCTTTCGATCCTTTGGATGTATATTTTTAGTCTCTTAAGGGGCACAACCACTCGATATTGTTACCACCAACCACCCGAATTTATTTAATGGAAGCCGTAGTAAACAAGAATTAATGGCTTTGAATCGTAAAAAAAGGGTTGCTGGATATGTTGGATTCTTATCAGCATCACATACTGCGGATAAGACTGCAGTAGGAAGTATATAACTTGTTACAATATGCAAGTTTTAAAGGTTGTGCTCAACCCCTCCCGGTATGATTAGCTTCAGGCGAGTTGCAATTCCGTTAGACTGAAACCATCCCAAATACAAATTCTCTATCATAATTCCATAGCGACCCAGAATCCACAGCAAATGCAGCGTCTGGAAGGCAGAATTAACAGCCATAAATCAAAAGAATATCACGCCGATTACAATTTACTCCGACAGTAAAGCTGGGATCAAAGCTCTTGAGTGGTTTTTCTTTTAGTTCAGGCGTTTTAAAGAGACATGTTAATATGTGCAGTATTCCGATAGCCCTGAATGGCGACTTAAGGATTGCTAAGCGCAAGATAAAGCTTCATAGATTTACAGCTTCTCAAACCCAATTGTGGAGTCCCCTCTTTATTGTCAATTATTCAGCAGCCGAGGCTACGGCGACCCCAAGTTCCTCAGTGTTAGGGCCTAGAAGATTAAATTGGCGCTGTATTAATGGTGCGCTTTACCAAAACGTATCCGATCTGTATATGGGAAAGGACGAAAGAAGAAGACTTAAGGATTTTGTTGCGATATTATACGTAGAAGGAAGGAAGTCGATAGCGCAATGCAATTCTGGTGAATTTCCAATTGGGTTGATGAAGGCTCAAAGTCACGTAAAGTTTGGAAAACGGGGTGTGGTCAAGGCATTAACTACTTATTTTGGAGCATACCTCATCTAGAGTGAGAATAGGACATTTCATGTGGAGTCCCCCATTTGATGCTGGCTGTCCCAGCGTTATAAAACCCAGCAATATTCCTTAGAACTTCTTTGAGAGGTTGTATAGTAAAGATATCCACTAGACTTCTGTTTTCCTTCGCCGTGGGAAGAATAAAGGAATGGCTGACAAACATGGACCTAGAGATGTCTAGCAACAAAACAGAAATTATTTTGGTGAGCACAAAGCGGACTGTGGATGAGTTAGTCCTAACCATAGGAGATTATCAAATAAATTCAAAGCCTTTCTTGATATATCTAGGGCGGTGGGGGAGAATGTTTCTAGAGTTAGTGGAGCTATAACGCGAATAATGCCCAACATCGGCAACCCAAGCGAAGCCACCCGTCAGCTATTATCCAACGTAAACAGCTCGATAATATTATATGCAGCACCAGTATGACACGAATCTAAAATGCTCCACCAAAAATATATACTAGCAGCCTACCGTATTACTGCTATACGAATAACATGTGCTTATCGGACGTTGTCCGAAGACGCGATCCATGATTTAACCAGGAAAATCCCTTAGTAGATCTGTATGGCATTGGAACCAGCCGACCATCTAAGGATGCTAAGAAAAGCGCAAGGCTGCGAATAATAGTTAGGTGGCAAGAAAGAAGGCAAGATTCGAGAAAGAAACGCTGGACCTTCATGCTGGTTCGAAATATAGCGGAATGGTACGAGCGAAAACACGGCGAGCCATATTACCACCTCACACAGTTATTGAGCGGCACGGCGGTTTCAAGGAATATCTACATAAGCGTGCGATTGATGACGATCCTTTCTGTCCACACTGTCCTTCCGAATTGGAAAGCGCAGAACGTGTTATGTTTCAATGCACTCGTTTCACGGCAGTGAAAGTTCTTGGAGAGGAGCCTTCCATTAGGAATTTAGTTCCCCGAATTTGCGGAAAAATAGATTGTTGGACTGCTGTGATGCATGCTGAATGGGAGCGCAGAGAAATGCGCATATGACAAAATCGCCTCCCCAACTTACTTTACTTTTTGATCGTCCTGGCTTTTCATTTAAAACTAGCTGACTGGTGTTAGCAACTAATATGAAAGATAATAGCGGGCGTAGCGGGAAATGGTTAATGACAAAGAAATACGTGCATTAAATTACAACAAAAATATCTTCACTTTCAATTTAGTTAACAAACATATTTCGTATACAACAAACAATAATAGCAAACGAACATATCTCGTTAATATTACATATGTATGCATATATGTATTAGGGCGGGTCGATTTAAAAATCGCTCATTGCTCTATGAAAATCGTATTCTAGTGATCAAAATAAGAAACCTTGCCGAAGGAGCCATACCTCTAAAACGAATTCTGATGTCCCCCCCCCCCCCCCCCCCCTTTAGATCGAACTTTTGGGTAGGGGCAATTTCAATTTTACCTGCTGTGTCTTGTGGTGGCTTAAAAAAACAACACAAGAAATTTTACGATCTGCAATTGTGTCACAGTGATACCTTCATTTTTTAAAACGTTTGAATAAAAAACCCACACAACTATGTTTACGACATGCAAATGCATCACAGTGATGCCTTGGTTTTAAAAGGGAGTTGTAAAAACGCTAATTTCTAATAATTTTTTTAAATTTTTTTTCTATTACTAAGTTAAATTTTCATTTACATATGTTCTGACTAAATAAATTTCTAAAGAGAAAAATAAACTCCAAAAAGAAAACACATAGGCATTTCAAAGTGGGATTTTTCAAAATTTGCCCATACGACCCAAAGTGGGGGACATCAGAATTCGTTTTAGAAGTATGGTTCCTTCGGCAAAGTTTCTTATTTTGATCCCTAGAATATGATTTTCACAGAGCAATGGGCGATTTTTTTGCCTCCCCACAAATCGACCCAGCCTAATATGTACGCATCTAGAAGCATTGATTTATATGTTCATACAGAAAATATTATTAACACATAAACATTTATTGTGACTCCATTTGAATTGCTTATTATAAAATTAGTACGTGAGTAATTGTGTTAAAGAAAATTTCTACCAACAATGCACGATCTAAGAAGAATTTAGTATTCTTGTATGTTTAAAGGCATCAATGCACATGTGGGTAGATAGGTAGGCAGACATGCGCAGTTCGATCAATCAATATGCGCTTAGCGTTGAATTTTTATTACAAGTTTATGATCACAAATTATTGTGGACAAGTGAGTAACGCAACATTAAATTGAATAATTTAATGTTAATGTTGTTGGTAATAAAGTAAAATGTGTAAGTTATTGCTTAAAAATTATGTAATGTGGTGTTTGTGCTAATGATGCATTTCATTTGTATACCTTTCAGGGAAAATGAAATGGTATATCAATTTTGTCACGAAACTCAAAATTGTAAACCCTTAAAGGAGAAGAGATAGACCCATCAGTAGTTTTACATATATGATCATGTCGACAATCTGCTTTGATTTAGCCAAGTCAGTCTGTCTGTTTGAACGCAAACTAGTCCCCCAATATCAGATGTCTTGATAAAATTTGGTATTGGAACCGACCGGATAAAACCACTGTAGCATACACATTAGATTGGGTCGATTTATTAACCGAGATCGGGCCATCGACTTTTCGATAGGATTTGGGCTCAGGAAAAAAAGTTTCACTATGCATACCCATAGTACAGGTTTACAAGTATGATATGTATGAGAAGGAAACAAATCCTTTCTCTTTCTAACACACTGTCAAACTATTGTGGAACTCAGTGGAACCTGCGTGGAACATGCGTTTGACACTGAACGAAGTGTCAAAATTACCGGGGCTGCTGTTGTGGAAAGCGACGCAGGGAAACAAAAAAAGGAGCGGAATATCAGATATGGGTTGCTGTGATGGTCAATTTTTTTGAACGAATTTAGTATGAAAATGAGGTGCACCTATATGGGTCCTACAGAAAATTATACAAAAAAGTATTGAATTGAGGTATCTGAGGACGCGTAGTTATTCCAACATTAAGAATACAAACACGGGTGCTAAGTTTTTCTACTCGTTCAAAAGTTTTCCGCGAAAAACAGTTTGAAACCGAGGTCGACTGCAATAACCCGTCCAAAATAGTAGAAAGATTTATGAAAAGACGCGATTTGTCCTGTTATCAATAGTCCAAAGGCAAAAAAGTATTCGAATTATTGGAAGCGAGGCAAAAACGCGTTTATTAATACTTCCCCCAACGGTTTTGGTCATGTTGTAGCAATCGTCTCCGGTAATAAAGTATCACAATTTGTTAATTAAAATTGTCCAAAACATATGGATTTTAAAGAGAGATGTAATTAAGTGCTCGTTTGAAAGTAAGTAAAGATATTTCTTTGTAATTTTACAACAAAAAATTTAACCCAGTTTTCGTTAACAGCTACTAAACTTTTCTTGGACCTAAGAAGTACAACAGTGCCAAATAGCATCCACAAACAAAAAAACGAACAAGAACAAGCATTTTATCGGGTGAGCGTGGCTGTGTATGTGCGTGCTGCTTCATATTCTACTTGTAGACCTGTACTATGACGCATACCCTAAAAAATAATTTTCGAGCCTGCAAAATTTTTATTTTTTTTTTTACTTTTTTTCGATTTTTAAGGATTTTTCATGACCTACTAAAAAATTTTAATTTGATTGTAAAACTTTCGTGTATACCTTGTCCGACCCAAAAATGTCCGCTAAAGTAAAAAAAAAAATTCTTTGTTGGTGTGGAAAACTAGTACGCAAATTGGAAGAGAAGAGAAGCTCGGCCTTAGATCCTTAGAGGTTATCGCGCCTTACATTTATTTTTATTTTTTATATGTATGAACACTACGCCTGTGAGGTATTTGTAAATTATATTGCAGTATATTACCAAAAAGGAACTCTTACGCAGCTTCATTGGGTTTCTTGTTTTTTAACGCTTTCGAAGATGCGACCACGTACTCAGTTTTCTCCTGATTTGAGGTTTTCGAGTTTCCTTTCAACCTCGCCCAAAAAAGAAAGACATTACTTTTGAATTTTCATACATGATCTTTTATTATTTATTTATATATATTTTTTTTGTGTTTTACTTTTTTTCTTTTTAATCAAT
The DNA here is from genome assembly GCF_040869045.1 of Eurosta solidaginis. Lineage (NCBI taxonomy): Eukaryota > Metazoa > Arthropoda > Insecta > Diptera > Tephritidae > Eurosta > Eurosta solidaginis. Next base: position 367,371,872 of record NC_090319.1, read on the forward strand.
TAAATTAGTTTACTTAAATTTTGTCACATTTAACATAATATTTTTCGCATTTTACAATTGTGATTGCCATTAAATTTAATATTTATCAATAATAATAATACTTATAATAATAATATTTTATTTAGCTTATTTATATTTCACATTTTAAATATTTTCTGCATTATATTTAGTTTTTTCTTTCTTACTGGTTATAAATTTTATTTAGTTTTAGACGTTCTTTTTAACTATCAATATGGCCAATTACAGTTACATAGCGAGTTATGTACAATTATGTATGTATGTGTACTAACACATTAATATATCTAACAATACAGTTACATATTTATTTATTTATATTTTAGCACAATATTACAAATACACATACATTTACAAGTCGGTGTATGCAGAAAGTCATTTATTTTTTTATTGGCGGTATAATTTTTATAAATTAATTACGATTAAATATACTAAATTATTATAATACAAGTTGAGCTTATAAAATATAACAACATGAAATCAAATTTATATAACAAAAAATTATTATTTTTTTGTTTAATAAGTTCTTTTATTTTTAAACACATTAAAATTTTTATAACATTTTATGCGTTTTTAAGAGAGGTTTTTGAATTTAAAATCTATAATTACATATACAGGGTGTTGGCGTACTCTTTTACCCTATAGTTTTATTATTATTTACATCTTATTCGTAATCATTTGTTTTTTGTTTTTATACAATATTTTGTATAACTAAATCTTATTTATAAAGGGTTTATACATTAATATAAATCTATACAAGATTTTGCTTTTATTTTTTTGTTTTTGATTTGCTTAGTAACTTTTTTTGACCTTTTTGTATATTTCACCAAAAATTTAAAATATATTTTTTTTTATGTTTCTTTGTTTTAATGGTGTGTTCAATTTATACTTATTATTAAGAATTCATGAGCTTAACACCGGCTTATAATAATTGAATAAACTGAATTAAGCAAGTAAACAAATACAAGCAGGGTAGCCTAGTGGTTAAGGCAACTGCAAGTTTCACCGTGTGATTCGCTGTTCGAATCTCGGTGAAACCTTTGATAATATTACGAAATTGTCTGACCATGAATTCGTGGCGGTTTTCGAAATGTTACCATCGCAATATGCCTGTAAATGTTTTCTTTCTTTCTTTTTAGTTTCTCTCAGAATAAAACAAAATAATTGAACATTCATTTATTGAACATTCAATTATTATATGTCGGCGTTAAGCTCATGAATTCTTAATAATATATATATATATATTTTATTAAGACTAATATGTTTAATTTTTTAACTTTAATAATGGTTTTCATATCTAATGCAATTTTTTTTTGTTTTTGTTTGTGCTATCACGCAAGAGTTGCCATTTATTTTAAATTTTTTTTTCTATTGTTAGTTTTCAACTCCTTTATTTAAATGTGCATTATTTATTTTTTATACTATATGTAATTTCATACTTTATATTCTTTTTCTAGTTTTGAGTTTCTGCAATTTTGAATTGTTTAGTAGCAACATTTTTTTTTGTAGTTCTGTATTAAAAAAAGTTAGGTTACAGGTTTTGGACGTTTTTTGTATGCTTTGAACTTCCATTAAGGAAAATTTTATATTGTTTGGCCATACAAGGTATATATTTGAAAAAAAAAAGGTTTTTACATTAATATTTACTTTTTATTGTTTTATCATAACAATATTGCAAAATGCTGTTCTATAATAATTTTCCTTGGATACTGTGTAAACTGTAGCTATATATTCTGTTCCAAAGCTATTCAGTTGTTATTTTAATTTAAATAATACTCGTCAAGTGTACATAAAATATAAATTTGTAAAAATTTTGTGTAAAGCAGAAAGTTATGATCAAAAATATTAGAAAATTTTTTAAATTAATCGAATAATAGAATATCTGCTCTATGATGATAAATGCTTGTCAAGAGGCTATGTAAGTTCTTAGAAAGTGGTTATGTAATATAGCTCCCAAAAAGCATAGGATTACGGGTCTTCTTGTATCTTTGTTTCGTAGATGGGGATGGGTCAGTGTGATGAATTCCGAATGAAGCTACCTTAGGATTTCTAACCTACAGATAAATTCTTACTTAAATAAACACGGTGAAAAGGGTCCTTAGAAATTTTAGTTTCAAATTGTCCATTGAAAAGGTTTGTTGTGCCTTAAGGAGAGACATACAATACGTCTCTATTGCTCTAACTAAGTAAAAAACCAACTCTGTGTGGATGCGTTAATTGACCTGCCTATTTATCTTGGGATAAAATTGCTGAGTTATGTGCTTATATCATAGTGCAATGGGATGTCTAGTGTTATGAAGGTTCGGGGAAGGGAGAACTGTCTGTTTTGAGTTTCATTGTGCTCTTTAGCATTGGGCGTTTCCTCTTCACCTTTTTATCGAGTATAAATACTGAGTGCGGTGTTCGCGGGGGTTTGCAATTTGCTTCAATAGATTAGGCAACCATACTGGTGAGTTGTATCGTATGTAGTCTGCACCAGCCACCGTGTAGTGTGCTTCGTTTGGTTTATACTTTGGCAAATACTTCGAGTGAATTTTTTTCATGAAAAGCTTCTCAGTGAAAAATCATCTGCCTTGCAGCTGTCGTTCGAAGTCGGCATAAAACATGTTGGTTCCGTCCTGGAAGAGGAGCTCGGCCTAAATCTCCTCAGAGGTAAATTTATCCAAGCATTTTATTCAATTTATTTTATTTTTGCTCCTAACTTATCTATATTTAGTTTAAAACTTAGGCTACTATCGAATGTAATGCCCTGGAATCTTGGATACCCGACAATTGCTGGCGTAATACCGCGACGTGGATGCTGAAATGCGAAATCTACGTTGTAAATGCCGTCACGAGAAGTGAGACAACTGGCTAGATAGAGGAGAGGTTTGTTAAAACTGGAGCTTAGTTGAACTATAGGTGGTTCACACTAGTATCCATTTTAGGACAATCGACTGCACGGAAAAGGGATAGGGAGTTTTGATATATAGGCACTATACAATAGAGGTGATAGAAAACCACTTGTTTAATTATTCTTGATTTGAATACTTCTTTACGGAGTGTACTTTTGTCTTTCTTCCACCCTTATAGTTTCGTAGAGCAGATACTCTACTATTCGTAATAGCGCCATTGTTTTAACTATTCTAAGTGCTCGGCCGTGCGTTCTTTTGGAACCCTAAGGCAAATGTACAGCAAATAGTATCAAAAACAGGCTTAAAGGAGTTGAGAAATCCATGCATATCTACTAGGGTAGTAAAAAAAATATTCATATGAAAACTAAAGTCGCGATGATGCAACTCTAAGAATTAAAATAAAAAACAAGAAGTTTAATAAGCTGTTTTCATGGAACAGGGAACAATATTTTCACTATACCAGTAGAAGAAAAAAAAATTTTTGTTGGCCAATCGCGATTCCATACACGTCATTGTAGAATTTGAGATTGAACGTTACCATCAAGTTTTTACAAAACCAGACAAATTAGCAAAAAATCATCGTATCCTTTGGAGTGCTAAGGGTCGATGATACAAAAATAAAATCAGAATTTTTACAGGTTTTCATTTTGAATGTCCAGCACAAGTTCTTCACTATACCAAAAGAATTAACTATTTAATACACATAGTAAACTATTTTCATAGTTTTTTTTTGACCCACCTTACTATTTACTCCTTAGAGGATATTTTTCCAATGGTTAAACTATGATTTTAGGTGCCAAGATGTGTTACGGCTTCTTGCAGCCGAAGGAAATTTTACTAGCTTGGGAGTTTATCGACGGTGATTAGAAAAGTAGATTATGTTGGGAGGTTTGAAAGGGGGAAAAATGTGAAGCAAAAAACTAGACTCCCTGAAGAAGATACGTGAGTATCGAAACGCGTAAGAGTAAGAAGGGAGGTTTGAATTTTACCGTGTCATTACCGGTCGTTAAGCTGCAACTCAGCATATATAGACACGAACCGTTTTCAAATCAGTTAGGTAAAAGAAGTTCAAGGTGTGTCTTATTTCAAGTCTATTTTAAAGAATTTTTCTAAATATCGAAATGTACTACAAGCAGCCAGAAAGGAAAAATTATTTATGTAAACAGAGCTTTCTTTATGCGGTTTAAAGGTTCAGAGTTTAAAATAAAAATTATATTTATGTTTTGCATTCATAGGTTTTAATATGTTTTAAACGCCTTTCACAATAGTTTGTTGATTGAAATATTTGTTTTATTAAGATAGAAGAAACTGAAAACTGTTTCAGTTAAAATACAAATATTTTTAGGAACTCTAGGCTAGCTCACACTAAATTGAACTACATAATACGTTTTTATAAACTTAAAATACTTAAAGTGGGATAGTTTTCTGCGATGGATTGTTTTTATTTGTGATGCCAAACATGGAAGGATTTGAACGAAATTAAAAATAACTTACGTAAATAAAAAAAGTTATTGCACAAAAGTTTAAAATAGTTAAATTATTTCATAATAATGTTTATATACATATATTTTTTAAATAAACTTCTTTTCAAAGAAATTTAAAAAAAAATGTAAGACTATTAACAAAGTATAATTATTGTTTAATTTTTTCTTCCCAAAAATATTTTCTGCCAACCGACAGAAGAACTGGCGACCTCAGCATTGTATTAATTAAATTTTGCTTTTCGCTTTTAATGCTTATTTACATTTATACATATATACTCCCGACCATATCCGTTAAAATTCAGACCAAGCATTGCGAATGTTTATTTATTTTCATAAAAAATTTTTTCATCTTACGCTTATTTAACTGGCGCCAAACAATTGTCTGCAATATTTAAATATTACAAAAACAACGCCACGCCCTTTTTAATACACCCCTCTACTTTGCTTAAGTTAATCCTTTGGTTAAGCCGCAACGGTGCCACTTAAACAGTAGCTCAGTCGTTCAGTGGCTTAGCCGTTCGTATAATCGTTTCATTGAATGCAAAACACTCGAAAAAGCAAAAATAGGAAACAATGAAGTTCAAAAACCTATTAACCAGGCTTAGCTGTTAGCTAGTCTGTAGCAGTGTAGAGCGGTCAGCAACAAGTGCAGCGTAACGGACAGCAATAAGATGGATGGCCGGTGGATAAGCTGAGCTGAGGTTGAGTTCTGGCGCACTTCTTTTCCATTCTACTTCTTATACGGTTTACCGCAAAAGTTGATCGGCACAATTTCACGCTCGATTGATTTAATCCTGTCAGCAGGTAAATTTTACTTAAATTTTTTTTCTTTTTTTCATTGCTTTAATGAAGTTGCACGCCAATTGAAATTTTGCTATGTATTTTGTTGGCCTACACTCACTCATTAATGTTGGCGGCGACAGGATAATCCCAGCATTATTTATCAAAACCATAACGCCTTGAGCCTTGAATAGCTGTACTAAGCGCCAGTGTGTTGGAGAGCGAGAGAGAGCGCACATGCTAAATGTTGAGTAGGATTTCATATCTTTGTGGTCAAAATTGCCTGTTGATGAATTGTTTTGTTGCAAAATAGTTTGTTGTGGCACGTTAGGCAAATTGTTTTTATTAGTTTTAGTTCTGTTTTGCATGCATATTTTTGTTGTTGTAACCTCACATAGAGGCATTTTTCTTTATGGCATTTATGAATTTGTGGCAAGTTTTGTTGGTTCTGCTTTACTCTTTATACATATTGCTTTTTTTGCGTTCACTGGTATGTTTGTTGTTGTTGCTTTTATGAACTTTCTTATTAAACGCCTAACTTGCGTGCTAAGTTTTTATTTTCCACATTCTTTGCCTTGTTTACTTTCAATTGAATAAATTATTATTCAAATTGTTCCCGCTCCATCACGTATAATCCGTCCGCCAGGTGCCCTGTTAACATAAAGGAGAAAAAAGTATGATTTTAGCTTGATTTAAGTAGCAAGAATGTAATTGTGGGCGATTTGATAAAATTACTTAATAAACGTGATTTGAGAGCAGCAAGCAGGGATTTTCTCCTAAAACAAATTTTGTTTTCAATTGTGGAGCTCCAACTTTCTTGTTAAGAAAGAGTTGAGAGCGCAAATTAGAGAAAGCTCAGAGTAGGTAAATTGTGGGCAACAGTGGTGGCAAGGAAAAATATATAGGCTCCATTTATCAAAAAAATTTGGTTTAGTCCAGTCCAAAATGAACCTGTTGAGAACTGTGCAGTAAAGAAAAGTGCTTTTGAACTACCCTTGATGGTACTTGTACAACTTTGGCAGAGAATTTTCATAGTGTGCGTAAAATTCTGAGCTAATGCATGAGTGCGGTTTATGACGAAGTCGTTGCTCGTGTGCATGTATACGCAAAAACTCCCGTATGGGCGACGCTGCCAGGGCTACAAAGCATTTGTTTGGAATTTTTTCCATTCTACTGTCACCAATTGATCTAGTTTATTCCAAGCTAGCTTAAAAAATTACACAGAAACACTTTTGTGTTACCGGTGTGTTTTATTTCATATACTTTAAAGATTTACCCTTAATTCATAAAATATAAAATGTTTTATAAAACTTTTAAAATTAACATTTCTATGCAAAATTTCGTATTATAAGTTTAACAAACACAATCTTTTTTATGAATAAGGGTGTTAGAAGTTTGAAAAATTCTTCAATCAACTATGCCCATTCAGTGTACAACAGGTCGAACCACAAAAAAAAAAAAAGCCGAAAACGTTCCATATTGCTTCCGGAATAAGCTCGAAATAATTCCGAAATTAAGCCATAAGTGATCTTGAATCGATCATGTAATTCTACCGAAACTGTTTTGAAATAGTCTCGAAATTATCCTGAGCTTGTCGCAAAGTGACAACTAAAATAATCTAGAAGTAATCCTGAAATTTTGCCAAATAGGTTCTGAAATTATTTCGAAATGATTGTGAATATCCGACATATTATTAAAATGATCCTGGTATTCAAGAAGTCATCTCGAAATGTTCACAAAACAGTGAAGTAATCATTGCAAAATAGTCCAGAAACATAAGATACTATTCCATCCCCTTCAAGATTTGGTCCAATTGCGTCAATCCGTCATGCATGGACAAAGGTGCACTTAGGTCCATATTATTTAATATGCACACACATTCCCCCTTTACTTAATGTGATAATGTGGCCCTCTTTAATTTATTGATTTGGTATGCCCTTTTCTTATGGAACACACGGTCAGTCCATGTTTTATTACAGGAATCCCTAAACTGAAAAGATGATAAATCCCGTTTACAAGTACCGCTTTTGTTCAATCGTAATATAAATCCAGTTTTAAAAAAATAAAATAATAAAAAAATTCAGATATCATACATTGGGCCATTATATAAGTAAAATTAAATTTATATAAGTAAATTTAAAAATAAATAAATTTAAAAATAAATAAAAAGTTTTTTAAATTATCTTCAGAAGAGAAGATGGAAAATAAGTCAGAGCAATAGTAAAAAAGTCAGTTTTTCTGTTGTTACAGCGAGCCGACGTATCTTTTTCTAATGGCATTTTCTTTCCCGAAAATGATGTCGTCCTTTTGGTTGTTTTCAGCGCTCTCGTGATTTTTCCTGTCTCTTTCAAAAAATAAACTCCATTGAATAAGAAAATGCATAGCACAGGGTCGCGTAGTTCAAAAGGGTAACGCCATAACTCCTCATAATGTAAATACTCAAAGACCGTGGGCGCACTTTACACCTTTTTTTCATATACATTGTGGTACGGTCGAATAAGGGTATCAGCGCCAAAATGAAAACGGTTTATTCGGGAGCTAAGTCATATGCTTCACTTATCTGTAAATAGAGCATTTAACTTTTTAAGCACTTCCTTTTACTGGTCGATTTGGAGTTTTGAGCGCACGACAAAGCTGTTGTGATGTTGGTATTAGATAGGCTTATGCCGAAGATTAAGTTATTTGCTAAGGTAAACGACTTTGAATGGAAATTTCGTTCACATAAATTTGAGTGGCAAGTTATGTGGGCTTTACTAAATTTTTATTATATGGATGTTAAATCTGAATAGAAACTGTACATTTTTTCGCCAACCTAATTGCAGCACCTTTACTGTTCTACCCAGCGCTCAATTGGAGTTTGCGCTCATATAATTTTTCTGGTCATACATAGCTCTCTTAAAAGCTCACTCTTATTGAACATTAAACAAAGAGTTGAGTAAGTAAATATTTGAGATGTCTTCAAAGTGTCTTACCATCGAGCCTAAACCAAGATGATATGGCTGCGAATGTGGCACTACACCGCCACCCAGCGAACCGGCCGTTGAAAAGCCACCTTGCAGACCACTCGAAGCACCCAAAGCGCCCATACCGCCGGTATACCAGCCGCCGTGCATATGCGCATGTGCGGGATGTAAACCACTGGAAAGATGGCCATGTTGTGCTGGAAAATAAAACAAAATAAAGATATATAGAAAATTAATACATACACATGTACATATAACAAAGTGAGTAGCCATTATTTATTTAGGTTGGGTAAGTAAATATAGAGTTAATGTGTAAAACTAAGGGTACATAATGTGCACTTGAATATAAATATAATAAATATATAAATAGTAGGTATAAACAAAAAAATATTTATGAAGGTAATAAATAAAGCGTAGTTTGTTTTGCGTAGAAATTAATAAAACTTTGAAGCAGAAGAATATAAATAATTGGAATTAATCGTTATTATATATACTTTTCAAAGATACATTTTGATTTCAATTAAATATTAAAAAAAAAAAATGTCAACTTTATAAACATAAGTGCATGGTAGTCAAAAAACTATTCTCAATAAGCTCTTAATTAAAAAAAAATTATCTGTATGTGATATCTAAGTTTTTTAGCAGCTTTGTTTCTAATATTTCAATAGTTATTACTCACCCATAGATGAAAACCCGCCACCAAAGCCCTTTGTCGGATCGAGTGGCTTAAAATCACCCATACCCAAATGGCTGCCTATGGGTAAACAAGCACCCATACCCTTCTTTTTTTTCGACTTTGAGGATAATTTTCGATTTCGCGTTTGAATGCCTTCTTTTTTCATGGTAAGCGGGCGATTGACCTGGAAGCAAAAAATTAGGAAGAAAGAAAAAATTAAGTATTGTTTTGTGTAAAGAAGCTTTGTAATGATTTATGATAAATCAACATTTTAGAGTCTGTACAATTCGATTTATACACTCATACATAGATAATGCAAGTTTTCTTTTCGTTTTAAGTAAACCCAAGCAGTTTTTCATTAAATTTCCGTTGACCTTGAAGAGTAGCAAAATGTCGTTGAAAAAACAGCCCTAACTACGGAGGCTTGAGTGTTTGCACTACTAGCCCAATTTTGTAGCTCATATACATGTGTGTATTAATGTATGTGAAAAAACTGCAACAAGAACTTCCGTTGTCATTACTGCATCACTAAAAACTCTCTAGCTTCCCCATCCCACAATGCGGAGACAGTTTTCTATATTTAAACATCGATTCATGTACATTAGGGTGTCTTTTACTTTGTAATATTGTCCTATATAGCAAAAATACATCTGGAAGTATATTTCTACTTGTTTGTTTGTCGTTGCGGGGTGGTTTTGTTTTTGTAAGTCAGTTTTAAAGTTTCTAATATATCGCTAGTGAAAGTGTTTTTTTTTTATTATTCTAACGTAGCATATTTTTTGTTTGTAAATTTTCTTGTTTTATTAAAAACGGTGCAAACTTTTGAAAAATGTTAATAAAATATTTTATGAACCATGTTAAAGTTTTCTGAACTTTTCACCAGTTCGGCTTTGCAATCGTGGGTGGATCAGAAAGTATTGAGAAGTATACAGCAATCAATTTCAGTTGCATGAGAAAATTTTATTCGCCCGTTTGCATTAATACATTTGTTTAAACTTATATGAATGAACGAAATGTTACTTATAAGCTAAAAAAATTTAAAAAGAGAGAAGTATCCGTACTCAAACTCTTTCAAGCACACACATTTATGCAAATCATTTTATTGTGCCGGTAAAAGATGCTATGTATATATAAGAATTTTTCCACAAACGTCGCCGAAATTGAATAAAATGGTTTTTGTGAGTGTAAACAAACGCAGCGTTGCATAAAAGAAGTATTAAATTGATTGACCAGTTGAATACCTAGCAGCAATGTTGCATGCGATTATTGCACTTCCGTTTACAGCATTCAAATTTCAAAATCAACAATAAAAATTTGATTGCGAAAATCATTAATATCATTTGCTTCGTTTTGGGTCGTTAGTATTGAGAATAACTAAAATAATAATAAAATAATAAGTAAATACAAATTTTAGTTATTCTGAAAACGATCAATGTTAACTACTTTGGCAAACATTTTTTTTCTCACAAAAAGAATATTTGAAATCATTACCAACACTGTTGCATCCAATTATTGCATAAAGTTTTTTTTCTTGCATGCAATTATACTGTCAAAATTTAGAAATCAACAATTAGTTTTAAGAATTTTTGTCTTCCTTTCGCATAGTTAAATATTTGAGGCAGGCATCAACTAACTTCAGAATCATCAATTCAACTATTTATGTACGTGTTCTCGGTTTAATTTTTGGGACGATTTTTGTTTAGCCCTAAGCTGGCGATTTTGGCGACTTAAACGTGAATAGCTGCGATACCACTTACAATAACAAAATTGACAACCTTATTCAACAGGCCCCCAAAACAAGGGCAATATAATGTTTTTACTAATATTTTGATTTTAAATTAAATCAAGTCATAACCATCAAAACGGCATAGGTGAAAAAATGTCCAAATTTTCCATTGTAATAGAATTTGAGAGCATATGCATTAAATCGTTTTACGGCAAGCTGTTGAGCGGTTTTGACCAAATCAATTAATAGTTAAGTGACGATTTGTTAAAATTTAAATATTCATATTTTAACAAAAGCCGTGTCTCTACTTAGTCTTATACTATGGTTTTGTTTATATAAAACGCAATGCAATACTTAATATTTCATATTTCCGTAGCATATATTATCTGCATCTACTTCAATTAAGTGTAAAAGGTGCAATTTAATGTTAATGAATGCGATATAATCTGTCAAAGTGCTTTGCATAATTCGGTCCTTAGGTTTTATCTTGTTATTAAGGTAACTTATAGTCATATATAAGCCGCTTAAGGTCCTTTTCCAAGGCGTTTTCCAGATATCCCGCTTCAAAAATTCCCATCATCCCAAGTTTTTATAACCCACTGGGTTTTTAATGGTCTGGTATTTCAACCAAAAATATTTTGTTCATAGAAATAAGGCGCACCCTAATAAACATGGCATAAACCTAAATACATATATTAACAAAAAGTTGTACTTCCTTTAAACCAGTTACATTCAAAAACTCATAGTTTGCTAAATTCTACGTACCAGCCAATTCGCACGGTATGTAACCGGAATAAAATGAAACATTAAAATATTTTTACATGATCAGATAAGAGAGGCAGTGTGCGATTATTTCAACTGATAAGTTTTCCCTATTCTCTACATTACTGCAGCGCAACCATAAGCGCTACGCCCTTAACGGCATTTGCTTAGTAGGAAGCGTACAAACATATAAGTAGTACTTATGTACTTAAGGGCACCAAAGATACACAGATACACACATACACATAGCTCTTCAAACCCTCGCATACATCAACGTATTATGCGTGTAAATGTTCAAGCAGTCAACCAACCAACCAAACAACCAACCCAACGTTGCCTCTGACTAACAACGCACAAACCAACCAACCGTTGAATCAACCACTTTTACCTCCACCTTTTGCGACTATTTTTATTTAATTTATATTTTTCTATTTCCTTTTTATTCGCATAGTGTAAAGCTTCCAGCGTTTCGCTAACATTTTTTTTTTTGCGGTAATGCATTTGTTTGTTTGTGTTAGTAAGTTTGTTTTATGTGCGATTTATATGTTTGCAGTTTTTTGTTTGTGCATTTTTTGTATGAGTACTTGCATATGGTATGCTTATAGGCTTATCATTTGTGAAAAATCAACGTTGATGTTAGAAAATGCGCTTCATTGCGATACAATTACAATATTAAGTTACTCTTCATCAGCAGCCGCATGTGGAAGGGTGCTTGGCTAGCAGACTTTACACAGCGTTAAAAAAAAACTATTCAGTGATGCATTTAAAGAGGTCTATGCTTCTTTTTAGTTAACCAGCCTATCAGCCAACGAGTCTACTTACCAGCTAACAGACAAATTCATGTAAAAGATTGGGAAAAATTAAAGTACCAGGGCGTGAATTACGTTGTATAGCTTAATGGTATGCAAGTTGGGATGTGCGCACAGTGGAATATTTTATGTTCTTTATACATAGGTGCTTTTCTTTTAAGTTTGATACTTCTTAGGTTATCATCATTAACGTTTAGAGCTAGTAGTGTAGATTAGGAGCAATGATGTCTTTGATATCAAACAAATCTCTCTTCTTTCAGCATCGTAGAACTTATTGCTTTTCAAGGTCAAGGCCTTGTGCTGCCAATAGTAACGAATTTTCTTCCTAATACCTACAAATTCCAAAAAAATTTCAAAACCCCCGCAAGAAACAAATTAGACAGGCCAATTTCAGACGACAAAATCAAAGTGTATCAAATTTGCGGTAAAGTCCATTGTTTTAATACAAGGATTAGTTTCTGTATTTCACTTTGTCATCAGCTAGTTTTTTAGGTACCGAGCTCTGAGCACGAGTACACTTGCTTTAAATTGCTGTTAATGAAAATGATGGCAACGTAAGTACGTGTCGGCCTAATCTTAGGACGAAGCAATGCAAACGTATGACCAGCCCAAAGAAACGTATGACAAGCAAACCCATCCGTCAACACAGCCATTTGAATTCCCCGTTGCCCGTTTTGTTATTTGTATCAAAAACAACTCCTAGTAACTATCGCCGTTTACACTTTTATATTTTTTCTCTAATATTAGCCGTGTTTTTTTTTTACACGCGTAACGTTGTGATAGATAGTGGAAGCGCATAGAATACATAGAATTAGTGTAGAGAGTGAAACAAAGACACAAATTTCAGCTACATCTGAGTATAATGCGTATTGAAATTTAGTAGGACAAAATTTATGCGCAGCAATTTCAGAGGTGTATTTAAAGTTTGTCGCTTAGCAGTCCATATGAAGTTTAAGCGTAAACAGATATACGCGTGTTAAAAAACACGGCTATTAATAACAGTAACCGCATTTTTTCATCGCCATTTTCGTCTAAATTTCTTCTTGCAAACTTTTTCTTCTTATGTTTTTCTTCTAATTTGATTTGTTTTTGGTTTGTTTGTGTTTTATTTACCAAGTTTTTTGCCTTTCTTTTCCTTTTTTCCTTATCCTCTAATTTTCCTTTTACATTTGAACTTCCTTTGCTTGTCCTCTTATTTTTAATATACTCAGCTGAGCAGAGCTCACAGAGTATATTAATTTTGTTCGCATAACGGTACCCCGTAACGGCATAAAGTAATCGAGATAGATATAGACTTCTATATATTAAAATGATCTGTGCGAAAAAAGAAATTCATTTAGCCATGTCCGTCCGTCCGTCCGTCTGTCCGTAAACACGATAACTTGAGTATATTTTCAGGTATCTTAATGAAATTTGGTATGTAAGTTCCTGGGCACTCATCTCAAAGCGATAAAGCTGATATAGTAAAAGATAAAGATGATATAGTAAAATTTTGGACAATGGGCGTGGCACCGCCAAGGTAATTTAAAAGTTTTGCAAGCTGTAATTTGGCAGCTGAGTATGTAATGTTCGGTTACACCCGAACTTAGTAAGGAATACTTGTTTTTCTTTTACATTTGAACTTCCTTTGCTTTTCCTCATATTTTTATTTTTCTTTTCCATTTTTGGTTTCTTCTTCTTCATCTTTGTCTTTTTTTCAATCTTTTCTTTTTTTACTTTTACTTTTATTTTTAATTTTATAATTTTTTTTTTCTTCCACTTCTTTTCCTATTTCGTTTTCTTTTATTTTTATTTTTATTTAATTTTTACTTTTCTTCTCTTTTTTTTCTATTTTTACTCCTATTTCGTTTTCTTCCTTTTTTATTTTTTAATTTTAACTTAAATTTTACTATGCGTTCTTCTTATATTTTTCTTCTTAATTTACTCCTTTTTTCTCTTTCATTTTCTTTTAGTTTTCACTTTTCTTTCCTTTGAATTCTTGCTTCTTTCAAAGTTACCATAGTTTTTTATACTTTCTCTTATTTAATTTTTTTCTTTTCAAAATTTTTTGTTCGCTGCCCTTTTTTAATCACGTTTGTTTTTACTTTCCTAGCAACCTCACTAATTATTAAAATTTGTTTTTTTTTATTTATTTTTCGATCTTTTCTTTTTACAATCAACATATTTATTTTCCTCTAATTTTCTTAATAACATGTTCTTTCGATCCGTTAAACTCTTTCTTTTTCTGTTTTTTGTGTTTCAGCCCCTTCCCTATTCTTTTTCCTTTGATTCAAAATTTTGTCTGTTTTGAAAGCACCTTTGTTTTGTCTCTTTTCGTCATCCTTTTCATTTCCCTATTTTATTTGATGTCTTTATTCGCTTTTCTCTACTTATTTCTTCTTTTTTCCTGCACCTTTATTCCACTTCTACTTCAAGTTCTCCTGCCTTACTTATTCTTCTGTCTCTTCTTAATGGTACATCGCACTATGCTAGTGAAGGGCCATCTTATCTTAGAGAAATATCACTATATCTCAGTAAGAAATCGCCACATCTTAGTAGAAGTTTCGACCGCCTCAATGAAGGATCGCCGTATCTTACTGAGAGATCAACCTAGTGAAAGATGGCCTTATCATGTGGGAGATCGGGTAATCATTCTTCAAACGCACTCTAATATAAGGCATTTTAAAAATATTCTTCAGTTAAATTCTGAGATAGACCATTTTTGAACTGACAGCCAAGATATGGTGATATTGAACCATATCAAACAATAAAAGAATGAAAAACAAAAGACTTAAGAAGCCAACTCTAGTTAGTTAGGGAAGTGGTTTTCTCTAATCTATATACTTACTAAAACAGCTCAGTTACGGCAATATATCAAAGTATGAACGGTAACGAATTTGCACGACTTTTTTGATTACTGTACAGTGTGACCTGTACAGTCTGTACAGTAAAGATTTGAATAATTCAGAAGTCAACGGCTACAATCATTACTGATCAAATAATTTTCTACCATTTTCTTTTAAATAAGAGTGTTTATTTCACAAATAACAAACTATTTATAATAATCCACCAAACTTACTACTCTTATGCCTCCTTGCACAAAAGTTAAAACTTTAACATATTTTTACTTTTTTCCTCAAAATTTTTTAAACGTAACACCGACTTGCTTCTAGTAAAAGCGGCTATGTGAGCTAACGTAATACTTTAGAGTAAGAAACACACAAAAAGTTCGAAACATTTTTAAATGGTTGAAAACTATCACTCAGTTGCCGCTGTGTAACAATAATGCAATAAAACAAATTTTTAAATGGAACATAAAGAGAAATAAAACAAAAATCAGAAAAACGAACAGTATCATTTACATTAGCAGAGTTTTTTTTTGTTTTGATGACAACAAATAGGATAGAGAAGTTGCCCCTACTTCCGCACCACTACCATCATTGCAGTGAACAACGATAACAAGAGCACAGCAATAACAGTCAATCCCTATAGCTATTATGCCGTCGCTCCTGCCTGCTACGACAATTATTAGGGCACGTAGCGGCATGGCTTTGTTGTATTATACAATGCATTGTTGTTGCGTTTATTGTTCCAATAAAAAGCTGAAGATTTGCGAAAAGGTAAATAATTGTTTTGGTAATTGATACTTTTATGAAAATTTTCGGGCAGGTCGAGTAGCGAGATCAACGCTAAATGGGGTGTGCAGAGTGAATGTCGTGCGGCAGGATCAGCAGGATATGTAACAATTGAAGCTGAGGGCAGCACTGGGTAGCATCTAAGTAAATGCGTTGACAGTTAAAATTGCTACAATTTTCTTAAATCAAACAATGCTAAAGATCAACTACAAATTAAAACGGGATTTCTGGCTGCGGATGTGCATTGTTGCTGCTATGTATATATGTATATATGTGTGTGCATGTGTGTGTGTTTATGTAAGTGTATTGTCGTAAGTTGCTTTGCCACTTAAAAGATTAAGGGCGTTGCGGCCGTTTGGCGAGGGTAATGTGGCTATGGAACAGCTGTTGCTGCATTCTTGCATTATGTTCGTACGTTTAACACCATTTTTGTTTTGCTTGATAAATTACTAATATGAATATGTACTTTATAGTTTCATGTTTGTTTATATTACATGTTTTTTATGTTTTTATTTGATTCACATTTAACTAATAACACGTACACTATCATTAACGCTTTTAAGTATACAAATTACTTTAATTTACACGCGATTTCTTGAACGTCACGAAGACGATGGAGGAATAAGTTAATGTTTGTGTGTTCATATATCTTAACTATTTATGCTTTTAGTTTGCAAATGTTGCTGATAAGAGCGAAGCCTTCAACAAAGCTAGATAAATTACTTATATGGAAGGGAAGTTTAAGTGAGCTCAAAACTACCAATATCAATACAAGGCTAGCCTATTAGAGTTGAAATTATATAAAAATTCCTGACATTTTTCAGAAAAGCTAGGGTAAGATAACTTTTTGTAAGTCTTAGGAGCCTTAATACGGCACTTATTATAGCCGCCATAAAACCAGAAGGAGGACCATCAACCAGTTACATGGCTTTACATCTGGTAACGGTACGGAAACTTTTATGGTCTATATTTCAGGACTTGCGTTATGACTTAAGTAGATTTAAGCAATCGAATGTTGGATTGCCTTAGCACTACTTATAACTTGTAGTCAATTTTGAACTCTCAAATCAGTCATCGTATTGACTCTGCAAAAAAAAATAAATAAAATAAAAACGAACAAAGTTTTAACGTGCTAATTTGCAAACTGTTGCTTGCATTTAATTTTCCGATCGCTACAAAACTCAAACATATATAGCCAGATAACTGAGCCACAAAAAATTATGTAAGTAGTTATCTTAATTAAGTTTACGAACTCCAAATTATTGCATTATTTTTCGTTCGTGCTTTGCACACAGTAACTTTGATTGGATAACGGTTGGTTGTACAGCTATACAGGAATCGAGATAGATATAGACTTCCATATATCCAAATCATCAGTATCGAAAAAAAAGTTGATTGAGCCATGTCCGTACGTCCGTCCGTCCGGCCGCCCGTTAGCACGATAAATTGAGTAAATATTGAGATATCTTCACCAAATTTGGTACACGAGCTTATCTGGACCCAGAATAGATTAGTGTTGAAAATGAGCGAAATCGGATGATAACCACCTCCCACTTTTTACATATATAAAATTTTGGAAAACACAAAAAACCTTATAAATAATACACTCAATACACAATAATGTTGAAATTTGACATGTGGACTGATATTGAGACTCTTGATAAAAATATGGAAATTTTTTTTAAAATGGCCGTGGCACCGCCCACTTGTGATAAAATCAATTTAACAAATATTATTGTTCATAAATCAAAAATCGTTAAACCTATCATAACAAAATTCGGCAGATGTGTTGCCTTTATTATAAGGAATGCTTCGAAGAAAAATTAACGAAATCGGTTAAGGACCACGCCCACTTTTATATAAAAGATTTTTAAAAGGGTCGTAGACGAAAGTAATAAGCAATGTCTTAGCGAAAAAGAGCTTGTGTCAATAGAATTTTATTTTCTAAATTGAATTATAGCATTAAGTTGGAAATCACTAAAATTTTTGAAAATGGTTGTGACACCGCCCTTTTTATGAGTAAGCAATTTTTTATGTTTCGGGAGCCATAACTGGAAGAGAAATTAACATATCGTAATGAAACTGTGTACACATATTTTCCTTATAGCGAAAATTAATTCTAGTAAAAATGGACATATACTAGAATAATAAGCTATAACTTAGCAAAAAATAGTTTTGAATCATGATATTTCACTTATCAAGTTTTATTGTAAGAGGAAATGGGGAGGCATTTTTTTTAACGGGCGGTGCCACGTGTTATGTAGAAAAGTAATTTATCTGCAATGGAATGTACAATTGAAGCTCACGCTGAGTATATAATGTTCGGTTACACCCGAACTTAGACACCTTTATTTGTTAATTTCAATTTTAATTCTAGTTTCAATTTAAATTTCAATTTTAATGTCAGTTCAAGGTTCGATCCGAGCTCAAGACCAGAACAATAATTTTTATGATAATTATTGTTTTTTTTTTTAATTTTTCT
This sequence comes from Eurosta solidaginis, assembly GCF_040869045.1. Taxonomy (NCBI): domain Eukaryota; kingdom Metazoa; phylum Arthropoda; class Insecta; order Diptera; family Tephritidae; genus Eurosta; species Eurosta solidaginis. The sequence goes on from NC_090319.1 coordinate 367,390,077, forward strand.
ATAATCGAAACATTTTATTTTATTTTTGGAATAGTAGGTAGACATTTTTTCAGAAAACAAACACTATAAAACAAAAACAATTGTTTAGTTTCAGTTTTAATTTCAATTTCAACCTAAATTTCGATTTTAGTTTCAGTTACAATTAAAATCTCATTTCACTTGAATTTTCCTTTTCATTTTCCGTTTCAATGTTAATTTGAAATTCCTTTCTTTTTTCTTTTCATTTTAATTTTAGATTTCGTTTTCAAATAATATTTTATTTTCAATTTAATTTAGTATTACATTTTTATTTTAATTTTCATTCTCATTTTCATTTTATTTTAATTTCCATTTCTATTTTAATTTTCAATTTCAATTTCGCTTGCATTTTCATTGTAAAATTTTAATTTCAATCTCTGTTCCAATTTTTTTTTTCATTTCTATTTCTTTTTTCATTCCCATACTAATTTTTTTGTCTTTAGTTTTAACTAAAATTCATTAAATTTTCATTCTTATATTCATTTTCAGCATTATTCTTATTTTCGTTCACATTTAAATTTAATTTGCATCTTCATTTTCGTTCTCAATTTTGCTTTCAAACTCATTTTAATTTTCATTTTTATCCTCATTTTATTTTTATTAACTTTTTTTTTTCATTTCATTATGTATTTTAATTTAAGTTTTACTTTTATTTTGAATTTTCTTCCTTACTGTGGTGTTCCTTTTCTTCTTCCTCTCCCACTAATCCTCCTTCTTCGTCTCCCTTTCTATCTCTCCCTCTCTCTCTCTCTATATCTCTCTCATTTTCTCTTTCCTTCTCCCTATCCCGAACCATCTCCCCCTTCCATCCTTTTCCCTCACCTCTCTCTTTTCCTCCCACTCCTCCCCTAACATATCAGAGTGTCCTTCTCCACCCCTCCATACCCCAATCAATCAGTTCGTATTTATAACGAATTGAAGCTGCATATTGTTCGGGAGCATGGCACCGCCCATTTTTCCAAAATATAATATGGCCTATGCTCTACCCAACTGTTCACTTTATTAGCCTGCTTTAATAATTTTCAAAATATCAGTAGAAGACTTAGAGTTTAGAAATATAGCTCTGTAGACCTTACCGATTTTAGGTTTTAAATTAAGTATAAGACTATAAGCCTTACATAAGACCCACCTCTTTTGCTGACTAATAATGACACGCACGCACTGAAACAAATATATCAAACAAAATGTTGCGCAGCTTCATTTTACTGCTAATGATGATGCACTCGAACGGTGAGCGGCAAGCGCTACGCACATTGCGTGTAGCCTCATTAATAAATTAAAGCGAATTCTTAATCGTTCAGTGAGTTACATAAATGAGAACGATACGATGCTATAAGTAAAAGTAGATTTTTAACAGATTGTTGAAAGAGCGCAATGACGCAAAGCGCATGATTGTTGGCGAGGTTAGATGAAGGGGCAACGCAAATGCAGTGGCGTTCGACACAGTTGAGGCCGTCAAAAAGATTTATGCATAAATTAAATGGCGCACACAACATTGCCTGCAGCACTGCAACGTGTGTATGTGTGTATGTATGATGAAGTTGTTGGAGGTTATTGGATGCTTGGTTAGTTGGTTACTTTGGTCGGTTAGCTGTTGGCTGTCAAGTTAATTTTTGACAGGCTTGCACGCGACTGTTGCATGTGGCAAGTGGCAACTTTATATGCAGCGGCAAGTTATATGCAACGCTACTGCAAATATTCTGTAAAGTTGTTGTGTGTTTGTTGTTATATGTATTTGTTTATGACACTCTACTAAATACGGCGATCGTTGGGTGGCATTATTGTATGTACATGTGTGTGTGTGGTTATTGCTCATCATTCATTTAGAAACGCTTTGTGTACACGCGCATGTTGCAACAACACAATTTGCTTTCGCTGTTATAGGCTAATTGAGCGTAACCTGCGCATGATTTACAATGGAAAACAAAATTTGTTAAAAGAATGTGCGGTTAAAGCAAAGAAAAAAAAAAAGTTATAATTAAAATAAAAATAATTTCTAGAGATTCCTTTATAAAAAGCGCCGCTTTACTGTGAATTAAATTTTTGTTTAACTTCTTTACGAGTATGCGCATGCGCTTCACGCTGGACGATTTGCTCTCCCTATACGGAAAAAGATTTAAAAAAATGTTCAGAAATTGTTAAAAATTCTTAGTTATTGATTTGTTTGACGTTCATAGCTCAGATATTCAATAATCCAAGGAAATTTTTTTTAGCTCAGATACCCAATAATAATTTTTTCATTTTGTTCTTATAAATTTAACTAATAAAAAAATTTAGAAATTAATTTAAATTTACTTTAGATTTTTCAGACACTGATAGCGCGGATGCCAAACAATTCCTTTGCTATGTTCATATACATTTTGCTAATTAAACAAAAATATTTAAAAAAAAATTATTAAAAATTTTTTTTTTTAATTCTTAGATTTTTCATTTATTGCAAATTTAATTTTTTTTGTGATTCCGTAGAAATATTTTTATTATATATTATATATTTATACTCAGCAAAAAAATAATTTATAGAAAATTTTATAAAATTTTTGTTATGCTCATATAAATTAATCATAATGAAAAAAACTATGGAATAAACAAAATTGCTTATGGTAATTTTTTTTGAACAGTCAGGTGGCGATAGCTAAGATTATTTGTTAAAAAAAATTTTATTTGGCAAAGTTAAATAATAAATAAAAATATAAGTTTATGACAAAAATAAATTTTAACACTTTTGGAGTTTTGAGATTCTGACTTTTCAGACGGCGACAGCTTAGATAAAAATGTTAATTGGGAAAAAAGAATATCTAAAAAAATTTTCATTGGCTCTTAAACGCCAATTAATTAATGATGAAAACTGTTCATATAGACACAGTTTTTTAAAAACAAAAGTTTATTGAAGACCATTTAATTTTTTTTTTGGGTTTTTATAAATAGTATGTGAGTTATTATATGAGTTATTATAAAATATTGATTGTAAGACCTTTCCGAATATCTAAAAAATGATCAAAGAAGTCTTAATTACTTTGGGTAATATACACTGAAAGAAAAATACTGGTAGGTAGGTAGGTTGAACGGGCCGGTCCATGAGGACCTCACATAGACTGATTGAGTCCGTAGTGTTACCAGAAGTTTGTTTTAATGACCAAACTGAAAAACCCTATCAAAAACCAGGACCTATGTTATAAAATAACTCCGTCCTCTTGGCAAATACTAGAAGCTTCCTAGGAATTAAGCCACTTGCTGCTTCTAGATCTGACAGCTGCATCACTCCTAATAGCTGGAGTCTTAGCCTGGCAAGTGCAGGGCACGAGCACAGAACGTGCTCGATCATTTCCTCCTCCAACCCGCACTTCCTACATCTGCTATCACTGACCAAGCATAGTTTAAAGGCATGTGAAGCCAGAAGGCAGTGTCCAGTCAGAATACCCGTCATGAGTGTACAGTCCTCTCTTTTTAATGATAGAAGCAACTGTGTTAATCTAAGGTTGTAAGACCTATACATAATCTTCGACACTTTACAGCCCCGCGCTTGCACCCACGCCTTTCCCCCTTGGTCGATCATGTGCACCTCTCGCCTTCGCTTAATCTCGCCTAATCTAATTGGGACACCTACGGAGCAAGCTTCAAAGGATGCGCCATTTTTAGCTAGTTCATCCGCTTTTTCATTCCCATCTATTCCCATATGCCCTGAGACCCAATATAGATGTATGCTTCTCCCTGTCCTGATTCTCTCCAGAGACTGCTTACACTCTAAATGCATTTAGATGCTGTGCTATGCGAGATTATTGCCTTAATTGCTGCTTGACTGTCAATATAAAAGTTAACACGGTTGCAGCTTAAGCTATTCTCTTCCAGGGTTTCTACTGCTTTGGTTACGGCTAATATTTCCGCTTGGAAAACGCTACAGTAATCCGGCAGCCTGTATGATCTGCTTATTTCCGGATCAGCGCAGTATACCGCAGACCCTACTCCTTCCACTACTTTGGAACCATGGGTGTACACATGTATCGCCTCGTCCGCCATTTGCGCACCCTTGCGCCAACCGTCCACCTCTATTGTGGCCTTAAGATCTCCCTCGAAGCGCAGATAGGGAATCATGTAGTCTGTTCGTCTTGTGATTGATGACGCTATACTACTATGGCCATATGGTCGGCGCTCAAGCTACCCCGAAGCACCAAGCCTGGTTACGGTCGTTAACGCTTTGTTATTTGCTACCAGGTCTACAGGTGGGGGAAAAAAAATACTGGTAAATTCAACCGAAATACGGGTCAATTTAACCGAAATTTCTGTCAATTTTTATACATCGTAACAAGATGTTGCATCAACTGCGCACAAACCGTTGATTCGTAATTGACCGTTTTAGTAGTCAAATGAACAAAAAAAGTTGTTGTGACAGCTTTGTACGAAAGTATCTATGTTGGGGCATTTGCAAGGCATATGAGTTTTCACTGAGATCTTTTCATGGCACAAATTCACTCAGAGTGCTTGCCGAACAGTGCCGAGGGGCGACCCCGCTTAGGAAAATTTTCTTCTTATTGAAAAACCTTATTTCCAAATTTTATGTTGCTTTGCGCGTGGTGTGAACCCAGGGTCTTCGGTGTGGTAGGCGGAGCACGCTACCATCACACCACGGCGGCCGCCATATACATACGTAAATATGTGCATACATATAGTACACAGAATACGTAAGTACAAAGTAGAGAACGCAGTGAGCGTAAAATTCACTTTGAAATTTGTTCATGTATTGACTGTTGATCGCTGTTAAAATGACCAGTGAGATCAGTTGTGTTAACAAAAAAATCTGTTAGATTGTTTAGGAATCTGTCGATTTTACAGAATTTTGTTAACTTAAGAGCGACAATTTCTCTTTTGTTGAAATTACTAAATTAATTTGTTCGCTTGACAAAGAATTTGGTCGAATTAACCTTAATTCGATCAATTTCACCGAATCTCCTTTAAGTCAAGAACAATAGAACCGATTTGTTGATTTCACTAGCACCATTTTTTCAGTGTAAACTTTCCCACACTAGCGAGACCAAATGTCCTACTGTGCAATACTTAAAATTCATCAAGTACTAAATTTCTTATCTCCATTTACTCTCTTCGCTTATCGCAACATATTTTCATGTAAAGCAACTGTTTACTGCAAAGTGGCATATCAAATTATAAAAACAAATCCTGATTAGTTACAATGATTGTTATCTTTGCACATCTATCAACTATTACCGAATCGTTCCCATTGCACGCATTTCCCAACCTTAATTTTCTCAATAAGACTATCTTATGTAAAAAAAGAAAGAAAAGCAACTAGGTATCATACAATAATCGTTCATCATTGTGACACCATTATCCCCATTGTCGCCAGCACTCGGTCTGTATTACTTTATAGCTCAACAGGACACGTGTGACAGGATCAATGTTCTCAAACTCTTATAAGAGAAGCAATGAAACAAATGAAACACAAATTCTTTTTAGGTTTTAAACCTTCTTTATTTGTGCGTGCAAATGTTTGTGGGCTGTACAAACAGTACTCGAAAAATATACAGTTATAAAGGCAGACAGCCACTCAGCAGGATATTAATTTGGTCACAAGTTGTTCGGATATATTTTCCTTTTATTTTATAGAAAAAAAGCATCGTCCCTTATTTCTGTAATATTTGTTGTAGTTATTCTCATAAAATAATATTTTTATTATGTATTTCTTTATGCGACACAACGGCACCTGATTATTAACGACTTTTTGTTTACAGGTGTAGATTTTATGACATCGCTTACATAAATACTTGTCTACATATATATTACGGTAATGTGTACAGGTAGAAATTATATGCGTGATATATCGCACTCATGTGAACCAAATTTTCTTAAAGAGAGAGCAAATATCAACACATATATTATTATCATGTGTGATATTATCATGTGATGATGAAACTTTCTTTGAAAAGGATTATTTGTGATGAGTTTAGTTTCATTAATATTAATTTCTTAAGAAAGATACTATGTATTTATTCACACACGATTTATAAAAAATGCTTTTTCTACATATGATGTTATCACCAAAACAACAAGTAATTGATTTGATCTTGTGATGTGACGAGTCCATGTAGGTGGAAGAAAATTACAAAAAAAAAAAAATGATTTGAACTCCTCGGTAAACGCCTTAGCTAGATTTATATAGAATAAAATTAGAACTTGATTTAATAATTCCTTAATTTGATTTTTCTCCTGTGATAAGATCATATGATGCGATTTGCCATCATGTGATAATATTGCATGCATATTAAAATACTATTTTATATGTTTATTATAATCGTAGCTGTTTCACCTGAGGTCTATTAGGCAAACCAAGAAGCACTGGTTTAAGGATAAATTCTTATTGTAATGAGGTCAGACAATGATATAGGATGCCGTCGACTTAATTTATCTCATACTTGAGAATTTGGATTTTGGGTTGCCTATGTTTGAAATAGTCATGTCTCTCAAACCTTCGGCAAGTGCTTTCGCTTTCCACTACAATAACAATAACAACAGCCAGATTTTGCGAATCACCGTGGAATTGGCTGATTTTTGCCTCACCTGCAATCTTATATACAGAGTTGGAATGACCTAAAAGGTTCAAAATGTTCATGTCCGTAAAACCTTCAAAAGGTGTTTTCATCTGTATTAAAACAATAATAAGCTCTTATGTAGGCGTCCTTTAGTCTTTCTAAAGTTCTTGGAGAAAAATTTTAGTAGAATCGGTCTAAAGTATTTGCGGCTTACGTGGTGACGATTATAGTGCCTTTTATCTAATTAAAAAATAAAATAAATATCAGATGGCCTTCTCGCATTAATATTTTTCCGAGCATATATCTCTTGATCTTAGTTAGAAAAAAAATTATTATCTAGCGCAGAATTTGGTCACATCATAAACACACATGATCAAATGACGCATTCATACAATAAGATCACATGATTCGAATTTCTCATGATTTGGAAGCTTTTATTATTTTAAAACTTCATTTCATTAACTACAACATATTTCCTTGATAGGCGTTTGTGCTTAGTTTAAAAACAAAATTACTTATCAAACCCAGTAAATGGTCACATCATAAAATCACCTGATCACATCAAAGATGTTTGAAATTGGCCATCCTTCTTATTTCTCATGATATGGAAATTTGTATTGCACATTCTTTAAAGTCTGTCACCTCTTGTAGTAACGTTACAGTACTTTTTTAGAAATAAAAAAAAATACGTTTCTTCGTACTTTTCCTGCAAATTTAGCTGCGTATTGCAGCAATAACAAAAAAAAAAAAAACAATTGTTCGTCACATTACGCTTCTTTTGCCATTTCAGTTAGGCTGTCTATGTGCCTTATCGGATTGAAAATTTGCATAAATTCCAAAAATTGCAAAACAGGGCATACAACTCACAACAACAAGAAAATAGTAAGCAAACTGCATGAAGTGCAACAACAAAAAACGGCGGCGATTTGGGTGGCTTGCATATAGTGCAGTTTTTGCACTAATGATGTGGCAGGCAACAGAATAACAAGAATTTTGCTTTAATTTAAGCTATATACATAAATTTATACACATTTTATTTATTTGTATATTTCTTTTATCTGCGATTTTTGATGAGCATATTTCAATGTATAAATATAATTTATATGCGTTCGCGTTATTTGGCAGCTCGCCGGCAAGCAGTGCATCACAAATATGTAGGAAGAAGCAGTAGCCAACACAACAACAATAACAACTAGTAAATAAATTCAAAATGAAAACAAAATCATTTGAAAATATTTTCTTATATATTTTTTTCGTTTTTCAATTGGCCACTGTCCCATCTTGATTAGATACCAATCAGCAGCAGCATAGAAAATACCAGGCGACACAAAACACATCTAAAGTTTGTATGCACTTATTCAAAATTTCAGCGGTCAAATGGGTGGGCCAATGTGACGTGCCACTATCTACCCACAGTCACTTGTAGATATGTATCCGCACTTGTATCTATCTATCCATTTATTTATGCGCTCGCATGCTATGACGAACTCCCTCAATTTTCGTACATCGTAACTTGCTGGTTCGTCTTTCATTTGCTTATGAGCGCACATATCAGACCAAAGCAATCCATTTGCCACAAATGCAACAAATCTAAATGTCTCAAACAAATATCTCGATATGTAGACATGTGCGCCCTTTTTAAATAATTTCCTCACTAGCGCGGGTGCATATATTTCTGGCCCCCATAAATTGTCAGCTGTGTGTGGGCTCGTACATCTAATGCGCAATCTGATTGGCAATTTATGGAAATTTTGTTGCCCGCTAACTTATTAGTACTTGCAAATTCACATACATTCATATATTTATTTATTTATTAACTGCTATAAATGCAAATTTGCATGTCCGTTTTCTCTTGTTGTTTATCTGCCAACTGCTGTTATAATTCAGTCCTAATACACCTACACAAACACACTTGGTTTTGGCTCACCGATCGGACAGTGGGTTTTCTTTGGCTCGTAGGTCATTAGTATGTTGAACGTTATTAGATGGGCGATTTTAACGATGAATCAACTAACGAATGGACGACGTTGGTTGGTGTTGATGGCGTTGCCAATGATGAATGTAAAATAATGGTTGTTGTTAGTTATTGGCTGCACGGTGCGTGGAAAGATTTATGGTGGTTTGATGTATTTTGATGATAAGTTGACTTGTTTTGAATAAAAATTTTTTTTAAATAAAAAATTATGCACATTTGCTTTGGAATATACCACATCACCATGGTATCGCACTTTTGAGAGAAGCCAAAATTAATTAAGCTTAAAAATTTAAAGATCAGTTCCGAAGTTCTTTTTTTCAAATGGCACTCTTAGCTATTATCAAAGTCTAGAAAAATATTATTATATAATACTGCAACAACATTACAGTGGCCTTAGATAAGATGTTTACACAGATGATTTGATAACCAGGGACTGGATTCATTAGGTGATATCAGTCATATGAATTAATCCTTTTGCGATTTATTCATATGATACAATTTGATGCTCACATTAGACTAATTAAGATATTCACCTCAAGCTAGATTCAATAAATATGAGAAATATATTTGGACACCAGACGACTACGATTGTTGTTACACCAATTTTACAGTGGCCTTAGTTCAAATGATTACACAGATGATTTGATAACCAGGGGCAGGATTCATTAGGTGATATCAGTCATATGATTCAGTCTTTTTATGATTTTATCATATGATACAATTTGATGCTCACATCAGAATAATTAAGATATTCACCCATAGCTAGATTCAATACGTATGAGTTTTGAAATGTCCTCTTTTCTCCATTTAACGTATATGTCTAACGTCTTTCAAAACTGAGCATGGTCACGTGATTTTTAACATGTCACAATTTTTCAAGATTACATCAAATGTTTAATTCAACTTATGTTCAACAAACCATTCACACGTTATCACATTCAGCATTTTACTGATATTGCACATCTACAGTCAAAATGCTAATAGCGGGTGCGTAACGATATAGTAATACTATCAAATGACACTATCATAATACAACTCTATCATATAAAAGGTTTGTATGGAAGAATAGTATACAATTCAAAACTCACGTTTACTGAATCTATCAGGTGGAGGTGAATAAAGTATAATAGTTATATTCTGAAAGAATGACGGATATTACTTTACCGTTATGCGCTCAGCTACAAGGTGAATATGATAATATATGCATTTAGAAAGTAAGTTAGAAATAAATTTTTGAAGTAATATTAAAAACAATACATCACATGATTAAAAACAACGGGTAGTTTCGAGAAATATAAAAGTTTTCAGTATTCAAACACATATTTTGCATTTGTATTTATAAAGTTATGATGTGACAATTTTGCTCTTAGCGCGATGAATCAAAACGATTTGCGACTTGAAATTATTTTGATGCAGTCTTACGATTTAATCATATAAGTGCGATCATGTGATCTAATGATGTGACCCATATTAATGCGTTAGCTAAGTGGGGATTTTATTTTATTCAACTAAGTACACGACTTTAGTGCTTTTCAAAAGTTATGACCTGCTATATGATTCTGTCACATGACTTTAGAAAATGGGTAGTTTTAATATGAATGCAAATATTTTGTATTAATACTCAAACAAAGTCAATTAGATACCTATTAGATAAGTAGTTTTGAACTACTTTGTATTTGTATTCAATTGATGCACCTTTATGATGCAATAATATGACTGCGATGTTTGATCATGTGATCCAATGATGTCGAGCGGTTGTGTCGAAGTTAAATGATTCCAAAAAGCCAGCTCTGACCCGCGCTTTAAATCTTTGGCAGCAGAATTTACTTTTGTAGACAGAGGTCTAAAAATTTCCTTCTAAACACCTTAGTTTTATTTTTTTTTTAACTTTTGATATAATTCACTGTCTTCTCACTAGCAATCACTTTTAAATTTTCAAGGGCATTTCAACTTTTTTATTTTGCCTTCATTACCTTATCTTTCTATGCCTTTTTCTTCATTTATCTACGTTTCTATGTATCTGCCACCCTCCACCAACAGAAAAAACTTATTGACATGTAAATGACACTTTTACTAAAACTTTTTTACACCCCCACTAACAAATGGCACTTCAAGGTGAGCACAAAAGTAGAAAAAAGCGTAATAAAAAACCAAAATTCCTGTGAAAAAAAGTTAGGAAAAACTTTCTCCTAATGGTTAAATAGGTAAACAAAAAATCTCGTAAAAAGGAAAAAATCTTAGTAAGCGAAAACGGACAAAAAACTATGTAGTAGACATCTCATATTTGTGGTTGGCTGGTGACATTTTTACTGCAAAAAGTTTTACGTAGTTACTTCTTATCAATCATTTGCCGCGAGCGATGCCCAGAAAATTGATTTTAATTTTGTTTACTTTAGTTGATTTTTTCCATTGTTTTTTAAACTCTTTTTTTTTTAATATTTTATTTACTTTTCGGTTTTTCTAAAGTAACCATGACATTCTCATGATGAATTAGGCATGTCAGTAACTTGTAATACAAATTTCTGGTTCAGAACCAGACCTAAAGTACCAACTAAGAACTAGCTCGATAGCAGCTAGATTTTCGCTAACCGGTTCCCAAAAGTGTAAGTTTTAAAAAAAGAAAAACCGGTTTCAAAAATGCGACCCGTTTCAAAATTTAGAAGTTTTCAAAAAGTTTCCGGCTCTAAAAACTAAGTAAAAAAAAGGGAGCCGGTGCATGAACGGTAACCAAAAACGGTTCCAAAAATTAAGGTTTTCAAAATGCTTTCCGTTCGAAAACCAATATCGGACTTAAGAAAGCAATCGCTTCAAAAAAAAAAAAAAAGAAAAAATTCGATGTTTTCAAAAAAGTTTTAAGTTAAATAAAAGCAACAGTTCAAAGTAACCAGTTTATGAAAAGGCAACCGGGTCCAAAACGTAGTAGTTTTCAAAAAAAAAAAAAACATTCAAGCTCAAAAAAGTTATAAGTTTCAAAACCTGAAACAGATACTAAAAACCGAAGCTTTCTAAAAAGTTTCCAGTTCTAAAATGTAATCGGTTCGAGAAACGGGAACCGGTTCCAAATCAATCATTTCAAAAAGTTTACCAGTTCTAAAAACTAACAAAAGCCAAAAAAGTTACGGATTGCAACAAGTCACAGTTTTGAAAAAATCTACCAATTTTTAATAAATAGCCGATGCCAAAAATTTCGCCGGCTTCAAAAAGTTGAAACTTTCAAACTGTTTGAAGTTCAAACGTTGGGGACGGTTCCGAAAAAGCAACTACCTTGAAAAAGTCGATGTTTTTTTAAATATTTCCAGCTCAAAGAACTTAACCGGTTCCAAAAAGTCGAAGTTTTCAAAAAAGCTTCCAGTTCTAAAAAAATAGCCGTTGCCAAAAACTTAAACGGTTTCAAAAAGTTAAAATTTAAAAACAGTTTGAAGTATCAAAAAGTAGCCGGATTCAATGAAGTAACCGACTCCTAAAGGTCGAAGTTTTCAAAAATATTTCCAGGTCCGAAAAATAAACCAGTGGCAGAAAGTAGCCAATACCAAAGAAATTACCTGCTCCAAAAAAGTAACCGGTTGCAAAAAAATATTGGCTCTAAAGCCCCATAAAGAGTGAACGGTTCTAAAATTAAAACCAATTTACTGAAAAAGTACTAAAAAAGTAGCTAGTTTTGCATATTTGAAGGGCTTAAATATGTAAAACGTCACGAAATTTGAAACGAGCTCAAAAAGCAAGAGGGTCGGTAGAAGTTCCAGTCAAAGGTTTGAGCAAAAAGAAATATTTGCCTTGGCTTAGCTGACCAAACAAATAAAAATAAACGACTAATTATAATTACGCAAAGCAAATTTTAAAGTAAAAGAACACTTATTTTTGAGACTTTCATTGTAAAAGTCACAACCAGTACGAAGCCTGCTTATAAGTATTAAGCCAACTAGAAAAAACGCGCATAAAATCTCTCTTATGAAAACTGAAGCAAGATAAAACATCAAATAAAAAGAATATTAATAATAATAACTTTCCGAGTAGCTACTCATTTACCGAAAATTGAATTTTGTTTCCACATCAATGCCGCCACATCAAAATGATACACCGCTAACGTAACACCTTTGCGCCACGAGATAAACACGCACACACACACACACATGCACAACAGAGAGCTTGAATGGTACCGAACTCAATAAACTCCCAACAGCAGCCATCAAACACCCACTCCATAAAAAATTCGCACTCAACTCTCTAGCGTCTATAAATTACCCCAATTTAGCCGGTAAGCGATTTCTTCCCCATTTATTCATTTATTTTGCAACAGCGATTTGCTTATCGTATCTTAACAGGCCGAGCAATGCACGCGCCAACCGTTGTTTAGTGCTTATCTTATCGTCATACAGCAATGTTGTTGTGGAGTAACAAAATCATATATAAAATTACAAAAGCAAAACAACAACAAAAAATAACAATCAACAGAGAACAAACAAAAACAAGCAGGAACAACAACAATAGCACCGCTTAATACACAGCATCTTTAAATAATCATCAACAATTCATCAAAACGTTTAAGAGCAACACCAAAGCAGTGGCAGCGCAAGGTCATATGATTGAGTGAGCAAAGCGCCCAACTTTGGGAGTTACATATGTGTGTGCGCGCGTGTGTGTGTATGTGTTTGTAATCAGATTGACCAACTTTATCGTGGTTATTTTGTGCACAAGAACATTGCACCCGCCTGATTTAAGTGCAAATCTGATTTTCGTTAAGCTTTCTACTTCACACGCGTTTGTGCTGCTTCGTATTGCTACTTGGGAAGTAGCGCCCTTTTGCTTGCTTGTATGCACAACTTTTCAACCCCAAGTATTACATACAATTACTTTCATTACTTCCATACGCTTGCAATACTCATCTTTGATCTGCGCCCCTTTTCTAGTAACGCGCACCCGTATGGGTGTCAATTTTAATCTCGTCACATTTCCGCTACCCTGCACTTGATTTCCGTTTACCAAGCACAGCAGCAAGGCACAGTGATTGATTTTGTATTAATAGTTAAACAAATTTAAGTAAACAAACACATGCAATATGTAATTGGAGTTATTTTCGAAATTCTATCTATGGAGTGAGAAGTGAAGAACTCTCTATTGGAGAACAACAAGATGGATTCAAGGATTGTGTAGCGCAATCATTTAAAGCGGTTTCCAGTTTACTTAGACCACCCCAAGAGAAAGGGGTTGTTTGATCTAGAATCTCAACATAGTCATATCAAATCGCTCCCGAGATGGTCGAAGTAGTATCTTACCAACACTTTTAACACTTTGTAGGTAAATTATGGAGAAATACACTAAAAATAGAAAAATTTTGCACCTGAAGAGCAAAATATCATTGATACACTGACAAGGTTAGCAACGACCAATTCTTTACTGCGTTGCTTTGCATAGTCAACGCAATTCAAAGTATGATGTGCAAGTTTTCCGTGCTGATCTACTCGAATCGAGAGACCGTATATTTTTATAATACTCTGCTAGAAATTAATAAATAACAAGTTCGCACTGTTTACCTCAGGGAAGATTTAAGACCGATCGCCTGCTCCTTTTTAGTTTTTTGAAATTTCGCGGGGCGGAATCTGCAAGTTTTATGCCGACCTAGAACGGCATCTGCAAGACAGATTTTTACTGAGAAATTTTTCATGGCAGGAATACACTTGGAGTGCTTGCCAATCCATGAGTTTTTTAACTGAAACTATATAAAAAAACTCAGAAACGTTTTCGAAAAAATTCGAAAATTCAAGAAAATTTTATGAAAATCCCGAACTGTTAATTTGGAATTCTCTGAGTTTTTTTCTAGTGTGCAGCCTTGAAGCCCAGTCAATTTTAGTCCGAAAGAGTACAAATTATAGGCATCTCAAAATTCACATTGATTTTTGGAAATTTTTTTTAGACGGTTAATTCAGAAATTGACCCACTGTGCAAAAACACATTTGAGGAGTATCAGCGACCACACTTGCTTTATGAGAAAAATTGATTTTCCTATCTAAGGCGAGTGTATGTGCGCTGCCCTGCAAAAAATGCTATAAGCCTAGGATGAGTTCCGGATGAGTCGGAAAGGAGTATGCGACTAATGCCAGTTTTGATCTATTTGCATGCTTTGAACTGTTCCCTTTTGTTTGAGCATGTCCTATGAAGAGACTAATTGTACACATTTATACCCGAACGGGAACGATAGGAACAATCCCCTTTGTATCCATACGAGAACGAATGAAGACTATTCTCTTTTATCACCCAAAAGTGTTAGTTTTCGTATGGTACGAGGTTATATATATTTTAAACGCAATATTAAAACTTGCAAAAAATTGCTAAATACAACTATGTAAAAAATTATTAAGCCGCCAACTCATTCCAAGAGATATGCGTCGACGATACTGGAACATATGGTTCAAGTCATTTAGGTTCGGTATAGGGCACCGCATTTTTCTTAAATAATTCGAATCAATCACTTCGTTGCCGCCTTTTTATGTTTCTTAAAATGGGCTACATAGATTTCAACCTGACTAATCCCAACTGTACCCAAAAGGAACTACAGGGGATCAATTATACCCCCATGTAGATAAAAGAGATGAATCGCATACCGCTCTCTTTAGGGATTAGTTGCACTATGGTTTGCAGGATAGCTTTATACACTAGTCCAAGCGCAGTTTCTACCACAAACACACACTCGAACACGTTAAATGGTGTGTAAAATCGCTTTCGCACTTAACGAGGGTTAAGCGCATGAAGTTTATTTGCTGGTGCTATTCGACCGAGTGTTTGTTATGTTGTTGTTTTTTTTATTCTTATTTTTGTTGTTGTTGTTGTTAGCAAATATATTTGCTGTTTGTTTTATTTTTGTTGCTTACCTACTTGTAGTTGCTTTTGTTGGATATTATAAACGATTTAAACGCTTATATCATTAAACTATCATCAACGGATTTACGGCGTGGCAGCGCCCGCTGTGCCCAACTACGCTGTCACTGTGTGACTTTATTGATAGATACCGGAATAGCACTCCCCTTTTAAATATATCCGCTGCACTACGCCATTGCCATTGCCGCCACCACCACCACTACTTGGGTGTGCTATTTTTGTGGAAATTTGTTAGCATTTATTTAAATGTTGTTAGGCAAATAAATTTTGACAGGATTAACATGCTAATATACATTTGTATTCAATTCGGTATGTGTGCACCTATGTATGAACGTATGTGTGCATACATAAATCGCTTGCCGCTTTGTTAGATATGTCACTTTTATAGCCGCCGCCGTGCACATTAATTCAACCAAAAGCATATGCAGCGCGGATTAGCTCAGTTTGTTCGCAGTTAAGTGAGTAGCTCATATACAAAGCTCCCATGAGAGCGTAGTTGTTAAAGTGAACTCTGACTATTTTTTATTTGTTTGTAGTTTGTAGGATATAAAACGCGAAAGTCATCCGTAGTAGAAAAATTGGCGGTGTAGTGACGTTGGCGCGTTTTAACATTAAAATCTCTTGTTTGGCATAAAACTATTAACTTTAGCTTGGTACTATGTTGAATTTAGGTCCAAGATACCTAAATGCACTGAATCGGCATGTTTTAAAAATTTATATATAATTTTGTTTTAAATGACAAAATTTTTTCATGGAAATCTAACTTTAAAGCAGTATAAAACTACTTTTCAAAATTTGTTATGTCAACAAAAAAATTTCGAAAATTTTTTATGGAATTTTTAAAGTTTATAAAAGTTTGTAAATAAATATATATATTTGTACATAAATAAAAAATAGGTCGAAAATTAAAAAAAAAAAAATTCGAAAATAGTTCAAACAACTTTTGAAAATTTTATCAAAAAAAATTGGTGGCAAGTTAAATTTCTTTTTTTAAATTTTAAAGACTTCAATTTTATTTTCACGAAGTGTCGCTTAAAAATCGTGATGAATTAAAAAAAAGTATTTTAAATCATTTTGTTGCATTCTTAAACAAAATAAAAAATATAAGAAAGTTTTGTAAAATGGTAAAAAAAATTTCAAATTAAAAACCCATTTCAGAATTAGAAAAAAAATCTAAAATCTAAAATTGAAAACAAAAGAAAACAGCTATAAAATTTTTTCTGTTTTTTAAATTCCTTATCGGAAAATGTCGATGTTGACAATTTTACAAATATGTTTCAAATTTTATTTACGTTTCTAAGAATGCAATTTCCAAAAAAGTTTTAAAAATTCCTCCCAAAAATGTGCAATATTTTAAAATAGAGTTTGAAAATTGTTTAAAAAAATCGTTTTTGTCTTTGTTCCAAAATTGTTTTCAAAAATTCGAACATTTTAGAAAAAATCCTCGAAAATTTAAAATAATTTTTTTTAATGCAAGTTTTGTTTTTCCAATTTTATACAATCTTAGACCATGTTTACACATGCATTAATCTACAATAAATCGCCAATAGATAATCTACGCGTTTACATATGTTCCATCCCTAGAAGTAGATTATTATCTGTAAAATTTTTACGTTTATCTTTGTTTGTGCTACCAATTAGAGACTAAACTCTAGAGGTGGAACTTTTTCTATGAAAAAAAGTCCGCATCTCTAAAATTTATTCATAACTACGATTATACTAGTACTAACGATTATCGAGGGGAAAATTTTATATTGGTTATATAATTAACGATGAGATGTTAAATACGAAAATGAAGATAGTCTCGCTATATGTAAACTAGGTCTTAGTTTAACAAAGTGTGTTTTAAAACCCTTGTTGAATTTTTAAAATTTCTTTTCGGAAAGCAATATTGATTTATAGCTCTCTCCTTTAAACTATATTGGCGTCCTTAAAATGCAAAATAAAAAATTTACAAAAACACCTTAAAATTTTCAAAAACATTTTGAAAATTGTTCAAAAATATATTGAACATTTAATCAAAAAAAAGTTTAAAAATTTTTAAACATAAATTTCAAATTAACCAAAAATACTGGTTTGTAGGCTCAATTTAGGTTTCACACAAGTCGCTGAAATGCCGTGTTGACTTTTCAAAGTTTTTTTTCGGACGCCAGTATCGACTATTATCTACTTACAATCAAAAACTTCAAAAAAACATTAAAATTTCCAAAAAAAAAAACTAACTGTAAATTTTTCGAAAAAAAAATTTGGAAAATTAAAAGAAATCTTAAATTTTTTTTAAACGTTTGTTAATTTAATTTATTAAATTTTAATGAGCTCGAGGCAGTTTAAAAAATTGAAACACAGTTTAAATTTTTATATTTCAATTTTATTTGGTCGATATTTCGATCTCATTCTGAGATCATCCTCAGGAAACAATTGAATATGTTTTACCGACTGTCGGTAAAACATATTCAATTGTTTCCTGAGGATGATCTCAGAATGAGATCGAAATATCGACCAAATAAAATTGAAATATAAAAATTTAAACTGTGTTTCAATTTTTTAAACTGCCTCGAGCTCATTAAAATTTAATAAATTATAATATTTGAGGGCAAATAAAAATATATTTTTAAAACATTTGTTAATTTGTTTTTGCAAATTTTTAGTTAAAAATCCTAAAATACAATTTTAACTTTATGTAATTTTTTATACTTTTTTTAATGGCATCATAATCTCGTTCAAAATTAAATTGAATTCAATGTTTCATAACGGTATTTGGGGTTTTATAAACTAAGATAAAAAAAAAAAAATTGAACAACTTTCGCAATTTAAAATATGGCTTGGAATATAAATTTATATACATGAATATAATATACATACATACATTAATGTTAAAAACATGTCAATTCTGAATGGGTATGATGCATATATGAAAACTTTTTCACATTCCCTTGTAATTTATCTTTCATTTAGTTTTCTTGTTTTTAATTTAGAAGAAATATTTTTTTATTGTTGTCTTTCAACTTACATTATGCAACTTGTAATAGAGTCCACAAGCATTACACACTGGTTCACCGCTTGCGTTCCGCCGCCAAAGGGTTGTCGTTGTGGTTTTGCAATTCGCACATGATGTACCCGCTCGTTTCGCTGCGCTTTGTAGTGACTGCAGTGTCTGCAAAAATAAAAAGGGGGAAAATATAAAAATTAAGTATGAGTGGTGAATTTTTTTTCATTTTAGGTTATTTTTATAAAGAAATAAAGGGGTGAATATTTTAGAGAAAATCATTTGGTCATAAATTAGTGTTTTCTTAATTTCTTGTGGTTGCTGCATGTACATTCAATTGTGGTTAATTAGTGTAAATTATGCAAACCAATCGAATTTTTTGGGATGGAATTATTCTTACTCGTAATCAATAGAACAATTTTCAAGTTACTTATACATTAGGCCGGGTCGATTTGTGGGGAGGCAAAAAAACCGCCCATTGCTCTGTGAAAATCATATTCTAGGGATCAAAATAAGAAACCTTGCCGAAGGAACTATACCTCCAAAACGAATTCTGATGTCCCCCCCTTTGGGTCGTAGGGGCAAATTTTGAAAAATTCCACTTTGAAATGCCTATGTTTTTTTCTTTTTGGAGTTTATTTTTCTCTTTAGAAATTTATTTAGTCAGAACATATGTAAATGAAAAAATGAATTTAACTTAGTAATAGAAAAGAAATAAAAAAAAATTATTAGAAATTAGCGTTTTTACAACCCCCTTTTAAAACCAAGGCATCACTGTGATGCATTTGCATGTCGTAAACATAGTTGTGTGGGTTTTTTTATTCAACCGTTTTAAAAAATGAAGGTATCACTGTGACACAATTGCAGATCGTAAAATTGCTTGTGTTGTTTTTTTGAAGCCACCACACGACACAGCAGGTAGAATTGAAATTGCCCCTACCCAAAAGTTCGACCCAAAGGGGGGGACAACAGAATTCGTTTTAGAGGTATGCTTCCGTCGGCAATGTTTCTTATTTTGATCCTTAGAATACGATTTTCATAGAGCAATGAGCGATTTTTAAATCAACCCGCCCTAATGTATATAGCTAAGTAACCAGGTATGAGATACAACTGTTCATGAAAAGTCTAGACGTTGGGACTAATATTCGTACAAGGCTACAGAGAGTATAAAAGCAGCGCAAGCTGAGTAATAACAAATCAGTTTGATTTAAACACGCTTTTGTGAAGTACGTGGTAGTTGTGAAGTACTACTCCCAAAGTAGTCTAATAAAAACCATTTTGTAATACTGAATATTGGAGTGATTTATTCGACAGTTCAGCGATTCGAACTTTGGCATAAGGTGTATATTTATCAGAAATCCCCAAAATTCGTTATAATAACGATAAATACAAAGTGCGGTATACCTTTGAGGAGACTTAGGCAATCTTCTCTTTTAATTTGCGTCGTGCTTCTTCTTAGTTTGTTCTACAAATTGAAATTACTTAAGTTTTAATAAACCAATGCGCACAAACAAATGACGGTCGTGATGGTTAAGATGCTATTATGCTGTCAACCAACTTTATATTTAATTTTTGTCGTTTGTGTGTGGGGCAAGAATATTCCCGAGATGAATTATTTGCTTGTGTGAGAATGTCGATCCCACATCTAATGCCTGAGTTAATTTGGGAAAAAAGTCCTAGCGGGTCTCTTCGCAGTATCATCTAACTAAATTGATGGTTACATAACAACTAAGTTTTACCGTTGTCAACTGAACCATGAACTAAAATAAAACTAAGTTAAGCATTCAACTTAACAGGTAAATCGAGGTAGACCAGCTGACCGATATTCGCCAATACGAGTTGGTACCAACAAACCAATAATCAGCACAAGGTATTGCAAAAAAATACCTACAGACTTTTGAAACAATTAAAAAGCAACAGTTAAACTTAACTGTGTGTTCAAGATTGGCATTTGTGACAAACAGACACACACACACGCGCAAGTGCATTAAACAACAGTATAAATTAAGTTGTTAACATGACAATTCGACAAAACTCTCTTGGTCCTCTGGTGTTGATGATGTTACTGAGTGTAGTTGTTATTGTTGCAAATTTTTTTTTTGCTTAATCTTGTAGGTGCAATACATTTCACACCTCGCTAAAGACATCACCAAAAAAAATTTAAAAGTAAAAATTCACAGTAAAAAAATTTGCAAAAAACAAGAAACATTTTAATGCTAACAAGGTCCACTTTAATGAATTCGACGTTTACACTTCGATCCAGCAACTACTCAATCGCACTCCTATACCCCACTCTATTACTTACATATATAAACTTAAATGTCTTAACCACATAGCTCCACACTAAGTATGCATGCTTACTGACTCAATCGGGTCTTAACAACAAACTCGAACTAACTGAAACTCTACAGTGGCCTATTAAAGTAGTGCGCACTTTCTCGCCGATTACGATTGCATTTGGATGGGCATAAAATTAAGCGACAGGTCACAGCTTACCTGTACATATAAATGTATATACATTAACCTGGGTCGATTTGTATGGACGAAAGTTAACCGATATCGCGCCATCGATTTTTCGATAGGATTTGGGCTCTGGAAAAAAAAGTTCCACTATGCATACCCAGAAAAATAATTTTCAAGCCTGCGAAAAAAAAAAAATGGCGAAAGGGTAAATTTTTCGATGCTGATCCCAAAGTTCCTTTACCTCCAGTTCTTCCACCCCCAACTATTGAATTGATAAATCTGTCCTCTCCGAGTCCCTTAGCAGTTCAACCATCGACATCGAAGGCTCATTCAGCTGTATCTACCGTACCCTCCATAAAAAGGAACCAAGTTCCCCAAAACCCCTCTGCGGAATCTGAACCGCCGGCTAGTAGATTGATTACTGTCCAGATTAAAAAATCGATTTTCGTGTCCAGATTCGAGAGAGACACTACAGAAGAGGACCTGAAGTTGTACATCATAAGTAAACTTAAATCTGAAAATGTGACTATTCTTAAATTTAATTTTAGAGACATTTCGTCATTTAGGATTGACGTATCATCGCAACATTTTGAAACAATTTTGAGTAATTCATTTTGGCCACCCGGAGCCTTTGTGCGTGAATTCGAGCATAGACGCAACGTTAATATTCGTAATCTTGCTACCGTTCCTCAAACCAATAATGCTGCAAAAAACTAAATATTAAACCTGTCCTTAATATATTTTATCAAAATGTAAGAAGCTTAACACGAAACTAACTGAACTATACTTGAGATCATTTAACTGTAATTACAATATCATCGCTTTTACTGAAACTTGGTTAAAGCCTCATATTTTTAATTCGGAGATTCTTTGTAATGATTACCAAATATATAGAAATGACCGCTTGAATAGAGTTGGCGGTGGAGTTTTGCTCGCGGTACACTCTTCTATACCTTCCGCTGAGGAAAATTTCCTGTTATTGAAGCTACGGAATTTAAGTGCATTAGAACCCAGCTGGGAATAGGTTTTACCTATATTGTCATTTGCTATATCCCCCCATCTTCAGATCCCTCGGTGTATATGAACCATATTTCGTTACTGAAATATATCAGTTCAATGTTGAAGCCTATTGGCTCGATAATTGTCTTGAGTGACTTTAATCTTCCGCACGTATCATGGGCCACATCCGGCCATGGTATTGTACCGGTTTCTTCAAAATTGTCCAGCATCGACTTTTTAGCTGAAATAACTGAACTTTGCCTAAGACAGATAAATATAGTTCCAAACATGTTGGGGAGGTTACTTTATCTGGTATTTGTTGATGCTGAATCAAAATCCATTCTTAGGAGGGGTGAACCTCTTAGTGTACCTGAGGACCCTTACCATCCTTCGCTGGAAATAGTTTACGAATTGGAGGAAATTCTCGGAGTTTCACTACCACAG
Source organism: Eurosta solidaginis (assembly GCF_040869045.1). Lineage (NCBI taxonomy): Eukaryota > Metazoa > Arthropoda > Insecta > Diptera > Tephritidae > Eurosta > Eurosta solidaginis. Next base: position 367,412,374 of record NC_090319.1, read on the forward strand.
AAAACGACTCTAGTTTTAGATTCGAATTCGCGAAGGCTAATTTTAATAAACTCAAATTTTAAACTGTTGCAAAAACGTTGGCCATAACAGTTTTTTGAAAAAAAACAAAAATATATTTTTTGGGTTTTGGGGAGTCTTTTGGTCAAAATTTTACCCTTTCGCCATTTTTTTCGCAGGCTCGAAAATTATTTTTTTGGGTATCCGTAGTGAACTTTTTTTCCTGAGCCCAAATCCTATCGAAAAATCGAAAGCGCGATATCGGTTAATAAATCGACCCAGTCTAATATATGTACATACATACATAAGTATATATAATTGTCTGTACATTATCGCAAAATTTTGTTTTTTGTTTTTGTACAGGTATGCAGTGGCTTAACTAAATGGTTGTCTGTGGTGTGAAAGATGGCAAAACGCGATTTCATATTGATTTGTGTACTTCGCGTTCAAACTCACACTTGTTGGTATTTATTTGGAAATTCGTGTTTTGGAATACTTTGCGTTGTGCCTTGTTTTGTTGTTCATGCCACATAGTTGGCGTGCCAGCATGTTGGTTGCAAATTTGAAATTTCTTATTTTGTTGAGAGCGATTTATTTTATTTCGAATTAAGTACCTACAATGACAATATTTCTTGTAGGGCATTTTTGCAAAGATTTTTAAAAAACAAGAAATAGTACTAAAATATTACCCTTTTAACAGTTGGGGTATTCCAATGTGACGGATTGGACATTTTGACGCCTTATTGGTAAAATTTTAAGAACTCTTTACCTAGTATTTAAGAAACTTTTGAAAATTTATCACTTGTTCATACGAAAAACTGATTGTAAATTATTTCCAATAGTGACAGATGGGCAAAGAACCCAACGTCTGGATGACTTCACTTCCCTATTATTGAAGATCGTTAACATTTAAGAAAATAATAAGTCCCCCTAGTGGGTTAGGTGCCTTAGAATATACTCGCGGCAGGTATGTGGCAGGCTGTCCTAAGAGACGACTAAAAACCAAATTGATTCAAGGGGTTGCCAGAGCAATTTATAGCTTCTCCAACACAATTGTCGACCTCACCTACCCATGGCGAATCCTGTTTCTCTAGCAGCCGTGGCTCTGGCGACCACAAGATCGTCACGGATGTAGGGGGTGGGAGGGTGGAATGGCCAGAAAGTTTCATGTTCCCGAGATAGTCGGGCTAGTACCTCAATAGTGCTTGTGACTGGAACTCCCCAAAACCTTCGGGGAGTGTCCTTATCGCTACAACAACAACAAAATAATAAGTCACATATTTTCTGTATTGAACTATCAGGGACCCATTTTAAGAGTTGGGTCATGCCAATGTGACAAATGGACTTTATGGCGCGTTATTGCTCAAATTTTTAATTATTTTCTTTACATTTTGAGAACTTTTGACATATTTGTTTCATAAAAAAAAAAAAAGAGATACAAGTAATTTCAACAGTGACTGATAAGACAACGAAACCCACCCCAGCGGGTTAGGAGGTCAGAATATACTCGCGGTAGGTATGCCTATCGTAAGAGCCGGCTAAAATACCAGATTCAAGGGGCTGTGTAGCGCAACCCTTCAGGTTTCCAACGCAATATATAGCTTCTTCAAACCCAATTGTCAACCTCACCTATCCGCGGCGAATCCTGTTTCACTAACAGACGAGGCTCTGGAGACCCCAAGCTCCTCATGGAACTTGGCGGTGGGGAGGGAGGGAGGGGATGGCCTGAAGGTTTAATGTGGCTACATAAATCGTTATCGAGATGGTCGGGCTAGCACCTTAATGGTGCTGTGGTACCGGAGCGTACCGGATCTGTATCCGGCAAAGCACCATCACATCGATAACACTCCCCAATGCCTTCGGGGAGCAACCTTATCGCTAAAACAACAACAACGAAATCAACGACTGGATGATGTCACTTCCCAATCACAGACAAACTATACAAATATTTTCAAAATTGGGCCTATTAAATGTTTTTGTTTCAAGCTAAAATTGAAACTTAAACTCATTTTAGCTCATGGCGGGTGGGAAAAGTCACATTGGAAACACAAGGAGAGATATATGTAGCTCCGAGCGGATTTAGGCAGAGCCTTTATTTCAATTTGCGACGTGCACGTATTCAATGTATTTCTACAAATTGGCGAGACGAGACTAACATATTTTACGTCGAATCTGAGCAGCTTATAATGGCAGAAATACCCTCAAAGTGTTTGCCGAGGGGCGATTGCACTTAGAAAACTTTGAAAAAAAAAAAACTTGTTTCTAAAGCCCGTGTCTTGAACGCACGACCTTTGGATTGGTAAGCAGGCACACTACCAAAACCTCACCTTCGGCCTAGAAGAGTCTACTGTCTATATTTTTACTCAAAAGTGGAGTAATTTTTTAATTGTCTCTGCGACTTGGGTTAGGTTTGGTTAAACTGTTCGGTCAACAGAGACCGCAAATATATTGGATGTTTCCATAATGCTTCGAAAAAATGGGAGCACTTCCATTAGGTATCAGGACTTATGTTATAAAATTACTCCATTCTCTTGGCAAACACTAGAAGGTATCTAGGATGTATGTAGCTTAATTGCCGCCTCTAGATCTGGCCAGTGTACCGCCCCTAATAACTAGAGTCTTGACCTCGCAAGTACAGGATACGTACACACAACGTGCTCAGGGCACTAAGGAAGAATCACTTTCTTATAATTTTTAGTCATTTTCACCTTAAATATATTGATTTGGATCGTTTAAATAGAGTATATGGACCATATACATCGGGATTTAATTGTATTTGAATCCCATCATGGCTGATTTGAGATCACTAAGAGATTCATCTTTGATTCCTTCGTAATCCAATCGGAACTGAGTTCGAAATCTTTTAATGATCATTTCGTGATACTTATCGTAAATCATTTCAGAATCATTTCGGGATAGTTATAGGATCATTTCGCGACTATCTCTCAATCTTTTCAGGATTATTTTGGGGAAATATCGCGATGTTTTTCGGCATTACTTAAGGACAAATTTAAGTTTGTTTTAAGGATGTTATCGGCACTCTTTCCGGCTAACATACATATATTCACTTTATTTCGGCACTGTTCCAGGATTATTTCGCGATAATTTCATCATCATTTTTTGACAATTTCGGGACTGTTTCCAGGTTCATTGCATGATTATTTTAAAGATCATTTCTCATTGCTTTTGATGTCTTTTGGTGTCGTGATAACTTCGGAACAATTAATTATAAAGGAGCAATTTCGGCATGAGAACATTTCAATTTTTTTAAATCTCCTAAAACTTTACTCCATTAAAAATGTTGCTCTGCTGCTGCCTTCCGAAAGCTATCTGCAACCAAATACACATCTCTACAAGCACAACAAAATTGTGGGCGTTGCACTTAATTTCGGATTTCGCACATTTCGCTTAAAGTTAAATGGTCTGTAGATTTCCGTTACAAACTCAATAAGTGCGCCAAAATCCTATATACGCATGTATGTATGTTTAAATGTACATGCATTAATTTTGTTGTTGGTTGTTGTTATTGACTCAATTGAAGTGTACAATTATGTAAGTTGAAACTGTGGCAAGTTCGTTAGGCAGGCTTGTGCCACAAGTGGCATGGTTCAGTAAATATTAGTTACGCCTGAAAAGAGGGCAGCAACAGTGCTTTTTATACGCTTTGTATAAACGAAAAAAAAACAGCTTAAAGCAAAATTAAAAAATAAAAACTAAACACCTTTACTTTACATGCCTCGAACAGGTGGTTGTGGTGTTGCTGAATGAGAACAAAAAAAAAAAAAAATACTGGTCGAAAAACATGCAATAGCCATTGGAAAAACATCAATTAAAAGTTCATCGTCAAACATGATCAATAGCAGACAGTGAACACAACGTGCGAAGCTGAACAAAAAAAAAATAAAAAATACTAAAATTACAAATCAACAAGAAATACAACAAAAATATAACATTTATTAACTGAGTTGCTTTTGAGGGCGAGAAAGGCGAGCGTTCAAAGCGTGTTGCCTGAACATTATCACGATCCAATGCAATGCAGACGAAGGCGCAATGGAAAAAGTGGAAGGCATATGTACACTCTGTACGAAAAGTATGTGCCGAGGAATGTGTTTTTCAACAAGTTTTGATTCAACTTGATTAAATTTTCAGAAAAATGTTGAAAATTGTGTTATTATTATTATTATAATTATTATTATTAGGCATAAATGAACTGCGTCCTTTGTTTAGATCTATTGTGCTTGACCTTTCTGCCTATTGCTGCATCTGGAATTTTTTAACGTATCAAAGTACCTTTTGAGGTTTTTTACTCCAAATTGCGAAAGGATTAAGATTCACGCCACCTGGATGGGATAGACTCTGTCACAGCGACGTATTCGCAAACAATGGGAACCTGCGTTTTATCCTTCAGCTTACGAAAGCGACAGATTTGTATATCACTTAGATCTAATTTACTAAGTTGATATCATAGAGTACGGTGTCCCGTGTAGTTCCAGTGAGAGTTGAAAGGTCCTGAAAGGTCTGCTTAGATGTAGGTTTGGCTGATGCTCTCGTTGCTGGCAGAATAAACAATTTGGACTGTGTTTACCCTGGGCATTCAATACAGTGTTGTCTGTACTAATTTGTTTACCGGTTCCTTATAGTTTCATTAGACTACAGCTACACAAGGGCTCTGGACCACAAAATGCTGCTTTAGCATCTTACTTGGCTAGATGGTCTGCCCGTTCATAACCTTTATGTCCCTGATGCCTGACCATCTTAACAAAACCTTTTTTTTGGCACCCAGGTCATTTAGGACTCCAATGGATTCATCCACTAGCCTAGAAGTAAGTGTGTAAGACTGCAAGCTAATACGTCTGCCTCGCTAACTGAAATATTGTGGAAAGTCCTCGAGGATAAACCCTTAATAGACACTCTTTATCGCAAACTTTCATCGCATGAATTTCGGCCTGAAAAATAGTTTGATAGCATCCCATTGGTATCTTTTTCTTGAAGTTTGGCCCATAGATAACAGCTCGCGTTTTTCCGACATCAAACTTTGATCTACAAGTGGACCAGACAAATGAGTCAGTATATGGATTCTTTGTTTACCAAGGAGATCTGCGGACAATAGCCCCCTGAAGTTTCTGAACCTAGGATCCAATGCATCACGTAATCGTAAAACAGGATTTCGTATGAATTTTCTTATACGCATACTTTTTCCATTGAGTGTACATACATATGTAAGGCCAATGTGGAAGGCGAAACCAAATGTGATTTGAAAATAGCGCCCAACTAACTAGGCGTTTGCGTTTTACCGAACGCTAGTTGACTGAATGCAGCATTGGCGCGTTACAGGTTGTGTTGGACACCTAGACTATACAGAGTTGAGCTGCGCTTGCGTATAGCTCAAAATAAAAGGCGAAATAAAAAATTAAAACAAAATAAATTTTAAATTAAAAGAGTCAAAATTTACGCTTAAGCCAGCAAGCTGCAGCAGCAATGAGGTATTTAGTTACTTGCAGTTAAGTTAAAGCTTCTGTGAAAAAAAAATTACTAAAGCAACAACAACAATAACAATAACTATATCAACATCCAGTAAGGCATGTCGCAATACATCCCAACCTACAAGCAAACGAATGGAAAAAAAAAGAAATAAAGTTATCATGAACGCATGTTGCAGGCAATTCGTGGAAATCATGGAAGGACGAGAAAAAATCGTCAAAGACAAAATTAAAAAAAAAAAAATTAGCAAAAGTAAGAGTTAAAAAAAGTGGAAATATTAACTCTACTGCAGCATGGTTTTTTATTTCTTCCGTTGCACCTTCATGGTTATACATTGCGTGGAGCTTGCCCAGATCTGGCCCCAACTACACTGAAAAAATGGTGCTAGTAAAATCAACAAATCGGTTCTGTTGTTCTTGACTAACGGAGATTCGGTGAAATTGATCGAATTAAGGTTAATTCGACCTATTTCTTTGTTAAGCGAAAAAATTAGTTTAGTCATTTCAACAGAAGAGAAATTGTCGCTCTTAAGTTAACAAAATTATGTAAAATTGATAGATTCCTAATCAATCTAACTGATTTTTTTGTTAACACAACTGATCTCACTGGTCATTTCAACAGCGATCAACAGTCAATACATGAGCAAATTTCAAAGAGAATTTTACGCGCACTGCGCTCTCTACTTTGTACTTATGTATGCTGTGTACTTTATGTATGCATATATTTACGTATGTATATGGTGGCCGCCGTGGTGTGATAGTAGCGTACTCCGCCTACCACACTGAAGGCCCTGGGTTCACACCCCGGACAAAGCAACATAAAAATTTTAGAAATAAGGTTTTTCAATTAGAAGAAAATTTTTTAAGCGCCGTCGCCCCTCGGCACTGTTCGGCAAGCACTCCGAGTGTATTTCTGCCGTGAAAGGATCTCAGTGAAAACTCATCCGCCTTGCAAATGCCGCAACATAGGTACTTTCGTATAAAGCTTTCGCAACAACTTTTTTTGTTCATTTGACTACTAAAACGGTCAATTACGAATCAAGGATTTGTGTGCAGTTGATTCAATATCTTGTTGCGATGGATAAAAATTGACAGAAATTTCGGCTGAATTGACCCATATTTCGGTTGATTTTACCAGTCTTTTTCTTTCAGTGTAAGTATAGAATCAGGTATATAATTTTATGCTGAAAAAGTAGCTGTTGCTCGTCATGTGAAGTTTTGTAAAATTGTCATTTTAATGAATTGATGCTGCTGTTAAAAAAGGTTCTTATGAAATGCATACCCAGGTGTGCACGTTTGGGTCTTAGGGTGAGACGGAGGGAGGAGAAAGAAAACGAAAAAGGCACTTGAGTGTAAGATAGTTTTGGAGATGAGTTTGGAGTTGAACGTGTATATATATACAACACATATAATGAGTATTACACGTACGAATATTGTTATATATCTATGTCAGCATTCTATTATTGGGAAATCCAATAATCGGGGTAGCTTTAGTGCAGGCCTTATAGCCATAGCTCTATAGCCCCACCTAATATTTGGAAACGGAATATATGGCCCGTGCCTGAGCTTCGAAAGAGGACTTGTGCCGGAAGATTGGTACCAAAGTGCAGAAATGCTATACCATACTGTGGCGAATTTTAGCATCACTAAAGTGTTAGTAAATAAAGGCACAACAACTAAAACATTAAAGCAAGCTACACTTGTGTACATGAACACATCAATGATCATTTATACACATATATGGAAGACGACGAGAAGTACATGCACACACATAACCAGCAACTCGAAGTGAAGAGATATCTCACGCAAACACATATAGTCATCAGCAGAAGTTCTTACTCACACATATACACGCATATCACTAAATTACCAAGCAGGAGATACAACAGTTCTAGAAGGTGAAACGTCTATACCTTTGGAGATATATGCGGACGAGGCAACAGATAGTATAAAAGCAGCGCAAGCTGAGCAACAACTAATCAGTTTTGATTTAAACACGCTATTTGTGGTGAAGTATAATTGTGAAGTACTACTCCCAAAGTATGCTAAATAAAGACCAGTTTGCAATACTGAATATTTGATTGATATATTCAACAGTTTAGCGATTCGAACAAATGGTTCCAAATTAATGGAAGGGGTCGGGTCTGCTGTTTACTGTGTCGATCCAGAAGTAAACAGATCCCAAATGCTGTCAGATTACTGCAACGCCTTTTCTGGCGGAAACAATAGCCGCGAAGAAAGCATTAGAAATTCTTGAGGAAGCGTGCTTAAGCTGCAGTTGCGTCAATATACTATATTGATAGTCAGGCGGCGATTAAGGCAATAATCTCACATAGTACTTCATCAATAAGTGTCTGGAATGCAAAGAAGCATTGTAAGAACTTCGCTCAAGCCGGACCATACATCTATACTAAGTAATATTTACCTACCTTCTGCATCAAACAAAAAAGAAAAAACACTTGATTCCTTACTTATATGAGCATTATTGTTTAAACAAAAGTAACAATTTTTGCAAAAAAAAAAAACAGTGTGTTTGTTTGTTCGCTGTGAACCGTGCGAGCATACTTGCTTTAATTTGCACATTTATCACGTCACATTTAGCGTCAGATACATATATACATAGCAACCGCTACCGTTATTTAACTTCGGGAGTACCATTATGGGTACATGTGTCTATATTTAAACATTTCGTTCAAGTTGTTAGGCAAAAGTTCTTTTTTGGTATGTTTGCGTTTTTATGCTAATGTTTGTGCACTAAGGAAATTTAAATCTATCTAACTCTATATACATATATACTTAAAGAAGGATATATGTTTGTATGCAGCTTATGCACTCCGAAACCACTCCCCAGATTTTATTAAATTTTGCGGAGCCGTTTCACAGCAACCCGAAGAGTGTTCCTGAGAAGTTTCTTCCCGGGAAGTGAACCAGACACCGATCTATGCGAACATGTTCTATTTACTATTTGTAGGTAGCCGTCCTGGATGAGTATTTACGACACTTTTGGACGAGGGACTTATCTATTCGACCAAATTCTATCCATGGTTCGATTTGCCTGAATATTGGTATTTAGGTAGCCGTTTGGGTAGATTAGAATTTACGAAACTTTTTTTCCTGGCAAATGGACCAGGGACTGATTGGGACTTGGGCTGGTATTGGGACTGGAACTGGGACTGGGAATAAGATATGGAGAAGAATAAGAAGAACAGTGAAGAAGAGAAAAGAGGGAAGGAAAAAGAGACTGAGATAGAGATAGAGTTAGAAGATGATAGAGAGATAGATATAGATGGAGCGGAAAAGAAGTGAGGGAAGAGACGGAGAGGGAGAAAGAGACGTAGAGAAAGAGAAAGGTAGAAGGAGGAGGGAATAAAAGGATAGGGAAAAGGGGTAGAGATAGAGAGGGAAAGTTAAACGTAAAAACTTCTTTAAAGTTATGCCGTTATGCCAAAGTTAGGGCACATCAACGTTTGCTGGGTCTATTAGTATGTATATGAAGTGGAGACAAGTAATGTTAACTTATGTTTGTAGGTCACAACAGCATACCGCCAGGTGTGAATGATAGTGCCACTGGCCAAATATGCTTCTGCCACAGGCTGAATTTGTAGAAAAGGGGTACCTTCTTATTCAGTAAGAAATATCTTGTGGAGGATACACACAAACTTAGGAAAGAGCTTAGAAGAACAAATAGAGAGCGAAATTATTTTCAGGAAGGAAAACGCAATACGATTTGGGCAGCACGTTTTCTGCGATCTCTGAAATGTTGCACATGACAGTCTCTAGGCTTGAACAACCCAGAAAGCATTTTTATTGTTGAAAAAGTTTAATAAACGTATGGTCTTGATTTTCACAATCCCTAACAAATAATGCAATTAAGTAAAAATTCTAATACACATATATACATATATATATATCTATATTTTAAGCCACAACAGGTGAGTATAACAAAAAATGCTCAAGTGATAAAAATCTATGATTTTATTTATAAATTTTTTTTTCACTGATTCATAAGATTGATTTGTTTATCTTTTCGTCGCTGTAACGCACTCTTTTAAAGAAGTTAATAAAAATTAATGAAGTGTGAGCATTAACACATCTAAAACACAGAATTTCCATGATAGCGCACCATTTCTTGATACAACACCATCGAATACTTATCATATATGCACTACAACTATCTACTTGTATGGAAAAGCATTGGTATGTGTGTATGTATGCATTCAAAACCGGCGAATAAACGTAATAAATCAAGAATATAGAAATGACAAACTGTCAAATATTGACAAGATTAATTGAAAGGCAAACAAATATGGTGAAGTATATCAAAACACAGGTACATAAGGTACATACATATATATGCGTAAGTATCTACATAGCCCATCGAGAAAAAATATACAATTGCTATATACAAATGAACTAATATAATAATTTATTTTTGCGGAATAACGAAAAGTAGCATACTTTTAAAAGAAATTAGCTATAAGCTGATTGTAAAATTAAGTAAAGTTGATAAAGCGTGTATATTTTTTTTGTCATTCGCATAAAAAGTTTTTTTTCCTGCAGGGCATTTATGTATGCGCATACACACACAAGCAAATGTGTAGGGTCATTTAAGCGCCGAAAAAAAATCATAAGATTAAATTTTTGATTGAAAAATGTAAAGCATAAGAATAAAAAAATACAGTAGCGCACAAAACAAAAGTGCAGTGGCAATTGTTATCAAATTTCGTCAATTAGATACTTCTTTTTTATTTTTAAGATTTTAAGAAAAAAATTCTATAACTTTTGTGACTGAAACTATGCAAAGCTATCTTGAAAATTCGTTAAAATTTAAGAAAATTTCGAAGATTTTTTAAGAAAGTCTCTTAAGTTTTGTGGAGTATGCAGCTTGATAAAAACCTTTAAAAGGTATAACCATTCTCTCTTCTTGTCGTCTATGACTTATTTTTTGAAGTTTTTGCGCAATTTAATATTTAATAAATAATCTCCGAACAAAAGGAAAGAAGAAAATAATCAATCAATCGACTCCACAAACTCTCGTAGTCGTGCCTGAAGTTTGGATTTATTACCGGTTGTATTCAATCCGCGGCTCTCCAACTCCTTCTTCAGTTGCTGGATCTTCAATTCACTTAACTTTGCCATGTCCAATTTCTACTCGAAATCTTCGGAATTTATTCAACAATTCCTCTTCTGACAACAATTGTAACGAATTTAGGGGAATTCCGTTTATTTGAAACCTTCTGCTAACGTTCGAATCTCTAAAGTGGTGAATAAATCACTTTAATATTTTGTATTACAAACTGGTCTTTATTTAGATTAATTTCGGAGTACTTCACAATTATACTTCACACCCAATAGCGTGTTTAAATCAAACTGATTAGTCATTCCTCAGCTTGCGCCGCTTTTATACTCTCTGTTGCCTCGTCAGCATATTTCTCCAAAGGCCTAGACGTTTCACTTTCTAGAATCTCCCGCTTGGTTACCAGCGATATACATGTACATTTGTAATTTTTGCGCTTCTCATAGTCATATGCGTGGGTATGTGTGAGTAGCAACTTCGGCTGATGACTACATGTGTGTGAGTTATCTCTTCGTCGCCTTCTATGTATGTGTATAAATGATGATTTATGTGTTCATGTACACCAGTGTAGCTCGACTTAATGTTTTTGTTGTTGCATGATTATTTACTAGCAGCTTAGTGATGCTAATATTCGTCACAACATATTATTTTGTTTTTGCTTGAGAAACAACGTAAATATGTATATGTATGTGCATTTTGAGAAATTGTAAAATTTTTCATTACGTCAGATATGGTTAAATTTTTTAAGTGTTTTTATCATGGAAGGCAGTATAGGTCTCTTGAAATTTGCATTGATCTTCGGAAACTTTTTTTTTTGAAGGGTGTTTCACATTTACAAAGTGTGAACAAATTTTTTTATATGGAAGAAAGTCGAAAAATTTGTGCTTAAACAATATTGTTTCTTAAATACAAAGTACAAGCTTTTGCGTTCTAGAAATGTTGAAATCTTCCTTTTTTTCTGGAACACCACTTTTTTTAAATATTTTTTTTTTATTTAAATTTTAATTAATTCCATGCCATCAAGCTTGCTTTTGAATTCGCACCTAAAAGATTTATTTATGCGTTGACAGCATAAATAAAATTATTTCAAAATAAAGCAACATGCTATTGCCCGCTTTGTTTGACGGGCTTTTGCATTTGCTGTGCAGCGAAATTACAAAGATCTTTGTTTTATTTTGTTTATATTTATGTAGGTATCTATATATGCATGTACAAATTTAGTAGTGTGCAAAATTTACGACTTTTACCTGGGGTCAATGCAAGGTGCGCTACTACGGCATAACTGTATGCTTATACTAGAATCATTGAGAAGAGGGGAGTGTGAGACTCATAAAATGGTAGGCGAGAATTGGTGGTTGGATTGGAATATTTCAAGGAAATTTTTACAAGAAAGCAGAAATAGATTATTACTATGTATTTTAAAAATAACGTAAATCTTGCACAAAAAAAAAAAAAAATACTCGAACATCAAGTACTCGTGAGGTTCGACCTACAAAAAAATTTTGGTAACCTGCCAAAAAAATCGATACAGTTTTCTAACAAATCGATATTTTTCGATAACAAACGATACCTTTTTAATAGCAAGGAAATCAATTTTCGATAGTAAAGCCATAAATTTTGCACTACTATTCGAGAACAAACCAATAACTCATTGAAAACGATTGCTGTAGATAACAGATTTATAAAAACTCAATAGCCGGTCCATTCCTCGTCGATAACAAACCGATAAGTAATGGATAATAACCCGATAACTCGCCAGTAACGGTAATTTCGATAAAAAATCAATAATACGCCGTGCGGTTTAGCTTTTATTTTCTACTCCTATCCTCTATTCCTATCCTCCCACCATTCCCACAAATTACACCTACACGTATCTTACACTTCCACATGCCAACCTTTCAATTACACTTTTTTTCGCTTGCATTCCAGAGTCCCCCATACCGTGAGCAAAGATGTTTACATATTGTAACGAATTTACTTGCAAATCCTCTTATTTGCAATCCTCTGCTAAGTTCGAATCACTAAACTGTTGAATAAATAACTCCAATTTGTAGTAATGCAAAATGGCCTTTATTAAAGTACTTCACAATAACACTCCAACTGTACAACGAATAGCTTAATAACCAAACTGATAGCTTAAAGGAAACTGACTTTCAAAATAATAGTGCTATTGCTCGCTAGATATCGTCTTACTCGTAACTGCTTGACAATTCAAATCAAACTGAATTCCATTTTACTCGCTTGTGCCGCTTTTATAGTTTACGCTGCATACATCTAGGCTCTTCTATTTCCAGAACTTACCAACTATTTCGAGTGTTTATAGTTCTCATATAGTTTCTACTTGTTTACAATTTTCTACTTTTCAGCGTCTCTCAGATGTATGTGAGTTTGTAGTTTACAGTCTCTCGCACACACATAGGCGTATAAGTAAATGCATCTGTGTGTGACATCTCTCGGCTGCCTTATATATGTGTATACATGATTTGATTATTGACGTGAACATCGCTTAGCATCGCCTTAGTGATGGTATAGCTTAGGGATGCTAATATCCGTGACAATATGAAGAGCTTACTGTATATAGCGGAATTCTTTACATGCGCCAAAAGAGATCCTTAAGTTTATGTAAGACCTATCAATTTGCGGAAATTGCTACATACTTCTTAATACTGTAACGTATCTTCAAAATACCCGCTTAATCTTTGCGTTCTGTTATCTGTTATCGCGTGACTGAACTGATGAATTAATAAACTCAAATGTGCTTATTACAAATTGCTTATTATTTGCAGCACGGCTATGGTAGTATAACTTCACAATTCAAACCATTTGCATACTTGACTTCAAACGTGTTAAAATCAAATAGATGAACCATCACCTGGAACTCGCCACTTTTACAGCATCCAGTTGCTTCGTTCGCCTATTTCTCCCAAGGCCTAGACTTGAAGTGAACAGCCTTCTCGATTAGTCGTTTATTTACTTCTATCATCTCTTTGCTGCCCATATTGCTGTTCAATGCATATGTGTGTAGTTTATCTTATGCAGTCCATAGCACAATTGTACAGACTCAATTCACACGAATTTTTTCGCTAATTCGTTTGTTGAATGCGTTAGTCGTCGCTGAACAAGCGGAGTAGCAACATCGGAGGAGATTGTTATTTATTTACGCATTTCAAATCAACATATTTTGCAAACAAAATCTCAAGCGCTTAATTTCAAGCTTTTAAATGTTAGCATTATATTTTATTTTAAGTCTTTGGTACTCTCATGCATGTAAATAATATTTACATATCATATTAATGAAATAATTTTTGAATATTGGCAAACATTGTGCGCGTTCGTTTTGCTTAATTGCTCGTTGATTAACGACTGAACCACCACCACTACGATCATAATACTCTTACTAACACAATCACATTTCCAGTTTTGAAGAGCCCTGATTGAATGTTATATGCGCTCTTTGTTGCTGCATATATGTGTGAGTAACTGTTTGTCCATGGTTGCCACTTTGGTACATTTGGACTAATAATGGTCCCTTCCAACCCTATTTCGTCCACTGGTCCCTTTTTTTCAATTTTGGTCCTTTTTAGGCAGTATCCATGATTTTTGTACTTTTCTTTCTTTTTCACAGAGGTTAAATTTCACACCTCTCCCACAACAATTGGCATACTTTCATTAACCCACATATAATTTTCAAATTACTTTCATGAAATTCTTACCACAAAAAATGCGCAGTCAACAAAAGACATTAATAAGAAAAGTACTGGATCTAAGGGCAAACACATCACACGGACTTATCAGAAAAAATTCTTGTTTTAGTATCCAGATAATTCGATGAGTTATCAAACACTTTTCGTGATAGATTTCTTTCAAATGCCCGCGTGCCTCTAAGAAATTTAACAGGGCTTGCCACTTACGATTGCCGTCGAGTTAAAATTTAAATTTAAAACTAAGTAAATAATGAAACTGATTGGTTTTATGTTTGGTTTACTTGCCACTCACTTAGTTTATGTTCAAGGGTGCCGAGAGATATTGAGATTTCGTGAACGAATATATCAAGAAAATCCTATGTAAAAATTGCACGTCGATATCTAAAACGTTCTCACACAGTTAAAAGTAGCTCAATGGATTTAAGGAATTCCAGGAGTATTGTGATGTTAAGGCACGCAGAATACTTGAAAACTAAGAAGCTTGACATAAGAAATATTTTAACCGTAAGGAAGGCAGGAATACTTCTCGAAAGCGGTAACTTTATGAATGAATATCGAATCGCTATTGAACAAATTTACTTTTATAATCAGATTTTGAAGCAAATATAAAAAATATTGGATTTCGGAAGAAGTATTTTGTGTTTTATTCCCGTCCGTAGGTACAGAACTCCATAAACTTCAATAAAAAAACCGTTAACTAATTTCTAGTACCTACTTAAATGTAATCAGGTTCCGTTGAACAGTTGAAACTTTTAAGATGTTCGATTTTTAATCTGAAGCCTGGAAGTTTTTCAAAAATCACGCTTACTGAATCTAGGCTCTGGTATGAAATTTAAACGTTCAGGGGAACAAGGCAACAATAAAAATACCATTACCAAAACTGCTAGGAAGAATTGCTTGATTTTAGTAAAAGCAAACTGCGCTATACATACATCGCAATTAACAAAATAATGCTGGGACTAATGCTTGATTTAAGGCAAAGTCTCCTATTCGCTATGTTTATTAAAATATATAGGAAACCACGGAAACATCCTGAAATATTATATTTGACAACGACTAAGACACTTTTGTGGATTGTCGAATTGCTTGTATCACAAAAATTCGGTCTTTTTTCTGAGAATTTGTCCTATTTTTCGATGAATTTTGGTCCCAAATGAAAACATGGTGTGGCAACCGTGGTTGCGTCATCTGCTTACATTGCTGTTGTAGCTGTGAAGCATATATTTGCTATGAACTTAAAGTTTAAGTCTTAAACACAAAATTTAAATATTTAGTCTGACTTGTTAATGTATTGAATTAATTCATGTGGTTTCATCCCAAACCTGCATTGCTAAATTTATTACTACTTAAAAGCGCAATCCATTATATATTTGTTTCTTTGTGTCTTACTTTAATTTAGTTTATTTATCAAATGTCACCATTTATCAATTCATTAATACATACTCTAAGGCTACATGTCAACAACAATTCATTGAATTAAACTGATTACTTTGATTACAAATTCAAATAAAAGAAAAGTAAAATTAGGCAGCTATTGTTTACTTAAGTTTTTGTAATTAGATTTTTTATATCAAAATTTAGATATTGCAATTTTACGGAAAAAATATCACATATTTCTTTTGTACTTAAACCAAATATTATTTGTTAAGAAAATAATCCACATTTATGACAATTATTAAATAAATTTCTATTTACATTAGATAAAGGTGGCAATTTTTAATGGAAAATTTACAAAAATATACAAATAATTTGAAGAAAATATTTTTATGAGTGATATTTATTTGTGTAGAACGATTTTCTATTATTTTTTACGCACCCCTTTCCTACCTTATTTAAGAAATTTCAAGCGAATTTAATCGATTAGATTTTTGACAGCACCTTGCTTTATAGCGCTGATAAGATAATTATCTACATACATATGTACATATTTAAATACTCGTACGCTTGTATATATGTATCTCTTAGGAAAACTACACTGAAAGAAATGGTGCTAGTAAAATCAACAAATCGGTTCTTTTGTTCTTGACTTAACGGGAATTCGGTGAAATTGATCGAATTATGGTTAATTCGACCGAGTTCTTTGTCAAGCGAACAAATTTGTTTAGTCATTTCAACAGAAGAAAAATTTTCGCTCTTTAGTTAACAAAATTCTGAAAAAATGACATATTCCTAATCAATCTAACTGTTTTTTTTATTTAAATAACTGATCTTACTGGTCATTTCAACAGCGATCAACAGTCAATACATTAGCAAATTTCAAAGAGAATTTTACGCTCACTGCGCTCTCTACTTTGTACTTATGTATGCTGTGTGCTATATGTATGCACATATTTACGTATGTATATGGCAGCCGCCGTGGTGTGATGGTAACGTGCTCCGCCTACCACACCGAAGACCCTGGGTTCACACCCCGGACAAAGCAACATAAAAATTTTAGAAATAAGGTTTTTAAATTAGAAGACAATTTTCTAAGCGGGGTCGCCCCTCGGCACTGTTCGACAAGCACTCGGAGTGTATTTCTGCCATGAAAATATCTCAGTGAAAACTCATCTGCCTTGCAAATGCCGCAACATAAATACCTTCGTACAAAGCTGTCGCAACAACTTTTTTTATTCATTTGACTACTAAAACGGTCAATTACGAATCAACGATTTGTGCGCAGTTGATTCAACATCTTGTTGCGATGGATAAAAATTGACAGAAATTTTGGTTGAATTGACCCGAATTTCGGTTGATTTTACCAGTCTTTTGCTTTCAGTGTAGGTCTGATTGAAACCGAAACTCATGTAGTAAGTTTATTGTCAAAATTTTTCTGTACTTATGAATTGTTTATTTTTCATAAGAAGCTTAAGGGATCGTATTTGTTATTGGTTTACTCATCAATTAATTTAATGCCATTTTTATACTCAGGCTCTCCTGTATTGCTGGTTAGTGATTTATGTTATTTGTATTAAAATAAAATGAATTTAAGTGGATTCTTTTGAAATCTTTATGTAAATATGAATTTGGACGAGCTTGAAATGACTTGTTTTTTATTTTTTACGGTTTTTAACAACTGACCTCGGACCACTGTTTCATAAGGCGTATTCATTCCTTCAAGAAATCATAGACAGCGTAGGAAACGTAGTTTTCCATTTTCCAGTCAAAAGTTTTCTATATGCTGCAGTAAAATATGCGTATTGGAAATATTATACGTTTTCAATGACTTCTAGAGTGAGAGTAGTGCTCTATTATAACATGAAATATTGAAAGAAAATATAGGACTTGTAAAAACCAAATATTATCAAATCAATTTGACCAATCTGTAGACGAATTCACAAAGTTTTAATTTTTTACTTTGGATGACGACTGTGCTATTTACTGACTCATGGCGTTTTCTTTTCTAGAAATAATGTCACCAAGTTGGCTCTGCTCAGCTCTTTCGTGAGTTTACGTGTTTATTTCACAAAATATTTTTCTTCGAATAAGAACCTACAAGAAAAGCCCTTCTGCATTGCGTCAGGTGACCTACTTAAAAGCTTAGAATTTAAGAGTGCAGCATGCGGCTAAAATTTCTTCCAGAAAATAAGACGCCATTAGTTTTGAAATCGCTAACGTTTTGAACATTTTATTGTTTTTAAATGGAAGAAAAGTGACTCCACAGCTAATGCCGGTAAAAAATTATCTTATATTATTAAACGATATTAGCTGATCAAAGATTTACGAATATCGATAAAAAAAACTGTAATTCAAATCGAAATCTTTGTCTTCATAGATTATTTATATAGCGATGGCGAATGTCGTTAAAAAAGTTACAGAGTCCCAGCACTGATGCCAAAAAACCAATCTCATGTGAAAAATAAATTATTATCTTTTTATGTATTTTTATATGTGCATGTGTATCCAACTGACTCCTTCGTTATTTTCTGAAAATGCAATGGACTCACAATTTGGTCCATTTTCTTTCTTTTCTTTTTAGGAAGTAAGCCAGGCGCCGACCTCTCCACAAACAAAGAAAAACTACTTTGTGACAAGATTTGTTTAAAATTTGGTACAAGGATATCTCTTTGCCCCCCGCCAGTGATTTGGCAAACCTCTCTCTCTCTTCTAAACGCGCCCTACATTTATTTTTTTTTTTATATCGGTGAGCCTAGCTTAATAATTGAAAGACGTCTCTTTCCAGGAAGTGGACTAAGTGCCAACATATTCTAAAAGGACTTTTTTATAGCCCGATTTGCTTGAATACATTAATAATATTTGGGAAAGTTTTTACATGATTCGCTTTTGGCTAGGTTGATATTTGGTACACTTTTTTTGAGGCAAAGTTGGGGAGTTTGAAAAAAATCGTATTCAATTGATCATCCGAATCTATTGCTCGTCGTTTTTGTACTAAAAACAATATCCGCTATGTTATTGGCATGAGAACCAAAATTCGCGATGAGGGGTATCTTACTCGATATCGAGAACAATGCTTTCACTATACTAAACAGAAATTTTATGATTATTTGGCCACCCTAATTCATTAACATGTGGGCTGAGTGAAAATCACCCTACCTCAGCTACCTGTTCAAAAACGCCTTCTGATCTGTCCCGGAACTTGTTTCTAAAACCAACCATCTAAGAATTGGGCTGCAGAATGACCTATCTCAAAGTTTTTGTCAAAATCGTGCTACTATACGTCAGAATTATGTATTTGTAGTATGTTTATCTATACATGTAGGAATGTGTGTATCTGAATTATTTTTTTACCCCTTAATACATTACAGGTGTTATAAACAAAATGCTCACATGAAAAAATTTAAAGAATCCGCTTTTGCAACTGCCGACGGCAATTGAGCTCATTTCTTAAAGCGTGTTTCGCATTTACCTTTTTGCAAACAACAAAGTAACATTATTGTGGTTTTTTGTGTCAACTTGGTTTACTTTAAAGTCAATAAAATAACAAAACAAAAATTTAGAAAAATGCCAAGTAAACAGCCACGTACTGACACACTGAAAAATTTATATAAAATTTCTAAGCACAACACGAATGGCAATGCCCTTTTCGATCTAAGATAAAAACGAGCTAACATTCTTATAAATACAAATAAAATAACTGGTATATAAGCGCAAAGCAGAGTGAGTATATAGAAAGATATATGTATGTATGTATGTAGGTATGCTATGTAAATAGCTTATTTATAGTTGTATACAAAAAGGTCTCTAAGAACGGCTAGATGGATGCTCGGGCATGTAGCACAATGTACGGAGGGTAATATAAAAGCGTAAAGATAAGCGATGCTGTGGATTGAGCAGTGCGAACTGTAAGTTAAACGTTGCTTAACTTTACTAGCCACACAAAACCATTCATGTTAACCGACATCAACATAGCCAAATACACCAATTCACTGAACTGACCCCACTTCAAAGCTAAGCATATTACATACATACATATTTCTTTTTAAAAACACAAAGAAACTCAACTTGGTTTGGGGTGTTATAATAATACTGAAATATCTTGATGCTGTACAGACAAATCGAAAAAAAAAAAAAAAAAATCTAAAAAGCAATGAAATTGTGGCGACTGTGTAGAATGGAGTATGAGGAATCTGCTTCCTTGTTTGACTCCCTTGGAAAAGCGCACGCTACATTAGATTCAGCAAAAAGTGTTTTGGGGTAGAAATACAATTTTTGCAAAATGACACAAATACATGTGGGCATACGCACACAATCATGCACTCTATATGTGTGTACGCAGACAGAATAAATAAAGCTAAACAAAGGCAGACAAAAGCTTAGAAAGAAAAATGTTTATTTGCTGCGGCAGCTTTTTAATTTTTGTATGTTTGTATGTACGTAATAAAAGGCATGAAAAAAAAACAAATGCTTGCGGGGAGAGCTACTTGCTGTTAGACATGGAAAATTTCTTTATTTCATACTCGTGCTTTGTTACATTAAAATAAAAATAATATGAAATGAAATAAAAGGAAATTACTTCAGTAATATTCCTTTTTCCAGTTAACATTTAAGCTTATGAACGAAATTTTCAAGAAATTTGTATCGCTTACTCTACATCTCCCTCTCTCCCCTTTTGTCGGGGAGTATTATTGATCTTACTTATACTCTCACTCTTACTGTTGTTGTTGTTGTTGTAGCGATAAGGTTGCTCCCCCAAGGTTTTGGGGAGTGCTATCGATGTGATGGTCCTTTACGGGATACAGATCCGGTACGCTCCGTTACGCTCCGGTACCACAGCACCATTAAGGTGCTAGCCCGACCATCACGGGTACGATTTATATGGCCACATTAAACCTTCAGGCCATTCCCTCCCTCCCCACCCAAGTTCCATGAGGAGCTTGGGGTCACCAGAGCCTCGCCTGTTATTGAAACAGGATTCGCCGCGGATAGGTGAGGTTGATAATTGGGTTTGGAGAAGCTATATATTGCCCTGGCAACCTGAAGGGTTGCGCTACACAGCCCCTTGAATTTGGTATTTTAGTCGCCTCTTACGACAGGCATACCTACCGCGGATATATTCTGATCCCCTAACCCGCTGGGGTCTCTCACTCTTACTCTCACTCTTCTTCTTCTTACTCCTACACTTACTCTTACTCTTATTGCTACCCTTACTTTTACTCTTGCTATAACTCTTACTCTTAATCTCCCCCTCACTTTTACTCTTACTCTTTCTCTACTCATACTATTAATCTTACCCTTACTCCTACTCTTATACTTACTCTTACTCTTACCTTCACTCCTACTCTCACTCTTACTGTTACTCTTACTATTAATCTTACTCTCACCCTCACGTTTACTCCTTCTTTTACTTTTACTATTCATCTCCATCGTAATCTTCCTGTTCTCTACCTTCCCAACTCCCTCTCTCTCTAACGCATTCCGACTACTTTTTTCTTCACATCTCTCCATTTTTCCTCCCTCTCTCATTCATTCTCCATTTTTTATCATCAATCCTCTCTTCTTAACCTCTTTCTCTTTGCTCTTCCCCCTCCCTTCACACGCAGAAACTTCACTCACCGTGCTAATATGAAGCTTTGCCTTACTTTGCTTTAACTGAATAGAAGATTTTATGCTCCTACGCTACCTCTGACTCTCTCTCTTCCTCTAGCTAACTCGTCATATCGTTACTTAAATATTACCCCCAAATATTTTTGATAATATTTTGCCATTATCTTTTTTCAAAAAAAATTTTAAATTTGCAAATAAAGTCGAAAAAGGTGTGCATGGATTAGCTATTGTCTAATGCACCGAGAAAAATATCTAAGCTAATTCTTCGGTGTTTGCTGGGTTGCTGCTACATTCACTCCATTTCATGAACTGCAGAGTACTCAGAGCAACCCCCAAAGTGGGAAACGAATTGTAAATGGCAGGCGCAAAAAGTCAAGTGGCAATTCAGTTCAAACGGAAGTTCTGGCTGCTGAAAATGGAGCAAGAAGCTGTTGTCAAACACATAAATGGAGAAACTTATACACAGATACATATGTATGTCTGTGTGTGTGCGCAGCTCTGCGCGAAAAAGTAATATAGATGGCACTTGGCTATAAACTGCTGGGATTTGTGAAGTTTATTTTGTATTTCAGCACGTACATATGTATTGGTAGGGAAAATGGGTGCCATTCATGGGGGAAACAGTACGTATCTGGCGCAGAAATTTTCTCTATTGATTTTATCGCAGGAGATAGTAGATAACTACATTTTGCATAATATTATATTGCATAGAGATGCGCGCGACAGAGATAAGTCGAGAAGCTATATAATATATACCTATGTATGTACTTGTATATATGTTGTATATAGAACGCAAATACTCAGATAAAACTGGGTGGACAAGACTTGGTGGCCGCTGTGAGCAAGAAAATTGAGAAATTCTGCTAACTTGTTAGTGTTATATATTTCATAAAGATATTTCATTTGCTTATATATGCTTGTAAGATATTATTCTCATTTACTTAGTTATGTATTTTTTTAATTTATTTTATGACATGCTCGTTTCACTGTACGATGAAACATAAAAATTTTATTATCTCATTTTTATTTATTTGGCTTTTCGTTGTTCCGAGCACTGAAAATATAATGGTACAGCCCAAGTTTCTTTTCTTAGTATAAAACTGGAAAATTTGCAGTGAGGGGTGGCTTGCAAAAAGGGAATTCCTTTGAATTACGTCGTGAGATGATTATATATTTGAAGTGCTAAAACTTTTTTGTTGTTGTAGTACATATATAGGTGCAAGTTAAACCATAACAAAGGTAACTTTACCAGAATTAAAACAATTTGGGACTTGTTGAGAAGATATTAATCGACTTCTCCTCGTCGTTTGTTACCGGATTGCTATCGTTATGTCACCGGCTTCT
This sequence comes from Eurosta solidaginis, assembly GCF_040869045.1. Taxonomy (NCBI): domain Eukaryota; kingdom Metazoa; phylum Arthropoda; class Insecta; order Diptera; family Tephritidae; genus Eurosta; species Eurosta solidaginis. The sequence continues at coordinate 367,434,960 of NC_090319.1, forward strand.
TATTGGTTTCTTAGTAGCTTTTTGTCATCTATTGTATTAAAATTGTATCGGTATATGATTTACAACAACAGTCGTCGATTAAAATCGATCGTGATACGCAAATCGATAACCTTTCCATAACAAATCGATAGCCTTACAATAACAAATCAATAGCACACCGGCAAAAATTTGGTCTGCGGCTTCTAGTTAGTTTTTCAGTAGCTTGTTGTGGTCGATTTTATATTAAGCTGTTATGTAGATTAATAAATCCGTCGATTACACGCCAATACAAAATCCGTGGCAAACCGATAGTAAATCGGTAACAAATCGGTATCTTTTCCATAACTTTCCCATAACAAATCAATGGCAACATCGATAAGTAATCGATAAATTTTCCATAATTAACCTATGAATTGAATAGCATATTGCCAACAAATCGACGGAGAATCAATATACTTTCGATAGTAAATTGATAACTCTTCGACAACATATTCGTAAATTTTGAATGATAAATCGTTAACACGCCGATAGCAAATGTATAACTCTTCGATAGAAAATCGATAGTTTGTTCAGAACATATCGATATTTTTTCGATAAATAATCCATAACTTTTCGATAGCAATTTTATAACTTTTTAATAAAATGTCGATAAATTTTTGATAAGATTTCGTTAGTTTAAAAGTCATGCACTTGTTGTGTTTTGGTAGTTCGCTTCTCTGGGCATATATTTTTTTTTGCAAACTATTCAGTAATTAATTACTTTACTTACAATTTTCTGTACTTCTGCGTGACTGACTTTTGGAACTTTTTTTTTTTTGAGTACAAGCCAACGGTGTATTGAAACAGGGAAATACTAACACATTGCAATTAGAGAAGAATAATACGCCGAACAATGGAGCAGTTAAGTGGTTGACCGGTAGAAGCGCCGCCTTGTACACTAGTGTGACTGTAGGTATCAAGGTTCGCATCCCATTACTATAAAAGCCAACTGATGAAGAATCTTGTAATTTAAAGACGTGCTCCATGTCCTACAAAGACATGTATAGAGGCAATATATTCTGGAAGATGAGCTAACAAGTTTAGCAGTCAAATATTTTTGTTATCTACATCAACTGAGTATGCATTTCATATTACTAATGCAGGCAGAGATCTTTATCCACCCAGCCATATGAATACCCCTGTGCTTTCTTTACACTAGTATAAGGTATGAATGTTGGAGTTTTTGAGTTCAATACTCAGCTCCCGTTAAGCTCATGAAGAAGTGAAATTCAGAAGCATGTCCTAATAAACATCGCCGTTTGTAAACTTTGTAATTTTTCTCTAATAACAATAACAATAACAATTGTATAAAGCATTGTGAGCATGTCGCGCTAATTAAATACTGACAATACTTTCAAATATAATAAAAACAAGTAAGGAAGGCTAAGTTTGGGTGTAACCGAACATTACATTCTCAGTAAGGGAAAATCACCATGTAGGAAAATGAACCTAGGGTAACCCTGGAATGTGTTTGTATGACATGTGTATCAAATGAAAGGTGTTAATGAGTAATTTTAAAGGGAGTGGGCCTTAGTTCTGTAGGTGGACGCCTTTTCGAGATATCGCCATAAAGGTGGACCAGGGGTGACTCTATAATGTGTTCGTTCGATATGGGTATCAAATTAAAGGTATTAATGAGGGTTTTAAAAGGGAGTGGTGGTAGTTGTATATGTGGAGGCGTTTTCGAGATATCGACCAAAATGTGGACCAGGGTGACCCAGACCAACATCTGTCGGGTACCGCTAACTTATTTATATATGTAATACCACGAACAGTATTCCTGCCAAGATTTCAAGGGCTTTTGATTGCGCCCTGCAGAACTTTTTCATTTTTGTCTACTGAATATGGTAGGTGTCACACCCATTTTACAAAGTTTTTTTCTAAAGTTATATTTTGCGTCAATAAACCAATCCAGTTACCATGTTTCATCCCTTTTTTCGTATTTGGTATAGAATTATGGCATTTTTTTAATTTTTCGTAATTTCCGATATCGAAAAAGTGGGCGTCGTCATAGTCGGATTTCGGCCATTTTTTATACCAACACAAAGTGAGTCCAGATAATTACGTGAACTGAGTTTAGTAAAGATATATCCAGATATATCGAGATATATCGATTTTTGTTCAAGTTATCGTGTTAACGGCCGAGCGGAAGGACAGACAGTCGACTGTGTATAAAAACTGGGCGTGGCCTCAACCGATTTCGCCCTTTTTCACAGAAAACTGTTACCGTCCTAGGATCTAAGACCCTATCAAATTTCACAAGGATTGGTAAATTTTTGTTCGACTTATGGCATTAAAAGTATCCTAGACAAATTAAATGAAAAAGGGCGGAGCCACGCCCATTTTGAAATGTTCTTTTATTTTTGTATTTTGTTGCACCATATCATTACTGGAATTGAATATTGACATAATTGACTTATATACTGTAAAGATATTAACTTGTTTTTTTTTAAATTTGAATTAAAAAAATTTTTATATAAAGTGGGCGTGGTCGATCTCCGATTTTGATAATTTTTATTAAGAACACATATAGTAATAGGAGTAATGTTCCTGCCAAATTTCATCATGATATCCTCAACGACTGCCAAATTACAGCTTGCAAAATTTTAAATTACCTTCTTTTAAAAGTGGGCGGCGCCACGCCCATTGTCCAAAATTTTACTAATTTTCTATTCTGCGTCATAAGTTCAACTCACCTACCAAGTTTCATCGCTTTGTCCATCTTTGGTAATGAATTATCGCACTTTTTCGATTTTTCGAAATTTTCGATATCGAAAAAGTGGGCGTGGTTATAGTGCGATATCGTTCATTTTAAATAGCGATCTGAGATGAGTACCCAGAAACCTGCGTACCAAATTTCATCAAGATACCTCAAAATTTACTCAAGTTATCGTGTTAACGGATGGACGGACGGACGGACATGGCTTAATAAATTTTTTGCGATATTGATGATTTTGATATATGGAAGTTTATATCTATCTCGATTCCTTTATACCTGTACAACCAACTGTTATCCAATCAAAGTTAATATACTCTGTGAGCTCTGCACAACTGAGTATAAAAAAATAAACATATTAAAATGAGCCTGAAAGCCCCAAACGTATTTTGGCTTTGAACAAAGTCTGCCTATGCATTCTTATTTCAACATTAATTGTCATTTTTATCGATTTTTCACAAACAGCTTTAGTGGCCTTGAACCTTAAAACGAGATACCAAAGCGAAAGATACAAAAGCAAAACGTTTTGCGAATTCGAATACCTAATATCCTGCATATACGTCCTGCCAGCGTCAAACAGGATACTCAGAATCATGCAAAAAGCAAACAATTACGCAGCGAAAATGGACAAACTACGAGAAGTTGATCGACGAAAGGCAGAGAAGTCAAGTCGAGTGAGCAATGTACATTGAAACATTTTGTGAAAATTTATTAAGTTAAGCGCAATTTAATATGCACAAAATGCCTATAATTTTATACGAACATTTGCACATTGTATAGATATTATAGAGAATATGCAAAACTTTAAGAAATATATGCATTATGTTTGTATATACATTTATGAGAACTACATACATACATCAGTATTTATTTCTTCGACTTTGTGTTTAAATACTGAATTCACGTACAAAGTCTTCAGCACTTGCAAAATGTGTGTATGTGTGTGTAGGAGTTGCATGGCAGTAAAGGGTTCACCTGCTGAGTCCTTCAACGTCTGTGTGTGCACTTATCCTGGCATGTTAATATTATGCGAAAACTAATGCAACACACAACAATAACAAACGCTTTGTGCTACATGAGTGTTGCACAGGTAAGTAAGTGGTACATTTTCATGAAATATTACGAACATTTTTTTTGCTTGTATGCTTTTTAAGGCAATGTGAGCGTGCTTGGCAGACATCCATTTCCAAGTCAGCACAAAAAAAAAAATGAGTAAAACTAAAGAAAAGCAGTAAAATAAAATATTTACGCTACTAAGTTAGGTAAGTTAAAAACAACTAATGAAAGCAATAACAAAAATATATGCGAAATAAAAACAAAAAAATATTTAACACAAGAAAGCATGATAGCAAGAAATAAAATTATTTTGTCGCACAAAAAGAATTGAAAAAAAAAAACAACTTGTCAGAAAATGTATTAAGCTTTTATAGTTGGTGGTCGCCATCAAGCAATATATAATGTTAAAAGCGTTAGCAATGACGACTGCGATTTCAGTAGCACTGGCCAGTGACAAATATTAATGACACTTTTCATACCTTCGATATGCGCGACTGCGAAAGCGTAAACTCATTTATAAAGTAAAACATATAAACAAATGCACACACACATCAACATGAGACCAAAGGAAAGATAGCGAGGCGTTATATAAAAAATCGAAAATTTTTGCTGAATTATTATGTATTTAGCAGAAAATATGCTCTGCTACTACTCCGGCTCTGAACAGCAAAAGAGCATAGAGCAGAGCTGTAGCATATAGCGAAATAAAAATCCAAACGAGATGCTATTTGTAGTGAAGCGAGTGCAATCAAAAAAAATTTTATGCTCGTAGCAGAGCGTAAGAAATGCTATCACTTTTATGTGCTACGGCTCGGCTCCATGCTCTCTTCTTGTTCAGAGCCGGCAAAAAAAAAATCCAGAGTATTATTTATTTACTTATAACTACGGCTGTTTACGCCCAAAACTTAAACTACTAAATACAATTCATTACTACAATCACTTAGTTCCATTGAATATGCTGTCGGAATGCCATGTGATTCGGATCAGCATATTTAATAGCGTGACAAACGGACGAGACTGGGAGCCATTCTTTAAAGGGAGGTTGAAAAGGACGCTTTTCCAATCCTCCACTGCTCCCAGCATAAGGCAACAAAATTTGGAACATATATTTTTTATACTCAGTTGAGCAGAGCTCACATAGTATATTAACTTTGATTGCATAACGGTTGGTTGTACAGGTATAAAGGAATCGAGATAGATATAGACTTCCATATATCAAAATCATCAGGATCGAAAAAAAATTTGATTGAGCCATGTCCGTAAATTTTGAGGTATCTTGATGAAATTTGGTACGCAGGTTTCTGGGTACTCATCTCAGATCGCTATTTAAAATGAACGATATCGCACTATAACCACGCCCACTTTTTCGATATCGAAAATTTCGAAAAATCGAAAAAGTGCGATAATTCATTACCAAGATGGATAAATTGATGAAACTTGGTAGCTGAGTTGAACTTATGGCGTAGAATAGAAAATTAGTAAAGTTTGGGACAATGGGTGAGGCACCGCCCACTTTTAAAAGAAAGTAATTTAGAAGTTTTGCAAGCTGTAATTTGGCAGTCGTTGAAGATATCATGATGAAATTTGGCAGAAACATTACTCCTATTACGATGTGTATGCATAAGAAAAATTAGCAAAATGGGAGAACGACCACGCCCACTTAAAAAAAAATTTTTTTTTAAAGCCAAATTTAAAAAAAAAAGTTAATATCTTTACAGTATATAAGTAAATTATGTCAACATTCAACTCCAGTAATGATATGGTGCAACAAAATACAAAAATAAAAGAAAATTTCAAAATGGGCGTGGCTCCGCCCTTTTTCATTTAATTTGTCTAGAATACTTTTAATGCCATAAGTCGAACAAAAATTTACCAATCCTTCTGAAATTTGGTAGGAGCATAGATTCTATGACGTTAACTATTTTCTGTGAAAATGGGCGAAATCGGTTGAAGCCACGCCCAGTTTTTATACACAGTCGTCCGTCTGTCCTTCCCCTCGCCCATTAACACGATAACTTGAGCAAAAACCGATATATCTTTACTAAACTTAGTCCACGTACTTATCTGAACTCACTTTATCTTGATACAAAAAGTGGACGAAATCCGACTATAACCGCGCCCACTTTTTCGAAATCGAAAATTACAAAAAATGCCATAATTCTATACCAAATACGAAAAAGGGATGAAACATGGTAATTTGATTGGTTTATTGACGCAAAAAATAATTTTAGAAAAAACTTTGTAAAATGGTTGTGACACCTACCATATTAAGTAGAAGAAAATGAAAAAAGTTCTGTAAGGCGAAATCAAAAGCCCTTGGAATTTTGGCAGGAATACTGTTCGTGGTATTACATATATAAATAAATTAGCGGTACCCGAAAGATGAAGTTCTGGGTCACCCTGGTCCACATTTTGGACGATATCTCGAAAACGCCTTCACATATACAACTACCAACAGCCCTTTTAAAACCCTCATTAATACCTTTAATTTGATACCCACGTCGTACAAAAACATTCTAGAGTCACCCCTGTTCCATCTTTATGGCGATATCTCGAAAAGGCGTCCACCTATGGAACTAAGGCCCCTCCCTTTTAAAATACTCATTAACACCTTTCATTTGATACCCATATCGTACAAACACATTCTAGAGTCACCCCTGGTCCACCTTTAGAACTATGGCCCACTCCCTTTTAAAATACTCATTAATACCTTCCATTTGATACACATGTCATACAAATACATTCCAGGGTTACCCTAGGTTCATTTTCCTACATGGTGATTTTCCCTTATTTTGTCTCCAAAGCTCTCAGCTGAGTATGTAATGTTCGGTTACACCCGAACTTAGCCTTCCTTACTTGTTTTCTTTAAAATTGGTATTTTAAGTGATCGGATTAGTGTCCGGTCAACGCAGTTAAACATGTATATGGATGTTGAAAATAACGCGTATCCAATCACCTCAACTTTGTTTGGTAATGGCGCTCTCGGAATGCATGTAGATTCCGATCAGCACAGCTCATCATATAATGGGAGATTGAAAAAGACGTGTTTCCAATCCTCCCTGTTCCAACTTTTGTTTGGCCTTATTTTCGTTACTTATTTATTTATTTATTTGTTTAATTTTACGGTTTACTAATTTGAAGGTTGGAAATAACGTGTTTCCAATCCTGTCCCGAATCACGTTGAAAGGGCGTGAGTCCCATTAATGCAGCAACTGTCGGCCTGAGACTGCGATTTCGAGATTTCGTCCCCAATCCCTCGTTTTCTGACATGATTTATATATGCATTTTTCCTGGCTTTTTCAATCACTGCTTTTTTGTCAATTTTCTAACTCAAAAATGTGTACCCAAAATAATTCGGAAATATGCGAGAGAAATTCATAGTGTTCTTGAAAACGGGTACAATTTCTTTAGCAAAAACATGAGCTTGTGAAGACGAACCCTACTAGAACGATCTCTTATGATACAGAAGGTGTGAGCTGCCACTCTCAACCATTGTCAATCAATTATCAATTTTTCGGAATGCCCACGTTTCAGCTTTTAATTATTGGGTCTGTACGTCAATTTTTCTAAACAATGAGAAATTGGTATGCCGGAACCCAACTGTAAATGAAAGTACAAGAAACCTTCATATCCAAAAATGGGCGTAGTAATAATAAAAAGTGGCAATAATTTGTAAACAACTGAACACGCGGCCCCAATGTTAAGCTAAAATACAATATTGGATTGCATTAGGTTTAGCCAGATAGACCCTAAATAGTTTCGGGATCTATTCTCGAATAATCCCGCATAAAATTCCATACTGTTCATGAAATAGTTCTGCAATCCTCACTAAAACATTCTAAAAATCACTTAAAATAATCTTGATATTGTCATAAAAACAATTCTTAAACAGGCCAAAAATGACCACACATTATTTCGAAATAATTTAGAAATCGTAGTGGAATTGTCCGTAATCGATTCCCAAACAGTCTTGGAAATTCGGCAACGATCCACATATAGTCGTGAAATTATTCCGAAAATAATTCCGAAATGATCGCGAAACAGTTATGAATTGATGCCGAGAAGGTTTGAAATTATTTCACCCAAGATTCCGAAAAAAATACGGAAATTAAAATTACTGAAAAAATGCTGATATGATTGAAATTATTCCGAAAGCTGATCGAGAACAATCAATAAGTAATTCCAAAATAAAGAATCGCGGGTCTGCAAAGATTTTAATATCATGTGCAGATTCTACGATATTTGACTCATATCTTTGAAGAGAGATGCCTTCTGGTGTCACATGCTTATAAGTTAGGCTTCGTTAGTAACAGCAGGTTTCGGAAGTGAGAGGTGTAGGAAGAAATATGTTCTGTGTTCGTGTCCTCCGCTCTCCAGGTCAAGGCGCCAGCTAATAGGGGCGGCATAGTTGCCAGATCTTGAGGCAGCAATGAAGCTAGGTCCTAGAAAACTTTTAGTATTTGCCAAAGAACGGATTTATTCTTTAATATAACTCCTGGCACCTGATTGGGTTTCCTACGTTGGGTTGTCAAACAAATTATGGTAATGCCATGCACACATTCAGTCTAAGGTCTTTATTGACCGGCCAGTTCAACCAAACTTAGATAAGCTTCGATCTCGGCAGAAAAAACATAAATTAAAGTTGAGTTGAAGAAGGTGACGTGCAATATATGAAAATTGTAAATGTTTGTTGTAGTTATGGTTTTTTGGTATGTGCATCTAGAGCGAACGTAGGACTTGTCTGGATGGTAGTCGGCTATGATGCCGATGTATAGACTTAAGTGTTGTGAGAACAAACATATCATCTACTTTTCTTATTTCAATAAAAAAATTAACGATATTTATCCAACTCGTGGTTATTCCATTTGTCAATTTGTTATGGAATGCATTTAATATCAACTGAAGTTGAAATTGATTGAAGGATCAAATGAATGTCGTGCTCACCACGAACAGTGTAAATGAGTTACATGATTGCGTGCGCGCTCCACATTCGCAGCTACTGTTTGTGTGAGTTTTTTCTTCTTCCTCCTTTCCACATTTATACTATTTCTAGCACTTACGCCTTAAATCCTTACGAAATAGCGTTTGCTGGACATTTTATAACCCTTTTATATAATTTATGTGGCACGAGTAAAGACGTTGGCTAGAATTTTTAACCACATACACTCGTATGATATATTGTTATAACAACAAACACCACACAAATACACCTAAAACATACATCGAATACATTTGCTGTGTTCGCACATAAAATTCATTGAACACGTTTTTAATGAGTGACATTTGTTTTATTGATTTCCTTTTATTAAATTTATATGCGTATATAAGTGACATATGTCTTCACATTCATACCTACTTGCTGATATATAAAGGTGGTGTTTAGTGGTACCTTTTTGGCACTTAAGGTGTGTGGTTTTCTTAAAAAAAAAAGAGAGCAAAGGAAAAGCCCAAAAAAGCATGGTAAGGCGTCATTGCACTTATTTATTACGTCTTTTGTGGAAATGAGGTGTGTATAAATCGATTAATGGTGACATAGGCTTTTATGTGCAGGTGTTTATGTGAAGTAAGAGTGATAATCAAAATATCGAAGAGTTAAAATGGCGCTTAAGGTGTGCTCGGTATTATTCAATTGTCACCCGTTATGAATTTTAATATATTTTTGGAGTTAAAGCAAAATTGACAATATTTTTTTCAAATTTATAAATGAAATTTGAGAATATTACTATGGAAAATATGTAGTTGGACATATGGAATGACGTTAAATTATTTTGGAACTTTTTTAAATAATCGTATATATTATTTCTAATTGCTGTTTTTATGTACGGCTCCCTTTTTCGCTCTTATTTGGAATCCAAATCTATAAATAAAGTTTTGGTTGTAAAGATGGAAATTCGGGCTATTAGCGAGCTTTGTGCAATTTTGGTCGTAGTGCTTTTGTTTAGCTATATTTTATTAAAATAATTTGTTAAAACTAAACGATTGCGAGCACATAAAGAAATCTATTTGTATTATGGCACTATTGTGAATATTTTCACGGCATTACCGGCAGTTGCAAGCTATAAGTTTTAGTTGATTGATAGAACAGCTGATTTTTGTTGATATTTGATAAGATACTTTTATATTGGTTGCGCAAGATGCGCACGGGTCCAGCTCGTACTAAATAATTTCGAAATTTTAGCTTTTACGACAGTTGTATTTCAAAAATGCGCCATCTGAACAAACCATCAAAAAAGCTAAGAATTTGTTTGCAGAGTTCATGCATAAACGTTTATTTTCGTCCGCACTCTACTCCAGAAATACATTTACTAACTACCTGCCTTAAAATCAGGGCCCGTAACGAGTGTTACGATTAGTATTGAAATCAAGTTTTCACTCAAACATTAAATCAAAACATTACTGAAATCGTGAGTTCGAACACTGAAAGAAATGGGGCTAGTAAAATTAACAAATCGGTTCTGTTGTTCTTGACATAACGGAGATTCGGTGAAATTGATCGAATTATGGTTAATTCGACCGACTTCTTTGTCAAGCGAACAAATTAGTTTACTAATTTCAACAGAAGAGAAATTGTCGCTCTTAAGTTAACAAAAATTTGTAATATTGACAGATTCCTAATCAATCTAACTGATTTTTCTGTTAACACAACTGACCTTACAGGTCATTTCAACGGCGATCAACTGTCAATACATAAGCAAATTTCTAAGAAAATTTTACGCTCACTGCGCTCTCTACTTTGTATCTATGACGGTGGTGCCACTTGCTAAAAAAAGAAAACTAAAATAAGAAAACCATCAAATCCAAAAAACGCCCAAAATGGGAAAAGAACAAAAAACTAGTTTTTCAGTTACCAATACAAAACGAAAAAACCCTTTTTTGAAGTTACTGTGCAAAAAATTATGAGATACCGGGACACCTATTTATCGGGTACAATTTTGCAACTTCTCGTCCAAGCGAAACGCAAAATTGCGCCCTCTTGTTGCAAAAGTTTTGCCTGAACGAACAGGATTTTTCAAAAGTTAGTAACATTTTGTTCAAGTTTTTATGAAGTTTTTCTCGCGCGAACGAATCTAATAAGATAATAAAAAAACATCCTTTTTTAATGCTGATATTATTGAGTTGTTTTGGAATCGTTTCAACATAAATTGTTGCGAAAATTAAACTTGCCGAATTACATGTAAAGTTACTCCAGTGGTGCATTACCTTCCTGCGATTTGATTCTTTACTTTTCTATAACTTACAAGTTCTCTTTTTAAAATGTTACGTCAAACATATATACTACAAGTTTTGTTCGAAACAACCAAGTGTGGCAACTACATGCGAGAGAAGAAATTGAGAATAAGCTGAGCTGCAACTGAAAGAATTGAGAAGCAGTTTTGTCACTACTATTTTCATTTCTATTTGCAAAGCGAAGTTCAAAACTATAAATTAAATAAATTATAAAATATAAAATTTGGAAAAGTGTGTTTAATAAAACAAAATAATAAAGTGTATAATGTTTAATGTGTCCCAGCATATTTGATGTGCGCCCAATTGGAGTTCGGTTAGTAAGTGCCACCGTGGTGTGATGGTAGCGTACTCCGCCTACGACACCGAATGCCCTGGGTTTACACCCCGGGCAAAGCAACATCAAAATTTTAGAAATAAGCTTTTTCAATTTGAAGAAAAATTTTCTAAGCGGAGTTGCCCCCCGGCAGTGTTCGGCAAGCACTCCGAGTGTATTTCTGCCATGAAATGCTCTCAGTGAAAACTCGCAGATGCGGTTCGGAGACGGCATAAAACAAGTATGTCGCGTCCCGCCAATTTGTAAGAAAAGTTAAAAAGGCGCACGACGCGAATTGGAAGAGAAGTGCGGCCTAAAATCTCTTCGGAGATTATTGCGCCTTATATTTATTTATTTCTATGGCAACATAGGTACTTTCATACAAAGCTGTCGCAACAACTTTTTTTGTACATTTTACTACTAAAAGGGTCAATTGCGAATCAGCGATTTGTGCGCAGTTGATTCAACATATTGTTGCGATGGATAAAAATTTACAGAAATTTCAGTTGAATTGACCCGTATTTCGGTTGATTTTACCAGTCCTTTTCTTTTAGTGAATAACGACATATATGAACTATAGACTTCGCGTACTAGTTGCAGTTATAATTTATCATAATTTTTATAAATAGTTTGGCAGTTTCATATTTATAAATTGAGTGAAAAATTGATTCCGATACGAATCGTAACACATGATACGGTCCTGAATAAATCCGATGTGATTTCGTGAAATGAAAAAAAAAAATTAATCCCAAATTTATTCGAGTGTTTGAAAATTTTGAAAATTATTTTTCACTTTATTGTTTCACAGATCACAATCACAATATTTAGAAAAGTGTAAAACTGCCTGACTTTCTCATATGCCACTATGGTGTTTTAAGATTTTATTAAGACGTAGGAAATCAAGTGGTATATAAAAACTCAAAATCTCTGATTTCTAATTGAGATGGTTAAGATCGTTGTGCACGATATGACAACAGTAAAAAAAGAAAGTTTTTATGAAACTTGAAAAGCCAATTTTTAAAGTTATTTTATTTGATTGGTTTCTTGATATCCCGTAGCTGAAAGTAACTCAAAAATTTTGAATTTTGGCCAGTAAAAAATTTGGTGAAAGCTCTAACAACTTTTAGCGTACATGGCAACGTCAGCCTTCAAATCTTATAAACAAACGTAAATTAAAGAAAAGTTTGTTCTCATATTTTGTTTTTGTAAGTGTTGATAGCGTAATCGACCGGCGAGTTATATTTTTTTAATGGAAGTTTTCTTATTTATCAAATTGAGAAATCTAATTTTCGTTAACCTATCTCGAATATACCCGGAACAAATTGAAATTGAAGTCAGTAAAATTTAGAGAGAGATACGCTACGATTTAACTGTGAATGTTAGGATGCCTTATTAGAAATTTTTAAGAGAAATTAACAAGAGCAACAATAAAAAATGTTATCTAATAATTGACGACTTTTCGCCGAAAAGTTATCGACTTGTTATTGAAACGTTATCGATTTGTTTTAAAAAAGTTGTACATTTGCTATTAAACATTTATCGATATGCAATCTAAAAGTAATCTAAAAGAAAAATAGCAAAATTATTGATTTCTTATAAAAAAGTTATCGACTTGTTAAGAAAGAGTTATTGAGATATTACCGATTTGTTATCGAAGCGTTACCAATTTGTTATTGCGACATCGATTTGTTATAGAAACGTTGTCGAATTGTAATTTAAAATTTATCTGTTTGTTATTGAACTGTTATCAAGAAATGATTAATTACTTACTTACTTACTTAATTGGCGCTTAACCGTCTAAACGGTTATGGCCGTCCAACAAGGCGCGCCAGTCGCTCCTTCGCTCCGCCAACCGGCGCCAATTGGTCACACCAAGGGAGTTTAAATCGTTTTCCACCTGGTCCTTCCAACGGAGTGGGGGCCGCCCTCTACCTCTGCTTCCATAGGCGGGTTCCGATAGAAACACTTTCCTGGCCGGAGCATCATCTTTCATTCGCATAACATGGCCTAGCCAGCGCAGCCGCTGCGTTTTAATTCGCTGGACTATGTTGATGTCTGCGTATAGCTCGTACAGCTCATCATTAAATCTTCTTCGGTACTCGCCATCGCCAACGCGTAGAGGTCCATAAATCTTTCGAAGAACTTTTCTCTCGAACACTCCCAAAGCCGCTTCATCTGCTGTTGTCATGGTCCATGCTTCTGCCCCATATAGCAGGACGGGTACGATAAGTGACTTGTAGAGTATGATTTTCGTTCGCCGAGAGAGGACTTTACTTTTCAATTGCCTACCTAGTCCTAGTGAGAAATGATTAATTTAATATCGAAAAATTATCGATTTCTTATCAAAGTGTAAGCAATTTGTTATCGGCGTGTTACCTGTCGATAAGTGGATGGCTCGGAGATAATAATTCGTTATACATATTATGCCGATAATAAAATAATAACTTGCCGTTTCGGTTGTTACCGATAAGAAGCCGATTAAGCTTTTCTCAAAAAGGCCGATATTATTGGTTTTTGGTTAAGTTATCTCTATTGAGTTTCAACGTCCATCCCTGGGCGAGCTCTAACATTGGTTTCATAGACCTGTATATTTAATTTAGCTCTTAAAAGGTAAGAAGCTTTAAGAGATCAAGTGGTATTAAATCTGTTAGAGTTAAGGTTTTTGTGACCTAGGAGGTATTGCTGCTTTTAGAACGCCTCAAGTTTAATAAAGAACTTAAGTCAATATAAAACAGCTAAGCAAATCTTAAGCAACATGTTGCACAAACACTCAGTATTTCTACGATGTCATCGAAAAATATTTGGAAAAGTGGTGAAAGGAGAAATGTTGGCATTTCAAAGTATTGACATGCAATTTCTCTCTTCGTTGGCCTCCAAAGCTAAATATCTTCAGGATTCTGTACATATGGGAAAATAGCATTTTGTGACTCGTTTAAGTTAAATTAAACATGAACTTAGTCTTAAGTTTGTTTAAAAAAAAAATTACCTGTGTGACGACAACTTCCAGAAAAACAACATGTCTACTCTGTAGCAAAGTTTCTGCTGCACAGAGCTATTACATCCGTGCTGTAGCGTGGCGAATTCACAAACCCACCCCTTACTATATCGTTAATTTTTAATTGATCTTTCTTAATGTAATAACTTTTTAATTTTATTTTTTTTAAATTTTTTTTGCGTTTTGTATTGTTGTTTCTTTTTTTATACTCAGCTGAGCAGAGCTCACAAAGTATATAAATTTTGTTCGCATAACGGTAATCCGTAACGGCATAAACTAATCGAGATAGCTATAGACTTCTATATATCAAAATGATCTGGGCGAAAAAAGAAATTAACCATGTCCGTCCGTCCGTCGTTTTGACGTATCTTAATGAAATTTGGTATGTAGATTCCTGGGCAAACATCTCAATCGCTATTTCAAATGAACGAAATCGGACTATAACCACGCCCAATTTTTCGGTATCGATTCGAAAAATTTCATAGTTCTATACCAAATACGAAAAAAGGGATGAAACACCGTGATTGGATTGTTTTTTTGACGCAAAATATAACTTTGGGAAAAACTTTATAAAATGGTTGTGACACCTACCATATTAAGTAGAAGAAAATGTAAAAGTTCTGCATGGCGAAATCAAAAGCCCTTGGAATCATGGCAGGAATACTGTTCGTGGTGCCCGACAGATGATTTTCTGGGTCAACTTGGTCCACATTTTGGCGATATCTCGAAAAGGCGTCCACCTACAGAACTAAGGCCCACTCCTTTTAAAATACTCATTAACACCTTTTTTTGATACCCGTATCGTACAACCACATTCTAGAGTCACCCCTGGTCCACGTTTGTGGCGATATCGCGAAAGGCGTCCACCTATAGAACTAAGGCCCACTCCCTTTTAAAATACTCATTAACACCTTTCATTTGATACGCATATCGTAAAAACATATTCTAGAATCACCTCTGGTTCACCTTTATGGCGATATCTCGAAAAGACGTCCACCTATAGAACTATGGCCTACTGCCTTCTAAAATACTCTTTAGTACCTTCCTTTAGTTACCTTAGGTTCATTTTCCTACATGGTGATTTCCCCTTATTTTGCCTCCATAGCTCCCAGCTGAGTATGTAATGTTCGGTTACACCCGAATTTAGCCTTCCTTACTTGTTTCCTTTTGCATTAAGCTTTGGCATTGCATACTTCCCAGAGGATCAACGCTAAAGGCCAATTTTTTTTTTCGTCTACGTTGTTGACGATATGTTGTCTTAACAAGATCTAGCGTCAGCCGTACGTTTTGTTATTTTTTTCTTTGTTTTTTTTTTTTTGTATTGCACATTGTCTGCACCTCATTTTTAGTATGCTGTCGCTAAAATATTGACAGACGCACATCAATTTTACTTGCAAGCACAACAACAATGTTTTGTATGTTATTGAAAACTTTTGTATCTTCACTTGTTTTCGATTTGTATGCTTTTTGGCGCAATGACGCCCCACATGTTGTTGCAAATTCGTTTAAGCGCTTACTGTCTGCTGGCGTTTTGCGTGCGACGAACTCTTTCACGGCTGCTTCGTATTTTAATTTCTTCTTTTTGCATTTATTATACTCCTTAAATATATTTAAAAGGGTTTTTGATTTTAATTCGTTTCAACCTGTTCGGATGAGCGCGCATACATTCAATGATCGTGAATTTTTGATTTATTATAAGAATGCCTATACTTAGGCGGCTGAGCGCTCTGTTTTTGTTGTTGCTTTGCTCTTTTTGTTATATATATATAGTACACCCCTTTTTTTTTGGAATTTCAGTTGCTCATTGCGTTATTCAGCATATTATGATTAAATGCGCGCGCTATTGATGAGCTTCGATTTTTTATTTAAAATTGTTATTTTTTCATTGCTTATATTCCCTTTCATTATTTAGTCCCTGAATGCAGGCAGTTAATTTTTAGCGTTACTGCCCACATGTGGTCTTTGGGGGTTTGCTCTTAACATTTTTTTTTTTGGTAGCAGCGCTTAAGTGCCCCACTTGAAATATTCTCACGGTTTTTTGATTGTGCATAGGCACCAGCGAGATAGCGCGTAAACACATATGGCGTGCTGATGCGCTGGCTGAAATGTGTTAATTTCCAGTTTAATTTGCTGTTAAATCGAAGTTAAGCGACACATTGCACGGTTTGTGCGTGATAAAGCAAATTTGAGATTTTTTGGAGTAAAAGAAAAGAGAAGACAATATTTGCAAAAAAAAAAAAACAATCTATATTTTAAACCAACTTGCCAGCTTTTGCAATCAAATAATTTATAAATAAATACGAAAAAAATGTATTATTAACGCCCCTGCTGTTCATACACGGCACAATCGAGCGCAGTAACTCAACGCGCGTTCGTTTCTTAAGTCTTTTGTTCACAATGCGTTCAACAATTGTGTAGCATTTAAAAAATGTTGAAATAACTTACCGCGCGTGATATGACAAAATTTGTTAAGATTTCACGCAATCTAACAACTCTTTTAACACATACCAATCGTAGCAGCAACAATAACAGTACAACAACAAAAAGTGATTCAAACTGAAGTGAAAGAATTATAATGATATGGAAAAATTATTGATTGGCTTGATCGCACTTGTTAATGATCACGCTCAGTTGCTGAAGCAAACCCAAACAAGCGATAAAAACAGGCCACTTACATATTTTAACTGTATATACAGTAATGTATTGACATGAATTGGCTTAGAGGAAATCATCAGCGTGATTTGTTAAATTTGAAGTTCATCTTTCAGAACTTATTGTTCTTTTGTAGCATAGAATGTGCAAGTAAACCAAATGAAAATGAATATTTTTTTTTTTTGATAAATATTCATTGTAGAGCTGTCTATCTAAAATATGCGTTAACTTAAGAGCAGCGGGAGTGTTTGAAAAGCACGTGTTTAATTAACAACTATGCCAAGCGTACGCCTCTATGATTAATTGCAAAGTCATTGCTAATAGAGTTATCAAGGGAAGTAAATAAAAAAAAAAACTTTTGAAACTAATAGATCTGAAGTGAAGGTAATAAAAAGTTCTAGCTCAAGCGGAATTTTTTTTGGAAAATCTGTGCATAACCTGCGCCCTTTTGGAAGTTTAGCCTCTTTAGGGCTTAGGAAAGCCTCGATATAGGAAACGTACCTTTGAAAGTACAATGTCCTGTATATTCTGTAGAGCGATCAGCCTTCTAGCTGTCAACCACTTTCTAGAATCTATAATTTTCTATATGATATTTGGATGCAAAATTGTGTATGAACTCTGTCAAAATCGAGCCTTCCTATATTATTTCAAATGATAGCTACACTGAAAGAGAAAAGTTGAAATATCTGCCAATTTGTATTCATCATAAATCGCGGTTGAATTAACTTGCCACAAATTGTTGATTCTGAAATGACTGCTTCAACAGTCAAATCAGAAAAAAAAATGTCATCATAGGCAAGCCTCCATAGCTCTGTTAATTTATTTTTTGTTTTAACAATTATTACAATACCCTTAAGAATACCAATGAAAACTGTTAGAATAACAGATTTTCGACAGTGATGGCTGGTGATATGACAAAAATTTCTGTAGCACCATAGTTATAGGAGAGAAGTAGAAAACGCTATGAGCGTAGTTTCTCTTTCAAATAGGCTGATGCACTTGCGACATATTGTCCGCTGTTGATATGACCAATAAAACGAGTTATTTCAGCAGCCAAATCAGTTAAGTTGAATAAGAATCTGCAATTTTTACAGAATATCGTTAATTTGAAATGATTAAAAATATGCTATCTTAACTAAAACAGGATTTGCAATGAGAGCTTCCTTATTTGCCTCTATTTTAAATAGAGTGGCTCATTTGCAACCTGCCTCTTACCCAATGTTTATGAAGACATACAAAGTAAACATTTAAGTTAAATTTCGTTATGTAAAGTAGATGAACCAACTCCCGTCTTTCTCATCTCACATAGCTCCGTCCATTAGCCTTTAAAATTATAATGTTATCATCGGACCTTAATAAGTTCAGAACGTTTAAATTAAATCTCAAAAAATAGAGCATATATCAACTGCCATACGCCCCTTCCGTTGGCCTCTACGATATGATATTTTTGTATTTTTATTGATCCCGAAATGATCAACAAAGTTTAAACTAAATCGCGCTGTAGAAAGGGGGTAAGTATATCCATTCCCCGCTCCCACTAGCTCTACCTACGTCAATGAATCTCTCAATTTGACTTTTTGTCGTCGGTCCTTGGTATGTTTACAACTTTTACAACCCTATATAACATCAAAACACTCTAAAACCCCCCTTCCCTCCCCTTCATTCATCCAAAACGCTTTGTAACGCTCGTGAATTTGTAAAGTTGGGATATTGCCATCAGTAATCAATAAATCTGTGGTATTTAAAATAATGTCTTTTAATCCCCTCTCCTCTTTCATAAGAATCTGATGATTTAAAACCAAAATACTGAAACAATTTTTAGAAATTCAAAATTTTTTAAATTTAACTAATGGCACAAAAATTAAAAAATGAAGTGCTATAATGCTTCCAAAGCATATAAGCGCAAGTAGAATATATTTACAAAATTTAATTCATTTCCTCCTACACAAAAAATTACTCAAACTTTCAAAATCTTTTTAGAATATTGCATAGAAATACGTTTTCCATTCGTACATAAATAAAAAAGTTTAAAATTATAATTAACTATATGTTATAGAATAACGTTTAAAATAAAATTAACTATGTGAAAATTTTCAGCCACAAACAGCAACTAACTATAGTCGCAATTTTGTTGTCAATATTCTTCGTTCTAATTTCGCAGCTGCGTTCAAGGTGTGTTGAAAAAAAAAACCGTGTTGACGGTGACACGCTTGTTTTTGTTTTTTGTTTTGTTGTTATTGCAAAGCGTCTATTTTTTGTCGTTTATGTCTCATAATTTACGATTATCGCACAACAGTTTCTCATTGCCTTTAGCATAAGTCACGAGTTTAATTTGCTTGTTGAGTATTTGCAATTTATGAGATTTATAAACAAAAAACAAGAAAAAAAGAGAGAAAAACAAGTAAGGAAGGTTAAGTTCGGGTGTAACCGAACATTACATACTCAGTTGAGAGCTATGGTGGCAACATAAAGGAAAATAACCATGTAGGAAAATGAACCGAGGGTAACCCTGGAATGTGTTTGTATGACATGTGTATCAAATGAAAGGTATTAAAGAGTATTTTAAGAGGGAGTGGGCCATAGTTCTATAGGTGGACGCAATTTCCGGATATCGCCATAAAGGTGACTCTAGAATGTGTGTTGTACGATATGTGTATCAAATGAAAGGTATTAATGAGGGTTTTAAAAGGGAGTGGTGGTAGTTGTATATGTGAAGGCGTTTTCGAGATATCGACCAAAATGTGGACCAGAGTGACCCAGAACATCATCTGTCGGGTGCCGCTAATTTATTTGTATATGTAATACCACCAACAGTTATCCTTCCAAGATTCCAAGGGCTTTTGATTTCGCCCTGCAAAACTTTTTCATTTTCTTCTACTTAATATGGTAGGTGTCACACCCGTTTTACCAATTTTTTTTCTAAACTTATATTTTGCGTCAATAGACCAATACAATTACCATGTTTCATCCCTTTTTTCGCATTTGGTATATAATTATGGCTTTTTTTTAATTTTTCATAATATTCGATATCGAAAAAGTGGGCGTGGCCATAGTCGGATTTCGGCCATTTTTTACACCAACACAAAGTGAGTTCAGATAAATACGTGAACTGAGTTTAGTAAAGATATATCGATTTTTGCTCAAGTTATCGTGTTAAAGGCCGAGCGGAAGGACAGACGGTCGACTGTGTATAAAAACTGGGCGCGGCTTCAACCGATTTCACCCTTTTTCACAGAAAACAGTTATCGTCCTAGAATCTAAGACTCTACCAAATTTCACAAGGATTGGTAAATTTTTGTTCGACTTATGGCATTAAAAGTATCCTAGACAAATTAAATGAAAAAGGGCGGAGCCACGCCCATTTTGAAATTTTCTTTTATTTTTGTATTTTGTTGCACCATATCATTACTGGAGTTGAATGTTGGCATAATTTACTTATATACTGTAAAGATATTAACTTTACTTTTAAAATTTGAATTAAAAAAAATTTTTTTTTAAAAAGTGGGCGTGGTCGTTCTCCGATTTTGCTATTTTTAGTTGGCAGACATATAGTAATAAGGGTAACGTTCCTGCCAAATTTCGTCATGATATCTTCAACGACTGCCAAATAACAGCTTGCAAAACTTCTAAATTACCTTCTTTTAAAAGTGGGCGGTGCCACGCCCATTGTCCAAAATTTTACTATTTTTCTATTCTACGTCATAAGTTGAACTAACCTACCAAATTTCATCGCTTAATCCGTATTTGGTAATGAATTATCGCACTTTTTCGATTTTTCGAAATATTCGATATCGAAAAAGTGGGCGTGGTTATTGTCCGATATCGTTATTTTAAATAGCGATCTGAGATGAGTGCCCAGGAACCTACATACCAAATTTCATCAAGATACCTCAAAATTTACTCAAGTTATCGTGTTAACGGACAGACGGACGGACGGACGGACACGGCTCAATCGAATTTTTTTTCGATACTGATGATTTTGATATATGGAAGTCTATATCTATCTCGATTTCTTTATACCTGTACAACCAACCGTTATCCAATCAAAGTTAATATACTCTGTGAGCTCTGCTCAACTGAGTATAATAAATGTGCGCATAACAGGTGGTAGGAAATTCAAAAAAAAAAAAATCAAACAAGGTTTTATAAATTATAAACAACTTGAGATGAGCTAGAGACAAATAAAATTAAAAAAGATTTGAAATTTTGTAAAAAAAACAGTAACAAAAATAAAAAAATACTATAAAATAAAATAAAATAAAATAAAACAAAATAAAGTAAAATGAAGTTTAATAAAATATAATGAAATTAAATTTATAAAATTAAACAAGAAAAATAAAATAAAATAAAATTTTATGAATTAAAATGAGATCAAATAAAATAAGATAAAATAAAATAAAATAAAATAAAATAAAATAAAGTAAAATAAAATTAAATTAAATAAAACAAAATAAAATATAATAAAATGAAATAACATAAAATAAAACAAAATTAGATAAAATAAAATTAAATTAATAAAATAAAATAAAATGAAATAAAATAAAATAAAATATAATATAATAAAATAAGATAAGATAAAATAAATTTAAATTAAATTAAACAAACTAAAATGAAAAAAAAACAAAATAAAAAAAAACAAAAATAAGTAAAATAAAATAAAATAAAATAAAATAAAACAAAAAAAAAAAATAAAATAAAAATAAAATGAAATAAAATAAAATAAAGTAGGATGGAATAAAATAGAATAAAATAAAATAAAATAAATAAAATAAGATGAAATAAAATAAAATAAAGTAAAGTAAAATAATTTAAAAAAATAAAATTACATATAATAAAATAATGTAATACAAATTTTGGTAAAATAAAAAAAATCAAATAAAAAAATAAGAAATATCAATAAAATAAAATTAAAGAAAATAGTAAAAGATAAAGCAAAACAAAATAAAATAAAAAACACTTCAAAAGTGGGAAGTTTTTTTTTTTGTTTTTTTTTTGAATTTGTTGTATTTACATCGTATAACCAACATTTACAAATAATTTCTAAATATAGTTTTTTTCCAAAGACATCAAAACGGCTTTAAATAGCTACTTGGGCGACCAGGGTCGCAGCCATTTTTTCCAACGAAATTTTTTTTCTCAATGGCATCTTAATTTCTTAGATTTTACTTTCGTCTTACAAAAACATTAATTTCAAAGTTTGGAGCATAAGAAAAATATAAAAACTTTGCACATTTACAAATCACTTTGATAGCATCGGCCGAATGAGCCTAAGGGCTGTGAGCACCAAAGTTTTGCAGTCAGATTAACAAAAAAGTTACTTAGAACAGTTTTTTTCGTTTGCTTAATATGTTTAACATTCTTACATACATACATACTACATACATATGCGCATAAATTTATGCTTGTCGCTTGCAAACACTTAAAAACAATTCGACTGACGGTCAAGCGAGTCAAGGTGAGCGCATAGTTCACCTCCTAGTCATGCTAAAAATCAATTGTTTACGCGAACAGTGAATACCGACAAGCTGCTTGCCCAGAGTCAATTTCCGCCCTCAAAAGCTTTAAGAACAATGCAACAGAAATAAAAACGAAAATAGAAATAAAAAAAAAATAACAGTACTGAATTTCATGTTCTCAAAATATGCAAAAATACTCTCGCTTTTCGCTGGTATGATGGTAGCAACGCGCTTGGTTAAGCTTGACTGGAGCTAAGCGTAATTAGAATTTAACTCTCAATATTCGAAAGACCTGAAGCTTAGCTATTTTTTTATACGCACTTATGTATGTATGTAAATTACACAAAGGTCAGACGCTACTAAGCGAAATTGCAAAGCTAAGGCGCTTACATTACAGGTTCTACCGGACGTTTGTGCTATTTTCTGTTTTTTTTTTTTTTTTTAATTTTTATCCAGCCAGAAATTAAGTTAGAAAATGCGGCATGCCTATATGAAAAAAATAAAAATATTGCCTTGCAAAAAATTATCAAAGCTCGAAAAAATCACGCAAAAATCTTTTATTTTGTCCTTGCAATTAAGCGCAATTATAGAACTGCCAACTAGTAGTCATTGCTAGATTGCATTCAGCTTTAGGCATATTATCGGGTGTTTGCATAACAAAGCACATTCCGTTTCTATATGCAAATCTATAAATGAGTATAAATATAGTAGCAAGAACGATGTACCAGCACAAAGCCACACAGTATAGAACAATGCAAATATTTTGTTGCCAATTATTTCGCTCATTCTAATTTATGTGCTTTAGCCTCAAGTCACAATTAGTTGTGGGGCTGAAGGAAATTCTCTAACGTTATAAGAAAATATACAAGTAACAATTAACAATTTTGTGATAAGATGAATTTTGGTAAACTTTTTATTGCCACCACTGTATAAAAACTTTAAGTGAATATCAAGCATTGCACTAATTAAAACTAAGTTCATTTCTAAGAAGTAGTGGTGAGGCACATACATATAAACATTTTTATACCTTTCATGAAAATGAAATGGTATATTAACTTTGGTCCGATGTTTGTAACGTTGAGAAATATAGAATATAGACTTTAGACATTAAGTATACCGAATTGATCAGGGCGACAAACTGAGTTGATATAGCCATGCCTGTCTGTGCGTTCGTCTGTCTGTTCGAACGCAAACTAGTCCCTCAAATTTTGAGATATCTCAATGAAATTTGGCACAAGAATGTATTTTTGTATTATATTAGACATTTGTCGGATCCGGTAGGATCGGACCACTATAACATATATCTCCCATACAACCGATCGTTCGGATAAGACGATTTTGGTCATTTCTGCCGCAATTTAGAAAGCATAAACGTGAAACTCGGTGATATATATTCTAATATATCATAGAAGATATTCTGAAAAAATCACATTGATTGGAGCTATATATAGTTATATCTCATACGACAGATCGTTCAGATAGAAAGATTTCTGGCCATTTCTCCCTTAGTTTCCAGTATAAAACGTGAAACTTGGTGATATATATTCTAATATATCATGGAAGATTTCCTGTAAAAATCATCCCATACAACTGATCGTTCAGATAAGGGGGTTTTTTGCCATTTTTTAATATTTATCTTAAAATCGTTTAGGTATGTACATCTGTTCACTATATATTTCTTATCTTATACAGCGCATTATTTGGAGATTACAAATGGGATAAGATTATTGTTCAGCCCCATTCATGAAAGGTATGAAGTCTTTGGTACAGCCGTAGACAGTCCCGTCCTTACTTGTTTCCTTTGACATAGTAGAAATATTGTTAAGCACATCCAAAAAGATAGCATGTAAAAATTTGAGGTTTTTGTTTAATTTTTAGGGGTGCCTCATCGTGGCTTGAGTTTTTCTGTACAAATCCTATGTGGTATGTCATCAAATTTTAGGTTGAGGTTTACTACTAAACGAGTCAAGTTAGAGAAAAAATAAAATTTTCGTAGACCGTTAAATTTCCTATAAAAAGATATATAGCTCGTGATTGGGGAACTAAGCGTTAGAGCTCTAGTACATTTTTTATGAAATCTTGAAAATTCCCGGTACGATTTGTATGGATAAACTAAAGTCGAAATGAGGAAACTCTAAGCATAAAAGGCGCAATAAGTTGAAACTTTTACAGGCTATATTTTTGGATGTCCTAAAAAATATTTTTATTTAACCAATCTGCTGGTTTATAAAAAAAAATTTGTTTGGCCCACCCTAATGCATATATAGATATAGCGTTCAGACATCGGTATTTTATAGTTTTGCTATTTGTCTATAAGAAAGTGGTTTTCGTTATATTTTTATTGTCAGCACTGTACACAAAACGTGCTAAAAAATTACTTAAAGTATAAGTCAGATCTTTAACATTGGAGTAATGAAAACTCCATAAATTTTGCATCTAAAATATCAACCTTCTTTTGTTGTTACAGGTTATTGATAATCCATTGCGCAATCTTGCTCTTATTGCGTATGTAAAATGGCAATTACTTACAATATTGGCGGACCCATGCTGTAGACCAGCCATCGATTTCCACATTACCTCTCTTGTGGCACCTCTCCTATTAATGAACACATCAAATGCGCATCTGTGGTATAGTGAAGCAAACTCTCAATGAAGAGCGTAGGAGAAAGGCATTAGTTCGTCTGGCGATGAACTGGGTGCGATGCTATACCTATCGTCCGTTTCACAGGCGGCCCTTATTGCAACATGGATAATCAAAACGAACAGATAGTGGTATAACGCGGAATGCAGTGTAGTAAATATCAAGTGTGACTTTACAGAGGAGATCCTCAAATTTGAATTCTTCTAGTCCCGATATTGAGATTTAGCCGGCGACATTCAAAAGTGACAATTGTATCAGACTCTATGGAATTTGTGAATAAAAGAGAGATAAACTTTACTTCTTTTGCAATGCTTCGGCCCACGGCCACGTCTATGCACTATGTTGTGAAAAAAATGGAAACTACAGAAAACTTGAGAGATTTTTGATCTGTAGGTTTAAGTTATACATAAACTAGACTGGCTTCGGGATACGTGAAAATCAATTCTGATTGAGATTAAGATTAACGGCTGATCATTTTCGGTTGCCTTTGTCGCCCTTTTGATGATCAGGTATGAGGTGAACGCGATAGACGTGCTTAAAGAGCAATGGCTGAGCTCTTCAAGATCCTGAACATTTTATAACTTTAATCTTTGTTTTTAAATTATTATTCTGAAAGCGGCCAAATCATTTGATATTTGGTACATAGATATTATTTGAATTTGACTCCATTCACAAGCAGATGCTAATTTCCGGCAATAAATTGCTTTGGAAAGTAGAGGGATGACCTGGAAAGTAGATGGACGCTGGCAACTTGTCAAAAAAAAACTGTCTGAAGGCAGTGATCGAGTTTACTAGGATAGCTCTGCAAGGTAGGCTGTTATTTGATATTTAATTAAAATTATATCGGATAGGCCTATATGGATAAAAAATGAATTCCTAAGTGCTTCTGCTCAGAATGTCACCTAGGGTTGCCTCCTAACTGTTTTATTTTTATCCTGTGTTTGTCAATTACTACATCTCTCGGCTCTCTAACTTAAGCATTACTATTTTTGATATTTCTATAAGTTGCCACCTGCTTGAAATAAAAAAGTTAAATATACCGTATTTTAACTAAAATCCTCCAAGCAGTCATCTAGGGCTACCACCTAACCGTTTTATATTTATCCTTTGTATATCCTTCTTTATTTCGAATTGATTGAAAGTTAAGCTTTTGTAAGACTCGACAATCAAGGCTCTCTTACCTTACAAGTTTTGCCACCTGTTTGAATTAAAAAAAAAAATTATCAAATATGCCAATATGTATATCAAATGAATACAATATTGTAACGAATTTACTGAAATTCCGCTTATTTCAAATCTTCTACTAAGGTTCGAATCACTAAACTGTTGAATAAATAACACCAATTTTTAATAATGCAAAATGGCCTTTATTAAAGTACAATAACACTACTACCTATTGCCCGACAGATAGCATACTTAATTCAAAACTGATTGTAGCGCCTCTACTATTGCTGCCTTTTATACTCTTTGATTTCCTCGTTGCATCTTCTAGGTGCTTCTGTTCTAGAATCTACTAGTTGTTTATCTGCTATAATTATAACTACAGATGTACGTGTACAGCTCTTATATGCGCGTGTGTTTGTGAGCGACACTTCCACAATTATAATTGCATATCTCAGATAAGGCATCTGCATGTGTTTGTGCGTTGCTTCTCCGCTGCTTGTACGTATATATGTGAAGACATAATGATTGAATTATTGATGTGCATTCAGTCACTGCTTAGCATCGGCTTAGAGGTGGCAGTACCACTTAGTGTTGCTAATATTCGTAACAATATGATTATTTTTGGGTAGGGCTGCCATCCTATTTTAGTTATATATTTGTATAATTGTACATATGTCACTAAGATGTAGAGTTTCTGACGCAAATTTTAGTTACACCAAACCAAAACTCAATCCCCAGTTACTAAGTTATTATAACGTTAGATAGTCGAGCTTTGCATTGATAGTTAGGAATAACAAAAAAGCTCATCAAGAAACAAAAAATACATAAAAAGGCACCACGCAGCTGTAGAAAAGTTGGGGATGCTGCTTCAATTGTTATTTGTTTAATCTTTTTTGCTATAATTTAAATTTGCTCTATTATTCAAATAAATGTTAACTTTTTTCACTTTTTTTGCTGCAATTGGCACAAAGTGCCGTCTAACTTTTCTTCTGTTCATGAACTCGCCCTATAACTTAAATATGTCGATATTCTTGTATATTCCAACATTTAAATCAATACAATGCCATTCAAATATAAAGTCAGTTTGACCATTTGTTAACTTGGTGGCGGTTAAAGTTGGATATAGAAGACAACTGAATGCCGGTTTATAGTATGCCTGCCACCCAGAGACTACAAGCTTTTTATTTATTTATAAGCTTAAATTATATATATGTGTATGTGTGTATTTGAATGTATTTATATTGAACAGCCAAACAATTGAATTGCATATCAAATTGACTTAACGACCTGACAGTGGTGTGGGCATTGATGTGGAGCATCCTGTGGTGGACACAATACACTTGCATACTTACATACATACATATTTAGTAGTAGCACAGTGACAGCAACTTGGTGGCAATTGCAAGTTGCAACTACTCCGCAGTGCAAGCTCAGTTTTATTACAGCTGAACGCTGTGTGCGGTTGATGCTAATGATGTATAGCGACTTCAATACAAACGTCTAGCTTAAATAAGTTGAAGAAGGAGAAGGAAGATGAACATACCCACATGGCTTAATTTACATATATGCAGATATGTATGCTCACACATAAAAGGTTTTCAATAAAAAAACGTTTTTAAAACAATTAAATGCCTAGTGCCTAGTCTAACCTCGTCACCCCCAGTGTGCTACAAACCACATTCACAAGAGGCATTCCAATGCACATAAAAATCACAGCATAAATTTTAATTTGTTGCATATTTTGTCAACAGCATTAAAAATGTCAACAAAAATCAACAAACCTTAAATATCCAGCTGTGAATTTCTTGGGAATTCCCTCATAAGCATAATGCGAGCAGCGAATACAATGAATGAGACGACGAATAAAAACCGACACAACAACAACCATGGAAGCTGATAGTGCAGCAGACGTGAATGTATGTACATCTATATGTGGTTGAGAGGGGCTAAGAGGAGCACGTGAAAAGGGCAGGAAAAATATGTGGCAGAGGCTGAAGAACGTTGTGACGCCAAACGCCAAGGCGTACATACATATGTGCGCCACTCTGCAGAGGGCACACTGTGGACAGTATACCTTTTTTTGGTTTTAAATTACTACTTATAGTTGTTGTTGTTGTAATTGAGTGGTTTAATATAAGTAGATAGGTATATCTTAATGTGGCGCAATCAAAATCCTATATATTCTTAAACCTCAATAAAGTGAAAATCAGCGCTTTAATATAAAACGAGGGCAACCTGCTAAGTCAGCTGCTTATTCATCTGCTAGAACGGTCGCCATGCGGAGAAATATCACAAAAAAGTCAAGCTTAGTTTTTCGTTTAAAAATATTCCGCAAACAAGTTTAATGAAAAATTTGGCATCAAGGTAAATCTTAAATTATGTTTGCATAGTGGGAAAGGTAAAAAGTAGTGAAAAGTTGTGCAGAGAGAGAGCTGTCCCCTAGAATATTATCTTCTCGTTCATATTTGGATGTTTCAATGCTGTATTTGTCTTAATGTGCGCTGAACTTTGTCGCATAACAGACGATGCTTCAAATATTCACGCGAATAAAATGGGCCATAGCCCAGGGGGAGTGGTACAGGATAACATATTAGTTTTAAAGCCGATACAATTGACTCTTTACCTTAGGTAGAAGCCACATAGCAGATTTTATTAATATTTTGAAAACGACCTAAGTTATACAACCACTCTCTAATTTTTTTGCGATATGTACTGATATTTTTCTTCACAAATGTTAATAGTTAAAGCTAAGGGAAGTGAAAACAGTAAATGACAATATAAGAAAAATTACAAAATTTCGTAAAACCTGCAACAATGTTAAGCTTTCATAAACCCAGTACTGCCTGAGCTCAAAATAATTATATAGCCCCATACCTTTCGGAATACTGATGCTACTCAAATTCGGTAGTCTATGCAAAAATCAGTAGGAATACGTGCGAATTCATTCTTGAGAGTTGCATAATAGAGAAATTGGCAGGAGACAAAAATTGAAATGAAATAAGCGCGATATACCTCAGAAAATATCTAGACCGAGTTTCTCTTCTATTGGCGTCGTGATACTTTTAAATTTTATTTATTAATTGCCTAGATATGACCTACAAATAATGTAACCCTGTTGGTTTTTCTCTGCTCTCTCGTATGTCTATGGGCTCTTTTCACAAAATGTTTCCTCTTGAATGAGAAAAGGGGTACGTACCATTACCTTTAATTTTAGCCTTTATGCAGAGCGTTAACTCAAAATATAGAATTTTGAGGTACAACATGAGAGTAAAGTTTTTTCCTAAAAAGTGCAAAAAAAGTAAAGGGAATTAAAAATGCAACTAAGTATATGATGGTAAAATATTTTACAAAAGAACAGTTTTAACAAAATAAGTTCGCAGACGATCAGTACTTTCTGTATTTGCAATAATATTCAGGGCCTATAAAAATATTAGTGTTCAGAGGCGAATTGTTCGTCTGAGCAAAGGCGAATTCAGTACCAGGTGTTGTTATCCCAAAAGCTGATTGCTTCTTCTTGATAATTTTCCATACAAAGCCTTGTACTACAACATGTGAGTTAATCGAAATCAATTAAAATTTTCTTTTGACTTGACATTCTTCTATACGGCGAATTGGTTGAATTCGCTTTGCGACCACCTGGTATGGATTCGCCTCGGTCTAAGCTATCGCTCGTAATAAAGAATAATGGCCTATAATGAGAGGCAAATAACACAAAATAGTTTAGTAGAACAAGCGAGCACAGGGATGATAAATGGATTTTTTCATTTTGTACCAAACAAGGAAAAAAATGTACCAAATCATCCAAAAATGTACCAAAAGTTTTCGGATGTGAATTTGAACCAAACTAGAGCTATATTCCGCTACTTTATCCAAAAACTATTTTTAGTCAGGAAATTTTTCGAACACTTATTAAAGGTAGTATAACAGGGAAATATGATTTATGAAGAAATACTTTTGCAGTAAAAATACTAAAAGAAGTTTATGGATTGAAGCGTACAGTTATGTGCATATATAAAAACATTTCTTTATCAAGTGCCAGTAAGGAATATAAAATTAATATTTAAAAAAAATAACCGTTGCATTCAATGCAAAAACATTTCATAAAAATATTTTAGGTACAAAAGTTTTAGATTCAGGTATAAAAGTTGACAAATTGTCGCCTACATCCGTACTAATAACTCATGTTTCAATCACTATATTAGCATTACACTACTACACTATCTCAGTTGACAAAAAGCTTTTTTCGTATCTATTTTTCGACAACTATTGTTAGTTGATTTCATCAAGTCTTTAGTTTTTATTAAATTCGAAACTGCGTTTGTTTGAATTAAATTTCGTATAGAAAATATCCTTTCTACGTTTGTAGATGAATGTGGAATAGACAATATGCCTTGAACTATTCTATAAATATTGGAAAACATTTGCGCATTTAATTTATTTTTAACTGATCTTAATTCTTCCCAAAAGCTGCATATATTTAAATTCTTGATTTTTTTAAGGCTTTAGCGGTCTCAATTCAGAATTAATTTTCTCTATTTTATCAAATGCAGATTTTGGAAACAAGTCCATAACTAAAGGCACAATACTATTTGTTCCACCGCTTAAAATGCTTTCTGGTGAAAGCTTTGCAGCCCACAACAAAGTATTATCATTCATATTTACTTTCTTTAATAAAGTACTACAAAATTGTATATTAAATTGTTTAGCACAACTCTTAAATATGTGTAAGTTATCTTCTTCGAAAAGGTTGTTTGATAGGATAATAACCATATTAACACCGCAGTAAACTTCATCTGGGGCTAAGTTATTTTCGTCTGAATCAATATTTAACAGCCAAGTAGGACTGGAGTCTAAATAAGATTTTTTTATAAAATTTTTATTTTGGTAATAAGTAAATGTATGCGAATACCTTCAGACTGCATTTCTATATTCACATTATTTATTTAATTTACAATATAAGAAAGATATGTAAAATATACTTTATAAATAGGACTTTGAAAAATTTCAGATATAAAATTAATATTTTGATTACTGCTTTTATTTTCAAATACGTAAAGATTTAAATAATACTTGAGGGCATCTCATTTCACAAGAATTCTACCTATGACTGCTTGTCTAGAAAGCCACCTTGTGGGGGCGTACTTTAGTATAACATGCATTTCTGTACCGAAATGTTCTTGAAAACTCTGAAAGTCTGCCCTCTTAAGCGGGCTGTTACTAAAATGATAGTTTATGTCTTTTAAAAATGTATCAATAGTGTTGGGAAATACATCACAAGCGGCCATTGAAGCTAAATTTAAAATGTGACAAACACATCCATTAACGTGCAGATTTGGAACAACTTGCTTCAGCCTTGCTTGCACTCCGTTTTTTGCTCCCATCATAACCGAGCAATTGTCGGCAG
Source organism: Eurosta solidaginis (assembly GCF_040869045.1). Taxonomy (NCBI): domain Eukaryota; kingdom Metazoa; phylum Arthropoda; class Insecta; order Diptera; family Tephritidae; genus Eurosta; species Eurosta solidaginis. The sequence goes on from NC_090319.1 coordinate 367,466,602, forward strand.
TGAAAGCAATCATTTTTATTTATTTTTTTATTGAATGGTCTTTCAAAGATTTAATAATGGCATTATAAATACCCTCCGTGCTACTATCAGTCAAAAGTATCCAATCTAAAAATCTATCAATGCAGTTTTTATCAAAAATTCGAATCGAAACTGCCAAATTTTTTGATATACATTTATTTATTTATTCAAAAGATAAAATTATAATATTAAATTATAATATAACTATAAAGCCATAGTGCAAGGGCCTTAGGCTAATTGATATACATATATCAGTAATTTCATCTATTATTAGAGAGTAATAATTCTTCTGAGAAAATGCAATTATGGGTTTATAATTTTCTGGCCCTGTTATTTAAGTTATTATTTTCTGTGCTTTAATTCTGTTGTTGCAAAATTTGTTCACAATTTTAGAATCAGTTATGCTATTTTTCATAAGCATATTTAATTGAGCCATAATAGCAAATGGCAAATTGTGCTAGGCAACAAAACAACTTAGCTATATATTTTCTTCGAAACATTTTAAATTTTTTTGTACATTCAGAGCTGCTTTGCAAATGACTTGAAGTAGTGCTGTATTTTACAAAAATGTACCATATATGTCAATGTAGTACCAACGTACTTTCGGGAAGCGAAATGTACCAAAAAAAAGTAAAAATGTACCATCGTTATCATCACTGAGCGAGCATGCTATTCGTTGATTTTTGCTCTCAAACTAATGAACACAAAGGAGCGACGCACTATGGCGCCTTTGGAGTATTTTCTTTGCAAAAATCATAACTTTTGAACTAAAGAAGATATTTTAAAGATTTATACTGCACCTGAAAGCTAAGCTAAGCGCGACGGTCATGCTCAGTTCTTTGTATGTTTGTTACGGGTTCCATTTATCATTTTGTATGTCACACCTACATTTACGAAATTAATTGTTTGCATATGGCAGAGTGATGACCACTGATGTAAGTACTTGGGAAAAGATTTGTAAACTAGGCAAGCTCAAAACAAATTTGAGAGGCATTGATTCGTCTTGCAACGTTTCATGTGTTTTTATTTGTCAGGATTTTGAATTGTTAAATCGTCGTGATAGGGCTATTTTTTGGTACTGTTATCGATATTTTGCATATTTTTTTATTTATAATTACAGAAATTAGGGAAATAATCAAGTTGCAGTTCACGTCATGGTTCACGTTGAATTATAACTTAATAAGATGGTACGTTTAAAATTTTATATAGAATTTGACGTGATTCGAGCTCGTTTGACTACGAGAATGAACTATCAATGAAAGCTCCGTATGCTAAAAAAAAAAATACACTAATTTATCAAACCATCCTAGTACAACAAAACTAAAAAATGTATTTGTAAATAGATTATATTTTAAATAATCAACAAATTAATATTTATTACACGGTTGTGCCATACTAAGGTGGGAAAATTTATACTCCTTGTCATACAAATACAGCGTGAAGCTGTTGAATCTTGCTTACGCCCAACGTATTGAATACATTAGTTACACATTTATTTACATACTTAGTTTGTAAGAATATAAGTGTGCATGCTAATAGGTCAATTTATGTTATTTTGAAAACCTTAAAATTTCTACACACTTCCAATACATTTACACATCGCCCCTTTTTTTCTAAACAACATAAAACAGTTGGTGGCACAGCATCCCTAAAAAGCCACAATTTTAAGTAGCTGGCTGACTGCTTCATGGAACTGTAGGCAAAAGAGGAAAGGAAGTCTGTGTATTGTTGTTGTAATATTGAATTGTATTGTGATAATTTCATTTGTATTTTTGTATGTAATATTATTGAGTTGGTGTTTTGATTTTGTGAAGTTTCGAACGATTTTTGATGTAGTTGGCGCCACTGGTTGAGTAGGCAGCAACACTGTGTGGCGCTTAACGTTGATCGTAGATAGGCGATTATGTTCGGATCTGTTAGAATGCATGTTGTAAAAGTAGCTTGAATGAGTTTTGTAGATGTAAGTGATTGTGTGCGTTTCAGAACCCCACTCAATTTACAGATGTAAATGGAAGATATTAAGACTTCTTTTTTGAGGCGATGTTATGAGCCTTAATTTATGCATATTTAGTAATTTTTATATATTTTTTTTCAGTTTTGTAGTTTTAAAAGATATTGCGTTTTATTAGATTTTTATGAGTTGTTTTGATGCGATTATTTGTGGTTGATTTGTTGCTTAAGATACAGGCGCTACTACTGTTAGCACGACTCAACTTTGTTATATTTATAAAGGAAAACAAATTTGTTTATTTTTTTTGACGTATACAAAAAAAGCTTGTTTATCGAAGCTGTTGTTATCAGTTTATGAATAAATTTAGATGAGCGCGTAATGATTCAGTCGTTTTTCTTATAAATTTTAATTTACCTATTTAGCTGTCACTTTATAACTACTAAATTTAATACGTTTTTGGAAGACGCATATTGCATTTCCTATTTTTTAATTTGTTAAAATTTCTGAGAACCATATATTTCTCAAATAGTGTGGACAATTTATATGCCTATAAATTAATAATGATTTGTTTTTCGGTAATTCTAGCAAAGTGATTTGAGTTGAGGATAGGTTATGTGGGAAATACACTAATACGCTTTTTATACGAGTCACAATATCATGATAAGCAATTTTTTGTTAGTCTCTTGTTTCTTTAATTATTTTATATAGCTTTACTGTTATATGACACTATTTTTTGTGTTGTTAAACTTACCAGTCTTCGCTTTGGTTTAATGAGTGGTCGATTTTGGCCATTCATTTTATAATACAGTCCACAGGCATTGCACAAATAGTGACCGGTGCCATCACGTCGCCACAATGGCGTAGAGGTAGCACCGCAGTTAACGCACTCGCGCCCCTCTGCAACGACAAAAAAGGGAAGATTGCGATATAAGTACATAGAATTGAGAGGAAAATCTTTAATATAGTTATATTATACATAAATAAAAAGCATAAAGAATATAAATATTTAAATAAAATATAGCTACATATTTACAAAAACAAGTTTATTAGCAAAATGATACTCAAATTATATAGAAACTATAAATAGAATAAAAAAAAAAAAACAAGTAAGGAAGGTTAAGTTCGGGTGTAACCGAACATTACGTACTCAGCTGAGAGATATTGAGACAAAATAAAGGAAAATTACCATGAAGTAAAATGAACCTAGGGTAACCCTGGAATGTGTTTGTATGACATGGGTATCAAATGGAAGGTATTAAAGAGTATTTTAAAAGGGAGTGGGCCATAGTTCTATAGGTGGACGCCATTTAGGGATATCGCCATAAAGGTGGACCAGGGGTGACTCTAGAATGTGTGGTATACGATATTGGTATCAAATTAAAGGTATTAATGAGGTTTTTAAAAGGGAGCCCTTAGTTGTATATGTGAACGCGTTTTCGAGATATCGACCAAAATGTGGACCAGGGTGACCTAGAACATCATATATATATATATGTACTATATATATGTAATACCACGAACTTTTTAATTTTCTTCTACTTAATATGGTAGGTGTCACACGCATTTTACAAAGTTTTTTCTAAAGTTATATTTTGCGTCAATAAACCAATCCAATTACCATATTTCATCTCTTTTTTCATATTTGGTACAGAATTATAGCAGTTTTTTAATTTTTCGTAATTTCCATATCGAAAAAGTGGGCGTGGTCATAGTCGGATCTCGGCAATTTTTTATACCAAGACACAGTGAGTTCAATAAGTACGTGAACTAAGTTTAGTAAAGATATATCTATTTTTGCTCAAGTTATCGTGCTAACGGCCGAGCGGTAGGACAGACGGTCGACTGTGTATAAAAACTGGGCGTGGCTTCAACCGATGTCACCCATTTTCACAGAAAACTGTTATCGTTATAGAATCTATGCGACTACCAAATTTCACAAGGATTGGTAAATTTTTGTTCGACTTTTGACCTTAAAAGTATTCTAGATGAATTAAATGAAAAAGGGCAGAGCCACACCCATTTTGAAATTTTCTTTTATTTTTGTATTTTGTTGCACCATATCATTACTGGAGTCGAATGTTGACATAATTTACTTATATATGGTGTAAAGATATTAAATATTTTGTTAAAATTTGACTTTGAAAACAAATTTTTTTTTTAAAGTGGGCGTGTTCGTCATCCGATTCTGCAAATTTTTGTTTGGCACACATATAGTAATAGGAATAACGCGCCTGCCACATTTCAACATATCTTCAACGACTGCGAAATTACAGCTTGCAAAACTTTTAAATTTCCTTCTTTTAAAAGTGGGCTGTGCCACGCCCATTGTCCAAAATTTTATTAATTTTCTATTTTGCGTCATAAGCTGAACGCTCCTACCAAGTTTCATCGCTTTATACGTCTTTGGTAATGAATTATCGCACTTTTTCAGTTTTCGAAATTTTCGATATCAAAAAAGTGGGTGTGGTTATAGTCCGATTTCGTTCATTTTAAATAGCGATGAGATTAAATAGATAGAGATGAGTGCCCAGGAACCTACGTACCAAATTTCATCAAGATACCTCAAAATTTACTCAAGTTATCATGTTTTGCGGACGGACGGACATGGCTAAATGAATTTCTTTTTTCGCCCATATCATTTTGATATATAGAAGTCTATATCTTTCTCGATTAGTTTATGCCGTTACGGATTACCGTTATGCGAACAAAGTTAATATGCTCTGTGAGCTCTGCTCAGCTGAGTATAAAAATAAGTACTTGCAATTAGTTCGTATGTTTAAGGACCACCCTAATGTACCTTTGAATTAATGCTTAGTCTGTAGGTTAACTTTTGACTTTACCTTTTTTATAACTTTTTAAAAAAATATAATTCTTAATTTTTTTACCCACGCTTGTTTATTACCCATAGACAGTGGTGCCTAATTTGTAGCAACAAAATGCATGCTATTAAAACCGTTGCAATGTGAAATGTACAATTGACTATTCTGCGTACACCAACTCTTTAAAATACAGACGAATCATATAAGCTCATTTACATATCGCTGCCATTTTTATATGTCGGCTCTCAGGTTCGCTTTCTAGCTCAGACCTTTCCGCGGTCTCAGCGCTAAAAGCAACTTAGACTGCACAAGTAAATACTTAAATACAACCTCTTCGGGACCTAACACTTCACAGATCAATTCCGGGATAGAATATTTAGTCCAGCTCTATTGTGCATTTGTACATCTAACATTAATATTTATACTCCCTCTACTTTGCATGTGGCCGGTTTGGCATGCAAACTTGGCTTAATATCGCGCGCAATTAACGAAGCAATTTTAATTCTAGTAGATACTTTGTTTTTCAATTTTCATTTAGCCCCCCATCCGCTTTAGCTTACTTTCCTTTTTACATTGGTTACGGTATCAATTTTATTTAAATGCTACATTTAATGTTGGGCTTTCGAGTAATATTGTTTTAAATTTTCCTTATACACTTGTTATACTCAGTTGAGCAGAGCTCACAGAGTATATTAACTTTGATTGGATAACGGTTGGTTGTACAGGTATAAAGGAATCGAGATAGATATAGACTTCCATATATCAAAATCATCAGTATCGAAAAAAAGTTTGATTGAGCCATGTCCGTCCGTCCGTCCGTCCGTTAGCGCAATAACTTGAGTAAATTTTGAGGTATCTTGATGAAATTTGGTATGTAGATTCCTGGGAACTTATCTCAGATCGCTATTTAAAATGAACGATATCGGACTATAACCACACCTACTTTTTCCATATCGAAAAATTTGAAAAACGGAAAAAGTGCAATAATTCATTACCAAAGACGGATAGAGCGATGAAACTTGGTAGGTGCGTTGAACTTATGACGCAGAATAGAAAATAGTCAAATTTTGGACAATGGTCGTGGCACCACCCACTTTTAAAAGAAGTTAATTTAAAAGTTTTGCAAGCTGTAATTTGGCAGTCGTTGAAGATATCATGATGAAATTTGGCAGGAACGTTACTCCTATTACTGTATGTATGCTTAATAAAAATTAGCAAAATCGGAGAACGACCACGCCCACTTAAAAAAAATTTTTTTTTTAAGTCAAATTTTAACCAAAACTTAATATCTTTACAATATATAAGTAAATTATGTCAACATTCGACTCCAGTAATGATATGGTGCAACAAAATACAAAAATAAAAGAAAATTTCAAAATGGGCGTGGCTCCGCCCTTTTTCATTTAATTTGTCTAGGATACTTTTAATGCCATAAGTCGAACAAAAATTTACCAATCCTTATGAAATTTGGTAGGGGCTTAGACTCTAGACGATAACTGTTTTCTGTGTAAAAGGGCCAAATCGGTTGAAGCCACGCCCAGTTTTTATACACAGTCGACCGTCTCTCCTTCCGCTCGGCCGTTAACACGATAACTTGAGCAAAAATCGATATATCTTTACTAAACTCAGTTCACGTACTTATCTGAACTCACTTTGTATTGGTGTAAAAAATAGCGAAATCCGCCTATGACCACGCCCATCTTTTCGATATCGAAAGTTACGAAAAATGAAAAAAAAAAATGCCATAATTCTATACCAAATACGAAAAAAGGGATGAAACATTGTAATTGGATTGGTTTATTGACGCAAAATATAACTTTAGAAAAAACTTTGCAAAATGGGTGTGAGACTTACTATCGAAAAGGCGTCCACCTATAGAACTAAGGCCGACGCCCTTTTAAAATACTCATTAACACCTTCCATTTGAAACCTATGTCAAACAAACACATTCCAGGGTTTCCCTAGGTTCATTTTGTTAAATGGTGGTTTCCTTTATTTTGTCTCCAAAGCTCTCTGCTGAGTATATAATGATCGGTTACACCCGAACTTACCCTTCCTTACTTGTTTTTAATTGTTGTTGTTTTTGTCAGTTTTTAACCTCTTAATGATACTACTAAATATGCGTTATTATGATTTAATGTTTACAGTTCATGCAGCGATTTTTCACCTAAGCATAAATAGACTTAAGTATATCTGTATGTATGTATGTTTGTATGGTTGTTTATTTTGCCGGTTAGCTTAAATTTTTTGTGGTTTCTGTTTTAAATTTCATATGCCAACTCATCTTTGGTGAGCATTTACACTTTTAAAGCGGTACTGGGCCTACCCGGCCGCATAGAAATTTAGTCATTAGCATAACTTCAAAAAAAAAAAAAGTATTTTTTTTTTAATTTTACGCTACACTGGATTTGTTATGCATTTACAAATTAATTAACCGTTTTAGTTGTACCCCTATTATGTGTTATTATTTTTAAAGGTAGTTGTTTATGCTTCACTAATGTCAGTTAAATTATTTTTAAATCATAGAACATTTGCTAACATTAACTAGGTTTTTTGTATAGTATGCTATGGTTGTCAATGGCAAATGGTTCCACAATTCTGGTATACTTTGTTGGTTCTTATAGAAATAGGGATGGAAAAGCGAAGTACAAATATCTATCAGCTGTGCCATAAACGCACCATAGAATACATTTTTATGCTCTAGAAGGTGTGAAATACTACTTTTTTTTATTAAGAGTCTTCCTAGTAGTCGACCCTCATTAAAACCCTTAATAGACCTGGGGAAGAAATTATCATTAATCGCCTGACCTCTTCAGTTTTCAGCGTTGGCTTTGTTCTTGTGTTTTCCTGCATGTTTCGGGGCTAGAGCTTACGATTTCTTCACGAACACAAGCGCGAATTTCGAGACTCGAGAAAACAAAACTTACTCGCGAGGTTCTTGAATCTTGAAATACTCCCAAGCTCGCTAACTTTTTGACATTCAATTCAGTTGCTGCATTATATTATATTTAAATACTCGAATCTCCAAATATTCATAATTACGTGCTTAAATGGCTCGGAAAACAATCCCGAAGCAGTCCCCAAAATTACCTTACAATGATCCTGAAAACACTGCTGAAACACTTCACTGCTGCAACACTTCAGAAATTACCTCCGAAATAATTTCAAAATGATCCTCGACTAGTCCCAAATTGATCCAAATCATCACTAAAATATACCGAAAAATTTTCGGAAATCATATCGGAATAGTGCGTATTAAAAAAAGGCTTAAAATGATGGCAATAAGATTTCGAAGCAATCCGTAAGTTATACCGAATGATTGAAAATATTCTGAAAATGTCCCAAATTATTAGCGAAATAGTCCCAAAACTAACCATCAAATATACTTAAATTGGTCTTAAATTAATTTAGGATTTATACCAAAACGTATCCAAACTACCCCGAACGGAATCGGTACATGGTAGATAGGTTACACCATCTTGTCTAAGCTCTTATTCGAATTCCTGAATTGCGCCAGAAAACCGCTTTTTCAATCGATCGAAGGTCTGCCACATAAATATCTTTACGGTGGCAATTGGTGATTGCCATAATAACTGCATATAAAGTTGTCCGACTAACTGGCTCTATAATATTACTATTGATATTATGCCCTCCCCTACAACATAATGTTGCCATATCCTGTGCTCCCTCCCTAGGCAGCATTCTAGGGTCCTTGTTTTTTATTAATCGTCCTGCTTTCAAAACTCTTAATCAGTGGTCACCAAAATTGAAAGTGTGGCTGTGCTTGTAAGAGTAAAATCTTCGTAGTGGTAACAGTTTAGTCGCTGATTAACTAGCAACGAAGCAAGAGGTATAATAATAATAATAAAGAGGTATGCACGCATATTTTTTAACAATCGAAAAATATTCGGCAATTTGCTATGAAACTATTTTTTTATTGCTCCGGCTTAACAAAAAATTAAAAGAAAATATATTGCAATTAAAACAATCTGCGCCCGAGCGCTTGCTTGAAAAATATGTTTTTTATACCTTTCATGAACATGAAATGGTATACTAACTTTGGTCCGATGTTTGTAACGTTGAGAAATATAGAAGATATCATCATCATCATCATCATCCTCCTCAACTCCTATTGGAGCATAGGGCCTCGACCACCGACTTAAATCTTATTCTGTTAGGTGCAGTTCTTGTGATGTCATTCCACGTATACCCTGTGTCTTCGAGTTCTTTATCCACAGTTCTGCGCCAAGTTTTCGCAGGTGCACCAGGTCGTCGGCTTCCTTGTGGATTCCATCGCAATGCTTATAGAAGATATACTAACCATTAAGTATACCGAATTGATCAGGGCTACGAACTGAGTTGATATAACAATTTCCGTCTGTCCGTCCGTACGTCTGTCTGTTTGAACGCAAACTGGTCCCTCAAATTTTGAGATATCTCAATGAAATTTAGCACAAGGATGTATTTTCGTATTATATTAGACATTTGTCGGATACGGTAGGATCGGACCACTATATCCCATACAACCGATCATTCAGATAAGACGATTTTGGTCATTCCTACCGCAATTTAGAAAGTATAAACGTGAAACTCGGTAATACATATTCTAATATATCATAATAGATATCCTGAAAAAATCACTTTGATCGGAGCTATATATAGTATATATCCCATACAACCGATCCTTCAGATAGAAAGATTTTCGGCAATTTCTCCCTTAATTTCCAATACAAAAACGTTAAACTTGTTGATATTTATTCTAATATATCATAGAAGATTTCCTGTAAAAATCATTTCGATCGGAGCTGTATATAGTATATATCCCATACAACCGATCGTTCAGATAGAAAGATTTTTGGCAAAGTCTCCCTTAATTTCCAATACAAAAACGTTAAACTTGGTGTTATATATTCAAATATATCATAGAAGATTTCCTGTAAAAATCGTTTCGATCGGAGCTATATATAATATATATCCAATGCAACCGATCGTTCAGATAAGTGGGTTTTTTTGCCATTTCTTATTTTATATTTATCTTAAAAATCGTTAGGTACGTACATCTGTTCATTATATATTTCTTATCTTATACATCCGATTATTTGAAGATTACAAACGGGATAAGATTATTGTTCAGCCCCATTCATGAAAGGTATGAGGTCTTCGGCACAGCCGAAGACAGTCCCGTCCTTACTTCTTTTATTTTAGTAAATAGTTTAGGTAAAGGGAAAGTATTTAAAAAATAATAACTTCCATATTGCTGATTTGTATTAATATGCATTTATAATGTCTTCATCAAACACAATTACTCTCTATATTTACATATTTACATAAAAGAGATATAAAGGTAATACGACCTAATATAGTCTCTAAATCTCTTGAAATCAGACAATTGATCAATAATAAACACATACACAATTACCTCTTATAAACACTCCTTTTTTCAACAAAACAAATTCCTAGTGAATTGCCTTACGACACACAGCAGTCCCAAATGAAGGCATAAAAACGTGAAATGCTCTTCAGAACTACATTTTATTACGACTTTCTTCATAGTGTCCAAAAAATTATCATTTGGGATATTACTCTTCGAGTGTTTTTGGAGATTTCAAATTACGAATATTTTACGTGCGCTCATCCCACAATTTTAACATTTATTTGCTTTTTATAACTATTTTATATATATATTAGACTGGGTCGTTTCATTAACCCATATCGCGCCATCGATTTTTCGATAGGATTTGGGCTCAGGAAAAAACAGTTCCACTACGCATATCAAAAAAAAATAATTTTCGAGCCTGCGGAATTTCATTTTTTTGACTTTTTTCGACTTTGATTAATGTATTTTTCATGACCTACTAAAAAAAGTTTCACTTGATTGTAAAATTTTCATGTATACCCTGTCCGACCCAAAAATGTCCGCTAAAAACGTAGTCGATAAACTTTTTTTTTTTTTTCAAAGAACTGTTATCGCCAACGTTTTTAGCGGACATTTTTGGGTCGGACATAGTATACATATGAAATATTTTTAGTAGGTCATAAAAAAAACCTTAAAATTCAAAGTCGAAAAAAAGTAAAAAAAAATGAAATTCCGCAGGTTTGAAAATAATTTTTTTGGGTATGCGTGGTGGAACTTTTTTCCTGAGCCCAAATCCTATAGAAAAACCGATGGCGCGATATCGGTTAACTTTCGTCCATACAAATCGACCCACCCTAATATACATAGAGACTGAATATTAAAAAATTTAGGGTGTCTTAATAGGATCAGAGTAGTAAGGCGACTACTTGCTTGCTTATCAACGTACATATGTAGGTATGTACATACCCTACAAGCATTTTACATATTTTCTAAATAATTCGAGCAGAATATTGCTTGTTTATTGCTATTGCTTTTTTTGCTATTATGTTGTTATACTATCTTCATATTACGTGTTTATGTCAGTTACAACCATTCCTAGAAATTAATTTAAGCGTTTTGCGTGTAGAAATCCAAATATGTAGCTAACAAAAGAATTTATAAAGGCGACATTTTTTGGCTGCAATTTTAGGTGGAGTGTGTCTGCTTTAGGTAGACAAATACATAATTACCATATTTACATAAGCCTTGTCACTCCCTCACCTTTAGTTAATTTGACTTAGGTTTTGTTGTGCGCATTTTTGTCAACCAAATTTATTGTTAAAAATAAACAGTTCATTTGTTACAGGCGCATAGAAGACGATTTGCATACTTGTAATTTTTTTATGAAAAATATCAACATTCTTGGACATATTTAATTGTTGTAAATTTAAATAGAATATGTTTCGTATTAATAATGTGAGTTTGCTTTGAACAGCGCGGTCTTAGGCCATTTTCTTTCTAGACGAATCCTTAAACAATGGTTGGTACTTTTCATCGCTGTTATCAAATATTTTCAAATGTAAATGTCATGTTAAATTACACAGGCCGACAAATTTAATTTTTTCGACAGGCCCTTTTTGTGACATGAGATATTTTCCTTTAAGTGTATTAGATTTCCAAACCTTCTTCACAACAAACTTGAAGTCTACTTTTGGGCACGATAGCGACAAAATATCTGCAAGTAGGTGACTTTAGCAAACCATGAGTGTTTGCAATAAAAAGAAATAAAATTAAAAAAATGTAAGGCGCGATAATCTCCGAAGAGATCTAAGGCCGAGCTTCTCTTCCAATTTGCGTCGTTTTCCTCTTGATTTTCCTTACAAATTTGCCGGACGGGACCTACATGTTTTATGCCGACTCCGAACGCCATCTGCAAGGCAGATGAGTTTTCACTGAGAGCTTTTCATGGCAGAAATACACCCGGAGCGCTTGCTAAGCACTGCCGAGGGGCGACCTCGCTTAGAAAAATTTTCTTCTAATTGAAAAACCTTAATTCTAAAATTTTAATGTTGCTTTGCCCGTGGTGCGAACCCACAAAACAAAACTCTTAAATTAAAAGAAATTATAAAGACTACCCCATCTGCTACACAATTCCAAACCTAATTTATGCGAGCCTGCCTGAAAGTATGCTACAATATGCTGTACCTTTTCAACTAGCAGAGGATAGCAGTTTCTCTTGCCGGTATATAGTACATAGTGGTTTTTATCAATTCTATCTTGCTCTAAGAGTGCCGTTCGGAGAGAGGTGACATAAGGTCTACATTAAAAAAAAAAAAAAAAATAAAAAAAAGGTCTACATTACCACAAGGTTAAGTGAAGTTAATACCAAATGAAATGGTCACATCATTAAATTACAAACGGTTACAATAACAACGATATTGGCAATCATGCTTTACTAAAAAGTCAACTCATATTTTCGCAAGGGCCAAAGAGTCAATAAATTTCTTTCATATTGCACGCATTAATATTAGCTGGTAAATTTACAGTTGAATAAAAACAGCAATTAATCACACCGGTAAAAATTATGCGAAACAATTGAGTGTAAAAAATGTCAGATCTAAGAACATGGGGTTTTAAGAATTTCAATTGGTACATAAATGGGTTCCGAAGAAAAAGTATGCAGCACGTTTCATAGTCTGGTTTTATTTCAGTTAAAAATCGGATTAAAAACAGGCATCACAAGAATTTCTTCAGAATAAAAATAAAAATATTTCAATTAAACGTCCCTTATTCATTCTGTAGAACTCTTTTGATGTTGTGCTGTTCTCGTTTAACCCTCCGATTAGCGGTGAATAAATTCAACACATCTTAGCGTTGTCGGCTGGCCAGACGAAATTTGACTCTTAGAACTTTATCCACAAATATTTAAATTTTGAAGAAAACTCGTCGCACACTGTGATTACCCAGAAATAATAGGTCTTGTAGGCTTAAAAATATGTTCGTCTAGCCAGACGACAACGCTAAAATTTGACATAATCAAATTTGGTACAAAAAAGAAAGATAACATTAAAAGAAAAAAATATCGATTTCCGAGTTATTATAAAGACCACTTTTAAACTTAAAAAGTCACTAAAGCTTTTCATGATCGGGTGGGTAGCAGTAATGTTATTCACGAAAATAAAGCCTTCTCGTCCGGCCAGACGCCACAATCTATCGGAGGGTTAAGTATATTATGGTTCCGAAATGGTCATATGGAAAAACCGAAAAATTCCAATTGGCCTTTAAATCAAACTTAAAAAGATCATAAAGTCAATAGAAATTTTGCGCGTTTAAATTGGTCATAAAGCCCATTTATTTCATGACCATTTGAAGAGGTCATACGGATTAGAGATATACGCCGTCGATAAACGCCGCCGCCGAATATCAAAAAAATCGGCGGCGGCGGTGGCGTCCGGCGCGGTATTATATTTTCTACTCATTTAAGACTGTCTAGGCCATTTATTGTTCATGCCGAAAATTGGACGGATATGGTCGAAAGGGGTATCAACGGATGCGCATCACTGCCAGTTATAAGAATCCAATTGCGTAATGTAACTCTTTCTATCCGTTCAAAAGTAATTTAAAACAAGTAAGGAAGGCTAAGTTCGGGTGTAACCGAACATTACATACTCAGTTGAGAGCTATGGAGACAAAATAAGGGAAAATCACCTCGTAGTAAAATGAAGCTAGGGTAACCCTGGAATCTGTTTGTATGACATGAGTATCAAATGGAAGGTATTAAAGAGTATTTTAAGAGGAAGTGGGCCATAGTTTTATAGGTGGACGCCATTTCAGGATATAGCCATAAAGGTGGACCAGGGCTGACACTAGAATTTGTTTGTACGATATGGGTATCAAATGAAAGGTGTGAATGAGTCTTTTATAAGGGAGTGGGCCTTAGTTCTATACGTGAACGCGTTTTCGAGATATCGACCAAAATGTGGACCAGGGTGACCCAGAACATCATATGTCGGGTACCGCTAATTTATTTATATATGTAATACCGCGAACAGTATTCCTGCCAAGATTCCAAGGGCGTTTGATTTCGCCCTGCAGAACTTTTTCATTTTCTTCTACTTAATATGGTAGGTGTCACAACCATTTTACAAAGTTTTTTCCAAGGTTATATTTGGCGTAAATAAACCAATCCAATTACCATGTTTCATCTCTTTTTTCATATTTGGTATAGAATTATGGTATTTTTTTCATTCTTCGTAATTTTCGATATCGAAAAAGTGGGCGTGGTCATAGGCGGATTTCGCTATTTTTTACACCAATACAAAGTGAGTTCAGATAAGTACGTGAACTAAGTTTAGTAAAGATATATCGATTTTTGCTCAAGTTATCATGTTAACGGCCGAGCGGAAGGACAGAAGGTCGCCTGTGTATAAAAACTGGGCGTGGCTTTAACCGATCCCTACCAAATTTCACAAGGATTAGTTCATTTTTGTTCGACTTATGGCATTAAAAGTATTCTAGACGAATTAAATGAAAAAGGGCGTAGCCACGCCCATTTAGAAATTTTCTTTAATTTTTGTATTCTGTTGCACCATATCATGACTGAAGTTGAATGTTCACATAATTTACTTTTATACTGTAAGATATTAAATTTTATGTTAAAATTTTACTTAAAAAATTTTTTTTTTAAGTGGGCGTGTTTGTAATCCGATTTTGCTAATATTTACTTAGCACACATAAAATAATAGGAGTAACGTTCCTGCCAAATTTCATCATGATATCTTCAACGACTGCGAAATTACGGATTGCAAAACTTTGAAATTACCTTCTTTCCAAAGTGGGCGGTGCCACGCTCATTGTCCAAAATTTTACTAATTTTCTATTCTGCGTCATAAGTTCAACCCACCTACCAAGTTTCATCACTTTAGGCGTCTTTGGTAATGAATTATAGCACTTTTTCTCTTTTTCGAAATTTTCGATATCGAAAAAGTGGGCGTGGTTATGGCCCGATTTCGTTCATTTTAAATAGCGATCTGAGATGAGTGCTTAGAAACCAACATGCCAAATTTCATCAAGATACCTCAAAATATACTCAAGTTATCGTGTTAACGGACAGACGGACGGACGAAGGAACCTACTTTCCAAGTTTTATCAAGATAACTCAAAATTTATCCATGTTATTGTGTTTACGGACGGACGGACATGGCTAAATGAATTTCTTTATTCGCCCAGATCATTTTGTTATATAGAAGTCTATATCTATCTCGATTAGTTTATGCCGTTACGGATTACCGTTATGCGAACAAAGTTAATATACTCTGTGAGCTCTGCTCAGCTGAGTATAAAAACAGGCGCTTTCAATGCCAGCTTAACACGGATTTTGCATTACCCAATTCACCAATTTATTAAAACAATACACTAAAAGAAAAATTATGTTAAATTTAAATGCACACTTTGCATAATTTTCAAAAAACATTAAGAAGGAACAATGAATTCAAATAAAATGACCCAAGTTGAACATGTTTTCAAATTGTCCTTCTGTTGTTTAAAAAGCAAGTTACCCGAAAAAAATGCTGATTTTCTCAAACATTCTATATTCCGATTGGGAATAATAAGCGAAATCAGTTATGCAAAATCCTTTAGTAGGTCCCAGGGGTTTAAACTCCCCTTTGAAATGATTCTCACCTTGTACTTAAGTTGAAGATAGAAGGGTTTGAAAAATCACTTGGCCTTATATTCAAATATCTGTTGTTTATTTGCGAAACTTTAAAATAGCGTCCGATGTGTTAATTTTGATTTTCACAATTCATCATTCAACACCCAAGTCTCCCGTTTTCACATTTCCTAAAGTTGGCGGTCCTATCCCAACTGATCCCTTGGAATTAATCACATTTATTAAAGCCTTTCAACCAAGTTTAAATATCACCTACACGTTACGGCTCCTTTTACAAATGTGAATACGGCACATATATTTACCAGGTGAGGCTTTGTCCTTCGCAAAAACACTCAAAGTGGTGAAGAAAAAGCTTTCCCAAGACAGTCGAACTAATGACCGTGTGTCGTAATGTAGTGGACCGTCGAACTAGTCTCAAAACTGCAGCCACGTGGTCATCCATAATGAGCTCTTATATCATAAGGCCGGAAAACAGCAGTTAACATTTTTCGGTCGACTTTCATTCTAAAATATCGTTTTGATCTAACGAAGACTATTGAAATCAATGTTGTGAACACAAGCGTCTCCAAACGTTGGTCTACATTAAAAGAAAAGGTATCCAGGGTTCTTGTAAAATTTAAATTATGTAGGATTATACTATTTTCACCCATGAGTTATGCAATAATATCCACTTGGACTGCTTATGATTTCGAGGGCGGCATCCTTGGCCGAATAGCCACTCCCTAACGTTTCAAGGTGTTTCTTTGGTAGTGCTCGACAGTATAGCGCGAAAAAAAAAATCCGTTAGAAAGTCTTCGGAGCTATATATAGAGCTTCTAGTGACGTTCACGAAGGTATGCGTTCGAAGTCGCAGTCCTATAACTTCTGTGCTGGCATGTTATGTGAGGGCCAGGATGCGTGGTAGCGACTGGTGGTGGACAGGATTGCTACTGTTCGCACTTCGGGAATTATAGCTCTTAAAAGAGCCGAAAAAACTTGATGCCCCCTTTGACGCGACTAACAATAGGCCAGCGTTGGTGCACATCGTTAAAACTATGCCATGAGTATTAAAAGACCATTAATAGCAACCATAAATCGCCTTTGTGCGTGACCAGCAAGGGATCACAAATAATTTAAAGAAATCGCGTCGATAAGGAGTATTAGAAGTTAGACCAGAACATCTCCTTTGGTGAAACTACGTTTTGTACGAGATATACAGACAAAAGTGTGACCATTTTAAGTACCTCAGTCCCTTAGACCGGGGATAGGTTCGAAGCCTCCCTGGAGTAATTGAATGAAGGACAGTCCCTCCGCAAGGAGCTGCTCTTGAAATTTTTTGAACGATCCGCGAGACTTTGAGGCAAAAACCCCGGATCTTTCCGAAATCGCCAATACGTTGATTCCCTTAAATACATACAAACAAAACCTTTCCTAAATATTAATTTTAAATAGAAAAAAGCGTTTTAAAGCAAGATCACCGGCGTGCACCGGCGCGCCGCCAATATAGTGATCGGCGTAAACCTCTAATATGGGTTACACCACAATGCTAAACTCTTGGGATAGTTTTTAAGTTAATGACAAAATAAGTTCGCCATAATAGTAATACATAAAAAATATTAGTAAAATTGGCACTCCTCATAAAGCTCGCATATGATTTATCAAATTTTCACAGATTGTTTTTTATACCCTTTTAACGCGTATGTTAGAAGTTTCTCTTTTATTCACAATTAATATAAATCTCTTTACTGCCGGCCCTTCACATATAAATAGATGTTTGTGAAGAAACAGTTATAATAGTATCAGTTTTAAATCTTAAGAAAACTTTTAAACACAATTCGCAAACATTTCAATCATTTAAATTTATTTCACGCTCTGCACTTTCATGCCTTAACCACAATGCTTGTCAGCTACACGGCGCCAGATCATAACAACTGAAAATAAACATCTAATACAACCTAATAAAAATAGCGAACTCCCCAAAAATTAATTATGCATAAATTTTAATTAGCTGGCTCAACAATGGCGCTACGTGGATAAAAGTAAAAAAAAAAAAAACAAGTAAGGAAGGTTAAGTTCGGGTGTAACCGAACATTACATACTCAGTTGAGAGCTATGGTGACAAAATAAGAGAAAATAGCCATGTAGGAAAATGAACCGAGGGTAACTCTGGAATGTGTTTGTATGACATGTGTATCAAATGAAAGGTGTTAATGATTATTTAAAACGTAGTGGGCCTTAGTTCTATAGGTGGACGCCATTTAGGGATATCGCCCCAAAGGTGGATCAGGGTTGACTCTAGAATATGTTCGAATGTACGATATTGGTATCAAATTAAAGGTATTAATGAGAGTTTTAAAAGGGAGAGGTGGTATTTGTATATGTGAAGGCGTTTTCCAGATATCGACCAAAATGTGGACCAGGGTTACCCAGAGCATCATCTGTTGGATACCGCTAATTTATTTATATATGTAATACCTGCCAAGATTTCAAGGGTTTCTTATTTCGCCCTGCAGAACTTTTTCATTTTCTTCTACTTAACTTGGTAGGTGTCACAACCATTTTATAAAGTTTTTTCTAAAGTTATATTTCGCGTCAATAAACCAATCCAATTACCATATTTCATCCCTTTTTTCGTATTTGGTATAGAATTATGGCATTTTTTTCATTTTTCGTAATTTTCGATATCGAAAAAGTGGGCGTGGTCATAGTCGGATTTCGTTCATTTTTTATACCAAGATAAAGTGAGTTCAGATAAGTACGTGACTAAGTTCAGTAAAGATATGTCGATTTTTGCTCAAGTTATCGTGTTAATGGCCATGCTGAAGGACAGACGGATGACTGTGAATAAAAACTGGGCGTGGCTTCAACCGATTTCGCCCATTTTCACAGAAAACAGTTAACGTCATAAAATCTATGCCCCTGCCAAATTTCAAATGGATTGGTAAATTTTTGTTTGACTTTTGACCTTAAAAGTATCCTAGACAAATTAAATGAAAAAGGGCGGAGCCACGCCCCTTTTGAAGTTTTCTTTTATTTTTGTATTTTGTTGCACCATATCATTACTGGAGTTGAATGTTGACATAATTTACTTACATACTGTAAAGATATTAAATTTTTTGTTAAAATTTTACTTAAAATTTGGTCCTTCTCCGATTTTGCTAATTTTTATTAAGCGTATATATAATAATAGGAGTAACGTTCCTGCCAAATTTCATCATGATGTTTTCAACGACTGCCAAATTACAGCTTGCAAAATTTTAATTACCTTCTTTTAAACGTGGGCGGTGCCACGCCCATTGTCCAAAATTTTACTAATTTTATATTCTGCATCATAAGTTCAATTCACCTACCAAATTTCATCGCTTTATCTGTCTTTGGTAATGAATTATTGCACTTTTTCGGTTTTTCGAAATTTTCGATATCGAAAAAGTGGGCGTGGTTATAGTCCGATATCGTTCATTTTAAATAGCGATCTGAGATGAGTGCTCAGGAACCTACATACCAAATTTCATCAAGATATCTCAAAACTTACACAAGTTATCGTGTTAACGGACGGACGGACGGACATTGCTCAATCAAATTTTTTTTCAATCCTGATGATTTTGATATATGGAAGTCTATATCTATCTCGATTCCTTTATACCTGTACAACCAACCGTTATCCAATCAAAGTTAATATACTCTGTGAGCTCTGCTCAACTGAGTATAAAAAGCATAAATAAATGAGAAATTACTTTTCAGTAAGCTTGTACGAATATATATTATACATGATAGAAGTTTTGGTATATATGTACGTTGTCATGTAAAATATCTTTATATATGAATAAATGAATTTTATTAATAATTTTGTTAAACGTTTTTGCCTCTTTCTATGAGCTATTTTAATTTTATTGACTTTAAAACGCTACTCCTTAGCGTCCATGTTTTAAAACCAAGTTTTTTTTTTAATTTTTTTATTTATGTATGTATATATATTCATTCATTGCACCATGTTTAATATGGCTGTCTTGTTTGCTCGCTCCTTATTTTTTTGTGTGTGGTTTATTTGTTTCTCCCTGCTGCGGCTGTGTTATTTATGTTTCAATAATACAGTAGCAGTTCAATAAATTATCATTATACAATTTTTTAAGTCATAATAAAATGAAGCTCAAGCTCTGAGAATTGGTACAAACGAGAATACATACTGATGAATGAAATTGGTGCTTAGTGATGATATAGTTAAGCTTTTTCGGTACTGCGTGGGCTTCTCATGGAATTTTTTCTTCCATGAAGTCATCATCACGCTCAGATATCATCTTGGAACTTGCGGTAGACAATTTTTCTGTACAAGACAATATGTTGCAGTTTAATATCTATGCAGGTAGATCTTTTTACCTAGATCAATATATACAACAAAAATGCCCACGCAATGGATCTAGCTATAAACAGAGAAGTCATATAAACAGGTAGCATGTCGATGAACAGCCATGGATGACCAACAGGAAGAAATGTGAAGTTGCTGACGTACACTACCCTATCCGCGGAACTTTATGGTCAGGTACTTCGAACATTGCAAATTTAAGATGAAGAAAATGTTAAGGCTGTTGCAAGTCCGCTACGATCTAATTACAGATGGAAAGGCGTTTAGCAGGATAAGAACTCACCTTCCTCAAAATTTTGCTCAAAAAATATCCCAAATCATTGTCGATAATGTTCAAACAAAAACACTGAGCTATCCAGAATTATGAAATGAAATAAGTTATTTTGTGGAAACCACACTACGAGAATAAAACTGGTCCTAGAGGCGGTGATAACAGAAATCTCTGAGACAATACGAAAGCAGTATTATGAGTTAGCGTTTTAAAAAGTGGCTGTTTTTTTTGTTCGAGGGCGCACGGTTAGTACGACGGCATAATATATTTTTCATCCCCATTCTAGTCCCATTCTAGTGAAAAATCGGAGATAAACTGACTCAATAAGGACATATCTGAGTTAGAAATAATTATTTAACTAAAAGTTTAATGAAAATGTTCGCTTCTTTCACTATATTCCGGCAAATTGGACTTATTGCCATTTGAAGTGGTCATAATTGAAATTGACCTTTTGGCCGTTGACTTAATCTCACCCCACCAATAAAAGTGTTTGGCTGCGTTCGACGTCCGACAACAAATAAATAGGTTTTGCTAATTTAGTACTTAAAATTACAGCTACATTACTGTGCCCCTCGTTGGGCGCCGTTTTGCCTTGTACGAAGTTTTGTTAAAGATAAAAAAGTTAAATAGAAAAGTTAAAAAGGAAGCAGAAAAGAGTGAGGATTATTATTAAAAAAAATACTATTCTCAGGTCATTCCCTCTTAGAAACATGATATCGATTTTATAGCTCTTTAAATATCGATTACCCATGAACTTCAAAAAAGGATCGGCAGATATAATATCGATACCACTATCGCATCTGTTTTATATTTTAGCAGAAGAGAGCTACAGATATAAAAATTATCAAATGTTCAATAAATGGACCTCATGACTTTCAGAACGAGTTTTAACTGAAGTTGTTAAAACAGTTTTTGCGATAGAGAAGAAGAAAACATTTTTGATTAATATATTCAGGCCTGTTCTGAATTCCGACTCGTTTCGCAAAGTAAAACGAGGCTGATTCCGAGTCGATTTCATTTTGGTGTTCTCAATTCCGATTGAAGCAAATCGATTCGAAGTCGATTTCGAACAGTTTTCATTTCGAGTCGATAATCAAGCGAAACAGCTGTTTTTATTTATTTTGGTTTTAGTTAAATAAAAATTGTGCAAAAATTTGAACAAAATGCCAGCACCAATGGCTTTTGGAAATGCAGAGGCAAGAAGACGTGGAATTATGCATAAAAATCGCAAAATTATCGATCGAAATTGAGAACACGTCGGTTTCCTTTCGACCAGAATCGCTTTGTTTAGCTTGGAAAATTTTTAATAGGAATTTTCAAATTAAGATTTGTTATACTAAATAAAGAAATAGTCCAACAAAAATTTGTTATAAATCTTCAAAATAAAATGAATAATTTAATAAACCTTATTTGTGGGAAAAATAATGTAATTATCCGTGCTTAATGGGCTAATTATTTTCGAATCCGACTGCTCAGAGGCAAAACTTTTCAAATTGACCAAGTATGGTTGGAATCGCTATTCAGAACACCAATCCATTTCGATTCCGAAAAAATTGGTCGGAGTTGAAATCCAGAATAGGCCCGATTGTCGATAAAAATCTAGCTTCTTTCTATCTGCAAAAGATTTCTTTCTCGATCCCTAAAAATATTTGAACATAAAATATATGTTGGCACTGAGTAACAGAAGTATGGTTATGGTGTCGTATTTTTTCACGTAAAGCTTTTGAAGGTTTTCAGATTACATAATTACCCAGGTATTTTTGTCACGTGTTCCTCTTACCAAGAACTGAGTAATGTTGGGCGTTTTTTCTAGGCAAACAAGCAATTGACATACGCTTGAACTTTACTTGAGCTTTTTGGCATAACTGCTCCGTAAAACAACAAAAAAATATTTAAAGAAGATAAACTAAAACGATTTCAACCGGCGCACTTCTCCAAACAGCGTAGACTTGCTAATTAAATTTAATTATCACAAAATACAAAAGGTCATTTAGGCAGCTTAAGTGTACGACAAAGATACAAGCTCGCGCCTAAAAGCTTGTTT
This sequence comes from Eurosta solidaginis, assembly GCF_040869045.1. Taxonomy (NCBI): domain Eukaryota; kingdom Metazoa; phylum Arthropoda; class Insecta; order Diptera; family Tephritidae; genus Eurosta; species Eurosta solidaginis. Next base: position 367,489,050 of record NC_090319.1, read on the forward strand.
TGACATGCTCTTCATAATAAAATTATTTTTACTACAAAGCAGTTAGCAAGAACTACTAAGTTTTGGAATCACAATTTTTTCTTTTTTTTGTTGCAATTCCAACTTTAATATTTCAGGCGCAAGTTGGCATTTAGAGGAGTAGTCTTTCTACGCCACCTCTTTGCTCATAAACTTTATTAAAATTATTATTCAGTTGCTGTGTCAGCAGTTCTGCAGTTGATATGCTTGTAAAATCAAGCAGAACAGCATTAAAACAAAAACAAAATCTGAAAACAACAATAAAAAAAAAAAACACGTGCGTGCATTAAATGGTCTTGCGCACAAGAGAGGGCCTAATAAAAATTAAGCAATATTTGCTTTGTTGTTAACAAGCTGACAATATATGGTCATCAACGTTTTGTGTTTTTATTTCTTGTTTGTGTGTGCGGTCGTATGATTATGGGCCAAGAAAAGGTTTAGTGAAAGACAAAAGGTAACTAAATAAGTTAAAAACACACAAAAAGAGAAGAATAATCACAAAAAAGTCTGAGAAATATTAAAATGAAAAAAGGCGACGGTCTAGTAGAGGGCGCAACAGCAGACGGAGGCTGAAACTGTCATGAAGAAATTTCCACCGAATTGAGCCAATGCAGACAGACCTTAAATTGAGTACGTGTATGTGTTGGTTTTGTTAGCAAACCCAAAAAAAAAAAAAAACAAATTCAATATTTTTTTCTCTTTAGTTGTCGCAGATCACAACGGTCCATTGGCGTTTAGTTGGTGGCGGTTGGCCCTTACCGACTTCAGCGCATCGTCGCCACGCTATACTAAAGCTAATAAATCAGTGAGTTAATGATGTTTATACCTTTGCTACAAAACAGCCACTGCCAAGAAGTGGCTAAGTAAGCAAACCAACAAACCAACCAGCCACTCACACGCTGGTTGACCGCCCCGGTCGTTTGACTGCTCGTTCAACGCTAGTAGTTGTAGTAGTTTTTTGTTGTTTTATTTTGTTTTGGGTACTACCGTTCCGGCTGGTCCATTTTTTACTTTTGCTCTTTGGCATGTAATTTTATTAAGAATTTTGTCGACACCACGCGCCTGCAGATTCCAGCGCAATAAAGCGTTCTGACTTTTTGTGAGGGAGTGAAATTTTTTGGTTTTAAAATTTTTTGGTTGCTCTTGTATTTGTATGTTGTTATGTGGTTACATATGTGTTTTTATATATTATGTACGTAAATTTTTAAAATGCCACACCACATTTTAGTGAAAATATTGCACAGTGATTGATACAGTCGCTGACAATTAGAATGGACCTAGATAGTTTTGGTTTTTTTTTTCCACATGAAGTGAAATCACAAGGTCACAAGGTGACGTAATATCAGATCTAATGATGCTTTCATCGGGTCAGTTGGGAAAAAGGGATGAAATATGCCCAACCACTGTAGATCAAGTGACATACCTATAATAGTGACACACGACAAATCATCCACCGCCGGGTATGGTGGATAAGCACTAAGCTCACATTTCCTTTAGCATGGGCTCAAGTTCTGGTGACGTAATTGGACAGCTGGAATAAAAAGTTTAAGTGAGATTTTTTTCAAACTTATACACTTCTCTATTAGCCAAAGTTTTGCATTTACTGAAAATAAGTTTGGTCGTTTTCGGACTACTCTGACAGCAGTGAGAAAATTTTTGTTGCTAAAAAGTGCTTTTTCTAATTAGCTTGGTGTCTTCCGCAGGACACGTACTTGTGGTGTTTGATTATTGAACTGGTGCTCCAAAAATGTGCTCTTCCCAAAATCTTTTTGTTTTTCTAATTCAAAATATTGGCTCTTCCTTTCCCTCGCTACTCTCTTACCTCCCGCATATTCGTTTCATTTTACCTCCCGCTCCTCTTTTCTCTCTCACTATCTTCCTCTATTTCTTGCTTCTTCTTGTTCATAGTCTTTCCTATCCCTCTCCACTCTCGTTCTGTTATATGAATAGTTGGCGAAAAAAGGGGAATTTATATTAAGAATCCAATTGTTCCAAATTGGTCCCGAAGTAGTCCCACAATTATTCCATAAATGATCCTGAAGTGATGCTGTTACAGTCTAAAAATTGTTTCGGGATATTCTCTAAATGATTCAGAAATTGTTCCAAAGTGATATTTAAAATAATTCCGAAATAATCAAGAATATGACCCATAAATTACATCCCCTTCAAAATTTAATCGAATTCCCTCATGATGTGTCAATCTTTGATCGAATGATTTTGTATGTCCTTCCTTATCGAAGAAAAAGTAAGTCCCTGTTTTATTTTATGAATCGATGTGTCCTAATTTGAACAAGGGAAAGACGGTAAGTCCCCTTTCACTGTCTATTTTTTCCTCGGCTAATTATTGAACCGAATTGCACGGAAGAATAGCACCCTAACTAAAGCTTTTTTCGAATATACCGTTCCTTTTCCTATTTCGCGTAAAAAAATAATTATTCAAAATTATACTCACTCGACTGCTCAGTGGAATACAAGCCTATCTCAGTGGGCGTTTCGAATGGCACATCAGCGTAGCTGAGTTTGCATACCCGTTATCAGGCTACCACCAAGAAAAGGAAAGTTTAAGCTGGATGATAACACTGCTCAATCCAGCTGAAAAAAAAAACTTTCGAAGGAAAGGATGCCAATTATTATGGAAATATTTTTTGTAATGATATTTTTGCGAACTACATTTCCCATTCGCCGTATATGCTATGCTTTAATCCAGGGATCGCCAAGAGCTTCTTATGGAAGCGTGACCACACCTACTTTGAAATTCAAAAATAAAAATAAAATGGCGACGGAGCTAGTAAAAAGTACACTGTAAAAACTTCGAAAATTCATAAAATAAGATTTTTTTAATATCTCGATCCTTGCGCCACCTGGCGGCGATTTTTTTTCCATATAACGCTTTCTATTCATGTATGTAATATGTGTTCCAAATATTAGCCTAATCGGAGCACAAATACGATATTTTTAAATATTTCTATCCATGCGCAACCTATCGGAAATTTTTTTCTTATTATTGCATTATCATCGGATTCTGAACTATATTCCAAGTTTCAAGTTTGTACTTTATCGGGAAGTTACTTAAATTTCGATTACAAAATTCTGTTCGCTACACAGAGTCAAGCTAAATAAATTTATTATATTCTATTAGATAAATTAGTTATAATCTTAAATTATCTTCTTACTTCAAACTTTTCACTAATATGTATATCCCATATTAAATTTTCAGGTTCAAGTGAGGCGAAATAAATTTTTGTCAGTGCATGTCTATTCTTCATTTTGTTTTCTAAAAAAATAGCTACCACCATTCAGCGCGCAGAAATGGCGCTGGCTCGTATACAAACCCAGTCGGACTTGGTAGCTTTCAAAATTAACGTATCGCATTGTTTTCTTGAATGCATTCAAAAATACTTCAGCATGCGTTCAATTAAAATTTAATTTAATTTGAAATTGAATTATTAAAAAAATCAAACAAAGCTACATTGTTTTCGTACAGGTGAACCAAAAATAGACCCAAAAATATTACTTCAAAAGTCATTTTACACGAAATTATAGCAGTTTAGGTCCTAATGGGCACAGCAGAATACATTCGGTTGTGGGCGAGAGGAAAGAAGGCGTGCGCGCGGGGATGTGTGGTACGCTCGTGAGAAAACCCTAAGACAGTCAGGCTGTATAAGCGCAGTTAAACCAAAGCATGGCGATGAGTTTGGTTATAACTCTTTAAAGATAACTGCAATACACTGTAATCTGAGGTTATATTTCTGTTTTTGGTGGAAAACAAGGCTAATTATTTGTGCACAGTATTTGAGTTGGTTTATTTGGCAATTTAGAGACTCAAACCAAAAGCACGTAAGCTAGAAATCAAAAAATTCGTCACCTTATGCATAACCAGCAAGTGCATAGGTAATAGCGTGTGACTGTAAGTAAAAGTAAGAAACAAAAAATAGCCGAGTAGATTTTTGCATATCCTCTGTTTCATTTTCAGTGCTAGTTACTGTACATGTTGCCTTGTTGGATGCTGTCACAAGTGAACGTAAGTGCGAAGGTTAAAATGTGTGTGTATGTGTATTTGCGTTTTATGACCATTAACGGCTTTTGTATGATATGACTCTCTTGAATTTAATTTTGATTGCAGTTTGCTTTTTCTTTGTACTACTATATTTTTTTGTTGTTGTGCATCACGTTGATCCCTGGAAATCTTTATATTTATATTTTTATTTATGCTTGTATGTACACATTTATGTATATAATTTTATATTCTATTTTCTCCATATCTTTAATATTTTTTTTTACTTTTAATTGCTCTTAAAGTAATATTTAATTTCTTTCCTTTGTTCCTACTGTGAGAATCCTTCAACTATGGTTTTGATTTAGTAGTTATAACTGTAACTCTGAGCTACAAATCTTAGCTAGTTGCAGTCCCTTTTTTTCAATGATTTCTCAGAAATTCGTGCACACATCGGTATGTCTTCTTACGGAGATGACTTATATAATTTCATGCAACCTGTTGGTAGGGTCAATGTTGAGCACCGTAATTTAGTGACAATTGACGTTGTGGTTACTATAACGATGCTGTTGTTTCAACTTTGTTTTATTGTTGTGTTCTAAAAAATTTACCTGTTGTTAAAGAAATTTGTTGTTTTAAAGAACCTGTGTAGATGTTTTTTATTTTTCATACCAATTTAAGCCATTTATTTGACACTTGGCGTTTGTTCAAGTATTCTTAGGTTTATACAGGGTGATCGTAAATTTTGTTCCAAAACCTGACCCACTTGTTTGTACATTTTTTTCGGGGAATCGGTGCTCAAAACTCTCATATCAGCCGCTTTTTACTCATCACATCTCTGTCGATTGCGTGCGTATTTTTCGCCTTAGAGCGATTACATATGTCACGTCATATCACTTGCTAGATATTAAAATCTTTGAATATTATAGCTAAAAATTCGTGTCCACAAGAAAAATTCTCTACACTTTTCAATTCCATAGAAACAGCATTAGTTGGAATAGAAAAATATCGAGAAATATCAATGTTTTGGTAAAAATGTCCAAAAATGGTCAAAAATAAATACTTTTCCTGAAAATTCGTGTGGTTTGCAGATATCTTTACCCACAGAAATTATGATGCAGGTAATATTGCTCAAGTATGCCAAATATGACCTTTCTGTGATGAAAACTACGCTCGCAATTGACCAAAATGTTAGGAGTGACAAGGTTCTGACATGAGAAATTTGAGCATCGATTTCTCGAAAAAGTTGTAAGAAACTCAAAAAAATATATAGGGTATTTTGTATTTGGCTTAATTTGAGAAATACGTGGGCGAAGTATTGTAATGCAATTTTGGATCACCCTGTATATTTTTCAAGCATAGACTAGCATGCATTGTCTTTAGCTATTGTTCATTATTAATAACATCTTTTTTTTTTAATATTTATGTATTTGGTATATTAATTTTTTTTGTTTTGATTCCCTCTCTCTGTGAGTTGTGGCTAATAAAATATTTGTTGATTATGTTTTCTCGCTATTTAGATTTTTAGTTGGAATTCTTTAATTGCCATGTAACTAATTGGACATATGTTTTTGTATACCTTTTGATATGGTGAGCAAGGTTGCGGAGCTACGTTTACCAGTGTTTTTATTAAAGTTATGACATTTTTGGGAAATAGTATGAGTGATTATTTAATCGTGGGGAATATTGGAGCTTTTATGAGAATTTATGTTCGATTATCGTATTAAATATGCTCGCAGGTTCATCTTCAGTCCAAAGCAACACTAAAAATGAGAAAATAATCAGAAAGTAGGAAAATGCTAAGAGTAATAGTAAAAAGGAGCTTGTCAATATGATCCTTGATTCAGCACCGTTTTTCACATATTTTTTGTTTCTTTTTTCTTCGCCAAACATAGTATTCAGATCTGAATCAAATGATTAACACGAAAATCAATTAGACAACACATGTTTTCCACCTTTATCCTATTTGCAGCAAGAGTGTAACATTCTTTTTCTAAAAGTTGGAAATAGTACGAAAATTCCGATAATTTAGATTAAAGAGCTCTTTGAAATAAAACTGCTTGATCATTGCCATTGTGATATCAAAACGAGGGACTCTTTTCCTCCATCAAATTGTATATATGTATATAGTTTGTTAATAGGGTTAAAAAGATTTTCGCATGCTTGCGAAAGTGGAAAATTTTCAAACAGATAATGGTTAATTTCCGAAATTCGTTTAAGGCCTCCACCGATAATATGATCAAGCTAAAGTGTTTTAAATCCATTTGGATAAAAGCTAAGTTTTCACCAAGACATGGAATACAAGCTTATAGTGTGAAATGGCCCTAAGTGATGATACACCGCGAATCACTAAAATATAAAAGAAAACAAATTTCCACAAATTCGTTGGATATTGTGTCGCAATCATACTCCTTAAAAGAGACCTTCGTCTATTTCTAAAAATAAACTATGAATTTTTTGAATTTTTTGGCTAATCACATTAAAGGGTTCCAAATAGCTAAGTATTTAGAGCTTTTAAGCCACTTTTCCCGCTAAATAAGAGTAAAATTGGGGAAAATACCAATCACTTCGTAGGATCTCTCTCAACTCGATCATATTGATTGTATCGTTCAAATATATATATTATTTTTTTTGTGGGTTTGCTGGCTAAAGGTAAATTTTAATATTTTAGCTATACCTTGATATTTAATTCTTCTAACTGCCTTTTTTGGCAAAAGCGACTTTTCACTTTCGTTGACCTCAACAGCAATTCCTTAATGGTGGAACCTTGTTGAAGCTGCTAATTTTATTAGAATTTTATAATAGGATCCTAATAATTTTTCTTTGCTTGGTCTTTGAGTACATCTAACTCTGCATTGACTTGCCTTAGTTTTATGTTTCTATCACTTCTACATCGGACTGGAATATACTGCGTGGCCTTCTCACGTTTGCTGCGAAATGAAAAGCATTTACGAAGGTAGTTTGGTTATTGGATGACTCTTGCATAAAATACACTTTTTATATCATATCTCAGCACAAGCTTCCTTTAGCTTTTTTCTAATATTTAAGTCCTCTGAAATAATAGAGATTCTTAAGGTTCTCAAAACTGCAGTTGGTTTAAGTAATGATCTCTTTATTTAACCATAATATCTTTCCTCCCATCAATTTCTTCAATTTCGTGTACAAGACACAGCCGAAAAGTGCTAAACCTGGAGAATATTCTGGACGAGATAGCAGTTCGGAGCGGAAGTTGTGCATTTTTGTCATGCCCACTATACATGTTTCCCTTCTCAGCCAAGTGTGCAAAAATTTGCTTCAAATACGAATACGAGTCTATACAAAAGCTTCGAATATACGCCTAGGATATTTTTGCCCTTTTCTCTTTGTCGTGGATTTTAATGATCAATAGTCCAACTATGAATTGCTTTGGTGCACCTTCGTGCGTGGTAAGTGACTATTTTGATTCTTCTTTGGCTACTGGTGTATTGAGAGGGACCTTTATTTCATCTACGTTAATGCAACGATTCAAAAATTCAGTATATACTTGGCTTTGTGGAAGGAAATTGACCTGAAAAGCGTTGTATTTAAAAAAATTCGCGATAAGTTCAAAAAGTTACAGAAAATTAATAAATAACACCTTTGATACAAAAACTAAAACAACATATTTGTGGTCTGTTACTGGTTCCTTTGATATATTGTCTAAATCAACAAAACATTAATTTTGCTCCGGAATCAAGTATTGGGACTCTGTAGTTTTAGCCTGGAACCACATCATATTTAAAAATAATAGACTTCGGGGGATTTATAAGGTTCGTTTAGCTTCGATCACTACTCTTCGCTAGAGAATTAGAAACTATTGGTATATATCGACAAAAAAAAAAAACTTGTATGTGCGTAAAGTTGTTATTATTTTATGCGCAATGTGTGTTATTATACATAGGTAGTTATATGAAAAATTGCCTTCCAAAACAACAACAACAGCAGCTTTTTTTAGTAGGATAAGTGCAGCTACAAAATATATTATTATTTATGATTTTATTTTCACAATTCACAATGAAAATTTTTTTTATGGCACATATTACACAAAACCACAGTGCTTTTTTAAATATTTTGTTATTTTTTTATTGGTGAACAAGACAAAAGACACATGATGTGAGCAAATATATATTGTATATTGATATTGAATTAAAACAAAAAGTGTAATTAATATACACAAAACAGTGTGAAAAAGCGTTACAAATGGAAACTGGTTAACGTAGACTAAATAATATTAACAAACCAAAGGATTTTGTATAATAACGGTACACATAAAAAATGCAAATCATATAAAAATGGAAATTATAGGCAAATAAAAGAGTGCGCATGCAAAGTGTGGAATCAACAGAGAAAACTTGAACTAGAAAAGAAAACCCACTTAAAATCACAAATAGCAGTTTTGCAGCAAAAAATATTAATGGCTTAGTATTTTCAAAAAAGAATATAGATCATAGGTTTTTAGATTAAGCGCAACTACAGTTGCAAATATCTGCGCATCAGAAACGCTGCAAAAATGCGCCGCTGCAGCGCTGGTGAAAGATGCACATCATTATCTTGAATTTCAGATTCTCTAAAAGAAATAATCCTGAAAATCTTTAAAAATCCAAGACATAATCTAGACAGGTCACAATACAGACATAGCAACACAATATCCCGAGAGAGCAAAGTTTCAGCAAGACTCTATACATATTTCTTATTATAATTGAACCTTTAACGAAAGATGAAACTTGAAGCTACATTTCAAAACAATGCGTATGATTGGGATTTGATGTCCGAATTGAATTTCGTCGAGATGTGATTTAGTTTCGAAATCGAGATATTTACTCTCCTCTGTTGCCCTCTCTCAGAATTTGTTGCTAAAATTTCACATGGTTTCAATTTTCCCCAAATTTTTTAATTAATTTATATTAAAAAATTGCCTTAACAGATGTTTTTATGCATTAAAGGCAATAAGCACTCCCCTCTCAATAATACGAATATACACTCATTGGTTAATTCCTTTTTTTCTATAATTAGAGCAAAGTAATACCAGTTCCTTAAATGAATCTGCCAACAACAAAAGTAGCTTTGGTACTAGCAAACATAACAAATAAGTATAAAATAAGCTAAAATAAATCTATGCAAAACAAAGCTGTGGCCATGGGTAGGTCGATTTGTATGGACGAAAGTTAACCGATATTGCGCCATCGATTTTTCGATAGGATTTGGGCTCAGGAAAAAAAGTTCCACTACGCATACCCAAGAAATAATTTTCGAGCCAGCGAAACTTTTTTTCGACTTTGATTTTTAAGGTTTTTTTCGTGACCTACTAAAAAAATTTCATATATATACACTGTCCGATCCAAAAATGTCCGTTGAAAACAGGACAGGGTAAAATTGAAAATTTTACAATCAAATGAAACTTTTTTTAGTAGGTCATGAAAAAAACCTTAAAAATCGTAGTCAAAAAAAAAAAAAAAAAAAAAATTCAAAAAAATTTAATTTCGTAGGATCGAAAATTATTTTTGTGTACGCGTATTAGAACTTTTTTTCTGAGCCCAAATCCTATTGAAAAATCGATGGTGCGATATTGGTTAATAAATCGACCTAGTCTACTGTATGTGTTTGTCAACAGCTAATCATTGCAGGAGTGCAGGCTCGAATCCCACTTCGTGAAGAAAATTCTTAGAAGAGATTTCCAACCTTAAGTCGAAACAGCTGTTGCTTGTCCGTCCTGACATCACGTTGCTTCAAAGATAAAAATAATAATATAAATTTTAATATACAATTTTTTTAATAAAACTTAATTTTTTTCACGATAAACAATAAAAAAGAAACGATAAATTTGAATACCATTTTCCGAAACCTTATTATAATTTGTTGTACAGTCAATATCTGGCAAAGCACTACAAAGAACAATAAAACTTCACGAAAACTTGGGACATTTTTTTATCTCTACAAGAGGAAAAATAAAAGAAGTGTAAATATTCAATAAGCTGCCCCAAAACTAAAACTCTTGTATTTTTTTTCATATGGAACGAAGAAAAACAGTAAAAAAAAAAATTTGAAAAAGATCTGAAAAGGTTTGAACTAAATTTTCTGGATGAGTAGAAAAGCCATACTAGTATTTGCTGAATATATTTGGAAAGTTAAAGTTTATTTGCTTTAAAACTAAGAAGAGATCTCAAATTATTTTTGCACCGACATATGAGACGCTGAAAATACGATCTTATTTAAAAAAAAAAAAAAAAAACAAAAAAAAAATTAGCGATACTTTTTTTTTTATTAATTTGATCTAACCAGTCTGCTATAGTTTAATAATAAAAAAAAAATTTTAGGAAAAAATTTTTTAAAGATTAACGATGCCTATCTTTCATAAAATTTTTATAAAAAAAATATAAAAAAATTTGAAAAAAATTTTCTAATATTTGTAATGCATACAAAAGTCCATCTCTTTTGTTAAAAAAAACTTAGGGATAGTTAATTTGCCCGAAGAATAATTCCGTGAAAATTATTTTTTTATTAGCAGCTTATAAAATAATTTTTTATTAAAAATAACGCCATTTTTTTTTAAATTTTTTTTAAGTAAATTTCTTAAAAAAAACTTTCAAAACCTTTTACTTCATACACAAAGTCCGTGTATTTTAATATAAAAAAGCCTTAGGTGAGTTATTTCTATTTCTTTATTTTCGGTATGAAAAGCGTAAAAGAAAAAATGGAGTTTCAATTCTTTTTTTTACTTATTGAATATGTTTCCTTAAAATAAAAAATTTTAATAAAGCAAAATGCAAAAAAAGTCTAAAGTTCTTGATTCCCGTACATTTATTTGAAAAATTTTGGACTTAAAGTTTTTTATCTCTTTTTTGACTGTTTTCTTTATTATTATTAATTTCGAGGTAAAAAATTGCAGATAACTATTAAAATTAAATATTAAAAATTTTGTGGAATATTTTTTGCTTAAAAGTTTTTTTCCAAAATTTGAAACTTTCCTACAATAGACATATAAATAATAGTAGCAAAAAAAACGTTTAAAACGCCGTTATTATTGTCCTCATTCATTCCTCAAATATCAATTCGCCCAACATCATACTACCTCCAATATTTCATAGTTCGTGAGCCATTCAATAAGAAACGGGTTTTTGAGCTTTTCTGAAAAATTGTGAGTGGCGCTTACAACGCTTTTCGCGTGTACCCTTCGTATGACGAATTGAAAAAACAAATTTTATACATTTTTGCTAAGAATTTTTTCACTTCAGAAAAAATTTGCAATTTTCCTCCAAACAATCTCTAATAGCAAGCAACTCATAAGGACCACGTATGGAAACTTTCCGCGCATGGCTTTAGCAGCCATACGTACAAGCATGGACAAATCAGCAAACAATCGTCAATAGATGTGGAAGAAATCATATAACCAAACGTCCCAAAAACAATGGATTTCAAATCATATCAATTACTTAGCTTCATTCAATGCATACTTTATATTCACCTGTAACAAAAGACAAAAAAGTTCGAGAGAATGATGGCACAAAATATAGCACGCACACACATATACATAAATAAGCAAGCATATCCATTCTTAACGCCGCGCGCCACTTAAATCCACTTTTTTCTTTTTAACAAACTATTAAATTCATTTATACAGCTAAAGCAGAAAACAACAAAAGATATAAAAACCGAGTGAAAAGTGTGCTGTAAAAAAAAGTTTTTTTTCTTTTCGAAAAAAAATTGATCGCTTCGCGTATCGCACAAATGTATCTCTTGAAAAACTGCAACTGAACAAAAGCGTAGAACATATGTTCTAGCGCCTTCACACAACTTATCGCCAAGTCGCGATAGCACAAAACGTTTAAATGGTTGAATGACCAAATGACTGGAGGATCGAATGAGCCACTGGCTGGTCTATTGGATAACGATTGAGTATAACTGACTTGTTGAGTGGCGCTGGTGAGGGTGGCAGCTACTTGGGTTAGCTTGGCAAACAAGCGTTGCAATCAACAGATTGCAATAATAGCAGAAGCAACCATAAAATCAGCCAATAATGACAAGAAACTAGCAGCCGTTGAAATGAAGCATTCAATGTTTAATGGTGATTACAACAACAATGAAAATAGCACACAAACACACTGAAGCAATCAAGAAACAATAGCGCACAATGAAGCCACTTTGGTTTTGTGATTGGTAAAATTATAAAAAGAAGAAAGATTCAAGATCCTGGCGCATTTTTCAACTTAATTTAAAATTTTGCGCATTGTTTTATAATGCGCTGTAGCTGCTATGTGTGACATTAACTAACTGACGTCTGCAAAAAACTGTCAACTTGCAAGTCAAAACAATAAAAATTGTTGTGGTAAAGCAAATAAAATTTAAAATATGTAAGATTGAAAAAAAAAACTAAATAAATCTGAAAAAAATAAGAAATTTGTAAATGCTCATAAAAGCGGTTAGTAAAATTATAGAAATAACAAGTAAAGGTGTCTAAGTTTGGGTGTAACCGAACATTGTATACTCAGCGTGAGCGTCAACTGCACATTTCATTTCAGATAAATTACTTTTCTACATAAGAGGTGGCACCGCCCGTTAAAAAATGTCTCCCCATTTCCTCTTACAATAAAACTTTATAAGTGAAATATCATTGATTCAAAACAATTTTTTGCAAAGTTATAGCTTACTATATGGGCATTCCGTATAACGAATACTGCATAACCTGCAAAGATCAAACTGCCAGGGAGACAGTAGAAACCTTTATGTGTAAATGCCCGGCCCTATCTAGAGCTCGGCTAAGGCTCCTTTGAACCCCGTTTCTAGAAGACCTCAGAGGGTTATCTATGATAGCAATCCCGAATATTCTTAATTTTATCAACAACTATGGCTGGTTGTAATACCTAGGTTTTTAGGCGAGTTCCATGGCATCAAAACGGCTTTAAATAGCTATTTGGGCGCCCAGGGTCGCAGCCATTTCATCTACCTACTTACCTATAGCTTACTATTCTAGTCTACGACTCTTTTTAAATTTGGTTTATATAAAAGTGGGCGTGGTCTTTAACCGATCCCGTCCATTTTTACTAGAAATATTTTCTATTATATGGAAAATTTGTCTACCCAATTTTATAACGATCCGTTAATTTTTCTTAGAGTTATGGCTCCGGAAACATAGAAAATGGCTTAGTCATAAAAGGGGCGATGCCACGCCCATTTTTTAAAATTTGAATTTTTTCCTATTTATTGTTATAAATGCAAATGGGAAATGAAATAACATTGATATAAAGCTCTTTTTTGCAAAGATAAAACTTATTTCATTCGTCCACGACCCTTTTAAAAATCTTTTATATAAAAGTGGGCGTGCCACGCCCATTTAAAAAAAATTTCAAATTTGTATAAGGAGTCTCAATATCAGTCCACACGGCAAATTTCACCATTCTAGGTGTATTATTTACTAAATTATCAGGTTTTTGTGTTTTCCAAAATGTTATATATATATAAAAAGTGGGCGTGGTTATTATCCGATTTCGCTCATTTTATATACCAATCTATCCTGGGTCCAGGTAAGCTCGTGTACCAAATTTGGTGAAGATATCTCAATATTTACTCAAATTATCGTGTTTTGGACAGACGGACGGACATGGCTCAATCAAATTTTTTCTCGACACTCATGATTTTATATATATGGAATTCTATATCTATCACGATTCTTTTATACCTGTACCACCAACCGTTATCCAATCATAGTTAATATACTCCATGTGCAAAACACGCTGAGTATAAAAATAATATATACACTAAGTATATTTAAATCTCAGCCTGTGTTGCTTTCATTAAGCATGTCCCTCACTCGTATTATTATTATAACGCAACTTATTTATTTATTTTTTATTCCTTCATCTTTATTTAGCTTTTGTGCTGCTCGCCTTATTTTTAAATATTTTTTCTTAACTTTACTGCTGGTGACAATGAGTTGGACGTCTGCTATCTTGCGCGCCACTTTCTGGTTGTTTGTTGTACTGGCAGTCAGGTATTTTATATATGTATGTAAAATATTTGTATATGTGCAACGCATTGTCCGCTTTGTTGCTGCAGTTTGCGATTTCTCATATTAAGTACCCTTTGTCAGTTTGTTCTCTTTTCATGTAGTTTTTTTTTTTTTCAAATTCTGCTTTCCTTGTGCTGTCACTATTTTATTTAATTTTTGTCAATGTGCTGCGTTATGCTCCACTTGTATGGGTAAACAAATTTTGCTTAGACTTATCAAAATGAAAGACTGAAGTAAAGAACTCGTAAGTTACTAAGGACATTTTAACATATAAAAGACTTAAGAAACGAACTTTTTATTTAAAACTTGAATAGAACGTTTTATCGTGCAGAAATGTAGAGAAATTTACTAATTAAAATGGAAGACGGGACTGTGGCTTAATAACATGTCATATGGAAAAAAAATTATAAAAATTTAATTTTACTGTAATTAATAGATAAGAGCATCCAGTGAATTATCGCTTCAAAAAATGGGAGAGGGCCTAACAATTTTAAAGGAAACTCATCCTTAAGTTTGTTTAACGACAAAACTGAAAACCCCTATCAAAAATTAATACCTCTGTTATGAAATAACGTCATACTCTTGGCAAATACTAATAGTTTTCTACGACGTATCTGACAGTTATATCACTCCTAGTAGCTGGAGTCTTAGACTGGCAAGTACAGGGCACGAACACAAAAGGTGCTCGATCATTTCCTTCTCCACTGACCAAGCCTAATTTAAAGACATGTGACGCCAGCAGGCAGTGTAAAAAAATAAATGTAAGGCGCGATAACCTCCGAAGAGATCTAAGACTGAGCTTCTCTTCCAATTTGCGTCGTGCTACTCTTGATTTTCCCTACAAATTAGCCGGACGGGACTTGCATGTTTTATGCCGACTCCGAACGGCATCTGCAAGGCAGATGAGTTTTAACTGAGAGCTTTTCATGGCAGAAATACACTCGGAACGCTTGCCAAACACTGCCGAAGGGCGACCCCGCTTAGAAAAATTTTCTTCTAATTGAAAAACCTTATTTCTAAAAGTTTGATGTTGCTTTGCCCGGGGTGCGAACCCAGGCCATACGGTGTGGTAGGCGGAGCACGCTACCATCACATCACGGTGGCCGCCGCAGCAGGCAGTGTACAATCAGAATATCCGACATGAGCCTGCAGTCCCCTCTTTCTAATGATATCAGTAAGTTTGCAAGCCTAAGATTGCAAGACTTTCACATGATTTTCGACACTTTGCAACCCAACGCTTGGGTACACGCATTTTCCGCTTGGTCGATCATGTGCACCTCTCCCTTTCTGTTAATCTCACACAATCTAGTTGGGTAATTTACGGATCAAGCATTGAGGAACGCGCCCTTTTTAGCTAGTTCATTCGCTTTTTCATTCACATCTATTCCTATACGCCCTGGGACCCAACAAGATTTAATCTGATACCAGATTAAATTATGACAACATAAAAAGTGCTTGATAGTAATTAAATATAATTTAATATATTTTAAATTTACCCATTCCTGATAAATTTTTCGTGCTCTTCAGGTATTATCTATATACTTATTTATTTATATATTATTTAAAAAAGCGACAACGTTTAAGGCATCGTGTTAGTGCAACGTGGGCTTTACATTCGTGCTACATTCAGGGAAATGCGTGCACCTCAGATGGGGAATTAAATGAGCAAATAATAAAAGTAAAAAAAAAAAAACAAACAAAATATGTATCACCAGACGCAATAAAAAGTACTCAGTCAAATAAAGAAGTCTTACAAAATGTATATTAAAAGCGTCACTTGTCAATTTTCAAATTTCGATTGGAGGCTAATTGGTGCCGGTTTTGTGCCATCTTCAGTGCCATTTTTCGTTGAAATGCAATCAGCTTTTCTGAGAGCTAACCAACTGGACCTACAACTTTTAAGAACTAATTTTTAGTTAAGTGAGACCCGTGAGAGAATTGTGGCTACTCTATCAGTTGTTTATACGTTTCGAAAAAAAAATTCTTCAAAATATTCCTTCAAATCTAAATTGGTTTAAATTATTCATACGGCAGCCAGATAACAATTTCAAGATTTATTCACTATAACAGTTCTGTAAAAGCTTTACACTATTTTGAAGAAAATATTTCAGCAAAACAACAGAATCCATTTGAGTAAAATTTGGACTAAGTTTTACAGGTAGCTTGGAAGTTTATGATAGGGGGTTTTCGGTATCAACAGATAACCATAATACGTTTAAGTTATCGATAATTTAAAAAAAATGTATCGATATGTCACTAGCAAGTTATTGATTTGATAAGGGCACAATAGGCCAATGGTCGCAGTGCAATCCTCAATTAAATTATCTATCTATTGATTTGTTATCGAAAAAGTGTCGATTGTTATGAGAGTGTTGACAATTTGTTATTGGCATGTATTGATTTGTTGTCGAAAAGTTATCAAAAAGTTATCGACTTATTATTAAAAAGTTATTGATATGTTATCCAAAAAATATCGATTCATTTTTGAAAAGTTGTTTATTATTAAAATCGCTTAGGCGGCTAAACGCTGATTAATAGTGATGTTGACGTTGATTATTTATTGAAAAATTAATGATGAGTTATAAAAAAAAATCGATTTGCTATCAAAAAAGATTTGTTATCGAAAATAACTGAAAAATTTCGCTTTAGAAAAATATCGTTTTGCTGTCGGAGTGTAACCAATTTATTATGTGGGTATTATGATTTGCTGTCGAAAAGTAATCCATCTGTTATCGGAGTGTTGCCAATCTTACATCAGGGTTTAATCGATTAGTTAGCGTAAAGTTATCGATTTAATATAGAAAAGTTATCGATTATTCGTAAAAAAAGTTATCAGTATATTTACGGAATGTAGTCTATTTGTTAACCAAAAGCTATCGCTTTAATATCGAAAAAGTTCGATTTGTAACCAAAAAATTATCGTTTTATTTTCGAAGGTCTATCAGTTAATTATTGGTGTATTATTGAAATTTTATCGACGATTCATTGGTTTGTTATGAAACAGATACTTATAAACCTTAAATATAAAATTGCTTACACATCTGTGAGCCGACGACTCAGCGATAGCTGTCGACAAAAAACCGATTAAATAAACAGTAACTTCTCGGTATCAGTTGTTACCAATTGGAAGCCGAACACGCCCGAAATTATATAATCCTATTGAAGCTACCTCTGTTGTAGTTTTAATTTAACCCCTACGTTCCACTACGCATACCAAAAAAATTATTTTTTTTTTTCAAAAAAACTGTTGTAAAAAGGTTGGCGATAACAGTTTTTTGGAAAAAAAAATATTTTTTGGTTTTTGGGAAGTGTTTTGGTAGAAAAATTGACCCTTTCGTCACTTTCTTTTTAGCAGGCTCGAAAATTATTTTTTTGGGTATGCGTAGTGGAACTTTTTTTCCTGAGCCCAAATCCTATCGAAAAATCGATGGGCGCGATAGTGGTTAATAAATCGACCCAGTATAATGTACATAGCAAAGCAAGCAGCCAAACTTATGTATATGGCAACGAAGAATAGTCCATATACATAATCAGCAGCTTGAAGCAGAGATATTATTGCACATACATTAGGCCGGGTCGATTTGTGGGGAGGCAAAAAAATCGCCCATTGCTCTGTGAAAATCATATTCTAGGGATCAAAATAAGAAACTTTGCCGAAGGAACCATACCTCTAAAACGAATTCTGATGTCCCCCCTTTGGGTCGTAAGGGCAAATTTTGAAAAATCCCACTTTGAAATGCCTATGTTTTTTCTTTTTGGAGTTTATTTTTCTCTTTAGAAATTTATTTAGTCCGAACATATGTAAATGAAAAAATGAATTTAACTTAGTAATAGAAAAGAAATTAAAAAAAATTATTAGAAATTTGCGTTTTTACAACCCCCTTTTAAAACCAAGCCATCACTGTGACACAATTGCAGATCGTAAAATTGCTTGTGTTGTTTTTTTTAAGCCACCACAAGACACAGCAGGTAGAATTGAAATTGCCCCTACCCAAAAGTTCGACCTAAAGGGGGGGGACATCAGAATTCATTTTAGAGGTATGGTTCCTTCGGCAAAGTTTCTTATTTTGATCCCTAGAATACGATTTTCACAGAGCAATTAGCGATTTTTAAATCGACCCGCCCTAACATACATATATGTAGCCGGCAGCTAAGGGCCGAAGTTGTTACTTACATATACACACGCATATGGCTAGAAGAAAAACACAAACTGCAGATATAGATTTATATAGCTAAATAACCAAATATGAGATACAACTGTTCTAGAAGGCATGTTCGTGAAAGGTCTAGATCTTAGGAGAAATGGGCGAACGAGTTAACCGGGATTATAAAAGTAGCGCAAGCTGAGGAATCAGTAATCAGTTTCATTTAAACACTGTATTTGTGAAGTATAATTGTAATTGTGAAGTACTAATCCCAAAGTAGGCTAATAAAGACCATTTTGTAATACTGAATATTGGAGTTATTTATTCGACAGCTCAGCGATTCGAACGCAGAAGGTGTACAATTATCAGGAATTCCCCAAAATTTGTTACAATACTTTTATCCCGAACAAATTATAAGGATACATTTTTTGAACATTTGAATATTTTTTTCTTATCTTATTTTCAGCTATTAACACATTTAATTAAGAAGAAGAAATGACGTGAGATTGGCAGAACATACATATACATGTACAAAAATATATTAGATATTTCTTTCAAACCAAAATATAGGCAAGTAAATGAGTGGTTAAAGGAGAAAATGTAGCAAAAAAAAAAAAAAATAAGGTCTAAGAACTTTAAACTACGCATACATGCAAGGAGATATGCAGAGACAGACGCAGGCTCTCCAAAAATATAATAAACAGGAAAATTAAGGTCAAGAAGTAAGCAAGAGAGCAATGAGTGTAAAAAAGGAAAAAAACAGTTAACAAAGCAGTAGCAGGAAAAAGGGATTGGGAAGCCAAGTAAGAAACTAATTAAAAAAAAAAATACAAAAAAAATACTTGTGGCCATCGAGAGTAAAAACGGATCAACTAAATTGAGGACACGATCTGAAGTAACTTAGGTCAGCACTTCAAAGGACGAATGCAGGTGAACTTGAAACTAAATACAAATGGGGAAAAAGTAAAATTTAAGAGGAGTGATGAAAAGTAGTAGCGGACAACGGGGGTGGATTTAAACAAAGCTGCACAGAGGCAACGCTATGTTGAAAGCAGGTGCAGTTGACTTGCGTCATGGCACAATGAACGCATTGTTATGAGCGAAATGCGGCATAAAATAGGAAAAATGAAAACGAAATATTAACACAACTCAAATGCATTTAAAGAAACCTTGGGCAGACTTTAGACAGAAAAAGTGAATGCACATATTGCTAAGTAGAGCGATTTGAGGTAATTAAGGAATTTATTTGTTAGACAAAACTGGCAAGCGAAAAAGGTGAAGGAACGGCAGAGTAAGACATAACTAAAATAAAAAAAAAAAAATGAAAAATGTAACTAGTAGTTATTTGAATAAAAAAACCAGTTAATGAAAAAGCAGCTAAGTAATGTAAAGCAGAAGTATTCACATGAAAATTGAACCTGCGACGGAGAAAGGTAGACTTTGCAAAGATGTAAATAGCAATGGAAGCAAACTGAAGAATTTGTGCAATCTGTATTGTCATTTTCAAACATTTTCGCACGCGCATAAAAATCATTACATAATAAAACTTGAATACACTAAATGGGATGTATTCGCTTCTAACTCACACACGGCGAATGCAGCAGCAAAATGTTGTAGGCTGGCATGCGGAAGCGCGTTAATGTGACGCAGGGTTGTTTTCATATAGCGCGGGTACAAGACAGAGGAGCATATAATTTGCAAAAGCGCATACGATTTATAGCAGTACATGTTCAAGTGCGGGAAAATTTTGTGTCTGTTTTGTTTTAAAGTCGCAGCGTGTGAGCGCTGGCGAAAATTTAGAACGGAAGCTGGCAAAGTGGGGTGTAAAAATGTGCTGCTATATATTTAAGAACATAGCCCATGCAGTTGAGTACTTTTTGTGTTTTTATTGCATAAAAGCAGTACTTGAATTAAGTTAAAAGTCATTTTGTGAAAATTCTCACAAAAAGTCACGACCTCAAGAGCGCACCGGTATCTTTGTTCTGTTGCTGTTTATTTACGCTTTTATACTTAGAAGTTGTACAATAAAGGGAGGTGAAGTAATGATTCATTATTTATTTGAAGTTTAGTAAATAAATGCGTTGGGCCTCAAGGAAATGGTCACTCACTAAAATAGTATATCACAGGTTATGCCTATCAATGTTCCGGTGCTCACACCTCTGGCTATCTTGGAACCATCAAAGAATGCCGTTTTTTTCTACAATAATAATAAAATATAAACACTAAAGGCGATGCGCTGTGACCCATGGGTCTTTTGTGCCTCTTTTTTCTTCACAGTGCCTTGTCTAATCAGACTCCTTAAACAATCGCGTATTTTTATAGATTATATAAAATGTATGTGCTTAGCCCCAACGAACGGGATTATGATCTGCAATCTTATCCGTGCCATCGGTGGAGTGACAGGTGCTGGTCGAATCCATATCTGGGTTGTGAGTTTAGCTCTTCAGCAGTACAGTATCTCAGCGTAAAGAAATTTTCTTGAGTGTTGCCTCAAAACTGCTAAGTATCGTGAGAAGTTAGCTTGTAGGTCTGTCGCTGCGTTTAGATTTATAGCGAATATTTTCGACTGAAAATTGTCGATGAACCGCCCCAGTGATATGAATATACTACTCCTGGCGCCGAATATTCCTGGCCCGAGCCGCGTTGAGGCCTTCGAGAGGTCTGTGTACATTACAAGTGTTTAGTCACTGACTTTCATATGGTAACTCATCCTAGAGTCTACATCCTTGCAGAACTCGCCTGTGATGCTTCTGCACACCGTCATTGCTCTTGTAGCCTTGGTATGTCAACATGCTTACTCAATAACAATTTAGTATCAAAGGTGACTCTAAGTGGCTCAACTTCGTTGACCTTCTACAACGGCGCGCCCTACAAATCCATTGCTTCCATTTCGCAGAGAAATCTTCTTTTGAAGAAGGAAACGATGACAGTCTTTGTGTGACTGATATTCAGTGTTTGTTTGCCTCTTCCGCCATTTACAAGGATAAGTTATCAGTCGAGGTATGGTTCTGGAGCGACAAGTTTAGTTGTTGACCATTTAAACTTGGCAATTCAAATGCCGGTTTTTTTTTTTTGTTTTTTTTTTTTTTTAATTTTTTCGAAAAGTAATAGATCCGGGTTGTTAGGATACCTGCAAACAACGGTTTCTTGTACCCACCTAATAACTTAGTATTTCAAAAGTTCTTTCCAGTTGGGATGATAGCATAAGGGACTAGTATTATATTCATAACAGAAGCGTTCTCCAGGTCAAATATCGCAGAATTTGCTCTTTCGATACTCACACCCGTTTCCGAAGCGCGTTCTCCATTGATTTCCATCCACATTCCACTATACATTCTTCGCCGTCGAAAGGAGGAACTGATCAGTCAATTTCCGTATGTTCAATGAATTAACCCTACTTACTAATTTTAGGACGAAGCATACAAAATTTACCATCCAGAATTCTTCCACCATTCTTGTCTCTCTACCCGACTTCGATATGGAAACCAACTTCTGAAAACTTCGAGGCCTCAATTAACTTGAAATTCCCCTGTTAGGACAACTTAATTTAAGATAGTTTTCTTCTAATAAAGAACACTCATTTTCAACCTTATACGAATGGTTTTTGTTCCTAAATATTTATCACATTTTTTTATATCCTAACTTAAAGTTTGCTGCAGGGAACTAACTTGCCCTTTGATACTACATTTTGTACGTCTAGTGTTTGCAAAGTTTAAGTCCAATGAATTCCAAAGATGTCCATATTAAGATTTTATATGGTGTGTATTATATCATAGTCTTTATGAAAAGGGTTACTTGATATGCCGTCAGGCTGATTCTTTTGATACTTCAATTACTTACTTACTTAATTGGCGCTTAATCGTCTAAACGTTTATGGCCGTCCAACAAGGCGCGCCAGTCGCTTCTTCGCTCCGCCAACCGGCGCCAATTGGTCACACCAAGGGAGTTTAAATCGTTTTCCACCTGGTCCTTCCAACGGAGTGGGGACCGCTTTCTACCTCTGCTTCCATAGGCGGGTTCGGATAGAAACACTTTCTTGGGCGGAGCATTATCTTTCGTTCGCATAACATGACCTAGCCAGCGCAGCCGCTGTGTTTTAATTCGCTGGACTATGTGGATGTCTGCGTATAGCTCGTACAGCTCATCATTAAATCTTCTTCGGTACTCGCTATCACCAACGCGCACATTGAAATAAATGGTGGTAGGAAAATCAACAAATCGGTTCTGTTGTTCTTGACTTAACGGAGATTCGGTGAAATTGATCGAATTGTGATTAATTCGACCGAGTTCTTTGTCAAGCGAACAAATTAGTTTAGTCATATCAACAGAAGAGAAATTGTCGCTCTTAAGTTAACAAAATTCTGTAAAACTGACAGATTCCTAATCAATCTAACTGATTTTTTTGTTAACACAACTGACCTCACTGGTCATTTCAACAGCAATCAACAGTCAATACATGAGCAAATTTCAAAGAGAGTTTTACGCTCACTGCGCTCTCTACTTTGTACTTATGTATGCAGTGTACTATATGTATGCACATATTTACGTATGTATATGGCGGCCGCCGTGGTGTGATAGTAGCGTGCTCCGCTTACTACACCGAAGACCCTGGGTTCACACCCCGGACAAAGCAACATCAACATTTTAGAAATAAGGTTTTTAAATTAGAAGAAAATTTTCTAAGCGGGGTCGCACCTCGGCACTGTTCGGCAAGCACTCCGAGTGTATTTCTGCCATGAAGAATCTCAGTGTAAACTCATCTGCCCTGCAAATGCCGAAACATATGTACTTTCGTATAAAGCTGTCCCAACAACTTTTTTGTTCATTTGCCTTCTAAAACGGTCAATTACGAATCAACGAATTGTGCGCAGTTGATTCAATATCTTGTTGCGATGGATAAAAATTGACAGAACTTTCGGTTGAATTTACTCTTATTTTCCGGTTGATTTTACGAGTCTTTTTCTTTCAGTGTAGAGGTTCATAAATCTTTCGGAGAACTTTTGTCTCGAACACTCCCAAATCCGCTTCATCTGCTGTTGTCATGGTCCATGCTTCTGTCCCATATAGCAGGACGGGTACGATAAGTGACTTGTAGAGTATGATTTTCGTTCGCCGAGAGAGAACTTTACTTTTCAATTGTCTACATAGTCCAAAGTAGCATTTGTTGGCAAAATTGATTATTCGCTGGATTTCAGTGCTGATGTTGTTGCTAGTGTTGATGTTGGTTCCCAAATACTGATATTTCACAGTCACTTTAAAAAAGATTAGTCACTAAAATGATATCAATGCTTACTTCACAAGAACGGGTGTTCTCTGAACCCGGAAGTTAACGGTAGTATTGCCCTGTTATATACAGACAATATTTCAAATCTTGAAGTCAAAAAAAGGTTTTGCTGAATTTCTTACCATGACACGGACTTTCTTTCAAAAGGAAGTATATATATTTAAATAATATATAACAATAACAACATTATTTTTAGTAAAAAAAAGCAACAACATAGTGAAATTTTTTAAATAAAAATATCACACATAACTTTCACGGGTATCCCCATTCCAAAGACCTTCGGATTCATACAATTTTACTCATTTCAATTTGGTTTAGAGTAATAATTTTTTGTAAAATTTCATTTAGTATATTATCTAAATTATATTTTATTTAATTAGTTATATTTTTATATTTCGTCAAAATTTTTCTTTAAAAGTAACTTTTTACACATTTCTCAAATATACGAAATATTTAAAGTGGAATTATATGATTCCCCATTAATTTTTTGTTTTTAATTTAATAAGTTAAGCTTTTATAATAGTTGTGACTTTCTCAAATTTTTAAATAAGTCGTCAATTTCTTTCTTTCAAAGAAGTTGATACGGTAGTTGGTCTAGCAAAATGGAATTGAGTGTCCCTAATTTTCACGATTTTGGTAAACCCATTAACTAATTTTAGATACATTGGCTTAAAAATAATAAACAAATACAAAAAATTATATATAAAAATTTAATGTATACAAAATCAAATGACAATATGAAAAGTAGTGTTATTAAAAGTGTATTATACGATAACCAAATTATAACGGTATTAGTAATAATAAATTTCAGTAGAGCTGTGCCTTAAATGTTTTAAAGATAATTTTTTTGGAATAAAGTACACGCTTAATAGCAACAAATAATTAGAAAAAAAACATATCTAAAATCAAAAGCACATCTCTACCTTTTAACATATACGCATACATATATATTATTCACCCACACCATCACATTTGCATATGAAATGGGTCTTTATTTTGTTTTTTGTCTTGCTTACCAGCACTGGTTCTTGGTTTCGTACGCGCCGGTTTCACATCCTGACTATGACTATGTCCATGACTATGCGCGTGACTATGGCCATGCCCAAGACTATGCCCATGATTTGCCGACATATTGCCACCCAAACCGCTACCACTCAACCCACCTAATCCACTGCCAATACCACCGCCGCCGCCGCTACTACCACCCAGACCGCTATGGCTGTGCCCTAGACCAGATGACGAGCCTATACCACTCGCACTTGACGTCGCACCACCCATCATATGATGATGCGCCGCATGATGACCACTTGACATGCTATGCCGTGCAGCTGCTGCTGCCATTGAGGAACTTTGAAACATACCCGCTGCTGCTGCTGCAGCTGCCTGATGATGCGCCACCGCCGCTGAAGTGTTTGCCAAATGATGATGCGCCGCGTATGAAGCATATGTACCATCATAGCCACCCATAGCACTAGCGCTGCTACCCGCGCTACCGAGCGATGAATTGCCTGTTAAACCATTACCGCTAAGACCGACACCAAGCGCACTGTTACTGCTGCCATTACCCAAACTGTTTGCGTAATGTGCTTGCGCTGTACCATCGAATAGACTGGAACCATTTAGGGCGGAGACGGTATTGGCGCTGGAGGTGTGTGAGTGAAGATTGTGGTTACCGTTATTTGTTGTTGAGGCGGAGTTTGTGTTGTTGTTGTTACTATTCACATTATTATTATTATTGCTGTTGTTATGCGAACTACTACTGTTCGCTGTGTTGTTGTTGCTGTTGTTATTGTTATTGCTGTTATTATTGTTATTACTACCTTCACGTTGCTTTGGCGCCGCCGATGATTGTTGGCTGAGGTTGTGCGTTAAACCACCAACACCGTTTTGTATGGCAGGTTTAATGTCCAGCGCACAACTCGTGTCCGCTAATGAGGTAGTGCCGGTTGATTGTGCTTGATGCATGAACGCGTTCACAACAGCCTAATGGTGAAAGATGGAGGAGAGAAAGGAAAACAAGGGATCAATATATTTTTACAAGAGGTAAATTTTTACATAAGAAAAGTAAGGTAAATATGTTAGTTCATGCAAGCGATATGTTCTCGATACCATTTCGTTCCGTTCACGTTTGAGAAGGGTTTGAGAAAAGAAAATTTCTAAACTTGAGAAATGAAATTTCTAAACTTGTGGGGGAAAATCCCATAATAAAGAGGT
The DNA here is from genome assembly GCF_040869045.1 of Eurosta solidaginis. Classification (NCBI taxonomy): domain Eukaryota; kingdom Metazoa; phylum Arthropoda; class Insecta; order Diptera; family Tephritidae; genus Eurosta; species Eurosta solidaginis. The sequence goes on from NC_090319.1 coordinate 367,514,726, forward strand.
GCTTTTTAGTTTAAGAAAGCTATCAACTTGTACTTGAGATATATTTTAGAATTAACGTTTGATAACTGGGAACGAGGTTAGTTTTCAAATGCGTCTCAAATTGTTATTTAATAAAAATATTTACTTGGGTCTACCAGCCCGGAAAATGCTTAGCAACTTTATTAGAGAAAAACAATCAGCCTTCTAGAAGGGATTTGTGAATTGTTTCTGTTCATATAGTTTACCTTCATGGTATTGAGAATATAGTTATAATTGCTTGGGAAATACGTGGACCATGTCCAGAAGATTTTGTAATGCGTTACTAGATCAATGCTGGAGCACTCAAAAACCTTTCACATTCATTTCGGTATAGCTTCGAAATAGTTTTAAGATCCATTGCTGGATAAAATCGGACGTCCAACTTTCTTTGGTACAAGGCCAGGTTTTATTTGGTGGCCGGATTTATTAATTTTTTTTTTAATTTTTTGGGAGCATTTTGAGACAATTTCACAATGTTTTCGTTGTAAGTGATCAATTATTTCAAGATTGATTTCGAATCATTGAGGGCATATTTTGGAATCATTTCATCAATTAAGGGGTTTCAGGGGTTAATTTTAGGATTAAGTTATGACTATTTTCGGAACCTTTTTAAGATAACTTCAAGGCTATTATTGAGCCAGTTTGGGATCATTTCGGTGCTATGTAAGAACCATATCACCATCAGCCCGGGTCTTTTCGTTTTCTTTTAAATAGGAACTTGGAACACCGTTTCTCATCAAATTTTTGGGACCATACCGGGAATATTTCTATTTCCGGTATCATTAGTAGATAATTTGAAGACCGTTTAAGAATTGATTTTAAACCCTCCACAAGATCACTTCACTTCAAAATTGCTCCATTTGCTAATAGAGATTACTCCAGTACAGTTTTAAAGTCCTTAGAGGGGTTTAATATCTTTTTTTTTTTGGGTCTACTTGATTTTCTCTGTAACAACGTAGTTTGGATTCAAAATTTATGCTTTTGGGATCATGTTGTGGCTATTTTGCGGAAAATTTAGGAACTACTACAGTATTGTGTCGAGAATAATTTCGAAATTGTTTGCCGGAAATTTTGGGATCATAGACATTAAGTTTCACCTATTTGGGAATCATATAATTTATTACGGGGTCAGGACCGTTTTTCAATCTTCTTATTATCGATTGAGGATAGTTTCAGTACTGATCACTTCGGAACCATTTCGAGATCGCTTGAGGATGTTTTTTAAAATAACGATATAATAAAATAATATAGTTTGACCTCTTCTTCTGATAGATTTTCAAATAAAATATTCTTCAAAATCAAACTATTATTTTTCTGTTGGCGAAGAGATTCAGGAATAAGCACGGCCGAAGGCAGCCTATGCAGAAAGTTGGTATGCATTATTAGCCTTTTTTTTTCGCGGCAATTTAAAACCTAATTTGAATTTATTTCACACATAAAATGGGGATTTTGTGTTGGTATGAGTTTGGGGATTTTGATTTTGGGGATTTTGATCTGGGGATTTTGTTTTGGGGATTTTGATTTTGGGGATAGCGTGGTAGACCCAATATTTTTCTCTGCAGCAAGCGATACAAGAAAACCGGGTGAATCAAATACGGTGATACATGGAGCTCCAAGAGAGACCTAAATTTCTTGATAATACTGAATCAATTCTGAGTAGGACCGAAGTAGCACAACCATGGGAACAACTGCAATATATTTAATAGCTTTTGAAGTTATTAATCATTAATTGACTTGTTTATGTTAATCCCTAAATATGAGTCGCTTGTTGTAAAATTTTTTTAAATATCACAAAATATAAAACATTACATTGCCTAGGGTCAAGTTAAATATCGTATATTAATTTAATATGTTTTCAATGTAATATCGCTTTGCAATTATTTTAACAAATCGCTGCATTTTTACATTTTTATCGCATTTAATCTTAATTTGTTAAAATTATTCAATTGTTTCATTATTGTGCTTACCTGATATTCCGATGGACCGGTTTGTACTGAGTCGGGTGTTGAATCCTTTGGCGGTGTCGGTGGAAACGGAAACGAATGTTGGCCCGCCGTCGTTTGATGGCTTTGACCAATTTGGCCAACCTTATGGTCAACTTGCGGATCTTGAGGGCATGCAAAGGGACTACCCCATGGGCTGGCAGGCGCAAATGATTTATGCTCGCTGGTAAGCCATGAACCGAGAGGCGGATGAAAGTGCGGCCGACATACTTGCGGTGATGTATGGGATGATGGCATACGGGATGCTGCAAAGATAACAAACAAAAACAATCGTTCCATTATCATACGCAAAAGAAAAAAGAGTGTATGCAAAGAAGAAAAAATATTGCGTGTTTTAATAAATGCAAAATACAGTTCAACATAAAATTCTCATGAGCAATTGTTCTCAAAAAAAAAAAAAAAAAAAATTTATATATTAGAGTTAATCTATATGCATTAAATCAATTATTGGAAAATTTATATTGAAAGTAGGCACTCAAAAAAAATTTAATAAATGAATAACTACAAAGTTGTAGGTTAGTCGTTGTGTATGCATTGTAGGAGGGTGACGGAAGTGAGACCAGAAGCGATACAATTTTTTATAATAAATGATGCCAACTTGTCGGTAAACATACATTGGTATGTGTGTATGTTTTAAGTGCAATAAATTATTTATAGCTGCAGCTCTATGGCACCGAACAAAGTGAAGGCTGCCAGTTCACTATGGGGTAGGAGGCTTAATTTCCTAGTAAAAATATAGTTCTAAAAAAGTCAGCAAAAAGAACATTTGCGTTTGAGTGTAAGTCAACCATTTTGACGGTGAAGTTTTCCCTAACTACTATAAATTTGTTTAGAAACAATTTTTTTGATAAATATTTTTTTTATCTCGCTGCCAAGTAAAAATATATGGAAACGCCCATGGTATAAATATTACTAGGTAAAACCATTTACTCTTCTTGGCGGCCATGATGGTTTTTTGATTTTTAAAAAAAATTTAAAATCACTCTCTTAAACTTTGTGGAAATGCCAAACCAAAGAAAACTCACAAAAAATTTTTGATATGACATTTTTCACTTTTTTTAATACCAAGAAAATAAAATGCTTATGAAATAATTGAAAAAATATTTCGAAATGTTTTGAAATCTGTTTTTATGTACATACATATATGGCAAAAAAAATTAGTTGCCAATATAGCGGATGCCTCAACACGCCCTATTTTTGCAAACGGACAAAAGAAAAGACCTTACTTCTTGACCTCTTCTAATTAATAAGCGAATGTTGGAGACCACCCCTATTGATTTTTCATTCATCCTTCTTCACTTGGTTGATACGCCTTTAACCCTTAAATATGCTGAAACTTCACTTCATAAGAGATCAGCAGTCTCAAATTTTCCTCGCGATTGGAAGATAAATTCGTTAATTGGCGCCTAACCGTTTATGAGATGCTGGTCGTTGCGTAACAAGTCACTCCAGCTAACCCTGGTTCGCGATAACTGATGCCAACAGTGGGCACCAAGAGAGATCAAAGTCATCCCCCACCTGCTTCTCCGAACTCAGTGGAGATCTTCCCATAACTTGCCTACGCCACCAAAAGCGTTGTAGCTCTTCGCAGCTTAGCTAAACAGCATCGTTCAGTTGGAGTATGAAAGTTCGTGGAGGCTGAATTTACCGGCTGAACGGCCAAAGTCTGCCGCCGTGGTCTAGAGCTAGTGTGTTGGCCTATCTATCAAAAGAATTTAAGAAAATGTGTATAAATGGTGTCGATTGTCCCTCGGCATTACCTTGGCACCAAAAGTTCGTCCGCCTTAGCAGATAAAGTTTTGGCTCGGCATAGAACATGTATTTAGGTGAGCCAGTTCATAGAAAAATTAATACACGATACGTAGCCTTCAAATTGAAAGGACAGCTAGATCTCCTCGGATATATGTCACACCAAATTGTTATAATTAGTAGGTTTGTATCTCTTACGTACACCTTGGCACAACAATTTGTTGAAGAAAATTCCTCAGAAGAGGATCGTGGCTTGATGTTTCTTTTTGTGGGAAACCACAATACAATTCTTGTATTGAAAATTCTGGAATGCGGTTGACCCTTGAGATTTCTTTCCCACAAAAAAAAAGTTATTTCCACCAATAAAAAATTTGGGTTTGGATAAAATATCATAATATAATTGTTAGAACGCAAAAGTATCTGGTAGTTCTATACGACAGCATGACACTGGTAATACGCGTTCAAAATACCGAGAGAGTTGTAAAAAGACTCGTATTTACCTCGACAACAATAATCAGAATGCGGAAAATAAAAATTTTAGATCGTTCAAAAGATATTAACGAAAAACCGAAAAATTACCCGGAGTGCTCCGAAACCGAGGGTGGAATCCATAGTATTTTTTCGCAGAACACCTTTCCGCATTGGCGGCCTTTGACCGCGCTTATAATACCGCGTCTTTTGATACCCCTCTTGATATGTTTGGACGTGTATTAAGAGTGGCATGCTGTCGTATAGAATTACCAAATATATTACAGTTTGTTTTATTTCTGTTATGAAAACAAAACCAAAATAAAAAAATTAAAATGTGAAGCAGTGAGAATTTTAAAATTTTTTAAACTTCATTTCGGCTCTCAGCGGTTTTACCTTGTAATATTTATACCATGGAAACGCCAAATAAATTTTGTACAAAAACTTCCGGTTTTTTTTTTAATTTTTGTTGTCTCGTCAAGATCGCAAGCCGTTCAAATCAAGCAAAAATATACAAAATGACCAACATTTTTTATCTCGAAGTTTTATATTTATAATAAATTTTTTATCTTTTTATACTCTGATTTGTTTCTTTTTTTTTAATTTTCTGCATGTTTTGAAGGAAGGAAAATTTAGTACAGAATTCAATGATTTTTTTTAAGTGGAATATTTTCTATCCCAATTTGTGTTTTTTATTTGGTTGTGCTCGTTTTGATGTTAACCCTTTCAACATTTCTTTCTGCTCTTTTTCCTCATATTTTTTCGTTCCGACATAACCACTTTGATCTGAAAAACTATGTACAAAATCTCGCACGCCGCCCCATAGTACAGCGCAAGACTGCCACAGCCCACATTGCGGCAGTGCCAAAGACATCGATCGATCGCACCACACAGCATAAATTCGCCTAAAGCTTCTGTGTGCTGTTGCTGCTGCTGCAACTGAACGTCATTCAATCTTGCAATGTCAGTAGCGGTAAAAACAACAACACAATACAGTAAGTGTTTGCTTGTGTTCTCAACTTGTTTTGCATACAAAGGACAACAATTCTAATACATACATACAAACAACAAATGTTGGTACTGCCGCTTATATCTAAAGAAATTGATGTGCTTGTATGAGTGTTGATGCTGCCACCACTGTTATTATTTTATGAATTGTTTTTTATTTTTATTTTTTGGATTGTTACTACACAGTTTATCCAGCTACAATGCAGCGTTTATACATTGTCATAAATTGTTTAATTTGTATCATAAACAATCGCGTTAAACTTTATCCCTAAGCCATAATGCCAAAAGATCGATCAAAAGCCGCCATCGCAACAACACAACATTCATGCATCATTTGTGTGGCAGGCAAGCAAGCAGCAGCAGCAGCAACAGGAGTCAAGCGATTACATCGATTGCATTGATGGCGCACTTAAGCGATCGCGCGATCGGTAGAAATGTGCAAGCAGCTTTAGCGCATTAATGCGTTCACAGCATACACAAAGCTGCCACCTCGGCATGCTGGCAAGAACTGCCGCCAATTGCAGCTTCTGCTCGACAGCGTTGACCATGTGGCAGTCGCCTGTCCGAGAATGATTCATGTCGCTTTTGCTCCCATTTCTACTTTGATTTTAATTTTACCTTGTTTTACATATTTTTTTAGTTTTTATTTATACTTATTCGCGCGTTAAGTAGCGTTGCAAGCTAATGCTTTTTGAAATGTATAATTTAGCAGACACCAAGTGAGATTTATGTGGCATGCTGTTGGCGCTTTATGTTTGGTATTATATATTTGCATCAAACACTTTATTGTTGCTGTTGTTGTTTTATACACTAATTTACGCCTTAGTTTCGAGGGTGAAAAATTATTAATGTAAAATATAAGGTATGAACACTAGTTTTGCTAGTAACTTGCAACAATATGGATTTAATACAGGGACTGCAACACTTTTAAAATTTATTATACACTAGAAGACCCGGCAGACGTTGTTCTGCCCCAAATTTGGCCTATCTGCATACATTTTAATAAGCTTCTTCCGCATAACTCTGCCCTCCCCCCCTCTTCACTTTTTCTAATCCTTTTATTCACTCCTCCCTCCGTCTTTTTCGCTTCATCTATCTCCATCTTCGTCTCATTCTATCTCTTTCTCAATCTCCTTCTCTCTTTTCTCTTTTCTCTTCTCTCAATTTCTTCTCATTCTTCTGCATCCCTTATTGCCTGTCCCAGAGGGTGGTATATATTTTATTCCAGTCCCAGTCCCAGTCCAACTCCGAGTCTCAGTCCCAGTCCTAGTCCTAATCCCGGTCCCAGTTCGTCTCTGCATAATATATTACTCTGTACTAAAGCACTCATCTACAGCTTTTATTTGATATCCATATTGTATAAACACTGTCTAGGCATTCACTGGTCCACGTTTTGGCGTATATCTCGAGACCTTAGTCACCCAGGGGTATGAGAATTACCCTCTACACAACTAAAGACTCTCCTGAATTAAAAAAAATGTCATTGTACCTCTAAATCGCGGGCGCCCTCAGAAACCCCCTTCCCCCCCTCTCGGCAGGCCTGGTGATGTGCTATACTTTATATCATTCGCTATAATATTTTTTATTGATAAGCAGGTAGTTTCATTAAGCACCAAGCAATTAAACGGAAGTATATCCGCAACACCTGAAAATATGAGTGCCACTGCGTATACGGAACACTATATTATTACGTATAAACAAATAAAAAAATTTGCAATAAAATAATATTGCGACTATAAACTGAGATATCACCTACCCTATCTCTCAAGTTAGATCAAACTACACACGGGGTGCAAAACAAATTCAAAATCGGTTTAGTAGTTTAAGAGTCCATCGCGCCCAAAAATGTTGTGACACGTGTTTTTTATATATTAAGATGTTTTTTTTTTGTAATAATTTTTCTAACTTTTCTCACTAAGTGGTAGTTTTAAGTTTGGCCAGATCAAAAGGAGTTTTTTATATTGCTTGGAAAATAATAATTATTTTTTTAGTTTTGATTTCTCTCCCTAAATAACAGTTATATTAAAATTTGTTTTTATTTCTCTCGAACAGTAACAGCCAATTACAAGTTTTTTTTTTATCTCGCGACGATATAAGTATTTATGGTTGGAATTTTATGCTTTGCTTGGAAAATAATAGTTACTTTTAAACGGTTTTATTTAACTGGACTCTGTGTAGCGGCCGGCCGAACAGAATTTTGTAATTAAAATATAAGTAACTTCCCGCTAAACTATAAGCTTGAAACTTGGAATATAGTTCAGAACCCAATGACAATGCAATAATAAGAAAAAAACTCGGACAAGCAGCTCATGGAGAAATATTTCAAAAAAACGTATTTGTGGTCCGATTTGGTTCATATTTGGCGCACATAATACATACATGAATAGAAAGCCACCTATGAAAAAAATCGCCGCTAGGTGGTGCATGGATCGAGATATTAAAAAAAATCGGAATTGCGGTCCGATTTGTTTCATATTTGGAACAAATATTACATACAGTCGGGTAGAATTGACATCAAAATACTTTGGAGTTCGAGGAGGAACAAGCATACGCGGGGCTGAGTCGAGTAAAGTCTTTGGAAGGATTATGTGTTGAATATTAAAGTGTAAAAAATTGTCAGGAAATAGTCCTTGTTGTAATGAGTCACTAAATGAACTAAATAGAATGAGAAATAATAGGCAATTAAATAAAGACTAAAAACTTGAAAATAAAATAATTTAAAAATAATTTTATGTTAAACAGTTTTATTGAAAACAATATTTACATGAAGTAATAATAATACTAAAAGCTAGAAAATAATTAGGTAGATCCTACGTACTAGTTATTACACTCCTCATTAATATAAGGCGTTGATCAGACAATAAAATAAAAGCGTTGGACGCGTCAAATTTTTATTGAGAGGCATAAGTAAGGCCAACTGAACCTTAAGCAGGTTATGCCACGCCTCACATTTTTAGAAATTTCACGCGGCCAACACCTTTATTTAATTGTCTGATCAACGCCCTAATTATGTTCTAGCTTTTAGTATTATTATAGCTTAACAATACTTACATGTTTTCAATAAAACCGTTTGACTAAATTTTTTTTTTGTAATTATTATTTTTTTGAGTTTTTTTATGCTTTTCAGTTCGAATGTTTACCAATATTACTTTTTTGCAATCCCTGCAATAAATAAGTGCATTGATGCCCTACAACATCCATATGAGTTTATGCCCCTGTATGCCAGCTGTCCTTCTGTATATTATACCGATCTTTTGTACGTCAGTCGCCAGCCAAATATTGACTGCCTAGCGGTTTTGCATTGTTATTATCATTATTATTATTGATTTTAAGCTTAAGGCTTTAAATGCAAAATAACAGCACACAATTCATCATATGTATGTTTGTTATGAATACATGTCGTATTACAAATCACTGACCGTTGCTGATATGAACGAATGCCTTCGAATTTTCATATTCCATAAGCTACTACGAGAGCATTGTGTTTGTGCGTAGAAGCAAATGTAGTAGGAAAATTGCAACTAAATTTTTTTACGATGGGAAAGTATAATATTCTGCTCATATAGCCGCTAAGTATTAGTAATTCTCGCAGTAGTTGTATGCCTCAGAAAACTTTAGCCTCGGTTTAGATGTTCAATGCTACGCCCATACGCTTACGACTAGAAATTTCTTATTCCTACGAATTCAGTTTTTGATATTTTACTTATTTACTGTAATACGCTTTTACGTTAACGCGCTTCTACGCTAGTATGATCTTCTGCCAAATATCTCTTAAGCCAGACCGCTGTTACGCTCATACGCTTGCACCCTACCAAGCTCACAAAGATTCAATCTACTTTTTCATATTTTCATTTAAATATTCAATTCTTTGAGTAAAAATGATTTACGCTGACGTTTTTACGTGCTTACGCTATTGCGCTTGAAAGCCCCTGCTGCTAAAAATATTATTCATAACTTGACGCAATATAAAATCGCGGATATTATAGCCGAGCTGCTTTTCAAAAAAGTTCGCTTAGTTGTCAAAGCTTAAATCTTTTTTTTTTATCAGAGAAACAAAATTATTAGGCTGGGGCCCTATTCAGTAACTGTGAGTTTTAAAATGTACACCTTTTCTTCATATAATTTGTATGAGAGAAAAATGTACATTTGAAAACTCATAGTTACTGAATAGGGCCTCTGGTTATGCTTCGCGAGACTTATTTCAGAATTGTATGGCACTAATACATCTTCTCAGAATATTTTGATTAGCTTCGATGATACAGCTGAACATTAAGTAACTGACTGTCTCCTCGTCTTCATCCATTCAGTTTACGCTGGTAAGGTAATTGAGAGTATTAAGACGTATTGCATGGATTCTAATTGGACAGTGCCCTGCAAACCCCTTCACATAGTATTTTAAGCCATCGCTTCCTCAACTCCCTTATGGCGCCCTGCTACTCATATGTTTGCTAATCCTATTCAGCCCGAGTCGTGCACGCTCCCAGTAGTGGAATATCCTTTTGCATGGACTGTGATACAACATTGTTGAAGCATCTTTCGATGCCAAGAAAAGCGTCCACCAAAATGCTTTGCGTTTTTTTTATGTACAGAATTATGAATTGGTGCAAAGTACTGCCCTTAGCCTTACTGTCAGGCGGATCTCTTAGCCCGCAGGGGTGCAAATGAACCGGATAAAGATGACTGTAGGGATTTCGGTATTCCGCTGGCCACCTGCGGTTTGCTCCTCCATAGCTAGGCCTCGAATCATCTCAGCATACGTTGGGCGAACACCACCTCTTGCAGGGTAACAAAATCTTTCTGGCCGAATGTGCATGGCAGGAGGTCTGCCGAAGTAATTGGGTTCGCCTATCTATGGTCATTGGGGTTTTGACAGGGCACTGTCCCATGGGTATCCATGCGGTACGTCTCAATATATTGAAAACCCCATCCTGCTGTAGCTGTATGGAGGATGATGAGGTGGAATTACCAAATTATGCTTGATTGCTTTTGCCAGAACTAGGCGAAAGTATTTCGGTCGCGACTCACCTGGATCTCCCGACGATTTATCCAAGGTTGAGGTCGGTATCATTCGGAACTTTATCGTTGGTATCACAACGAACCTTCGTGTTGACCAAGTGAGTTTTCCTTATCAGGGCAGCTACAACCTAATCCAACCTAACTGCCCTTACAAAGCTATTGGTGATATCCCGAAAACTTTTATAAGTACAAACCGAAGATAACCAGTAATTCATGAAATCGATATCAATTGAGTGAAATCGATTAACTCGCTTATCAATAGGGGAATTAAACTCAAGCGTCATATTTCAATAATATGACGTCACACTTGGAAATTATACTCGAAATATCTAAGCGAGACGCCACATTATCAAAATATGACGCGTCCATTGTTTTGTTCACTCTCTTTTCGAGAGAGCAACTTATTTATTCGACATTGTCTTCCACGTAGACTCTTGATCCAAACCTAGAGACATTTTGTAGAATTTTAAGCCAGATAAGAATAAGCCGAGTACTTTTTGTCAACTCCGAAGTTGTTTCTTTCACTGTTTGACTTCAAATTTATGCACTCCATACGCACTGGCTTACAGATTTTCCAATTTAACCACAAGATCGTGATTGATTATGTGGTTTTGGCTTGAGCGAAAAAAAAAAATTTATAATAATATTTAATATAGGTAATAAAATTGTGCAACACAAATTGACTAGCACAACTAAAAAAAAAAAACGAAAAAAAAAAAAAGAAACGCGAAAATTGAAGTGCCGAAGAGCAACAAAACAAAAAGGAACTTTGGTACAACATTGACGCACTTCAACACAGATCGCGAAAAAGATGAGCCACCGCCAAGACGGCAGCCATAACAACAACAATAACACCAGTAATAACAGCAGCAGCAATTTGTACTTTTGCAGTAGGCGCTTACCGGAGAAGCATAATTCATCTAACTGGCATTGTAGCTGCTGAACTGAATTTGGTTTTTGGTATTGCTGCCGCTTGATATTATTGGTGCTGTTGCTGATGATTTTGGTGCTGCCGCTGTTGTCGATCGATTGCCCATTGCTTGGGCATTGCAAATTGTTGATCGTTGTGCATGATAATTCCCATTTGATTAGCCTAATAACAGTTTTTTAGCCAATATTACATGTACGTGTGCCTGATTATAGATATTATGCGCCAGCAATCGGTATCTACCGTAGATGCGTTGTTGCATCGGTTGTGGCTGAAGTTATACACCATGCATCATAAGTGACTTCAGGTGGTTTCCTTCTACGGTCGCTCTATCCTCGTTCTTTTATTTGTACTTAGTAGGTATGTTTGTATGTTTTTTCATGCTGTTATTTTAGGTATGTTTGTATAATTTTTGGAAGCGCAGGTGATCAGCAGTGAAAATGAGTATTGAATTAAAATAGCAAGTTTGTATGAATGTTTTATCTTTATCTTGAATTTTTTATATTTATTTTTCACTGCTGTCTAAATATTAAACCCCAAAGACGGACAAACAAACAAATGAATTTATAGCATTGATAGCGCTATGCGCTCGCACAATTTTTTTCCTTATTGGTGGTTGTTTGATCGATCGATGGGCGCTAGTGTGAGATCGCGTGATCACAACACGATCAAACGCAAGACATCGCACGTGAAAGACAAAATATAATAGCGATTTTTTTGTGTGCACTGAATTACAATTGATTTCATCTCGTTGATGACCTAACAATTGGTTTACTATGAAAATACGAATTATGTGATCACCGAATAATATAACAGCAAAAAAGAGGACGAAAGAATTTGTATGATTTGTAGCAGAAATATGAGTACACGCGTATCATACCTGGTAAATACGAATCCCTGAAAATCAGTACCTCAATCGCGCTACAAAAGTACTTAACAGCGCGAAAATTAGAGCAAACTAGAATTTTTTTTTACAAATAATACAATGTTTCACAGCAATGTAATGAAATCAGCGAAATGTATGTAAGATGTAGGGCTATCATTAAAATCCAATATATAATTTGCTGCAAGCATGTTAAGACAGAACGTAGCTGAAAATTATAGGTATGAACAAATACAAAAAAATTTAAAAACAAAATTGGAGAAAAAGAATTCGTATGAAAATAAAATTGACACCAGTCAGTTGAGCAAGTTGAGGCACCATGTGTACGTGTTGGCAGCAAGTAATTGTTGCATGGACACAAATTCGCAGTTCTTTCTGCATACGCAAAGACAAACAAAAATAAACAATTGAGTTTTTTAATAAATTTTTTTTCAGTTCTTGGGTGTTGCCACTTTATTTGCACACACATCTTTGCCGTGAAGTTTTGCTGTATCGCAATCAACCCGCTCAACATGTGAACTGTAGCGAGCGCATGCGCAAATGCATACGAAAACGCGTACTGACTTACAGCAGCGAACTCGAAAATGGCAGTGGAAATTTTATAAAATTTGGTTAATGGAATTCATTTTTCGTTATTTTCAATATTTTAGTAAACAACTGCGATGAATTTCATAACTGGAACTGTGAAAACCATTATCAAAAACGTTTTCGAAAAAGTTCGAAAATACGTGAAAATTTTACGAACTTTTTTTTGGAGCTCTTTGAACTTTTTTGAATAATCAATTTTCGCGTCAAACCGATTTTAGTCTAACAAGGTACTAGTAACAAGTCTTTCAGAATTCGCATTGATTTTTGAGAATTTTTTTACGCGGAGTATTGAAAGATTTTCTTCCATATAAAAAAATTAACACACATTGTATGATGAAATATCTTAAAAAATTGCCAAAAACAAATGCGAATTTTTAGAGACTTATAAATTAAATCATGTTATCTCGAAAATTTTCTCGAATTTTGAAAAATTTTCGAAAATGTTTTTGAAATTGGTTTGCATAGCTTCCGTTAAAATATTAACATCGGTTTTTTTAAATATGAAAATTAAAAATTGACAAAATATGAAAAAAATTTCCACTGCTCTTTTTTTGTTCGCTGCTGTTTATAAATACTTATATCAGCAATCATTATCTATATAATTTTTGTTCGTAGCGTCAAATTAATAAGGTGTCAATTTATGATGTGTACGATGCTGTGCTGATAAGCTTGATTGTGAGAAATTAAGTCATAACTGCAATCATTGCATACTTGCATTTGTATGTGCATGTATACATACATACATACATGCATACATACATAAATAGCAACATTTCTGGTTTTCCCAGTAAACATTGACAAGCGTTTGAGAAGAAACTTCATTTTCAAATCTCAAATCACAATTCCAAAAGGCTTCGTTTCTCGTGTTCTAAAACTAAAAAGTACATTTCTAAAATAGTTCTCAAGTTGCGAAATTTCATGTTCTCAAACTAATCTTAAAGTTGAGCAGAAGTAGGTGAGCCTCAATATGCACTTGTGAAATGCGTCTCAACTCTCACTCAATTATGTATTTTTTTATTTCTTTATAAGTATGCAAATTGAAGAAAGCTGGAAAAATAGTGATCTCTACTATTTTTCCAGCAGTAGAATAGAGGTCATTATTTTTCCAGCAGTGTTTCAGAGAAGTGCAAATCTATTTCAGAATACTTAACTTGAAAAAAAATCGTTCAATTGGAAAGAGCAATTTTGCACTAGACAAGGTTAGGTTGAACTGGCCGGTCAATGAGGACCTCACATAGACTGAATAAGTCCGTAATGTTACCAGAAGTTTGTTTTAACGACCAAACTGAAAATAACCAAATTATAAAATAACTCCGTCGTCTTGGCAAATACTAGAAGCTTCCTGGGACTTAAGCCACTTGCTGCTTCTAGATCTGACAGCTGTATCACTCCTAATAGCTGTAGTTTTAGCCTGGCAAGTGCAGGGCACGAGAACAGAACGTGCTCGATCGTTTCCCGCAAGTCCTACATCTGCTATCACTGACCAAGCCTAATTTAAGGGCATGTGACGCCAGAAGGCAGTGTCCAGTCAGAAAACCCGTCATGAGTCTACAGTCCTCTCTTTTTAATGAAAGAAGCAACTTTGTTAGTCTAAGGTTGTAAGATAAGCTCAGATGTATTTCAAATAAATTCAAATGTTTTTCAGAAGCGAGTAAAAAGAGTTTGAGCAGAAATCAAATATATATCAGACAATTATGAATGTTTTCCAGGAAAATTTAATGATTGTCTTTGAAATTAGTTCATTTTTCATTTTCAAAAAAAAAAAAATCAATTTTGCTTTAGAAAAGTTCATTTGTATTTCAACGAAATTTGAAAGAGTATCAACATAAATTTTGCTTCAAAATAGTACAAATGTATATAAGAAATGGTGAAATATATTTCAGTTGAGAGAAATAAATTATTTCAAAAAAAATTTTAATGTATTTCAGAAAATGTGAAACAGCTTTTGGAAATATTTACAGATTATTTTTGTAATTTGGTTAGCTTTTCATTTTCGTTATATGTGACTTGGAATCATAAAAGGAACCTATTGTGCGAAAACAAGTTTTCGAGAAAAACGCGTTTAAAGTTCTTGTTTAGCTTGACTCTTTGTAGCGGCCGGCCGTTGTGAACGAATTTTGTAATAAAAATTTAAGTAACTACCCGATAAGCTACAAACTTGAAATATAGTTCAAAACGCGATGACAATGCAATAATAAGACAAAAAATTTCCGTTAGGTGGCGCATGGATAGAAATATTTCAAAAATTCGTATTTGTGATCCGAATTGGCTTTAAATGCGATTTGAATGTAATAATCACTCAAAAAGTGAACAACGGTATTTCGCACAATAGGTCCCTTTTATGATTCCAGGTCACATATGTATATCAGAAAGAAGAAATTTTTCTTCAGGAATGTTAAAAGACTTTCGGTCAATTGTATTTTAGAAAACAGCAATTTTACTTCAGACATCTTCAAATGTTTTTCAAATATCTTTAAGAAAAATTTTTAAATTATTTTTGTGATTTGGTCAACTTTTCATTTAAAGCCAAATTTAATTTTTTATCAATTTAAAAAAAAATTTAAGATTATCTAAATCGTGTTTCAGTGTTTCTGAATTACATTTACGCCCAAATAAAATGCGTTAAATAAAATACATTTGAGGTTTTGTGAAAACATATAAAGCTTTCGGAATTGCATGTGGAAAAGGTATAAGTAGATACAACTAATAATGAAGGCAAGTACAAGCTTTAGCATAAATGAATAAGTTATCATTACATAATGTCGGAATGGACGTGATTCCGAGCAATATAGTGTAAGTCCGTTGGGAGGTTGGTTATGACACGTGTCTAATTAGTCATCTATCTAATTAACCGTCCTTCTAATTTGTTGTGAAAACGATAAACATACGCTGATCCTGATAATCTTGTTGAGCTCTGTTCATCTATGCATGTGAAAACTACTAAAATATGGTCTTGAAAGCGTGCACCAAATGTTGACTGACTAGGTGGAAGGAAAGGACGAGTCCTTGAATCTAAATTTTCTAATATACGATTTAATGAAGATTATGGAATAGTGGTTCTCTATCCTATGAATTCACTTGTAAGCCCAGTATGGCTGAAGGAGCCTCGAGGCTTATTAATTTGCGTAGATCTGAGAAGAAGAAGTTACTTTTTGTTGTGAATAGATTGTCTTAGGTATCAAGATTCTTGTAATTCTTAGCAAAATCTAGGTACAGACTTGCATGTGCTTCTAAAACCAAATGAAAATTTAACTTAATTTATTCAAGAAATTTGACTATTTATTTATCCATTCTTTATTCGCCACAAACAACACTCCAGCATTTTCCAACTACTCTTTAGAAAAGTTAAATTTACAATATGCGACTATCTACAGTAGAAAGAGTTTTGGTTTGAAAATAATTATTTGTTAAAATATTAAATTTCTAATGCGAAACGATGTTATAATTTAAATTAAAAACTAAAATTTCCTCAATGATGCGAAAATTTAACTTATTGCTAACTGGATTGTTATCTTATGGTAATTTTACACCAAAGGCATAGCTAAATATTTTTTTTATTTCCACAGTTGGTGTTTGATGTAATTTGTGTCATTTGCAAACGACTAAGTGACGCTGTGGTGTGAAACTGCGCAAATTAAGGTGTAATTTTGTACAATTTTTAAAAGAAGCAGTTTTCCGTCAGACTTTTTAGTTTTTGAATATGGCTCCAACTAAAAACTTCTAATGGTATTTCACAGTGCTGAGATACTTTTGCGAAAGCAGTAAGGAAGACAGGCCCAATTTAGCATGTTTACTTCGTAAAAACAAGCGAAAAATGATTCACTGCTTGCTCTGTGATCGCACGATATATAGGTGATCTAAACCGGTGGTCATACCCCCCAGCGGGTTATGGGGTTTAGAATATACCCGCAGCAGGTATGCCTGTCGTAAGAGTCGGCTAGTGTACCAAATTAATTTGAGGTGTTGTGTAGCGCAACCCTTTCAAGGCGTTGCCAGCGCAAAACATAGCTTCCCCAACCCAATTGTCAACCTCACAAAGCCGTGGCGAATCCTGTTACTTTAACAGCCGAGGCTGTGGCGTCCACAAGTTCCTCATGGGCTTAGGGGGTTGGAGGGCGGTATGGCCTTGAAGGTTTAATGTGGTCATACTAAATCGTTTCCGAGATGGTCGGGCTGGCAAAGGACCATCAACATCGATAACACTCCCCAAGGCCTTCGGAGAGTGTCTTTATTGCTACAACAACAACAACAACCAATGGTCATAAAAATTGAAACTGTGTCTGCTGGTAGGAGTAAAATTATTGAAATGGTAATGGTCTAGTCGTTGATTAACGAGCATTGAGGCAATATGTATGCACGCATATTTGTTAATATTAAAAAAATTATTCGTAAATATTCTATACAAATTTTAATTTATTGCTTGAGTCTAACAAAAAATTATAGTGAAATATATTGCTCATATTAAACAATTAAAATATTCTGTGCATGAGCGTTTTTGCAAAGCATCTTTTCGAAAATGCACTAATAAACAATAGCATCCTTCGCTGTTTATATTGTGGAATTCCACCAACACATACTAATTTTTTATGTAATAACTAAACCAAAACATACTCATATTGAGCACTCTCTTTCTGGAGAGTACAAATCTCAACATGTAAAATAATAACGACTTTTCCATTAAACGGTACCTTATAATATTCATATGCAGTTAACTTCATTATATGTGTATTACCTTTGCGTGCGTGAACTGAAGAACAATTACTTCTTGAACTTTCCGACCCACTTTTCAACAGCAATCAGCACAAATATTAAATTAACACTTAATACTACATTTTTTTATCTTCCTAAAATAATTCTAAAGATCTTCAAAATGAATAAATTAAATTTATTTCTTTTATCTTATTTTTGCTTAAATGTTAATTGCTATAATCCAATAAACTAGGTACACATCTGCGTAAAAACAAATGAGAGCAAATTTATTTATATATTTAACATAAATATGTATGAGTGTGAATGTGTAACGTGTGAAGCAAGTAGATTGAATTATCATAAATGCGATTGACATGCCCAGATAGCGGGACATGCAATTGCACTTTAATGGCATTTAAGGTGTGATTATTATTTATTTATGAAAAGCACTTAAACATACATACATCAAATCACATGCGAAGTGTTAAAAGTTTTTATTATAAATAAGAAAGAAAGTAAAGAGCATAAAAGTAACGCAAAAGTTTATAATTTTAAGTAAAATAAATGTGATGGGCAGATATGTATTTGAACTGATAGTAAATTTAGTATTCACGCAATAAATTCGAATATCAAGTGATGAAACTGTTTTTCACTCATGCAATTCAAATAGATGATTATTTTTATGAGGGCAAACGCGTACTCCGCGGTTTAGTTTGCGCAGGCGCGTATTCTTTATATAAAAACCACGCAAACGTTGATAGATAATAAAAAAAAAACAGAAATATGTAATGCATATTTATAATATTTATTTGCTACAAGCCAGTGGCATGCAGCCAAGTATTAGTACACAAACGCAATTTCAGCAGCACAGAGGAGACAAAAAAATGGTTATTATGTGAAATATTTAATAGCAATAATTAAAACAAACAAGGCGATGCCAACACTGCAAATAATTCTTGGACTAACTGGTGCGTTTCTTGTGCTTTCGGCACTTCTACTAGTTTACCATCAATCAAAACAGTTTATATCCAATCAACTGGCAAATTGAATACGACGCTGTCGCTTTGATTGGAATTTTCTAGCATTTACCTATATTTTAATCATTATCTTTATCTTTGTTAGGGCGGGTAGATTTAAAAATCGCTCATTGCTCTGTGAAAATCGTATTCTAGGGATCAAAATAAGAAACTTTGCCGAAGGAACCATACCTCTAAAACGAATTGTGATGTCCCCCTCTTTGGGTCGAACTTTTGGGTAGGGGCAATTTCAATTCTACCTGCTGTGTCTTGTGGTGGCTCAAAAAAAAAACAACACAAGCACTTTTACGATCTGCAATTGTGTCACAGTGATACCTTCATTTTTTAAAACGGTTGAATAAAAAACCCACACAACTATGTTTACGACATGCAAATGCATCAGAGTGATGCCTTGGTTTAAAAAGGGGGTTGTAAAAACGCTAATTTCTAATATTTTTTTTTAATTTCTTTTCTATTACTAAGTTAAATTCATTTTTTCATTTACATATGTTCTGACTAAATAAATTTCTAAAGAGAAAAATAAACTCCAAAAAGAAAAAACATAGGCATTTCAAAGTGGGATTTTTCAAAATTTGCAAGTTCGACCCAAAGGGGGGGACATCAGAATTCATTTTAGAGGTATGGTTCCTTCGGCAAAGTTTCTTATATTGATCCCTAGAATATGATTTTCATAGAGCAATAGGCGATTTTTTTGCCTCCCCACAAATCGACCCGGCCTAATGTTTATACATACATATCTATCTTTATTTTTATCTTTATCTTTATATTCATCTTTATTTTTATATTTATCTCTATATATCATTATCTTTATATTTATATCTATCTTTATTTTTATCTTTATCTTCACTTTCATCTTTGTCTTTATCTTTATTTTTATCTTTATCTTTATTGATATTGTTTTTGTTGCTTTTTATCTTTATCTGTATCTGTATCTGTATCTGTATATTTATCTTTATCTTTATATTTATCTTTATCTTTATTTTTATCTTTATCTTGATCTTGATCTTTATCTTTATCGTTGTCTTTATCTTTATCTTTATCTCCATCTTTATCTTCATCTTCATCTTTATCTTGATTTTGTCTTTATCTCTATCTTTGTCTTTATGGTTATCTTTATCTTTGTCTTTATCTTCAACTTTATCTTAATTTTGTCTTTATCTTTATCTTCATCTTTATCTCTATATTTATCTTTATCTTTATCTTTATCGTTGTCTTTATCTTTATCTTTATCTCCATCTTCATCTTCATCTTTATCTTGATTTTGTCTTTATCTTTGTCTTTGTCTTTATGGTTATCTTTATCTTTGTCTTTATCTTCAACTTTATCTTAATTTTGTCTTTATCTTTATCTTCATCTTTATCTCTATCTTTATCTTTATCTCTACCTTTATCTCAATTTTGTCTTTATCTTTATCTTTTTCTTCATCTTTTTTATTGTTATCCTTTTCTATATCTTTAACTTTATCGCAATCTTCATCTTTAAGTTTATCTATATCTATTTTAGACAAACTTTCTTTTGACTTTAAAGACTTTTTATCTAATTTTTTGATGTTGCTTTCCCTGGGACTTGAACCCAAGACCTTCGGTGTGGTAGACGTTGCGCGCTACCATGACACCAAGGCGGTTGCCAGTAGCAGTCGCAAAAACTGGCACTAGTGCCTTTCGCCGCAGGTTATAAATGTAAGAAATATGAGAGTGCCAAATGTGTTTTTGTTTAAAAGTCAAGGTGTCCGCTACTGCGCGCTGAACTGGCGAACAAGTGCAGCGGTTTCGGGTGGTTATGCGATGCTTTTACCGAATGCACAATATTGCATGCCACCAAACAAGAATCCGTTATACTTTATTGCTACTACACTTTAGTGTACATACATTCATACATGCTGTGCGCTTAGGGTGCATAACCTGTGGCTGCGTGGCATAAGAAACTGAACGAGACAAACAAAAATAATAACAATAAACTATCAAAAAAACTTTTATTCACGAGACGACAACGTCCTCCGCCTGAAGTATTGAAGTGTTTTTAATTTGGAGCAGGTGTAATATTTGCCCTGCTACATTTGGTTGGGGATTAGCGAACGCAGACGGCTAACGCGAAGCTATAAGTAGGAACTGCGTGGCTAGCAGACAATTGGAGCGGACAGCGCGCGAACAAGCTGAGTGCATGAAAAGATAGTGACTAGTTGCTTACAGCTGGAGTTGTGGCACGAAAGCATACAAAAAACTCGTACTAAATATGTGGCACGCGCCAAAAACTGACTAACCTTTAATGTATGTGTGAATGTGTTTTTTACGAATGTTTCCATTATTTTGTTATTATGAACTTTTCTTTTAAAATTTGTTAATTTTCATTTTTGCTGTCCGTTACAGTGGGAAAGTAAGAAATAGCATACTCGAGAAAAACAACTATTTACAGGTACATATTTTAATTGTAAATGAGTTAGGTTTGTATTTCCACTCCGGGAACGGCTCTAGTGAACTCGGTGCAATTTTTCGGGTGGTCTTACAGGGTTGGCACTGCTTTGAAATTATTTAAAAAAATAAAAGAAATATATCAATGCAAGTATCAAAAAAAATGTATTTTAAATTTTTTTTAATATATTTTTGTTGGGGTTGCCACCTAATAGATATTGTGACGAATATTAATGACACTAAGTGATACTCACATCACTAATTGATACTAAATAAATAAGGCCACAAAACAATAAAACAAGCAGTTATTTGTATCTATATAAACGAATCAATCATTATGTCTACACATATGTACGTACTCGCAGCTGTGAGAACCGCACACACACATGCATATATCTGAGATACTCCCAAAAGTAGGCAATCATCGGTGGAAATATCACTCACATATACACGCGCATATGAGAATCTATAACTGCATCTGTAGTTATAGCTGGCAATTTTATAGGTGGTAAACAAGTAGCAAATTCGGGAAATAGAAACGCCTAGAAATTTGTCAACGAGGAAACCAAAGAGTATAAAAGCAACACCAGCTTAGGCATGGGGAATCAGTTTGATTTAAGCACGCTATCTGTCGAGAAGTTGAAGTGTTATTGTGAAGTGCTTTAATAAAGGTCATTTTGCATTATTGAATAGTGGAGTTATTTATTTAACAGTTTAGTGATTTGAACGTTAGTAGAAGGTTGCAAGTAAGAAAAATTGCACGAAATTCGTTACAATATGTATATTTGCATATTTCAATACATTTATGTATATGCAATACTATCTTGGAAACGATTACGAAATTATTATTTTATACCGCTGAAGCATTATACTGTTAGCACTGCTACCTAGACGTTGCCATTAATATTAATTGAAGAGGGCTGCCACCTATTTACAGATTTTTCAAAAATTTATTTATCATACTAATATGGGACAAAAAGGAATCCTTAAAAATTTTAAATTTTTTTTAAACAGCCTAATGTATACAGAGCAGCGAATACGGAAATATATTCAAATGCTACTAAAAAAGTATATCAATTATCTTCTTCTTTTATCTATTTACTTTCTAAAATTATTGTAAGAAATGCAATAAATTCTATAACTAAAAGCGTTCGGATTGTCGGTAACAAATCGATAACACGCCGATACCAAATTGCTAAAACTCCGATAAGAAGTTATAGATTTAAAAAAACGACAAATTTTAGATAAAAAATTAATGAATTTTCCATAACAAAAAAAGTAGCTCTGTTGTGGAATCGACGCCATGCAGATAACACTAATAGTTTGTCGATAACTTTTCGGTAAGCATATCGATAAATTTTTGATAACGCAGTGTTAGCTTGTCTATAACTTTTTGGTAACTTAGCGATAACTGTTTAACGAATAATCGATAGTACAGCGATTAATTTCCGATAACAAACCGATAACCCTTCCATAAAAAAGCATTAACTCACTGATAAACTTTATTTTTGATAGCAAATATTAAACACTTATTAACAAATCGATAACTCGTCTATACCTCGTCGATAATACAGCTAAAACAAAACGATAACACATCGCTAACAAACTGCCCTTTTACAAGTTTTTACTGCCATTTTTGTGTTTTCAGCTGTATTTGCAAATAATTTGTTTGTACAAAAAATTAAAATTATTTTCAAAACGCAAAATTTCTAAATTTATGTATGATACTTTTCCACCCACAACTGTACACTGGAACGCATCTTTTCACTTTCGACAACATTGGCGCATAATTGCTGCGGGAAGCAATAACTAATGTTGAGAAAAGAAGAGCGTAAGAAACAAACAAAGAAGCGCCCTTGTCGGCAAGGATCACCTACAACTTATTCGTGGCGGATGGGGCAGGTGTAATATTTTTTTGTTTTTTCATATTTACATTTTTATGCTACTTTAAAGAGTTTTTCATCTTTCTTTGTTATCCGTAACGTGCAGTGTAGTAGCAGTAGTGTCTGCGCGAGACGTAAGAAGGGCACCTCAATAAGGACTTAGTGCAGTGCATTTCATTACGAAATGCGTTGTGTTGCATCGCGGCTAAGAGGGTTGGGATACACAAATATCTTACTTTTAAGAAAATATTTGACAGAAAAATGAGTTAGTAGCATTAAGCGGTTAACGGCAAGCAGATGCGGCGGCGTTACATTACATGCCACACATCTTTTAAAAGGTGGCAAGCGGCAAGTAGTTGAAATGTTGTAAATTTGGTTTAAGGGTAATTCATTTTCTTCGTTTCTTTTGGCGTTTTATTTTATTTCATTTTCATTATTTATGATTGATGACTGCGCATAGCGGATGCAGCTGAACTTTGACCTACTGCTCAAGTAAAGGAAGGAAAAGAAACTTTAATTGCTTTAAGCGCTTTAATTTATATTTATCCTTTTCCTTTTGCTGTACGCTAACACCTAAATTGCTGCTATGAAATCTTGAATCCGAAATTCTCACTCAGCGCATTCTCTAATCAACTGGCGGCGTGTCACCAGCAAATCTCGCACGATAAGAATCTCATTTGTGGCAAAACTAAAGCACATTCACACTCATTCACTCAATATGTTTGTTTATGTGTGTATGCCACAATTTCGCATTTTACATTTGCTGATATTGCATTGTATGCCATCGCTTTTATTTCGTTTCTTCATTCGTTACATTTCAGTCGACTGACACTTTAATCCTTTGGCAGGGATTTTGATTTGTGCACTCTGATAAGGTTGGCTAACACAATTCGAGTGTGCTACGGGTATAATCTGTGTATGTATGTTAAGCGCAAGTACATTCGCACCAGATTTAAGTACTATAAGATTGTCGCCATTATATTTGGAACAAAAGGCTTGATGGTCGAGCGCAACACAAAAAAAAAAAAAAACATACAAACAAAAACATAATAAAATGTGAAAATCGAAACCAAAGTGTGAATTTAATTTTCGAAAAAGCCTCACTGTTTTTCTTCTATATAATCGCGTTTGCTTTGTCTGCTATTGCTGTCTCTTTTCTTTTTTGTATCATTGGTCATTGGTGTTGCGTTAATGTACGAGATCTTTGTCAATTTGGTACTCAGCCCTTTCATTTTTATCCTTTCTCTTGCGTAATATTTCCAAATGTGATTGTAGATATATGTCATGTAACAAAATGCAATCCTTTCAACAATTTCAATTTTGCTACAGTTTTTAATTACATTCTCTAATGGATTTTTTTTTCAGTTTTTGTCTCCTATTCGTATCCGAAAAAACTAAATTCTATGGTGCACTCGCTCGTTAGTTGGTGTCAGTGTTTCGTAGCTCATAAATACCTTCAACTAGCTTCTACAGGGACCGACTTCGATAGTTATTTTATTTGGTATTTCAATTTCCAATGTCAGAAAGCTCTCTGGGACTCTATCTAGCTCCCAACAAACAAAAAAAATCGTTGATAGTTGCTGTCATTTTTATTGACTTTTTTGGCAGCAGCGGTGGTGCGTTATTCGTCCACTACACCGAAAAGCCTGGGTTCCACTTCGGGGCAAAACATAAAAAATTCAGAAATAAGGGGTTTCAATTAGAATACTTTTTTTCTAAGCGGGTTTGCCTCTTGGCAGTGATTTGGCAAACAGTTCGAGTGTCTTTTTGCCTTGAAAAGCTTTTCATTGAAAGCTCATCTATCTTGCAGATGCTGTTCGGAGTCAGCGTAAAAGACGTAGGTCCCGTCCCGCCAATTTGTAGGATAAAATTAAAAACTCGCACGACGCAGAAGGAGCTCGGCCTAAATTCTCTTCGGAAGTGTTTCGCGCCTTGTATTTATTTGTTGTCAGATGACTTCACTAGCTAAGTTTCTTGAGAATCCTTAGTTAAAAGCCCTTTTATTTCATAGATAGTTTTGACGGAAATAAAATGTGTAGAAAGAAACCTCGAAAATCCTAAAATTGTGTGTCTCAAGTAGGGATCAGATGGTAATTTTTGAGGTAGTTTCATGATTCGTATTGTTTTCGGCAACATTTGAGGTGAGTTCATTTTGAGATGAATTCTGAATCACTTCAGAAAAATTTCATTTTAATTTCGGAGTTGTTTCGGAACAACTTTCACAGTACAAAATAGGGCAATATTTTGGGTAAAAACCAAGTATGAACTATTTTCGGGCTTGTTAGGGATTTCTTAAGAATTGTTTCGTTAGATTCCTCCTGGAATAAAGTGATAGAAATTTTATAATTTTAAAATCACCACCTTGAAATATTTTCGAATCATACCCCTTTTAAAACTTCGGAACCATTTCTGAATTTTTACAGAACGATTTCGGAGTAAGTACGTAATTGATGACGAAAGTCACTTTAAGGCAATTTCAATTAAATTTAAGTTCGAAAGAATAGTATTTTTTTTTAATTAATTCTTATTTTTGTAAATTTTTCAAGAAAAGAAAAAATATATTTCTATATATTTTTTAATAAAACCGTTAAAATTTTGCTTTTTTGGTTATTTTTGACTTTTTAAAAACTATAAAAATAACGGTTAAAATCTTACTTAAATATTTTGGTCAAAAATAACAGTTCAAACTTTGTTTATACATATATTTTTTAACAAAAATAATAAAATAAATAATTAGGCTTTACAATTACTTCACAACTATTAGATCAACTGTAAAATAAAAGTGAATTTATTACTAATACTTTACGACTTAAAATAGATACAAAATTTAAATTTTACGAGGGTGGAAGATTTTGACTGAAATATAAAAAAAACACTTAAACAAATTTTTTAACAAAATAAATTTAAAATTTACTTATTTAATTTTTTTAATTATTAATAATTAAATTTCTTTCCTTTTTTTGCTTAAATACATATTTGTTATAGTTCCTGCCTGCTCTCATCCAATCCCTGTTGCTGCTTTTTTCTTCTTTCAATTGCATTTGTCTGCAGCCACAATTTCATTTACGAATAGCTCTTATCGCGATTTTCTTACTTTCTCTTTGAATTTTATTTCATCTGAACGATTTTGAACTTTTTTTTCATTTACGCTTTGTACTTTTCTCTTTCTTTACTTGTATGTTTTCTCAATCCCGATCTATCTTTTTATCCATTTGTGCGCTCTATCACATTCAAATGAGATTTCATCAAATGATAATTCGATAAAAGGGCTTTTATATGCTCCAGCGCAGTTATATATGCAAGAAATTGTTCAAAACTAAGTATACATATACATAACTATATGTGGATGTGTGTATGTATGAATCTGTGTTTGGTTCAGGATCCACTTGCACAAAGGTTCCGCTTTACACTTTATAAATTTTTAAGTACATATTTCAGTGTTCATCAGAAGCTGCACAAATCCATTTCATTAACGTTTACAATCCGTTTTCTTTCTTTTATATGTTCCACTTGGGAGTATTAGAAAATCTGTCAGCTTTTTTTTTTGGATTCATATTTTTTTTCTCTGCCCGTCAAATTGTTACTCAAAGAGCCTTTGTTTGCTTACAATCATACATGTTGCCCATCCATATTTTTCTTTTACACTTTTTCCCCCCTTGCATATATATCTCACTTCCTTTTTCATTTTCAGCTTATAAATGTTTTAATTTTGTGTCGACTTCATTTCACTAATTGAAATGCATTTACTCGATTTTTTTGCCGCCTTTGATGACACGTACCCAGTCTCTTTGGTCTGTAAGCGTTGGCTGATTATCTCAGGTGCAGCCAATATTTGTTGACACATTTTAACCAAATTAAATACTTACATTGAATGGATGCTTTTCAAAATAAGTATGAGATTAAAGATAACTAAAGGGTGTGAAATGTTATTGTAGTGTCAATCCCAATTGAAAGTCATCTCACTTAGTTTAACTGGAGAACATTTTCATTACAATGTTAGCAGGGACACTGGTGAGAGATTAGATAGAGACATATCTCTGCGATTTAAGATGACTGAATAATGTTGAAGGGGAACTAAATCTCTAAATATCTTCGATATAAAGAAGTTTTACTTGGTGCTGCGGTTCGTATTGGAAGGAACGACTGAATAGAAAATTTTTGTTTAGGAAATGACAATCCAAGCTTGACAAACTCCCAAACTTTCCGGCTTGAAGAAAACATAACGGCTGTTTTCTGCAATAGGATCATATCTTGTATAAATTATGTCAATTAAAATTAGTACCTTGGCCCATAGAATCCAAGCGATTATTGGGCCAAAAAGGTAAGGCTTTGTAGATTAAGAAAAAAAAGGTAAAATTTTCAACATATAATTTTGTTTATCATTTTAGCGATCAGTTCTCTCACGAAAGTATCGTTTGAAAGTTCTTATGAAATTAAATTTTGTAGATCGCAATAATGTAAAAGTTTTGCAGAAAAATATTTCACGCAACATTTCACTAATTATGTTCTGGGCATCTGACACGAAGAGGGAACAACAAAGGACAAGGCTTATTGAATTTACTTAGTGTTTTCAATTGCATCAAAACCAAACTTGGGACGTTTGGCTCATTTTTAGCTGATTTTGGAGTTCAAAATGATTATATTGCCTTTCCTGCGCTGCTAGCCTGATATGAGGCTGAAACTCAAGTATGAGTCCGATAAACTCTTAATTGATATATAAACGACACATATTTCATTACTCATAAGATTCTAACTGGACTGTTTCCGTTGTCATGTATGTGATTTATTGGCATCATATACTGCGAATTTTTAGTTCTAATATAACATTATTGTTGAACATTTAGGATTGATTTTTTATAGATTTCTGCTGACATCCCTTTTAAACGCTGCAGCGACTATCCGGAAGCAAAGACCATGACCATGTCAATCATAATTATATTTTTGAGGTTCATGTGTCTCACATTTTTCGGAACCCTATCGGATTCGTAATCATTAGTGCTCCGAAAATCTATGTGAGGATGTATCTAAAGTGTTCATTGTTGTTATTGTATTAAGATAGCTTCGTCCTATTCAATGGGTGCGACCACTCAAAAATTGTCATCAAAGTCCTATAACGGGAGTAAAAGTAAACTAGCAGTTTTAACAGGGGTGGATCATAGGAACGTTGCTGTGAGAGGCGTAGGTTCCACATTACAATTGAAAATATGGTTAGTGTCATGTGGCGACACACAGCATGCAGCACTCACATTACGTATGTTGGGATTCTGGACTTGCATAAAACAGCGAAAAATGCGGCAAAGCACCTTTCTCTATGCAGTCTTGCTTTTATTGGGGAATAAAATTTCTAATAAAAGTTCTTTTATTATACAATTTTCATGTATATAGTAAAAAGTTGTGTTTGGTATCTTTCGACTTTTTTCGTTTCTATTCAGACCCAACCTACATAAAGACTCGCCCAAGCGGCATCAAAAGCGCTGACAAACGCCACGTTGTGCCACAAAAAAAACAGTCATAAATCTATAATAAAACATACACAGAAAAAATCACCAAAAACCGCAACTTCAACCACGGTAACAAATAACAAAAACTACCAGTTTAACAAAAATAAAAAAGATCTCAAAAAAAAAAAAAAAAAAAAAAATACATGTCTACCAAATAAAATGAGTAATAAAAGCAAATACTTATGAGCTTTTTTGTTTGTTACAATTGCTGTTGTTATTATAATTCGTTTAAAAATCAGTGAGCGCGCAAGCAAAGCTTTAAATGACAGATCAAAGTGATTTCGCCGAATGTTTATATAAATATATATATATATATATATACCCACATGAATAAAAGCACACGTGCAAATAAAAAACAAAAACATACATACGAATACCTTATAAAAAATAGGTAAAATAATCTGAAGAATTAAGAAAAAGAACTTAACTTTGGTCAGTTCTTTATGTATGTATGTATGTGTTTGTTAGCATATTTGCTTTCAACGATTTAAATCGTAGCGGAATAACTAAAATATGTGAATACATTTGGACAACTAAATAATTGCTTTACCGTTTGATCAGCCTGCGGAAAATGATTCAATTTTCTTATTTATTTATTGCTATTTCTTTTGGAGCGCTGACATATTAAAAGCATTTGACAGCCAGCCGCTCCAACTTTGACAACGTCATCTCTTAAGTGGCGCACTTTGTGTCTTCACAACGCCGCCGCCCATTGAGACTAAATAAAAAAGAGTTACAATTTGCTTTAGCTAAATACTGCTCAGATTGGTTTAGCGCAAATAGTAGCAAACACATTAACAGCAGCTGGCAGGCAAAGCCAACCCCTCTCTATGAGCCTATCATAGCGCAGCGCTCATGGCATGTGGTAGCCAAAAGTGGCTGACAGCTAGCAGCTAATGTACGATATATATTTAACTAGGCAAGCGCAGCGCACAGTGCTATATAACGGCCAAAGTAAATAAAATGGAAGTGATTATTGGTCCGGATATGTTTTTTATAGTCCAGAATTAGGTGAGACGTAGATAAGCAGGAAAAAAGATTAAGAAAAATGCTAAAAAAAAGTTTTGGAAATTTGTGTACTGAATTTTCCGGACGAATGGTACAGCCAAATAAAATACCGCTTATCGTTTTTTTTTCATATTAAAAAAAAAAAAACTAATTCATAAAATATTTTTTTTACAAATGAAATTTACTTTATTTTTTTTTATTGAATATCTTATTTTGTCAAGATATTAATTTGAATATGATATCTCCAATCGTTTTTTTTTTTTTTTTTCAAATTAAAAAAAAGCAAAAATTCATAGTACGTTCGTTTACAAATAAAGCTTATTTAATTTTTTTAATAATTTTTTTTTTTTAATTTTAGGACGAATGGGACAGCCAAATAAAATACCGCTAATCGTTTTTTTTTTTCATATTAAAAAAAAAAACATTAATCCATAAAATATTTTTTTACAAATGAAATTTACTTTATTTTTTTTTTTTTTATTGAATATATATTTTTTCTTATTTTATCAAGATATTTATTTGAGTACGATATCTCCAATCGTTTTTTTTTTTTTTTTCAAATTAAAAAAAAGCAAAAATTCATAGTACGTTGTTTTACAAATAAAGCTTATTTAATATTAATAGAAAGATATTATTCGGTATTTGGTTTATCAGTGTCAAAAGCAAATATATATATATAAATTTATAGTTTTTTTTCCACATCTAGGTATCTAAATTTTTTTTTTAACTTGAAAAAAGAACTGAGAATTCAAAAAATATTCTTAGAATAAAATTTTTATTTGGCTAAACAAATTTTTTTCTTAAAAGTAAAATCAACCCCAGTTAATGGGAACTAGAGCTTACGATTTCACGAACATGTCCGAAAAGAGATTTCTCGCGAGATTCTCGAATTGCTCGTAAGGCTTGTGAGATTCTCGAATCTCGAATTACTCATAAGGCTCGTGAGATTCTCGAATCTCGAATTACTCCTAAGGCTTGCGAGCTTCTCGACATTCAACTTAATCGATTCATTGGCTGTTTTATATAGAGCTTACGATTTCTTCTGGAGCACAAGCCAAAATGTCCGCAAAACCACAAGTAAAAAAGAATAGAATATTGCCAATGCAGCGATTGAATTGAAAGTCGAGAAGATCGCGAGTATTACGAGTAATTCGAGACTCGAGAAGCCGTGTTCTTGATGTCTCGTTGAAAAATAAAATATTGCGAACAAAATTATATGTATAATAAATATGGTTTTGAGTTAAATCTCATTGATGTATTATTTATAATCAGCAAAAAAGTCACAAGTAAAAAAAAAACAAGTGTATAAATATATTTTTATACTCAGTTGAGCAGAGCTCACAGAGTATATTAAGTTTGATTGGATAACGGTTGGTTGTACATATATAAAGGAATCGAGATAGATATAGACTTCCATATATCAAAATAATCAGGATCGAAAAAAAATTTGATTGAGCCATGTCCGTCCGTCCGTCCGTCCGTCCGTCCGTCCGTCCGTCCGTCCGTCCGTCCGTCCGTCCGTTAACACGATAACTTGAGTAAATTTTGAGGTATCTTGATGAAATTTGGTATGTAGGTTCCTGAGCACTCATCTCAGATCGCTATTTAAAATGAACGATATCGGACTGTAACCACGCCCACTTTTTCGATATCGAAAATTTCGAAAAACCGAAAAAGTGCGATAACTCATTACAAAAGACAGATAAAGCGACGAAACTTGGTAGATGGGTTGATGTTATGACGCAGAATAGAAAATTAGTAAGATTTTGGACAATGGGCGTGGCCCCGCCCACTTTTACAAGAAGGTAATTTAAAAGTTTTGCAAGCTGTAATTTGGCAGTCGTTGAAGATATCATGATGAAATTTGGCAGGAACGTTACTACTATTACTCTATATGTGCTAAATAAAAATTAGCAAAATTGGATTAAGAACACGCCCACTTTTTAAAAAAAAATTTTTTTAATTCGAATTTTAACAAAAAATTTAATATCTTTACTGTATATAAGTAAATTAAGTCAAAATTCAACTCCAGTAATGATATGATGCAACAAAATACAAAAATAAAAGAAAATTTGAAAATGGGCGTGGCTCCGCCCATTTTCATTTAGTTTGTCTAGAATACTTTTATTGCCATAAGTCGAACAAAAATTTACCAATCCTTCTCAAATTTGGTAGGAGCATAGATTCTATGACGGTAACTGTTCTCTGTGAAAATGGGCGAAATCGGTGGAAGCCACGCCCAGTTTTTATACACAGTCTACCGTCTGTCCTTCCGCTCGGCCATTAACACAATAACTTGAGCAAAATCCGATATATCTTTACTAAGCTTAGCCCACGTACTTACCTGAGCTCGCTTTTTCTTGGTATAAAAAATGGGCGAAATCTGACCATAACCACGCCCACTTTATCGATATCGAAAATTACGAAAAATGAAAAAAATGCCATAATTCTATACCAAATACGAAAAAAGGGATGAAACATGGTAACTGGATTGGTTTGTTGACGCAAAATATAACTTTGGAAAAATCTTTGTAAAATGGGTGTGACACCTAACATATTAAGTAGAAGAAAATGAAAAAGTTCTACAAGGCGAAATCAACAGCCCTTGGAATCTTGGCAGGAATACTGTTAGTGGTATTGCATATATAAATAAATTAGCAGTACCCGACAGATGATTTTCTGGATCACCTGGTCCACATTTTGGTGGATATCACGAGAACGCCTCCACATATACATCTAAGGGCCACTCGCTTTTAAAACCCTCATTAATACCTTTAATTTGATATCCATATCGTACAAAAACATACCAGAGTCACCCCTGTCCCACCCTAATGGCGATATCTCGAAAAGGCGTCCACCTATAGAACTAATGCCCCCTCTCTCTTAAAATGCTCAGTAACACCTTTCGTTTGATACCCATATCGTACAAACATTCTAGAGTAACCCCTGGCCCACCCTAATGGCGATATCTCGAAAAGGCGTCCACCTATAGACCTAGTGTCCACTCCCTCTTAAAATGCTCAGTAACACCTTTCGTTTGATACCCATATCGTACAAACATTCTAGAGTCACCCCTGGGCCACCCTAATGGTAATATCTCGAAAAGGCGTCCACCTATAGACCTAATGCCCACTCCCTCTTAAAATGCTCAGTAACAGCTTTCGTTTGATACCCATATCGTACAAACATTCTAGAGTCACACCTGGCCCACCCTAATGGCGATATTTCGAAAAGGCGTCCACCTATAGAACTAAGGATTACTCCCTTTTAAAATACTCATTACCACCTTTCATTTGATACCCATATCGTACAAACACATTCTAGAGTCACCCTGGCCCACCCTAATGGCGATATCTCGAAAAGGCGTCCACCTATAGACCTAATATCCACTCCCTCTTAAAATGCTCAGTAACACCTTTCGTTTGATACCCATATCGTACAAACATTCTAGAGTCACCCCTGGCCCACCCTAATGGCGATATCTCGAAAAGGCGTCCACCTATAGACCTAATGTACACTCCCTCTTAAAATGCTCAGTAACACCTTTCGATTGATACCCATATCATACAAACATTCTAGAGTCACCCCTGTCCCACCCTAATGGCGATATCTCGAAAAGGCGTCCACCTATAGACCTAATGCCCACTCCCTCTTAAAATGCTCAGTAACACCTTTCGTTTGATACCCATATCGTACAAACATTCTAGAGTCACACCTGGCCCACCCTAATGGCGATATCTCGAAAAGGCGTCCACCTATAGAACTAAGGATTACTCCCTTTTAAAATACTCATTACCACCTTTCATTTGATACCCATATCGTACAAACACATTCTAGAGTCACCCTGGCCCACCCTAATGGCGATATCTCGAAAAGGCGTCCACCTATAGACCTAATGCCCACTCCCTCTTAAAATGCTCAGTAACACCTTTCGTTTGATACCCATACCGTACAAACATTCTAGAGTCACCCTTGGTCCAGCTTTATGGCGATATCTCGAAAAGGCGTCCACCTATAGAACTAAGGATTACTCCCTTTTAAAATACTCATTACCACCTTTCATTTGATACCCATATCGTACAAACACATTCTAGAGTCACCCTGGCCCACCCTAATGGCGATATCTCGAAAAGGCGTCCACCTATAGACCTAATGCCCACTCCCTCTTAAAATGCTCAGTAACACCTTTCGTTTGATACCCATATCGTACAAACATTCTAGAGTCACCCTTGGTCCACCTTTATGGCGATATCTCGAAAAGGCGTCCACCTATAGAACTAAGGATTACTCCCTTTTAAAATACTCCTTACCACCTTTCATTTGATACCCATATCGTACAAACACATTCTAGAGTCACCCCTGGCCCACCCTAATGGCGATATCTCGAAAAGGCGTCCACCTATAGACCTAATGCCCACTCCCTCTTAAAATGCTCAGTAACGCCTTTCGTTTGATACCCATATCGTACAAACATTCTAGAGTCACCCCTGGCCCACCCTAATGGCGATATCTCGAAAGGGCGTCCACCTATAGACCTAATGCCCACTCCCTCTTAAAATGCTCAGTAACACCTTTCGTTTGATGCACATATCGTACAAACACATTCTAGAGTCACCGCTGGCCCACCCTAATGGCGATATCTCGAAAAGGCGCCCACCTATAGACCTAATGCCCACTCCCTCTTAAAATGCTCAGTAACACCTTTCGTTTGATACCCATACCGTACAAACATTCTAGAGTCACCCCTGGCCCACCCTAATGGCGATATCTCGAAAAGGCGTCCACCTATAGACCTAATGCCCACTCCCTCTTAAAATGCTCAGTAACACCTTTCATTTGATTCCCATATCGTACAAACACATTCTAGAGACACCCCTGGTCCACCTTTATGGCGATATCTCGAAACGGCGTCCACCTATGGAACTAAGGATCACTCCTTTTCAAAATACTCATTAACAGCTTTCATTTGATACCCATATCGTACAAACACATTATAGAATCACCCCTGGTCCACCTTAATGGGGACATCTCGAAAAGGCGTCCACCGATAGACCTAAGGCCCACTGCCTCTTAAAATGCTCAGTAACACCTTTCATTTGATACCCATATCGTACAAACAAATTCTAGAGTCAGCCCTGGTCTACCTTTATGGCGATATCCCTAAATGGCGTTCATCCATAGAACTATGGCCTATTCTCTCTTAAAATACTCTTTAATACCTTTCATTTGATACACATGTTATACAACCACATTCCAGGGTTACCCCAGATTGATTTTCCTTATTTTGTCTCCATAGCTCTCAACTGAGTATGTTATGTTCGGTTACACCCGAACTTAGCCTTCCTTACTTGTTATTTATATATTTATTTATTTATTACGACTCTAAGAGCCTAGTTCAAAACTTAAAAATATGATTGCATTAATTGACAATGTGTAATTAAACTAATTTTTCAATTAAAAAAAAAATTTAATTATGACACATGTATCACTACACTAATGCATTTAAATCTCAACGACTATATCATTTAATCGGCCTAGATTTGGTGTAGTCATACATACTGTCCATACAGCGATTAAGTAAGAATGTGGAGAAGCTCGCGAGATTTATGCGAACTTCCAGACGCGAGAATCTCGCGAGAAGTCGAATTATCGATTTCTCGGGTCTCGAAAATCTCGCTTGTCTTCGAGAAGAAATCGTAAGCTCTAATGGGAACATTAAAAATTAAATTATTCTGTATCTCACCTATCATGGTTTGAAAGGAAGACAAAACAGCAAAAAATATAAAAAAAAAAATAAAATTTAAATAAATGCAAGGCGCGATAACCTCCGAAGAGATCTAAGGCCGAGCTTCTCTTTCAATTTGCGTCGTGCTCCTCTTGATTTTCCTTACAAATTAGTCGGGTGGGACGTACATGTTTTATACCGACTTCGAACGGCATCTGCAAGACAGATGAGTTTTCACTGAGATCTTTTCATGGCAGAAATACACTCGGAGGGGCAAAATTTACTTAATTTTGTTTTGAGCATTTTTTTTTAATTTTGTCAAGATATTAATTTGAATACAACAGAAAAAAATTATTCCGTATCTGATTTAACAGTGACAAAAACACATATATATTTATTGTTTTTTTTTTCCACAACTAGATATCTAAATTTTTTTTTACACGGAAAAAAGAATTTGAAAAAGGTGCCTTGAATATAAATTTTGTTTGACAAAGAAATTCTTTTAATAATTTTTTAATTTATTTTTTAAACAAAATAAACCCAAATTCATAGGAACATTATGAAAATCAATTATTCGGTATCTCCCTATCGTGAGACCCCGATTTTTTAGTCAATAATCTTTTTTTATTATTCAGAACGGTCCCAAAGCATTGTCTTTCACAACGACGTACTTGCTCGAGATGATCCTAAAAAACTAATAAATTGGAAAAGAGCGGGCAGTAGAGGTTGAAATTATATATTTTGTGCTTTATATATATTTTAGGTAAAGTTGATCAAAACCGATTGTTAGGTAATTGTCGTATATGTTAGCATAGGAAATAACAAATATACCCTGCTTTGTTCATTTTTGTTCAGCTAGCGAGGTTTAATCGACCACTATGCAGCGGCGCGTCCAATGAGGCAAACGATAGAAGGAAGCGCAGTGCCTTTTACATACATGCCAAGCGTTTGTTAGTTTTTCTTTGAAGGAAATAAAACTTTGTTGCTTTTATTTACTACATCATGGCTTTTCGCCTGCTTACGCCGCTGCTGCGCCGTGAGTGACATAATTAATTGAGTTGGTTGGTAAAAGCGATAGCCACTGTTACTGATAATGCACTCACACACACACATAAATGCAATTGCCGCGCATGTGTACTCGGCTTCATATTTCTTTGTTTGTATGTAGATAAGTATGTTTGTATCAAAGGCGGCTTTTGCTGTGGTTTCATTTGCTGCCGGCGATTGAAGACATGACATTTGAATGACAGATTCAAGACGTGCGATTGAGGTGATCGTTAGACATGCATGTCGACATGGAAATACGCGTTCTAAGTGATCGTATATTCATTCACAAGTGTATGTAGAAAAATACATGTGTGTATGTGCATCTCATTTGGACAGGTGAGAGAACTCAACTAAATGTTAAGTCTTTGACTTTGACAACGCCGACGACAGCACCTGAAGTTAATGAGCTCAGTAAATGTTGGGAGATTGAGGTTTGGCACTTACTTGCAGGTAAACGTAGTAAGATTTTGTAACGCCATCAGGTAGGGTACTCAGAATTCGGACTGTATGTAGTGTTCAAGGCTCAATTTCGGAAATCCCCGAACTGAATTACTGAAAAATGTGAATTTGTTATTCACCAACTTACTATTCAGCTATTTTTTTCAATATGTGTGTCACACCATATCAAAAATTTGAAATAAGTTCATTATCAGACATACTTTTGAGGGAGCGTTAGCCTAGAAAAGTTGTGCGCCTTACGTCGCGTTTTTCATTTGATTGTTTGTTTGCTACTGACAATTATAATTGTTGTCTCGCTCTCGTATAGGTGTCAAACTCTAATATTCTCCAAGCCAGCTCGACAAACCATACTCAGCCATTACTTGAAGTGAAGCAATATTGAGAGAACACAATGTTTTAGGCGTATGATGATATATGAAAAAGGGTGTTAACTCTTTATTCTATGGCTAGTTCTCGTAAAAATCCATACGTGATAAAGATATGAAAAAGTATCATGAATAATAATAAGAACGACGTAAGACGAGACTATAAATAATATGTGAAACAATAAGAAAACAAAGCCAACAATGGCAAAAAACAAGTGCAAAGACAAAAGCAACTAGCAATAACAGATAAAGTTAACAAGTCGCCAGACAACACAAGTTGAACGTAATGATGATGCAAAATGTCTTATTATTTATTATCTAAATCTTATAAAATTGCATACATATGAAACTGCTTGCTTAGAAGACAGTAAAGTGAGCACCTATGAAGGTGTGAGGCTTTGAAAAATATGGTAGCAAGGCAAACGATCACAAGTACCCAGAACAATGCAACAGCGAAGTCGCAAAAGTTCAAAGAAAAGTTAAAGCAGATGTGCAACATTGCAACAATAGGTGGCGTACGAGTGTAGGCAAAAGTAGATGGGCAAAGTGTTAGGTGTGAATTAAACGTGGCGAGAAATGCAAAAATGCATTGCATATATGCATGCTTATGTGTTGATTATGTTTAAAGAAATTTATTGCGCTGCAGAGATAAGCAAAAAAAAATATATATAAATTTAAGTTTGCCAAATAGGCATAGAACAATCTATTGTTGTGTTATAAAAAAGTGTTTTATATGTAGTTTACAGCTGTTTTTTCTGCGTCTGCTTTTGCTGGTAGTAAATCATGACAAACGCCTAAAAAAAGAACACTCCCATATAAAGTTGCTGCTCGCATTGTGTCATAGCAACCGCATTTGAAACTTATGTGCATATATACATATATGTATGTAATAAAGTAAACTTGTATTTTATGCATTTGTGTATACTACACGTTTGTAAGCCTTTTTTAAACATGTTGTTAGTACGCTTGGCATGTTGCATTTTGCTCAAGCGTTATTGTATGTGTTGCCAAAATGTCAACAACTTTGCAAACTTTATTTAAAGTTTTTTTTTGTTTCATTTTTATGAACATATGTACATACGCATATGTGTAAATTTACAGGTTTTTATTATTAGCATACAAACTTTTCCAGTTGTTGCTTTTTTCGCATAGTGCAGTGTGTTTTCTATGCGAAAATTTATGCCAGTTGAGTCACAGAAGTGTTGTTGTGCTGTAAACAAACAAGGGAGTAAAACACAATATGTATACTAAATAAACAATGCATATGTTTATTTAGGTGGTGGTATCGCTTTCAAGAAATATATTTTTTCATTGCCGTGCCTGAAATTTGTATTGGTCACAGATAAAATATTTAACCAAATTTCCCCGTCACTGCCCCTTTCTCTCTCTGCCACTCCCAAATCCATTTTTAACCTAATTTTTCCACTCATTCTCCCTCCCGAGATATTTTTCCCCTCTGTCACTCGCACATCTATTCTCCTGTCCCCACTTCCTTTGTATACGTAATTACTTTACTTAATATTGCTCATCTATATAGCAAATATTGAAAGCTTGTCTCTGAAGGCCCGAAGACATTCGACATTTACGTCGTTTTGGCGCTGATGTCACTTTGTAATAACGCACGCCGTAGTTTTCCTGCCACAAGGAACGGAAGAAAGCTCAAATTTTGATTTGCTTTTAATGATTAAATTTTAAAATAACAAATTTTGTCACATGAACCAAGGCGAATCCATCAAGGCGAATTAATCAATTCGCCGTGCAGAAGAATGTCAAGTCAAAAGAAAATTTTCATAGATTTCGATTATTGATGTACAAGGCGTTGTATGGAAAATTATAAAGAAGAAGCAATCAGCTGTTGGGATAACAACACCTGATACTGAATTCGCCTTGCCCACGAACAGGGAAATATTTTTCAAAAAAAAAAAAATAAGCAAAATAAAAAATAATAATAAATGGATTTCTCATACAATTTAGGACAATGGACAAAAGGGGCATTGACAGCGCATGGAAAAACGTAAGTTTTTGAACTCTTTTGCTGTTGCTTTGACGTTCCCGTTGCGTTGTCTGTGGATATAGAGCATATCATATTCATTTCGGAATTCATATTCATTTATAAATTTTGTATGTTTTTTCCATGGCGTATCTATACAAGGTGGTAGCAAAAAGTACTCATACCAATTCGCCGTGCAGCAGAATGTCAAATCAAAAAAGAAAACAGTGCTCTGAATTCATTTTAACTGACATCCTGCTATAGCAAATTTTGCTAGGAAAATCGCAATAACGAGCAATCAGCTGATAGGTAACACCACCTTATACTAAATTCTCCCTGGTTTTTTGCTAAGCTTTTTATATAAAAAATCAGATTTTTATATAGAATAGAGAAGGAAAATATCATTTGAAAGACACTAATGTAAATTTATTTCTGTGCCATTTTTGCCATATAACGCATGAACAACATTTAATAGGCGAATGAAAATAAGTAAAGCCTTCACAAACAAAATCTCAAAAGTGATTTTTAAAAGACCTAATATTTACACTTTATGAGACTAAAACTCTATGGACTACCAACTGCAATTTCGGTTTTTTAATTTAAAATATAAAATAATTTTTTTTTTATTATTATTATGAATTAATGAGCTTAACACCGGCTTATAATAATTGAATATTTAATTATTATGTTTTTCCAAGACAAACTGAAAAGAAAGAAAGAAACATTTACTGGCATATTGCGATGGTACCATTTCGAAAACCGCCACGAATTCATCGTAAGGCAATTTCGTAATGTTATCAAAGGTGTCACCGAGATTCGAACCGCGAATCACACGGTGAAACTGCAGTTGCCTTAACAGTTCGCGGTTCGAAATTGCCAGACGATGAATTCGTGGTGGTTGTCGAAATGGTACCATCGCAATATGCCAGTAAATTTTTCTTTCTTTCTTTTCAGTTTCTCATAGAAAAATATAATAATTGAACATTCAATTATTATGAGCCGGTGTTAAGCTCAGGAATTCTTAATAATAAGTACGAATTGAACACACCATTAAAACAAACAAACCTACATTTTTTTTTTTTTAGTTTCAAATTTTTCTGACTTTCCAAAAACAGCCAAAACGTAAAATCTTATATAAAATTTTAAGAGGGAAAAAATAAAATGCAGCCCACTCTACCTCCGTACATTTTTTACATCTTATATCCTCTCTGCTGGGTTATTATGTTAGGTACGTACATAGGTAAATCCCTACATATGTATTACCAATGACAATTTTCACATTCTGTGACATGTTGCATTTGTATGTACATAAAATTCTTTCTTTTTTTATTAGTGTTTGAAATTTTCTTCTTTGTATGTTATACGCAAGAACAACGCTGTGAAACATAGATGAAGGAAAAGCAAAAACATTTGCAAACAACTTTGCCAGCAGCATGAAAACATCGTTGCAAGCAAAACCCTAGCGCATGCAAGCAAAATTAAAACAAGAGGAAGAAAAACATGCCAAAGGGGAAATCGCTGTTAAAAAAGTGCTAAGTATTTAAAAAACAGGAAAACAAACAAAAAAACAAATGAATGCAAAACAGCTGGGAGAAGAACTGTGAATAGGGCGACAGGCCGTTGTAGTGAATGAGTTGACGCTGTTTTTTGTGTTTTTTGTTTTACTATTTTACTCTTTTGTTTATTTTATACCTACTCAGCTTTTTGCTGACTATAGTCTAGTCCGGATTTCAAGCGTATGCGCCATTTTTGTAGCCATTTTGTGTACAAACAGATATACATATAAATGAATGTATGTGTGTGTATATGTACACATTTGCATATATTTGTCTGATCTTTTGTTATGAACGATACGTGAAAAGTAAAAAGAGCACATTTAAAAGAGAATAAATAAACAGCCCCTAAAGGAGTCTCTGAGAATATATTGAGCTTTCTGCATTTTCTCAGGACAGCAAAAGAAAATCTATCTATCACTTTGGGCCTTCATTGCAGAATTGAAATAACTTCACATCACAAAAAATTGTCTCAAAACTGGAATGATTTCTCAAAACACTAAAATTATTCCTGCAAATATAGAGCAAATTCTTATAAGCATTCAAATTATTAAAAAATTTATTTGAGTAGAAAAAGGCGGATGGTAGAACATAATTCTCGTTTTCTTTGTTCAAGCAAGCAAATGATAGAATTGCGAACTCAACTTGCAACAACAGTGATCAAACTACTACAAATACAACAATACAAGAAATAAATAAACCACAAAAGCAGCAAAAAGTGTGAAACTGCTACACAAATATTTAGCTGTTAAACAAAAGTGAGCTGTTGCACTGAAAGCCCGAGTGTCTTAAGCCCGCACTCAAGTGTCGATAAGCGCGCACAAATCATAGCAATGGCGCAACAATCGCTATAGTAATCAGCTAGCAACAAACAAACAAACAAAAAAAACCCCACCTTAGGGAGTTACCTAAACATGGACGAATGACAGACGTGCGTTGCAAGGCTGTCCTCTTGACTGATGAAGTACTGCGACAAGTGGCATTGCTGCGCTCTTCTTGATGATGGCTTCCCACACGGCCAAGGCTGCCCGCCTATTTTCACCATTTACAGTAGTAGCTAGGGTTTTTTGTTGTTACTTCTGCTATTGAAACAGAAAAACCTCGCTAAAGCTGATATAATGAGCTTGATGATATTGAACTAATTTATTTTTTGTTTATTAACTTGATACTTGCCGATCGGGAGAGCGGAATGAGAGTAATAGAAAAGGCTGTGGAGGTTTAGAAGGAATCAAAACCAGGAAATAAGCTGTAAGAGTAAGAGTACGAAAAGAGTAATGGTACGAAAAGAAAAAGAGTAGAAAAAAGAGTAAGAGTGAGAGTATGAGTAAGAGTAAAAGCTAGACTATGAGTTAGGGACAGGAGAATAGTAAGATTAAGAGAAGGAGAAAGAGGAAGAGACGGAAAAAGAGTAAGAGACAGAAAAAGAGTTAGAGTAAAATTATGGGTAAGAGCAAAGGCTATAGTAGAATAAGAGCCAGAAAAAGAGTGAGAGTATGAGTAGAAATAAGAATGGTAATAAGAGAAGGAGAAGAAATAATAGCAAGGATAAAAATATGACCAGCAATGAGAGTAATAGTATCAGAAAAAGTAAATATTCACAAGGCTAAGAAGATTAAAAGTAAAAGAAGGTTTAGAACAAAGAGTACGAGGTAGAGAATGGGGATTACAGTAAAAGTAAGAGTAAGATCAAAAGTAAGAGCAATAGAGAGCGTAAAGTAAGGGTGAGAGTAAGAGTACAAGTAACAGTAATAGTAAGAGTACATAAGAGTAATGGTAAGAGAAAGAGCTGGAGTAAAAATAAGAGTAAGAGTTAAAAAAGACTATAAGTTAGGGTAAGGGTGAGAGCAAGAGTAAGACTAAGAGTAAGAGAAAGAGTAAAAGTAAGAGTAGGGGTTATAGTAAAAGTAAGAGCAAGATTAAGGGTAAGGGTAAGAGTTAGAGTGGGAGTAAGAGGAAGAGTTATATTGTGTATGTACACAATTTGGTGTATAAAAAAGTCTGCCCGAAACAGGTGTTCGTTCGGAGATGTTCCACTGTACACCAATGGATATAAGCTCTATAATTATTATACGCTTGCGTAGCAATCGATGACACAAGTGCGTGCAGCGCATCAACAATTGTATGCAAACAATAACAAAGCGCACAAGTTGCCAGTACAATAGCAACAGGCATGTATGAATGTGTGTATATGTTGCGTGTGCGTATTTCAAAAATGTAATCGAACGTGGCGATCGTCATTTTTCATGGCGTTAAATATTGCGCGTTGCAGCAACTTGTTAAACACATGCGAGAAGTTCCAAGTGTGCAAAAAAATAATAATCAAAAAACTCACACAAAAAAAAAAATAAAATAAAAAACATGATACAATAAAACACCCGCTAACAACTACAAGTGCCAATAAAAGTAATGAGCAACAACAAATAATAATTTATAAATATATTTCCTACACGCTTTTGCTGCATTTGCTCATTTTTTAAGGCCTGCTACCTATATACACACTTACATGCTACATGCCACAAATAGCGAGCGCATTGGGTTGCCACACGAGATCGCATGGTCGGCGGCAAATACAGTTGACAGTTCAAGCGTCAGTATAATCATTAAAATTGACAAGTTTTTGATGTGTAGACGCCTGCAAATGCCACCAGCGTTGCCAAATTTGGCAATATGCGTTTGCTACCACGTTAACAACGCCTGGCTGTGAAAACAAATGCGCCAGCTAACAAAAAAATTCAAAAAAAAAAAAAAAACAAACATCTCGAGTAAGTGGATTGCAAAAAGCAGAGACACAAAAAAATATTTGACAAGTCGCTAAAATGTAGCGCCTACGTGAAATGCTTTTAGAATGTGCGCCCGCTCAGCGAAGAAGTCAACGCTGACTGGCTGATGCTGCAGACCCCGAGTATGTCATAAAATAAATAACTATGCTGTGACATTTATCACAATCTGTGGTACAAACAAGCACGCAAGCAAATCACAAAAACCTAAAAATATGTATCGAGGCAAAAAAAAAAAAAAAAAAACAGTAACAAAATGGGAAGATGGCAAAATGAGTTAACTATGGAAGCAGGAGTATTCCACGAGAAGTATGAACTTTTACTGTTTTTAGCTAAAGGTAAAACGTAACTTTATCAAACGAAGTATTTGTTGCATCAGTATAATGTGGTTTGACCCTTAGTCTCACAAAAGTAACAACTTTATTTTCTATATGTGTCTAAGAAGTCTGAGAATAAGCAAGCGTTTGTACGGGACAGCTCCAGCGCCTCATGAGTTTTAGTAATTTTGAGTCGTGGGAAATTTGAGAGAAAATTATAACAAGCAATAAAGTTTCTTAGATAGTGCTTGAGTCAAAGCTCGCTACAACAACAAAAATATCAATTTATTTATTTCAGAAAAGTTTATAGCGCTA
The DNA here is from genome assembly GCF_040869045.1 of Eurosta solidaginis. Lineage (NCBI taxonomy): Eukaryota > Metazoa > Arthropoda > Insecta > Diptera > Tephritidae > Eurosta > Eurosta solidaginis. Next base: position 367,558,461 of record NC_090319.1, read on the forward strand.
CGATGAAATAATTCAAATTTTAGATTTCTCATCTTCTATATAGAAACACTGATGTGGCTGTCTAAAGCTTGTACTGCAACTTGACTTGAATTTGCTTCTATTACGTGAAATTAACATATTTTGGGTAAAGGGTTAGTATACTACCAGACGCGACCTTGAATTGTTTTCAGTTTTCCATGAATTTTTACAGCTTTCGCAAGTTGTACCTGTACCTTCAAACTTTCATTAGGTACATTTCCTACTGCACATTGTAGTAGGTTAAAAAAACCGATACAAAATTCTGGCGCTTTTGTGTACTGGATGATTAAACTCCGGCTCACATTCTTTGAGAATAATTCTCCAGCGCAAAACAGATACTCTTATATTTAAGTGACGGAACCTATAGTCCGTAGTGATATGGAGTTAGAAACCTAATTATGATAAAATAGTCTACATATACTACAACATCAAGTTGAAAGACCAAGTAAAAAGATATGCTTTAAGGTCATAGTGCTTTGAGACCAAATCTTGGTTCTTTATGTTAGCAATTCTCTTATATTTCTATATATATTCTTCCTCATTTTTGGAAATTGTCTAAGGTGGTTGATTTTTATTGTCATATTATTTTTAAATTCTTTTGTCTTCTTATTTTCTACCCATTGTTACGTTATTTTTTTATATCGTTTTTGTGATATTTTTGTTACATTGTTTTCTAATACTAAGAGATTATAATTTTATCTACCTTTTTTCATATTTTTTTCAAATTCTTCTTCTTCTTTAAAGTTTTTCTGATCAATATTTTATAATTTTTTTTTGTTATACCAATATTTAAGTCTACTTCCTCTTTTTTTATTCCAATTGAAACAGAAAAAAATTATAATATTTTTTGTTACATTACTTTTAAATTCTCATAGTCTTCTTTTGTACCAGTTCTTTTCGTGGTTTTTTCTTTAATATTTGTTTTTACTATATATTTTTGTTCAATTTTTCTTTCTTCCGTTTCCTGTATTAATGCTTTCTATAACATTTCTTAAAGTCTCTTTTATTATTTTATCCTTTATATTCTATTATATTCTTCTTCTTCTTTTTATACAGTATTTTGTTTAAAACATTTTTTAATGATTTTTTTTAATAATCTTGTTATATTACTTTAGAATTCTTCTTTCGATTCTTTTTTATATCAATCCTTTTTAATTGCCTTTATAAGTTTCGTAATATGTTATATTTGAATTCTTTCTCCTCTTCTTTCCTTTTACCAATTTATTTTATTAAATTTCTTGTTAATAATATTTTCTATAATTTTTTTGTTATATTATTGTAAAATTATTCTCCTCTATCTTTTATACCATTCTTTTATAATTTTTTATTTTATTTTTCTCTACATTCTTCTTCTGCCTATTCAAACCAACTTATTCTTTTACATGTTTTTTCTTTCATAAATTTTTTTATAGCTGTATTTTGTTATAAAATTTTTAAATTCCTCTTTCACTTCCTTTTATATAATTTTTGTTTATTTGTAAATTCTTTCTCTTCTTTGAAATGTTTCTAATAGCTTTTTTATTTTTTGTTAATACATTACATTTTTTCTCTTCTTTTTTAATCCATTTTAATTCCCTTTTTTTATTTTTACCTTTATATTAAGTCGCTTTCAAGTTTGTCCCCTTATATCCATACGAATTTTTGACCCTTTTTCTGTAACTTCTAGTCGAGCTAGACACTTGATACTCAGAGCATAGCTCAGATCTGGGAGACGTTACAACGCAAATGAAAAAAAAAATCCGCTAGGTGGCGCACGGATCGAGATATACAGAAAATCTATTTTAAAATGGAAATTTTGCGATCGACTTTTAACTAACTTCTCGATGATCCAGAGACTTGAAACTTAGCACATGGTTTGCGAGTCGATGGCACTACAATTCGTGGAAAACAAAATGCCGCCAGGTGGCAGACGAATCGAGATAAACGAAAATCCCTGAAAATCCCTGAAAAAACGCAGGGAATCTTGCGATCGATTTTTAAGTAACTTCCCGGTGACCTAGAGACTCGAAACTTAGCACACAGTTCGAGGCTTGGTGGCAATTGGTGCTAATTGAGATAATTACAAATCCCTGAAAAACGAGGGGAATCTTGCGATCAATTTTTGAGTAACTTGCCGGTGAGCTAGAGACTTGGATCTTGGGCTGTGGGTCAGAACCCGGTGACAATACAACATTTGATCAAAAAAAAATTCGCTATGTGGTGCACGCGGATCAAGATGGTAAGAAAACAAATTTTAATTTGGGAATCTTTCAATCCATATTTAACTAACTTCCCGGTTACCTAGAGACTTGAAACTTGGTACTTGGTTAGAGACCTAGTGACAATACAACTTATAGAAAACAAATTTCCGCTAGGTGGCGCGCTAGTTAAGATAACTGCAAATCCTTGAAAAACGAGGGGAGTCTGGCAATCGATTTTTAAGTAACTTCCCGATCAGCTAGAGACCTGAAACTTGGGCCGTGGGTCAGAACCCAAAATTCCAAATGCCTTTTTGTAGGTAGCACTAAAAAAGTGAAAATAAAAAGATGATAAAAAATTTTTGAGGACTACCTTTATATAAATTGACCAAAAAATAGAAGGCAGTTTTTCCTTTAATACAGACATAATCTTGTTGAATTTTGACTAAAAAAACTTTAACAATAGCTCTTGTAAAACAATTTAGGGATTTAAAATTATAAAGGTAGAGCGCGTGCTTAAATTTTAAATAATCAATTAGTTAATCCCAAGTACATGGTTTGCTTTAAATTGAAAGATTGCGCTCCACCTTTATAGTTTTAAATCCCAAAATTCTTTTACAAGAGCTATTGTTAAAGTTGTTTAGTCAAAATTCAACAAGATTATGTCTGTATTAAAGGAAAAATTGCTTTTATTTTTTGGTCCATTTATATAAAGGTAGTTTTTAAAATTTTTTTATCATCTTTTTATTTAATTTTATGCTTAATAAAATTTAAAGTCTTCTTTTTTTAATTTCTACAAAAAAATTTGTTTTTTGATATATTTCTTTTTTATTTAGTTATGATTTCTTTATCTTTTTTTAAATTTTTGTTATATTAATTTAAAGTTCTTAATTTTTTTCTTTTTTCGTACCGATTTGTTTTAAATTTCTTTTAAAAGTTGTTTCTTATATTGTTTTTGCCCTCTTTCAACTCTTTTTTTCTTATATCAAATATTCTTTTAAATATTTTAATAATTTTTGTTATGAATATTTAAATTCATCTTCATCTTTTTTTATATACCATGTTTTTTACTTTTTTTGTTATATTAATAACAAATTCTTCTTTTTTATACAACTTTTTTCTTTTGATCTTGTTTTTTCCTATTTTATAATTTCTAGGAACGAGCAACCGGAATATTGGAAACACAAAAAAAAAAAGCTTTTTGAAAACGAGGAGGCACTTTGGCTTTTGAATTTTTTTGGACCAAATTTTAATTGAATTTATTTGTTTGTTTTTATTTTCTTTATTAAATATTTTTTGGATTTTTATCCATTAAAATTATACATATAATTAAATTCTCGTATCACAGTGTTTGTGATTGAACTCCTTCGAAACGGCTCGACCGATTCTAATGAAATTTTGTGGGCGTGTTGAGTGGGTTTGAGAATCGAATTTCATCTATTTTTCATACCCCAAAATGGTAACGGTGGTCCATCCCTCCTTTTTGTAGAAACATTTTTTTGTTTATATTTTATATGAAACAGCATTCAAAGGTACTACATACAACCCTTTGGGACTGGGATTGGGAATATGGGATAGAGAAGAGCAAAAATATCTAGAGAAGAAAAACGAGGGAAGCAAAATTTAAATAAATTTAAAACTTTCTTTCCTAACTTTATTGGGGCAAAACTTTTTAGATGTATAGCAGCTAAAATAATTTAGAAAAGCAATAAAAAAATTCCTGAAATTTACAATTTCCCATGGAATGTCCAACGCAGTCTTTGCAACAAATTTCTACATTATGAAGTATGAAACTTGAGAGTTGATGTTGTCATTCTACATACATACATTAGTGCCTAAAACACAAGCAGCAAACAGCAAAAGGCACAACAACCTTTCAACAAGCACACAAAATCAACAGAAAATGCATAAATTCATAAGTTGGAGTTGCGCATGCGCACGCATTGCTGCAGCAAAACACGCACGTTGGCGCGCATGTGCAGCACTTTGGCAAATGCTGAGAATTTTTTGGCGCATATTTTACAAATTCAATTGTTCGCACAAAAAAAAAAAACATCCACTCATAAGCAAACAATAAAAAGTCGTTGAATTTATAAATGCGCTTTATGACGATTATGAGCATTGAAGTTCAACTTGCAACTGTTTGCTTGCTTTGATCATTTCTACCATCGACCATCGTCTTTACCGCCGCTTTGCTAGCCATTATGAGTCTATATAAATATTATTTATTAAATAATGCGCATCACGCCGCCGCCAATCGACAGACGGACAACTTTTTTGACCATACGTGGTATCCGTGCTTCCCTCTGTCAGTACAACTAAAAATCATAAGAACTAACAAAAATTATGCTAAATAGCGTCCCAAAAATGTACAAAATCGTGGAGGTCCTGTCCATTCACATCGCACATGTACCAATTGGTGTATGTCGGTATTGTTCGCGCATGCGTCTTTTCACTGTTTGTTCACATTTGTGGCAAGTACAAATTTTTTGGCGGCGGCTTTTTCGACACACTCGCATGACATTTGTCTTTTTCGTTTATTATTTATTTGTGGTGATGCGTTTTTCGTAGTCAATGGAAGGCTCCCGCTATCTATGCATTTGGCAATTGGTTGGTTTTGTTTTAGTGATGTTGCGCGCGTTGGGGTCATGTTGCTAAGCTGTTGAATATTTTATTAGCAATATTTTTCGTGTGCCTTTTTATTCTTGTATTTTTTTAATGTTTGCAGCTGCTTGTTGTTGGAACATTTGTTGTTGCTGTTGTTCTTGTTTTAATGCTTGTTATTAGCAGTAGTTGTTTGCGCACATTAAACAATCACATATTTAAATGCGAATTTATTTTCTTTATTGCTTGCCACGTTTTGCAGCATGCCACATTGCGAACAAAATCGTGCTCTTATAAATATTTGTTGTTGCATGCACATATAAAGCTTGCCATGCCGATCATCATACTTTTATCCGTATCCAAAATTGGCAGACTTTTGCACGTCAGCCATAGCGACGAGCTGTCTGCAATGGCAGCATTGCACAGAAAGTTATTGTGGCAAGCTTGCTTTTAATTCCTTTTATTAGCTTCCTTTCGTGCGTGGTTTTCTTTTTGTATAAACCTCTTTTTCTTATTATTACTGTAGCTCCTTTACTACCATCCTCAACTCCAACTGGTGGATTTCCAAGAATGAGCGCCTACAATTGTAACCAGCCATGACTTGCAACAACGCAACTTAGACAACCAACAACTCCTCTGCGATTCGTAGAAATCACGGTGTCAATGAGTGCTACAATGACCTCAGCAATTGTTGTTACCGCTGTTGGAAGTCTTAGTGTATGGCATCATCTTAGTGTATTACATACTTCTGCTCTTTAAATGTTGCAACTTACTACAGACACCGCAGTACTGTTAAACTAATTTATCAAGTGCCAATGTCCGTGTTTGGCATACGTGCAAGTAGGTATGTGCCTTTCCGGTTATGGCTATTGATCGAATTCTTTTGCTACTGCGTGCTCGTACTTTTACAGCAGGCAAATAAATGGAAATGAGGGGGTGTAACTTTTAATTTGCTCTAAAGAAGGCAACATTTCATTTAACTTAGTTTATTGTGACTTATTTATGTTTTATGTCGTGGCCACCCTGGGCCAAGCAACATCAAAATTTTAGAAATAAGGTTTTTCAATTAGAAGACAACTTTTCTAAGCGGGGTCGCCCCTCGGCAGTGTTTGGCAAGCGCTCCGAGTGTATTTCTGCCATGAAAAGCTCTCAGTGGAAACTCATCTGCTTTGCAGATGCCGTTCGGAGTCGGCATAAAACATGTAGGTCCCGTCCGGCCAATTTGTAGAGAAAATCAAGAGGATTACGATGCAAATTGGAAGAGAAGCTCGGCCTTAGATCTCGTCGGAGGTTATCGCGCCTTACATTTATTTTTTATTTAGTTATGTTTAATTTAGTTCAGATTAATTTCATTTCGTATGATTAAATTTTATTTTATTTTATTTTATTTTATTTTATTTTATTTTATTTTATTTTATTCTATTTTATTTAGTTGCATTTAATTTGATCAATTTAATTTGGTGTGAATCAGGTTAGTTCAATTTAAATCTATCAATTCCAAAATCAGTTCAACTTATTTCAATTAATTTAGATCAGTCAATTAAAACCGACAGCAAGTATTTCCCTGTAATTCTATTCGATTTCATTCAATTCAACCTGTTTTAATACAATGTTATTCAATGCAATTAATATCCACTAATTTCAATTGAATTCAATACAACTCAATTCAATGCAGTTCAATTCAAATTCATACAATTCAATTCAGATCAATTCAATTGAGTTCATATCAGCTTAATTTAATCCAATCCGATTCAATTAAGTGCAAGCTCATTTCAAATCAATTCAGTTTTTTTAACAAAGCTCAACTCGGTAAACTTAGTCAATTCAGTTTAAGTCCCGTCAATTCAAGTCAGCTAATACAATTAAATTTAGTTTAATATTTTAGATGGAGTCTTTTTTTAGCTATGTCCTGACTAGTGACTGCTCCAAGCCCGGTTATAAGTAACATAGATTTTAAGTATACTTTAATAACTTGGGCTTATCTCTTTTCTTTCTTTACTTTCAAACACATTTGTTTGATTGTTTTTACAGTTTCGATTAGTTGGATTACAGCAAACGCAAATTGTGACTTTGACAAACGCTAATGAGTTTAAAGCCAATTAATTGTTAGTAATAATAATTTTTTTATTCCCTGCTAATTCTGAGAAGAATAAACTAAGTTTGAATTTCGAAAACAACTTTTAAATATGGACAGTAAAATTTTTTTCTGTTTTTTGTTGTTTTTTGCTTCTCTAATACATTTGGTTGACTAGCGTTAAGTCATTGGCTCAATTTTTATGTAAATTTAATCTTCTAGGAAGCGACTTAATAATCACAGCATTATTTATTGTTTTACTTAAGGACTGATGTTCTAATTTGATATTATCAACACTTTGAAGTAGTAAAAAATTTAGCGGCCGTTTGCTGACCAGATAGTAAAGGAGTCTTACTTCTAGGAATTGAGAATAAATGATGGGAGAGTAGTAATTTGTAAATTTATTATTGGAATGTATGAAAGTGAACTACATCTTTCGATCTGTTTTCTGATGGCTCGAACATATCACAAATAATTGTATTTATATCTCATGTTAAAGAAAAAGTACCCAGGGCTTAATTCGAATAAAGGTATAACACTTTAAATTGGGAACAAAGCTAACTCAGGCCCCCTTCCCCTGGCTGTTGTTGGGTAATAAAGTGTGCCTGTTAGGCTAAATCTGTGTGAACTATGCATATATTTTGACACACGTTTAGAGTGTAAGTATTCCAAACCCTTTTAATGCGAAAAGATTAAGAGAAAACTTAAAAATGGAACATGAATGGAACTTCTATTCGATCCCCTCTTTTCCTTTCTCGCCCTCGCTGCGTCCCTCTCTCCCTCTCCGTGTTTTTCTCTCTTTCCCTCCTTTTCTTTATCCAACTCTCTCTGTCTGTAGCTCTCTTTCGCTTCTCTTCGTCATACTATTGTAGACGAAATACAAAAAGTCGCATCATAAATTAGACGTTTACATACAGTTCGATCCCTTGTCCATTACCCAGAAAATTATTGTCCTAATTACCTCATAATCTAGGCAAGAAGTGTGGGAGTGTTAATCGGAGCGTTTACACTCGTTATGAGCCCGAAAAGAGTGTATTTTGTAGTTGGGAAGGCGATTGGTGTCTCGACCTGTTTGTATGGTAGAACCCAATTTGAAATTCTTATACGATTAGATTTAAGTAAAAATAAGTAGACTAACCAGAGATCAATGACAATGATAAGTTCAAGGGTTGTATATAGATAGATGCGAGGAAGGGAGAGGGGCTGTCCCGTTTAGTGCTGCAATACTTCATTCAGAATTCAATGGCGTAGCAAGGTCGGAGGGGAAGGGGCGTGTGTTATTTTTGATGTAAAATATTGTAACGAATTTAAAGAAATTTTTGATTATTCTGCCTTTCTACTATCGCTCGAATCTCTGAACTTCCGAATAAATAACGCAAATATTCAGCATAGCAAAAGCTTCTTTATTCACAGTACTATTGTGGTAGTATTTCACAGTTAAATTACTCGCGCACTTCACTAGTGGCGTATGAAATCAAATTGATTAATTGTTTCTCAGCTTGCGCTGGTTATATACTCTCAGCTGCTACTTTCGCCTATTTCTCCAAGGGTCAATACCTTTCGCGAACAGCCGCCTCGAATACTTGCTTGTTCATTTTTTGTTTCTGTATCACAAAGTTCGTTATTTAGCTATACATATGTAGAAATGATGTACCGATTTCATGTTTGTATGGCTGCTTGCTTTGATGTTTACATGTATGTGTAGCATTTATTTACTAGCTGCATAGTGACGTATCGAACTGCTAATATTCGCCACAATAGACATTTAACATTTTTTTCTTCTCCTCGTGTTCGATTTCATATATTAGCAAACTGAATTCTCTGGCATTAAATTTAATTTCTCCCTTTTTTCCCATTCTCTCCACCTGCTGGATTTAAAGTACATTTTCGAAACAGAATATGATCAAAAGTTTAGTAGCTAAAAATCACAACAGCCAACATAAAATTAATATATTTGAAAAAAAAAAAAATCTCACAATCAAACACTTTTACTACGGCAGTGCTGTAAAATTTGTGTAAAACAACAGTAGAGCAACAACAAACAACAATTTTATAGTAGCAACAATTGGCCATTGCAACAACAGCAGTTTGACATAGAGCAACAAAGTATGCAACTCATTTGTAAACCACACAGCTCGTATGCAAACAAGCAACAACAAGCTGTTCAGTGCATAAGTAACAACAAAAAATATTTGTTGTGTTATTTTCTCTTTGTTGCTATTGCAATATTAAATTGCTAAGCATTACCACTGCCAAAGGCAACTACTAGAAGTTAATAATACAAAGCGCTTGCGCTTTGCGTTGTGTCGCCTATGCATAGGTAGACACACACACGTACACATACTCACACCCAAACACACTTTCATAAGTATCTCGAAAAGCATATGAGCGCGTTCGGCAACCAAATTGCCAACAATTTATCATGCGTTGTACGATTTTGCACCCAAAGAAATTGCTTTGGCAAACTAATAGCTTATATTATGTGTGTATGTAGAAAATCATATATATCTATGGGTATGAATAAAAGTCTCATTTGTATAAAGGCATATGTGCAAGGCAGGCAGAAAACGTGCAAGGGCGCAGCAATTCAATATGCTCAAAATCACATATACTTATGTACATTTATTCATATATGTATGTATATTAAGCTGGGTCGATTTATTAACCTATATCGCGCCATCGATTTGGTTTTGGTTTTGGATTATCTTGACGATTTTTTCAGACAACCATCTATGCCCAATACGTAACCTTGTGGTAAAATTTGATGTTGCTAGCTGTTAAAATGAGGGAGAAATAGGGCAGAAATGGCTAAAACCCTCTTATTGAACAATCGATTGTATGGGAGGTATATGCTATAGTGGTCCGATCCGGTCGATTCCGACAAATGTCAAATGCCCCATCAAAATATGCCTGCTTACCAAATTTCATCAAGATATCTCAAAAATTGAGAGACTAGTTTGCGTTCAAACAAACGGAGAGACGGACAGATGGACGTACAGACGGACGGACGGACGGACACACGGACATGGCTAAATCAACTCAGCTCGTCCCCTGATCATTTTGGTATACTTATTGGAGGGCCTAACGGAAACATATACATAAAAAATGATTTGGAGCCTTGAAAATGAAAAAAATCGATTTCGACCCAAACAAGTCCCAAAAACCAAAAAATTTTTTTTTTAAAAACTGTTAATGCCAACGTTTTTATCGCATAATTTTAAGTGCGTTAGGAGCTTTGAGACAAATTCGTTTTCATCGGCAACACTTTTGCACGTTTCTGAAGAAACTCTTAAAAAGAAAAATGGCGAAAAAATAAATGTTTTCACCAAAACACTCCTCAAAACCCAAAAAATATTTTTTTTTTTTTACAAAAAACTGTTATCGCCAAAGTTTTTAGCGGACAATTTTGAGTCGGACAGGGTATACATGAAAATTTTAAAATCAAATGAAAATTTTTTAAGTAGGTCATGAAAAAACCTTAAAAATCGAAGAAAAAAAGGCAAAAAACTTAAATTTTGCAGGCTCGAAATTATTTTTTTGGGTATGCTTAGTGGAACTTTTTTTCCTGAGCCAAAACTAATCGAAAAATTGATGGCCCGATATCGGTTAACTTTCGTCCATGCAAATCAACCCAGCTTAATGTATATATTTATTGGTTTTATTATTTGCAACTCTTTGCTATTATTGTGCGGGCGTTTACTTGCTTTGCACCAAACAACCCTCTGGTCCCCACCATCGTCGTGACTCTTTTACTTGCCAATTTAACGACCTCGGTCACTCCAACGCACACTACACTTGCCAGCCAAGGTAATTTTACAATAATAATAGCAGCTTTAACGATTACAACAATGATTACAACAACAAAAGCAACAATTTGATAACGACAATTTTGCTAACAAAAGCGCAATAATGGCATGAACAGAGATGTTAACAAAAACCAATAACAATACAAAGTTTTTTTTATTTCCGTTCTACTGTGGACTTGAAGTTACTAGACAGAGTCCACACGCTTTCGTCAATGGAAGACGTTACTACGTAGATTTTGGGTTTATTTTCGGTATAACTTCTGTACTTTTTGGATAAAACTTCAAAACCATTCTGGGATTGTTTTGTGGATAACTTCTGTACCAAGCCGCCTTGAGATGGGTTTTGGATATTTTTTGGGATAATTTTTATTACGATTTGTGATTGCCCTCTAGATCGTTTCTATACCTTTCTGCGATTTATTCAGAACAATGACGGGACTAATTAAGTATAACCTCGGTACAACTTGGGAAAATATTTTCGAAATAGTTTCAAAATTACTTTGCTACGATTTCGGATTTGTTTTTACAATAATTTCTTAAATTTTCTCATGAATGGTATAGAAAAAGTAAAAGCTGAGATGGTTTGTGATATTTTCCGCTAAATAACAATTCTGAACTGTTTTGTAAATCGTTTCGAAGCCGATTGGGTAGAATTTTTTAAAATTTAAATCAATTCAAAACTTCTTCGTTAATTTTTTTGTTAAAATTTCCAAATCAGAAAATAACTAGTAACTAACTCTTTTCAAAAAAGTCACTAGTGTCAAAATAGTCACAAGTGCCAAAAAAATCACTACCGTTAAAAAATATTACAAAACGTCACAAGTGGCAAAAAAGTCAATGGTCCTCATAAAAGTCACTGGTGCCGAAAGAGTCACTAGAACCAAAAAATGCAGTAGTCCCGAAGAATTCATGCGTAACAAAAAATTCGTCCTTCCAAAAAATCACTAGAGTCAATGTTAATGAAGCAAAAGCAATCGCTTCATTTTAATCAGGAAATAACTAGTAAATAAACATTTTCAAAAAAGTTACTAGTGGCAAAAAAGTCACTAGTGTCAAAATAATCACATGTGCCAAAAAGTCACTACCGTTAAAAAATAGTACAAAATCGTCACAAGTTGCAAAAAAGTCAATGGTCCTCATTAAAATCACTAGCGCCAACAAAGTCACTGGTCCAGAAAAAGTCACTAGAGAGAAATCATGCGTAACAAAAAAGACCCCCTTCCAAAAAATCACTAGAACCAATGTTACTGAAGCAAAAGCAATCGCTTGATTTTAAAATTTTAATTCTAATGAAGTAAACGATCTTTTAGTAAGAAAAACAAATATTTAAAACCTGTTCGGCATTCGTTTTTACGTGGAACGTATTTTTCAAATAATTGGATTTTACTGAAATTTCGGTACTGATTTCGAATTGTATATTAGATCGTTTCATGACTACTTAGGCAGTATTCTTGGGGCAATTTCGGGAATTCGGAAGTAGCGAAAAATGATCATGTCCGGATAAAATGGCAGCTTAATAGAAGACACATTTTCGCTGGTGACGAAAAATCACTGGTGACAAAAAGTCACATGTGCTTTAAAAATCTCTGGTGGAAAGGGTCTTTAGCTCCAAAATTATAGCAAACAGCCTCTTATTACAAAAAGTCAATAGTGACAGAAAATCACCAGTAACAAAAATCGCCAATTATAAAATATTTGCTTGTAAAATAATATTTTTGTATGATATTCGAAAATTAAATTTTTGTTAGTGTTTTTTAAACATCTTGGAAACATAATATTCGAACAATTTAATGTCCCTTCATTTATTGATCTGGTATATATGGGGTATTCCATCCCATTTCGACCAATTTTGAACCCGACCCCTTTAGAATTGGCTGAAAGTTTTTCTTCTTTTTCTAGCTTACGAAAGACGTTTTTCAGAAGTTTTTCAAATGTTTTCATCCAACTCAAAAAAAGTTTTGAATTTTAAAATAACACCGTTTTTGTTTTCAAAATGGTATAACCTTTTCAAAAATTGACCGTTTGGGATCTTTTTTGTTTAATTTGTTTTTAAATGTACTTTTCGGAAAAAATTCAAAAAAATGTTTAAAGTTTTTTTTTGTAATTTTTCAGTTTTTCGAGATTTTTCGAATTTCGGCCTTTTTTTTCTCATAAAAAACTTCAATCAGTTCTGCAATCAGCCCCACTACCCCACGCCGAGAAATTTTTTTTTTTATTTAATTGAAAAAAAGCTTTAAATTTTTTTTTGTATTTTTTCCGAAAGGTACATTTAAAAACATATTAAAAAAAAATTATCCCAAACGGTAAATTTGTGAAAAAGTTAAAGTATTTTGAAAAAAACACCGTTTTCCAACTCAAAATAAGTTTTAAATATTATGAAAAAATCGGTGTTTTTTTCAAAATGATATAACTTTTTCAAAAATTTACCGTTTGGGATCATTTTTTTTTAAATATGTTTTTAAATGTACTATTCGGAAAAAATACAAACAAAAATGTTAACGTTTTTTTTTTTTTCAATTAAATAAAAAAAAATAAAATTGTCTGGCCACTCCGGGATTAGTGGGGATGATTGCAGAATTGATTGAAATTTTTTTGAGAAAAAAAAGGGAGAAATTCGAAAAATCTCGAAAAACTGAAAAATTACAAAAACAAAAACGTCTTTCGTAATCTAGAAAAAGAAGAAAAACTTTCAGCCAATTCTAAAGGGGTCGGGTTCAAAATTGGTCGAAATGGGATGGAATACCCCATATGTATGTGAATATTCAGTACCAACTAGACCAAAATATCCACTCTCACTTCATTTCTTCTCCATTTAAATAGCTTTTAAAGCATGCAGAATAGATATTGCACATTACTGTGCGCGTAATCCATGCAGCGTCCCTTCCCTCCAGTTTAACCATATTCACAATAATCATCAGCACCCGGTAGCCCACTATAATTATTACAATTGCAAGCGAGCAGGCACAACTACTACTATGTTGTCGAAATTGTTGCTATTGCAAATTGTAAATTGCTAGTACTTTATTGTTTATTGCTGTTTTTATTGTTGTTGTTCCAGCTGCTGTACGATTTCACTGCCAATGCCATCACACAAAATTAATGAACACTGTCACATTTGCGGTTATTGTCATCGTCAAGCGCGCGACACACACACACAAGCTCTGTCAGCTTGCACAGCTTTTATGCTGTTCATTTACTGACCACTTGCTGCGTTAGATGGAATAGCAACAATAAGAGCAACAACAAATAAATACAAATATGCGGTATAATCATAATTATAAAAGCACGAATTGCGCTGCTGTTGGAGTCTTGATGATGTTTTATTGTTGTTGTTTATTGCGGGTTGGTTGTTGTTGCTTATTGCTATTTTTTTGTTGTTGTTGTTGTTGCTCATATACATATTTAGGTTGGTTGTTAACCCCTTTGTGTCCTCCATTTTCAATTCACTTCATCATCCATTTACCAAATGACAAATCACAACAAGCGCACACAAGTGTCAAATGTAATGAGGCACAACCAGCCGCGTAGCGGCATGCCACATGCCGTATGCCACCTTAACTTGGCGAAGTCATTCATTTTTGTGGTGTTTATTGGTACAGCTGTTTCAATGTCGCACGTCTTGTCAATTTTATTGTACGCCAGTAACCCTCAGACTTCTCGCGGCTTCCCACCTCAGCTATGTGCTGCCCACTTCGATTCTCTCTTCTGCTGAAGCGCTAGTTTATGCTCCTTCTTTGGTAGTTTCTGTTTATTTGGCCAATTTGTTATTTACATTGAGCCACCGTCAAAAGCATTGAATGCGGCGTTTGAGCTCTCTTCAGCTCATCCTATAGAGCTCAATTTTAGTTGTTATTAATGCATTTGTTGAACAATTTTGATATCGCAAATTAATATGGAAACAATATGTGGCATATGAGCTTTTATGTGCTTACCAATACACTCATACACACATACACAGACATCAACACGAACACACACCATATTACACTTCATGTCGCATATTTTTAGTGCATTTTGTTGTTGTTTGCATGTAGTTACTACTGTTTGTTTTGTTTGCTTCCGTCTCTGTTGCGTGATTATTGATGATGTTCATTATGCAGCGCGGTGACATATACAGACATACGCGGACGCACGAACATATACATATTTACATGCTTTTCTTTGCAACAATGCGCTTTTATTTGATATAGTCCTTATATACTTGTATGTTTGTTTGCATGTTCGTAGTTGGTCAAAAGCTCTACAGACTGACCAGCCCATGTTTGACATTAGGCTGTGCCAAGAATATCCCTAAAGAAGCTTATTTCCAAAATATGCGTGACTTTAATTTGTCTTAACTAATTTTGGGAAAAAAGTTAGTAAAACAGATTATTTGAAAAGGAACAATGAATGACACGAAAAGCCCTTGCATTCCAGAATTTAGGTGTAATAATTTAAAATATGTTCATTCTAGGCGATTTTCTAATTAGTCTGACAGTGCGTATACGTAACATTGAGTTAATTAGAGTTGTGCCGGATAGAGATTTTGTCTGACAACCGGATTTGGGAAAATATGTATATTAAAAGGTTGAACGATTTAATGTGTGGAACATTAGATAACCTGGTGTCAGAACTGAAATTCCCAAAATACAATATCGAAAATCGAATCCTCCAAAATCCTTAACACGATGTGGAGTAATGTGGGATAACTAGGTGACCGAAGCCTCGAGAATAGTGTAGAGCTTTTAAGTACGGAAGTTACAGCACAACACAAGGTGCGGAAGCGACTTTATATTTATTATAAGCAATTTAATTGTTATGACTTAGTTAGCTTTCATTTTCTTAATCCATTCCTTTTTTGCAAGTAATTTGCGTTAATTTACGAGATATGATTTATGAAGATCCGTTGAGGTTAGCTAGCTGAATTAGCAAAGAAACAAATACAACATAGTAGTCCAAGGGTTAGGTGATTGTTATTTTAAGCGAAATGGCCGTGGTTCGCTCCTTAGTAAGACCGATTGGAAAAAAATATTACGAAATTGCCTGATATTGATGACGTGGCGGTTTTCGAAATGGTACCTGGCAATATGTTTCCTTCTTTTCAGTTTTCCCCATTTAAAAAAATAATAATTGAATAACTATTATTATTTACCGGTGCTAAGCTCATTAATTCCTAAAAATATTAAAAAAAAAAAAAAAATATTTTAATAATACTAATTTATTTCCTCAACTTGAACATATCTTCAAACTCTTTTACCTTTGCATTAAAAAAAATATTAGGACCAAGTTCACTTCGGAGTTTTGAGACCAGAAAATCCTACCAAATACCTCTCCTAGAGATTCCATAATAAGTTTTTTGTAATCTAGCACCTTTATAAAATTTTCGCTGGTTTGCTGCTGAGCCGCATCAACGCGTGGCTTGATTGTAACAATATAATTACGGAATACCAAGCGGGTTTCCGCAAAAACTACTCAACAATGGACAATCTGTTAAATTTAACTAGTATAGTACACTTAAACTTCAGTGCGAAGAAGAAAACTTTCGCTTGTGGATTTTTCATGTGATTTTGACGCAGTTCCTCGGAATATGCTTTTTTACAAGTTGGCTTATATCGGTCTCTCCAGCCACATTATAGAGGTTCTGCGACTCATTTATAAAGATACATCAAGTCAGGTATAGTTTGATGGAGTGCTTTCTGAGCCGTTTACTGTCAATCAAGGTGTTCGACAAGGTTGCTTGCTGAGTCCAACTCTTTTCTCGATATATATAAATGACCTAAGTGACAGTCTCATCGGCGGTGTACAGGTTGCGGACACAACAGTAAAAGCTGTTATGTACGCCGACTATATCGTGCTTATAGCCGACTCGGCACAGGTTTAGAGGAAATGATAAATGAGCTTTACGAGTACAGTATGCAGTGGGGCTTGAGAGTTAACCTCGCCAAATCTAAAATAATAGTTTTCAGGGTATGTAACAGTCTCCCACTTTTCAATGGAATTATGGGAGGGAGATCATCGAAATTGTTAATGAGTACGAGTACTTGGGAGTTCTATTGAACTACAAATTATCGTTAATAAAGCACCTTGAGGCGAAACTGGCAGAGGTTAAGACAGCTATAAATGCTACATGGTTACTTACTTAATTGGCGCTTAACCGTCTAAACGGTTATGGCCGTCCAACAAGGCGCGCCAGTCGCTCCTTCGCTCCGCCAACCGTCGCCAATTGGTCACACCAAGGGAGTTTAAATCGTTTTCCACCTGGTCCTTCCAACGGAGTGGGGGCCGCCCTCTACCTCTGCTTCCATAGGCGGGTTCCGATAGAAACACTTTCTTGGCCGGAGCATCGTCTTTCATTCGCATAACATGGCCTAGCCAGCGCAGCCGCTGTGTTTTAATTCGCTGGACTATGTTGATGTCTGCGTATAGCTCGTACAGCTCATCATTAAATCTTCTTCGGTACACGCCATCGCCAACGCGTAGAGGTCCATAAATCTTTCGAAGAACTTTTCTCTCGAACTACTACATGGTTAAAATACATAAATAATCCTCGCATTTGTAACTCAAAAAATATGACAATTTTTGACGCCGCATGTACGTGCATCATGTTTTACGGTGCCTAAATATGGGGTGTTGATAAGTATGAATGCGTAGAGAAACTTTTGCGTTTGTTTGTAAAAAAGTTAGTCTTTCTGCCATCTAACACACCAAATTATATGATACACCTAGAATCAGGTTTATGCTCCCTATTCATACATACTTTGCGTACACACATGCTTTATATTTCACGCTGTTTAAGTTTGACTCCAAAAAGACTCCCCCGCTTTGTAGCAGAAGAAGCAGTAAGGCAAGGTTCCTACTGGGTCAAAAAGTGGAAAAACATTTACGAAGTGTTAACATGATTCCCCAGTCGGACTTCTCCTACGCATCGCTCAAGCTTAGTATTCCAATTGTACTAGAAAAATTAATTCAAAAAGAGTTTGATAACTACACCGAAAGTGCACGCCAGTCTAGGCCACATGACCTCTACTCCGGCTTGATTCCTACGGACTCCACCTATTTAAATGATACGTATTCTGCGTATGCCACAAGTCTGATCTTCCGGGCAAGGGGTGGCTTCCTAAATCTTAATGCTAGAAATTTCAAAAACGTTGCTTCCGTAAACTGCTCTATTTGCAATCTAAATGCTGTTGAAGACACAAACCATTTCATTGGCATATGTTCTATATATAAAGATATTCGGTATAATTGTTTTGGTGAGAAAAATTTTAGATCTGCAGATGGTGATAAATATCCTTAAACGTTGTAACTATCATTCGCTTTACATTTATATAAGTAACTGTCTTAAATATAGAAGTCTTATTATGAACGAATTTTCCTAAATGTTTGTTTAGATATAAGTCATTTTAAGACACACAACATTTATTGTTATTGTCTAAAAAATTTTTATTTATTTTATATCTAGTTCAGGTTAATTTTGCTTTTACTTTTGTAATTCCATTTTTAAAAGAAAATAAATAAACTGCTACTACTACTACTACTATAAAAATGTTCAAAACAGTATTTCTTTATATATAAATCGAATCAAAATTACGAAATAATATTAAAATGTCATAAGATACCTATTTTATCCCTTGAGTGCCAATTGAGCAGCTTAAGTTTTTAAACTATTGTTTAAGAAAAAAAAAAAAAATTATTCAACAAAAGCCTATGGAATCGGCTGATTTTTTAAATTTTCTTATGTTAAAGCAAACTATAAAAAAAAATTATCATAACAGTAATGATCGCATAAATCATCTCTCTTATCTCTTCCTCTATTTTAATATATAAAAATGGAGGCAATATCACGAAATAACATTAAAATATTTTCCACTATATATTTTATACAGACGAAGGTTATAGGAATATTTTATTACGCGATTCCAGGATCTCAGCCAGGTACCCATTATTCGCTCTTTGCCCAGGGTTACATGCAGAAAAACGTCTTTTAGCCAAGTGGACCAGAATCCACTCCACAAGTTGTTATTTATGCCAACTTCTTCAGTAATTTGGCATGGGGCCAGTCAAACTCACGGTGTAAGCAAATGAATTTTTGCATTTAAACCAAGAAGTTGTCCTTTTGCTATTCAAAGAGTTTTCAAGCATTAAAAATAATTAAATTTGGTTTGCTTGGACAATCTAATGAGCACACATACATGTACTGATGCATGTTTGTATTGTAGGTATAAAATTCCTGGAACTCATCAAATTGACAATGTAAAACCGACGGTTCTGCTAATATGTTTGGTTGTTTCAAAGCGTTCTTTGAAAAATGATAGTAGATTTTGGGTAGTTTTTACTAGAATGTTTGTTGACATTGTTGTTGTTGTAACTGCAAACCAGAGGTTATTCAACGCGCTGATAGACTTCAAATGAATGTTTTTGGTTTGCGTGTATTTAATTAAACACAATGCTAAATCGCTTCTTTAGATCACTTGATATGTTTTGGTGCAATTATGATGGGTAAATTATATATACAATCATTCCTTAAGAATATGAAATATCGTCCATTTTAAGTTTGTTGAATTTTTTCAACGAATTAACATATAATGCTTCGGACGAAATATTCGAACCTTTAATAATAGTTTTGAAGGGATAAAGCAACCACGCAAGTACAACAAGCAAAACGCATAGCATCAAACAAACATGCGAAAGTAAACAAACAAAAGCAGCAACCACACATAGTAAGTCAAACTACTAAAATTATTGCCTTAACTAACCGCCCCAGCCACAAAAATGTATGTGAAAACAGGTCTGCATTAAACTTTCCGGATATCAGATAATCGAATATACAAAATTAAAGCGTTGCAATACTAAATACATAACTACCATTTATTTACAGCTTTACAAATAACATTACACTTACATACTTTACAAGAAACCCATTTTTGCATTTGTAATGAACAAATGTCACTTTTCAAGTGGACAATGATATGCGATATTGACTGACAAACGGATTCGACAGACAGCATTTTTGATCTCCGGCTATAGTTTAGCTGTTGATTTTCACACAATTTGCATGACTCAGAACAAGAAAAAGCCAAGCGAAACAAAAAAATAAAAAATAAAAACAAGTAAAGGTTTCTAAGTTCGGGTGTAACCGAACATTATATACTCAGCGTGAGCTTCAATTGTACATTTCATTTCAGATAAATTACTTTTCTACATAACACCTGGCACCGCCCGTTTAAAAAAAGTGTCTCTCCATTTCCTCTTACAATAAAACTTGATAAGTGAAATATCATTGATTCAAAACTACTTTTTGCTAAGTTATAACTTATTATTCTAGTCTAGGACCCTTTTAAATTTGCTTTATATCTAAGTTGCCGTTGTCTTTAACCAATCCCGTCCATATGTATTAAAAATATTTTCTGCTATAATCTGCTATAAAATGTTATGGCTCCCGAAACATTGAAAATTGCTAGACAAAAAAGGGGTCGTGCCACACCCATTTTCAAAAATGTTAGTGTTTTCCAATTTAGTGTTATAATTGAATTTTGAATGTAAAATTCTATTGATACAAAGCTCTTTTTCGCTAAGATATAGCATATTACTTTCGTCTACTACCCTTTTAAAAATCTTTTATATAAAAGTGGGAGTGGTCCTTAACCGATCTGGTCCATTTTTTTGAGAAATATTTCCAGCTATAGGAAAAATCGGTCCAATTAAATTTTTATTAAGGTCCGTTAATTTTTCTTCGAGTTATGGCTCCCGAAACATACAAAATTTCTTAGTCATAAAAGGGGCGGTGCTACGTCCAAATTTTAAAAATTCTAGTTTTTCCTATTTATTGTTGTAAATCCACTTGGGAAATGAAATACTATTGATATAAAGCTCTTTTTTGCAAAGATATAGTTTTTCCATTCGTCCACGACCCTTTTAAAAATCTTTTATATTAAAGTGGGCGTGGTCCTTAACCGATTTCGTTAATTTTTCTTCAAACCATTCCTTATACTAAACGCAACCTCTCTGCCTAATTTTGTTACAATAGATTTAACGATTTTTGATTTATGATTAGTAATATTTGTAAAATTGATTTTATCACAAGTGGGCGGTGCCACGCCCATTTAAAAAAAAAATTTTCAAATTTTTATCCAGAGCCTCAATATCAGTGCACATGTCAAATTTCAACATTATAGGTGTGTTATTTACTAAATTTTTTGTGTTTTCCAAAATGTTATATATATGAAAAGTGGGCGTGGTTATCATCCGACTTCGCTCATTTTCAATACCAATCTATTCTGGGTCCAGGTAAGCTCGTGTACCAAATTTGGTGAAGATATCTCAATATTTACTCAAGTTATCGTGTTAACGGACGGACGGACGGACGGACGGACATGGCTCAATTAAGTTTTTTTTTTCGATACTGATGATTTTGATATATGGAAGTCTATATCTATCTCGACTCCTTTATACCTGTACAACCAACCGTTATCCAATCAAAGTTAATATACTCTATGTGCCAAGCACGCTGAGTATAATAATTGCTAAAACTAAAATAGAAAACAAAGGCTTATAGTAAAAGCCAACTGGGGATACAATTAAATAAAATAAAAAAAGCAATAAGTAAAAGGCGAAAATATATATAAACAAAGTAAAAACTACAATAAACTAAAGAAGAAACATCAAGAGCTCACAGTGTGCTGTCAAATTAGAATGCAAAGTGTGTAAGGAACAGTAAAAACAATAAAAATGGTAAAAACGTATAATAAAAGTAATAAAAGTAATATCAACATACAACATGAACACTAAAGTTAATGTTGGCGGCTTTGATGAAAGACACCTTACTTATAGCGAAAAATTTCCAAACCAAATTTGCATTGCCAATGAATCTTTTTTGCCGCCATATAAGGCACACGCACATTTGTAGTTTTGATTATATAAACTCTCTTTATGTACTTAGAATCATAGTTCAGTTTTCGCATATAAAATACTATTGTTAACAAACGGCGCAACATTGAGGAAGTGAATGCGCCTGAGAAAGCAGTTGCAAGATGTATTTTTTATTTTTAAAGAGAATAAGTAGGTGATATAAAAGTGAGTATGCGACTGCGCGAGTAACATGTGCCAAAATCCGATGCTCCCAGTTCTGTTAAACTCGCCAAAAAGTATTCTCCACACTTTGTGTTTCACCTAATAAGAAATATAAGTTTTATAAGGAAAAGCAACAATGGCAGCTAGAAAGGAATTTCACAACGAAGAGGAGGGGGCGCTCGGATGGCTTAATAGATAAACACGCTAGGTATTGAGTTACGCATCCCAGTACCCGAAAAGTCAGCCGACGAAAAGTTGTTTATTCAGAAATATATCTCAAAAAACCAATTTTTTATGTTCAGTATATTCAATGCACTGTATTATATATATTATAAGATGGGAACAATGTATATGGAAAAGTTGATGTAAGCCAAATTGGACAGCACATTAAGGCAAGGCACGGTAAGGAAAGTAAATCAAAGAAAAGAAAAGATTTATTTTAGGTGTGTTATTGCAAGTGATAGACGTGTTGTTTTATCAAAATATTATAAAATTGATACCGATAACATTATCGAAAATTTTTCGATATCTTATCAAAGTTTTATCGTTTTTTATCGAAAAGTAAAAGGTTTGTTATCGAAAAGTGATCATTATGATATAGAAAAGTTAACAATTTGTTATCAAAAATATATCGTTTGTTTTCAACATAATTTTTTGGATTATTTTCTGATCATTTTGGGACTATTTCGGTATGCTTTCATGATTGTTTTCTGATAATTTTGTTGTAGATCTCGGGACTATTTCGAAATAATTTCTGAATTGTTTAGGATATTATTTCTAGACTTTTTCGGGTCTGGTTTAATAATTAATATAGTTTTATCATCAGGAATGAGAATCCAGTCCAAATACCCGTGCCCACATTGAACCGGTCTCAACATAAACGGCTTTTAATAAACTCGGTACCTCACCATCTTCAGTATGAATACGCGCCACTCGCGATTGATATATGCTAGTGTTACCTACATTCCCCTGAGCATCATTTAACCACAATACAATGAGATCCCATAGGAACTGAGTTTTGGGTAAAGTGTTGCTGGTCAAATGAAAAGAAATAAAAAATAAATTAAATTTGCAAACTCAGAATAGTCGAAACAAAAACCAAACGAAACTTCTTCTCCCTCACAACGCACTAAAAGGAGGCACACATACAAAACACAAAAACACGCAATGAAGCGTCGACTTCTTAACTGAGTATTATCCATTCGTTATCGGCGCGTTATCGATTTATTGCCGTCAGCTCATCGGTTTTCGATAACACATCTGTAACACGTCGATAACAAGCCGATACGAAACCAACAAAAAGCCTATGACTCGCCGATAAGAATGTCGGCTTCTTATAAACCGATAACACATCGTTAACTCGGCAATAATAATTCGCTATCGGCTATCTTCGATAAGAAGCCTACGAAGCTCTACTCGAAAAGCCCAAAGTATGTTTCTGCTAAAGTTGCATCTATTGCGATTTAAGTTCAACCGCCGGGTAAGATTAATCATCATTTGAAAGGCTTTTCTTTACTTGGTGTTATTGCTTATGCTTTGTTGTCATTACGGTTTTTTTTTTCTTTTTTTTTTTTTTAAATGTATTATTGTTGTCATTCCTTATTTTTTTTTTTTTTTTTTGCAGTTGTAGAGCAAGTTGAAGTAATTATGTCATTTAATTACGCGGACAGGCAGGCCACTGAGAGAGCATTCAGATGTGTATGAGGAATAAAGTTAAAAAACGAGAACAAACACAACTCAAACGCTGCATGAGAAATGAAGCAACATACTTACATACTTATATACACAATTAACAAACATGTGGCGCCCCCACACTTGCGTAAAAACGTGGAGGAGATTGACGACAGCGTCGGAGGTTAATATGAAAGTGGGCTCCAAACAGCAGGCAGCCTGCAAGGCATTACATATAAGCGAAATGTTTTTATTAGCTAACCACCAAATGAAAGTGGATACAAGCGCATGCGCCAACTCCACACGCTTAAATTTTTTTCTACAAATAATTATTGTTGTTTTTTGCTTGTTGTATGCATGTTCTTCAACTGACAATATTATTAAAGATTGTACTTGCTTCTATAAATTTTTTTTATTTTTATTTTTATTTTTTTTGCATTACTAGAAGATAAAGCAAACTTGCCGCCACACAGTTGGGGCTAATAAATGTGCCTCAACTAATTAAAACATCGCACGAAGGCTGATGGTAGTTGTTGATCGCTGTTGTTGTCGCTTGTGCTGCTCGTATGCAATAGCTTACAACAAGCTATACAATACAATTGTTGTTGTTATTGTTGTTTTACGCTTGTGACGTTTTTTTCCATCACTATTATTATTCCTCTATGCAATTTCTTATTAGCACTCACTTGCTTGCTTTGCAGCTGGACAGATGATTTAGCAATTGCAATGAGTTGTACAAACACACATACAAATGTTTGCTTACATATGTTAATACATATAAACATCTGTTATGTGACTGTGCTGGGCGATCAATGCGTTGGTGGCATGAATGAATCGCCACTGTGTACATATGCTCGAGAGAGTTGAGTTGTATTCAAAACACGCGTTACCGTCAATGCGCGATCGACAACAATAACAAACATCACTGGCTATTAGCATTCATAAGTGAAAATAATGCAAAAAAGTTGCCGCATTGTTAGAGTCATACGATATGAGAATTTTCCAAGAATTTGGGCCATAATTAATGTGGCATGATTTTTTTGCTTCTGGAAATATTTTAATCAAAAGAAATTGCGAGGTTGCAACAACGAATTGGCACTTAAGTGGTAAATATGTGGCATGTTATTGACTTGTTGAACAAAGCAGTGAATACCCACCTCTATTAGTGGAGTGAACATTTTGTTGAATTTTTCTTCTTTCTTCTTATCTCCAATTTGTTTCGGCATTCGCCACCACTTCGGGATGATTGCGGAACTACATTTACATCATTTCAGAACTATTTTAGGAGAATTTCGGGACTCATTCGACATAATTTTAGGACTACTTCATCATAGTTTCGACGTCAATTCGGATGACCTCCAGATCATTTCGGAAGTCTTTTCAGAATAATTTTGGAACTATTTCGGCATACTTCCAGAACTATAGATATTCTTAGCATTTCGGGATTGCTTTCTGCATAATTCTACGGCTGCTGAGGGATAATTAAGCGCCAATCAAAGAT
The DNA here is from genome assembly GCF_040869045.1 of Eurosta solidaginis. Lineage (NCBI taxonomy): Eukaryota > Metazoa > Arthropoda > Insecta > Diptera > Tephritidae > Eurosta > Eurosta solidaginis. The sequence continues at coordinate 367,583,361 of NC_090319.1, forward strand.
ATCATTTTGGGACTGTATTCTGATAGTTTCGGTATAATTTCCGAACCATTTGAAACTGTTTCAGGATAACCTCGGAGTAACTACGGAAATATGTATCTTCGGTTTCATTTCGGAACTTTTTGTGGCTATTTCGGGACCTTTTCGAGGCTATTATGGTATTATTTTGGAACTAGTTATTCATTGTTTTCGAACTTATTTCGATACATTTTTCAAGCTATTTCGGTTAGATTCAGAATTGATGTCGCGATAATTACAGAATTTTTTAAAGGTTTTTTCGGGAATAATGAAAATAAATGAATAAATACATGGCGAGATTTACCTCCGAGAAGATTTAGGCCGATCTTCTCTTCCATTTTGCGTCGTTTTCTAATTTAATTTCACTACAAATTGGCGGCACGGGACCTACATTTTTTCGGGACTACTTCAAGGTAATTTGTGGACCATTTTTTAAGGATAATTGTGACTAAAACATGATTTTATTGTTGTTTCTGGACCAATTTTTTAAACGTTTGGCTCAAATTTCAGAAGAATTTAAGGAATATTTCGGCATTGTTTTCAATAAGTATAATGGGACTATTCGAGACCATTTGGGATAATTTTAGATATTACTTAGGCATCGATGTCGGGATCAATTGGAAACTATATCTGGGCAACATTTTAGGGCTAATTTCGTGACTACTTCTAACAGCTCTTTTCAAAAAACTTCCGCCTATGGAAGCAGAGGTAGAGGGCGGCCCCTACTCCGCTGGAAGGACGGTGGAAAACAATTTAAACTCCCTTGGTGTGATCAATTGGCACCGGTTAGCAGAGATAAGAACAGGCTGGCGCTTCTTGTTGGACAGCCATAGCCATTTGAACAGTTAAGCGCCAATGAAGTAAGTAAGTATCGGGTATTTTCGGGTTTATTTTTGAGTTGCTGTTCCTACTAAGAAACTTTAAAACAATCATTTGAAAACGGATTAAGGGTTAAATTTTCAGCAACCGGGGACACATATTTATCGAATAATTAAACTCTACAACAGGAAATACAGTACCACTATCACTACTTGAACAAGAGAGGTACTCGAATAATTATTCAAAGTTAACAGTATAGGAAATAGATTAACTTGCATTCAATCTCCTTCATATATACACTTGAAATCAACGGTGCCAATGCAATAGCTTTGATGACGCATAACAACATCAATTTTACTCCGATTTGCTTCCAACAATAAAAAAGATTTTGATAGGAAAACAAGCAAAATTACTACAACGTACTTTAACTTCGTAGTTTTTTTTACCCTCAATTGAGGCAAACGGTGCAACGAAACAAACGATGCAATAATCGATCGACATTCATTCGCTGCTGGCCAACCAATTTGGATAAAAACAATTTTCACTTAACAGACACATATTTCTAAGGAATTAAAAATTTCTTTGACCTGGTGGACTTATAGCGCAAACTTTATCAATCTTTTTAGAAATTTTCAAAATGATCTCTGAAGGAATTTTTAAGGCGCATAAATGACAAACGCACAGACATATATTTACTTTTATTTATACGAATCCAAATGAATACTTATCGCTTATCAATTCAATTGTTACAGTGACAAAACAGCTAAAGTAAGGCAATAACAACAAGAAAAACAATACAACCAAGGCAACTGAAAAATATGTCCCATCAAATTAAAACACAATACCATCTTTAAAATCTCATCGATCATGATTTCGCATTTAATCCTTTACACGTTGCATTAGTTGTATGTACGAGTGTACAAAAAAAAAAATCATCTTACATAGGGAACAAAAAAATATATATACATATATGCACCTTGCCGTCTTGTCACACTGTTCAGCTGTCCTGTTTATATGAATTTCAATAATTTCATTTCTACATATCTACTTATTTATACCTTTCTTGTTCTTTCTTTACTTCAAGATCGTTTTTCTACCATTCATTCAGTTGTTGCGTTGTTCAATAGCCATCAATTCAATACTTCACGTATATAATTCATTGCGTAGCTCGCTTACTGGCTTGCTTGCTTTTGCTTTAGTGGTTTTTGGTTACCCCCAACCGTTTCGACGCACAATTCGTTGAAAACTTGCGCACCGGGATTGAGATTTGTGTGTGATAGATATAATATTTGTGCGTGGCTTTAAAAGCTGAAGCAGCAACAGCGGCATAAATATCGATTGCCAGCTGGCTATAGTTAAATAAAAGTATGTAGATTAGACTGGGTCGATTTATTAACTGATATCGCGCCATCGATTTTTCGATAAAAAAAATAATTTTTTTCGACTTTGATTTTTAAGGTCTTTTTGATGACCTACTAAACAAATTTTCATTTGATTGTAAAATTTGTATGTATACCCTGTCCGACTCCAAAATGTCGGACAGGGTATACATATGAAATTTTCTTAGTAGGTGATGAAAAAACCTTACAAATCAAAGTCGAAAAAATTAAAAAAAAATTAAATTTGGCAGGCTCGAAAATTATTTTTTTGGGTATGCGTAGTAGAACTTTTTTCCTTATCCCAAATCCTATCGAAAAATCGATGGCGCGGTATCGGTCAACTTTCGTCCGTATAAATCGACCCACCCTAATGTACTTAAAGAGTTGGCGAAGGCAAAGGATATAAGTGACCAACGAAATAGTTTAGCAAATCTCTACGTTTTGCTTCTAGGCTCAATTGCTGTAAGTAAAGTATTTAGCCTTCCTTTAGCAGCAAATGCTTGTTATAGAATATATGGGTCATTCCGTGCCAAATCAGCGTATCGATTGATTTTGCAACACCGATTTCGTTAAACTTTTTAGACTTCGGAAAATGTCTCCAAAATTTTAGCTAACTTCATCACCCATTCATGTAGGCACTTTCAAAAATTTTTAAATATTTTTGATAATTGCTTGTTTTTAATAAATTGGTGTAAAATTCCCCTTGGGTGTTTTCTTTTTTTTTGTTATAATTTAAATTAGTTCTATTGATTTCTGATGACTTTCCAACAACAAAATATGTAAGCAAAATTTTAAAAATTTTTTTTATTTCCTTTCTCTGATTTAAAAAGTTGGACTATTTTTAGTTTTCAATTTTTGTTTAAAAATTCTCAGCCTCAGTGGTTTTCAGTCAAACGAATGATGAATTTTTGAAAACTTCCAAATATTTTTCTTTAGTTTTTTTAATAATTGATGAAAAAATTTCACGATTGGGTATTTTTCGCTTCTTTGGTAATTTTAAATATTATATGATATTTTTTGGAAAATTTTATGCAAAATATATTTTATTAAACATTTTTTATTAAAAATTTTTTTCATCCTTTTCTAATTGTATTACAAATGTTAGTCTTGGAAAATGTTTCTAAGGTTTTTTTCAATGCTCTCCCAATCGGAGATTGGAGATTTTAAATTTCGGAATATTAATATAAATATTTTTTTTATTCATAATATTTTTCGAACATGATTGAAATTTGTCCGACTTGGGAATTTTTAAACACCTATTCAAAAATATTTCAGTAAGAATGTGATTTGTTTTTTTTTTTATAGAAGTTTAAAAAAGTAATAAATGAATTTTAAGATTGTTATTTGAGGTAGATTAAAATATTTGAAAAGTTCGGAATATTTTTCATAAACGTGTTTTCTAATAAATTTTTAAAAAATGTTTCTGAAAATTGGTTGGAAACATTTTTTTCTAAAAACTGTAAATTAAGATTTAAATATTTCTGTATCACAGCTCTCAGGTTTCTATAACTTTTTTTTAATTTTTTCTTGAGCCCAATACAGAATTTTCGAAAATTTTGGAAATTTTATGAAAGTTGTAGATAAAATCACAAAAAAATTTATTATTTTCATACCAATTTTTTTTCTTCATATACAATGTTTAATTTTTGATGATTTCGAAATTTTTTAAATTTTTTATTTTTTATTCTTACGACTTGGTCCACATTTTCTTTGGTTGTAACATTTGAATATTGTTTACATAATTTTATAGTTTTTTTATTTTAAATTTTCTGAAGAACTTATCCAAGATAAATTAAAAAAAATTATGTTTATAAATTATTTTAATTTCAAATTAAAAAAAAAAAAATTAAATATTATTTATTAGGATGTCACAATAATAATTCTATGGATTGTAATTTTTTCTTTCGGCCAATCGGGAGATTTGAATTTTTGAGACAAATTTCAAATTTTCAAACAAAATTAAGTTTTTAAAATTTTTTAAAAAAGTATACCTGTATCTGATGGATTGCAAGAAAAACATTAAAAAAAATAGAATATTTTCTCGCAAACTTAAGATTAACCCATCTTTGGGATGAGTTGGCATGGAATGCTCCATATCTACAAACTCTGCAATGCATTACAATAACTATTAAGAGGTGTTTTCTATTCGATTTTATTAAAAATGTTGCATCCTTTTATACGTAAGCTATATGTTGTTGCTGCTGCAACCTAAAGTAAGTTCGTTGCTCAAATCTTTTGTTTAGTTTTTATTTTTTGAAATTTTTTAGTGTAAACTTTTTATTTGTTGTGTGTATTTTTGTCTTCACTCTAAACTAAGCATTGAAATTCTAGGAAATCCATGCTGCATAATTTATTGCTTGTTATGATATGGTGACGATATGCTGCTCTGTTGGTGCTGTTGGCTTATGGCTTATGGCTTACGGCTAGTGTTGCTAACTCTTGTTGATGTTATTGTTTTTTCTATAGTTTTTGTTTCTATTTTTTTTGTTTTGCTTTTGATGTTACTGTTGTTGCTTATATATTAGCTATATTTTCCGTTGTTGTTGCTTTTGCTGTTGTTGTAGTGGATCAACACCTGGTGTTGCTTCTTCGTTTTGTTTTGCTCTCAGTGTGTACGCAAGATTTAATATTACTGGCGTTGCTTTGTTTTTCGATTTTATTTATATCTCAGTGTAGGCTGGGATTAACTGGTAGCTCATGAGTAATATGATATCGCTTCTATGCGTAGCATATAAATATTGAGAGCTTCTGGGAAGCTGGCAAAGCGCAATGGTTATAACTGTTAATGAAGAGGAGGAAAGTTTATGGGTTTATCTTTCAATCCCATGTTATGAAATGCATTAAGCATGTTAGTTTCTGAGAGACTTGGTATTCTAATATGAGCATTTCCCAAATCTTTCCATTAACTAGCTGCAGTCAAATGTCAGACAATCACTGCAGCAAGAAGGAAAACGCTCTGCCTCAGCTTAGTTTAATTTAGCCTACGTAGAAGATAGAATTTCAGTCAAAAGATATAAGTATGAGATCAGTATGATCTCAAAAACCTTCAAAAATATGTCGGATTAGGAAAATTGAGACGTGGCACCTTCCCATAATGGTATTGGTATTGATATTGTTAGTGCACTGACAGATGTAGTGATAGTAATTATGATAGTAATAACGAAAATAATAGCGGTAGTGATAGTGTCAGAGATAGTTGTAGTGCTAGTCTTAATGACAGTGGTAGTAGTAATGTACAAAAGTGAAAGTGGTAGTGATAGTGGTGGTGGTAGTAGGAGTGGCAATAGTAATGGTAATGGTAGTAGTTGAGATAGTGGTAGTGGTACTGACAGTGGTCGGGATTGTGGTATTAGCAGCAGCGGGTGGGGCTGGTAGTAGGACTGGGAGCAGCTGTGAACGTCGGATTGTGGTTTGGAGAGGGTAGGGAGACGCAATAAGGAGACAGAAAAGTAGTGGAAAAATAGAGCCAAAAAGGCGGAGGGAAGATTATAATCAGAAAGAGAAGAAGAGGATTGGGTGAATGAGGTTGAGCACGAATGCTCAAATGCGCTGCCTCAACATGACCTTAATATATTATCAGTTAATATTTAGGAAAACCTAAGCTCTTCATATTCGGGAGTACGGATATAAAAGTTCATTCTTCAAAAATTTCGAAAATGTCTGAGGAAAGCTAAAAGACGAGAACAAATCCCCATCACCCTAATACTGATCAAACCAATATGTTCCAATACAGTTTCCAAAAAGAAATCAAAATAAAAGATTTTACCGATCTCATTACCATTGCTTTAGACACCTTAAGGCTTGTTATCTTAAAATATTATGACAAATAGTGTTATCACACAGCCAATGCCAAATGGCACGCATGCGCAAACAAGATCATGCGCTACTAAACTGGCTATGGATAACGTGCTTATTAACTTTACTATGATAGGAGTGTGGAAGTCGATCTCAAGCAGTAGGTAGGGCAAAATGGAAAAAAAGATCTGAAAACCAGAAAAAATTACAGAACTTTGTTATAGGGACCGTGCGTGTTTTTTTTTTCTTACCATATGAAACGAAGGTTGGAACGGAGCCCGCAAAATGTTTGTAAATGTGAAAAACGCTTGCAATCTATGTAATGCTCAATGTAAAAAACTGCAAAAATAATACAAACAAACAAAAATAAGAAAAGTCGGTATCGCGCAATTTAAGCCTTCGTTCTTTAAAATACTGTCACTGTTGTGGCTTAAACAGTCTTTGCATGCACTTGCTGTAAGTGTTCTTGTTGTTGCTTTACATTTTCCTACTCATTGTAACTCAGAAAGTCAGCCAAACTAACCGTACTACATAAAACTGAAGCACTCTTTATACCTACACAAATCCATAATTATCCATAGAAGTTCACATATTGTAAGTAACGTGCGCTATGTGGCATGGCACATAATGTGGGTACCTACTAACGAATGTGGCATGCACCACCACACACATTTCCATACACACGTTATCAAGGTACATGTGTTCACCACGCAGTATATAAATATGTTGGCAACCATACAGAAATGCCTACTTGTCACGCACGCCTCTCGGCATCAACAGCAGCCAGTTGGTCGACGGTTGGCGTTGCCTCGCTTTCCTCCTCCTCCTTATACTACTTTTCGTCCTTTCGTATTCTTTTTGCTTTTTTAGCTGCAAAACACATTTCAAGTGAATTCGACTTTAACAAACAATATAAACTGGCTGGGAATTAATGAATTAAAACATTTTCACGTGCTATACGATATATGACGCGTAGTTTCGCTCAGGATTATGCAAATTCCTTGTAAATATGTGCACGCACATACACAAATATATAGCCACATATTTTTGTTGGGTACATGCAATGACATGGAATGCACTGTTTTATGCATGAGAAGGACATGAACATGACGGTTTGCATATGTATGTAGTTGTTGCTGTTTTTGGTGAAGTAGCCAAATTACGTTTGGGTGTGAATTGAATGTGAGTTGTTAAAGGACTTAACGTGGACTTAACTTTTTTTTTTGTTTTTTTTTTTTTATTATTATTCAAGCGGTTGCGTCAGACATGAAACGTTTAATTTTTATTTTATAGTTTTATTGCACTTTAAATGGAGCTTATTAGTGCTTTATTGTAGGTTTAAGTGCAAGTGTTATATTGACAATACTGCAAAAGGTTTTATGATCGTTTGGCAATTCAATTTTCTCATTGTTTTGTTTTTGGAAAGGCGAGAATTCTATAGAACGAAAATGCAAATTTTGGCTCAAGCGACTAATGCAGCGTTTAATAATAAGTATAAAAATGGATTTTTGAATTGTTAGGTATTTTGAAATAGAAAGTTCGAAATACGAACCAATTACACGGAGACATATAAGTACTACCTGAAAAGACGCATACCGGTACGTATGCGTAAAATTTATTTCTTATTATTTGGTATAAAAGAGTATACACGTTTTAAAGAAATCTGAAATTTCAGTAAAAAAAATTTCTGGGCGTTTAGCGAGTGCCTTTTTTAAATCCTATTAATACTAAACTGACAGAAAAGCATTGCCCCGTAAAAAGTCTACAATACAGAAAATGGTTTAAAACTAATGCAAGGACTATTCGTATTTTTAGGGTAATTTTAAGAATTTTTAAGGTGTAAATGTAATTTAAGAAAAAAGCAAACTCTAAGCCCTGCCTATAAAAGCAGAAAAGTAATTTTTAAAAAATTCACAATCCAGGACCTGCCTAATGCTACTAAAGTAAGCTATTTATAACTATTTATTAAAGTAAACTCACGAGAAATGCTCAGAAACGAAGCGGCGAAATAATATTCAGAAACTAACTGAAGTGAATTTTTCAGATTGGAGGGGGATAGGATGATTGGAGCCATAATCCCAATAGGAAGCTATCATGAAGGGATCGGAAAGGAGAATGTCGGAAAATATTTGGAAACGATCTGAAGGAAAATTTCACGAAGGAGTTCACGTTAAGTGTTACGAAAAAAGTGGTAGTCCCAGTGGAAAAATGTGGATATAAAGTGCTCGAAAAGGAGCTGCATTTCCAATAGGAGGCTGACGTGAAGCGCTCATAAAGATATCTGCCTCGAAGTGCTCAGAGACGGCAATGACGACACATTTTCAGAAACGATCTATGATGAAATGCTCAGAAAGGGGAATGGTGGAAAATGCAGAAACGAGTTGAAGAAAATGTTTGAGGAAAAACTTGACGCAAAGTGCTTTGGAATGAGCTGACGGGAAGAGCTCAGAAGAGAACTGTATTCCGTGTAGAAAGTTGACGTGAAGAGGACAAAAAGGAAGTGTGGGAAAATATTTAGAAACGAGCTGAAAAAAAAATAACTGTCGAGAAAGAAGTTGAGTCAAAGTGCCTAGTAGATTAGGTTAGGTTAAGTGGTAGCTACCCTGATAAGGATAACTCACTTGGACAACACGAAGGTCCGTTGTGATACCACATACACAAAAAATAACGGTGACTTAGATCCAGCTACTTAGAGAATCGTTGGGTAGCAACGATAAAGCTCCGAATGATACCGATCTCAACTTTGGATAAATCCTCGGGAAATCCAAGTGAGTCGCGGCCGAAGTACTTTCGCCTAGTTCTGACAAAAGCTGGGCAATCAAGCATAAAGTGATTTGGTGATTCCACCTCATAATCCTCCATACAGCTGCAGCATGATGGAGTTTCCAGTATATTGAGACGTAACGCATGGATACCCATTGGACAGTGCTCTGTCAAAACCCCAATGAACATCGATAGGTGAGCCTTAGTGAACCCAATTATTTCAGCAGACCCCCTGCCATCCACTTTCGGCCAGAAAGATCTTGCTACCCTGCAAGACGTGGTGTCTGCCCAACGTTGGCTGAGCTGACTTGAGGCCCAGCTATGGAGGAGCAATCCACAGGTGGCCAGCGGGATCCCGAAATCCCTACAGCCATCTTCATCCGGTTCAGTTGTACCGATGCGGGCTAAGAGATCCGCTTGACAGTTACCCGGGATATGACTATGGCCCGGGACCAAGATAATCTTAATTGTAAAATAATTCGATGCAATCGCAAGCGAGGTCAGGCACTCCCAGACCACCCTCGATCGCACTGTAGTTGAGTTCAAGGCCTTGATAACCGCTTGGCTATCAGAGTAGATATTAAATTCCCTAACCGTAGTAGCACTGGCTAGCATTCCATCCAGTGCCTAGTAAGGTGCGCGTGGTTTTAAATGGCCCCATCTAAATATTTTTTTCCACGGGTATATTCTTCCAACTTCTGTTCTCATTACTATTATTGCTAGTCTATACTATATGATTGCCAATTAGCAAATTTCGTTTATTGCCCATATGGGGTTAGTCTAGTTTTTCCTTATTCTATATGCTTAAAAGAAATTTATATTCAGGTGCTATAGGCAATCCATCTGATTTTTTCATGGGAATTCTAAATGCTGTTTTAATATGAAACTCTGTTTTGCAAAAATCCTGTTCAAGTTTTCTTAGAAGTTGCCTGCGCAAGAAGTGTTACATGGATCCTCTAAGCTGTCCCATGCTCTACCTAAAAAATTACTAATAAAACAACTCTTGCTCACTAATAAAATAGTTTGCATGTTGGAACGCCACAACATGTCCTCCATTGCGGTTGTGAATGATCACAGGCAACTGCCTTAACACCAGTATGAATCAGGTGTCGCCGGGTGCAAACTTTGTAATTTTTCTTATTTGGTTTAAATTTTTTATAATTTTTCTCTAATATCAAGAACAATGCAAAGATTACAATTGTACACTAAAGGATATCAGACCTCTAAAAGACATTCTTTACAATGTATATTGTCTAAACTTCATGACCAAAAGTCATATGCACCATGAAGGCAGTCTTTCACATTTTTTTATTACAGGCAAGGGCAAAAGCACTAAGAAACTATCACGACTCTTCTAAGGGCAAACCTAGGAAAAATCAGACATTACCTTGATAGACCACACTATATGGAGCCATTGGAAAGCCAATAATAATACAAAATATACCAATTTGAAAAGGGGTATATTTTTCAAAAAACAAATTTATTATTTATTTATCTACAGTTTTTAGCAACATAATATAATACGTAATACATTTTACCAGATTCAACAGAAAGCTTTGAAATTTCAAATTTTTTTCAACAATTAAAAGCCTACAATACTACTAATAACTCCCACAATTGACAGCAAGTACTTTAAAGTAGAAGGAAAATTGTCAATGGTAAATTGAATTCAGGCATAGCTCCTCCCAATATTAGCAGCTTCAAAAAAACCATATATGGCTTCATATATCTAAATAAAAAATTTTGGGGTAAAAGTGGCAATGAAGCGAAAAAAGTGGGCGCTACTTGTAATTCACCGTTTTGTGCTGGCATTAATAGAATTTCGAGCTATGAAACAATTATTTGTCAGAAAAAGAGTACATACATACAAATGTATTTAATTTAATTGTTAGCGCTATTCTGACTGTGAGGTAATTGTCATTACTTGGTTAGCAGTTAACGCGTTCACCCACCTTTTTCACTTTCCATAGCAAAGTTATTTGTTTGGCTTTTGTCCGCTTGCATATATTATGTACTGTGATGCATACTTTTATACACATAAATAGATTTGTATGTACATGTACATGTATCCATAAATGCTCCCAGCAAAAAATTATGTTAGATTATAAGGGATAACATAGTGCGACTGACTTGACGTGTCTTCCAAGAGAAAGATCGTTTTGTACTAAAACAGTTCTCGGACTATTTTACAATAGTTATGGGATTGTCTATGGCATGAGTTCGCAATCATTTCAGGATTATTTCTGGATCAGTTAAAGACAATTCGGGATTAGTTCCAAAGAATTTCGGCATCGATTCAGTGTTATTTTCGAAATCACTTTGGGTCAATTTCGGAATGATTTTTTAAAACATTTAGAGACAATTTCAATATCATTTTAAATTTTGAATTATTCTTGGGATAATTTGATGGATTTTGGAGAGGAATAAGGGACTGTTCAGGGACCACTTCATCAGTTTCAGAACATAGATTCCATCATTTAAACGCAAATATAAAAATTTAGTTAATATTAAAATGCTCTAGAAATAGTCCTACAATGATCCCGGAATAATTCTGTAATAATTTTCAAATGATTTTCAAATAGTGTTGAATTGAGCCTAAATTATATTGTAAAGGTTCCGCTTTATCCCGAAATAGCGCAAAATATTTCTCGAAAACAATCCCGAATATTTTTTTAAATACGATGTTAATAACTTAATCTTGATATGGAAACACAAGAAACTTGTTTTCTTAAACGGAAATTTTTGTCGTAGAAACAAGCAAGGAAGTCTAAGTTCGGGTTAAACCGAACATTATATACTCAGCGTGAGCTTCAATTGCACATTTCATTTCAGGTAAATTACTTTTCTACATAACACGTGGCACCGCCCGTTAAAAAAAAAATTCTCCCCGTTTCCTTTACAATAAAACTTGAGAAGTGAAATATCATTGATTCAAAACTATTTTTTGCTAAGTTATAGCTTATTATTCTAGTTTACGACTCTTTTAAATTTGTTTTCTATCTAAGTTGCCGTGGTCCTTAACCGATCCCGTCCACTTTTACTAGAAATATTTTCTGCTATAGGGAAATCTGTGTACCCAATTTTATTACTATCCATTAATGCTTCTTCGAGTTATGGCTCCCGAAACATAGAAAATTGCTTAGTCATAAAAGGGGCGGTACCACGCCTATTTTTTAAAATTTGAAGTTTTTCCTATTTACTGTTATAAATCCACTTTGGAAATCAAATACCATTGATATAAAGCTCTTTTTTGCAAAGATATAGCTTATTTCATTTGTCCACGACCCTTCTAAAATCTGTTATATAAAAGTGGGCGTGGTCCTTAACCAATTTCGTTAATTTTTCTTAAAAGCATTTCTTACAGTACAGCCAACCTCTCTGCCGAATTTTGTTACGATAGGTTTAACGGTTTTTGATGTATGATTAATAATATTTGTAAAATTGATTTTATCACAAGTGGGCGGTGCCACGCCCATTTAAAAAAATTAAAATTTTTATCAAGAGTCTCAATATCAGCCCCACCTCAAATTTCAACTTTCTAGGTGTATTATTTACTAAATAATCAAGTTTTCTGTTTTTTCCAAAATGTTATATATATAAAAAGTGGGCGTGGTTATCATCCGATTTCGTCATTTTCAATACCAATCTATTCTGGGTCCAGATTGGTGAAGATATCTCAATATTTACTCAAGTTATCGTTTTAACGGACAGACGGACGGACGGACGGACATGGCTCAATCAAATTTTTTTTTCGACACTGATAGTTTTGATATATAAAAGTCTATATCTATATCGATTCCTTTATACCTGTACAATCAACCGTTATCCAATCAAAGTTAATCTACTCTGTGTGCCAAGCACGCTGAGTATAAAAAGAAGCAAATTTGTCTTTTAAACATGGACATTTTTTTATTATAAAAAAAATCGTACTCTCAGTTGGGGAAAAAATTCCTATGGCGCAAAATTAGTCTCATTGAGCAGAGCTCACAGAGTATATTAATTTTGCTCACATAACGGTACCCCGTAACGGCATAAACTAATCGAGATAGATATAGACTTCTATATATGACAATGATCTGGGCGAAAAAAGAAATTCATTTAGCCATGTCCGTCCGTCGGTCCGTCTGTCCGTATACACTATAACTTTAGTACATTTTGAGGTCTCTTAATGAAATTTGGTATGTAAGTTTCTGGGTACTCATCTCAGATCGCTATTTAAAATGAACGAAATCGGACTTTAACCGTGCCCACTTTTTCGATATCGAAAATTTCGAAAAACAGAAAAAGTGCGATAATTCATTACCAAAGACAGATAAATCGATGAAACTTGGTAGGTGGGTTGAGCTTATGACGCAGAATAGAAAATTAGTAACATTTGTACAATGGGCGTGGCACCGCCCACTTTTAAAAGAAGGTAATTTAAAAGTTTTGCAAGCTGTAATTTGGCAGTTGAGTATGTAATGTTCGGTTACACCCGAACTTTGACTTCCTTACTTGTTTTAATAAAACACATTTTATTCATCTGCGTTTTGTAATTGAAATACAGAAAAAAGTTATTAAATATATTCTCGCGTTGCAAAGCTCTCCATCAAAGACATAAGCCTTATATAAGTTGCATATATTTTTTGGCTTAGGTGCTATGCACTCACGTCAAAAGTTTGAATTTGGGTTGAGTATGGGGCCCTTACTATGGCGCCTAGTAGCGCGGAAATGCCAAGGTGTGCGCGCATGAGTGATCAGCTGCAGCAAACAAAAAATAATACAGACTCACTAATACAAAAATGTTGGAATTTTTATTTTTTTGCATACTTGCAACATACACACAAACAAAAATATTGTTGTTCATTAAAGTTAAGCAGAGAAAGAAATGGCAACTCATTTCATTCACTTTTTTTTAATTGAATTGCATTTTAGGGAAGCAGAATAGCAGTTTTCTTCCAGTTGCTTTATATTCAGATTATTGCGGTTCGCATACTTTTCGTAAAAATAAAAAATTTCTTGTGCCACGATGCGTTTACGGTAAGCGAAAATTTCAACTCGTTTAACAGTGGCTCCCAAAGTATATTTATTAAGCTAAAAGAATTTTCTTTTGTGTAAATTTTTAATATGCTTTTTATTCCCTGACATCTTGTTACCTTTTGAAGCAAAATTGTGTGAACAAATTTTGAAGTATTCAAAAATATATATATACATAAGACACTTCCGCAACCTTAATATGACAGTTCCACTTAAGTGACTCCAATTTTAGCGCACTTGCACAGAGCATACAAATAATTGTGCCACTACTTTCTGGATTTCTGCACTTTTGTGGGTTCTTTGCTCTTATTTGTATTACCACCTTTAAATTTAAAAGATTTGCCAATTTTTTGGCTTGAGTCTTAATGAAATCGCTGCAAAGTGGCTGTATTATTGACGGTTTCTGTTAAATCTATTCTTTACTTAACATATTACGAGTTGCTCCTTGCTGCTGCATTCAAGTGATCGATCAGTTTTGTTGGCGCATGCGCGTATAATATGCGTAATTCGTACTCAGCTGGAATATCGCAAAATAACCCAATTAACCAAAAGCAAGTTGTTTTAGGTGTTTGAACATTCGGCGCACAGGTATCGCGTCGCAGTCGATGAAAATATTGCACATAACCTAAAATTAAATATTACCGCCGCATTAAATACAAAGCGAGCACGACAGAACTACGGTTATGCTCCGTTCATAGTGTGTTTGATATTAATCCTTTTTGTAATTTTGCCTTTTTTTAAAACAGAATAATTAAAACAAAAAAATAAAAACACGAAACGCTGTTCGATATAAATTTAAATAAAATAGTAATATTTTTGAAAAACCAAATAAAATCAAAAATATTAGACAATTTTTAAGAAACTCTATTTTGGAAAATTTAATTCACTGCCAAAATAAAAAAAAAAATTGTCTGATTGGGAAATGGCATCTGCCTTAACACCAGTCTGAAATATGAAATTTGTAGATTTAAGTTCAAAACAAAGTTCCCGAAAAGCTAGTTGATGAAGATGAGAAATTCAGAAGAATGAAACTATTGCGGTGTGTAAATATTGTAGGTTTTCCCTAGGTTAGGTTAGGTTGAACTGGCCGGTACATGAGGACCTCACATAGACTGATTGAGTCCGTAGTGTTACCAGAAGTTTGTTTTAACGACCAAACTGAAAAACCCGATCAAAAACCAGGACCTATGTTATAAAATAACTCCGTCCTCTTGGCAAACACTAGAAGCTTCCTGGGACTTAAGCCACTTGCTGATTCTAGATCTGACAGCTGTATCACTCCTAATAGCTGGAGTCTTAGCCTGGCAATTGCAGGGCACGAGCACAGAACATGCTCGATCGTTTCCAACACGCCCTTCCTGCATCTGCTATCACTGACCAAGCCTAATTTAAAGGCATGTGACACGAGAAGGCAGTGTCCAGTCAGAATACCAGTCATGAGCCTACAGTCCTCTCTTTTTAATGATAGAAGCAGCAAAAAAAATAATTGCTTGATATACAGATATGAAAAAAGTTATAATTTAGAACAGCTAATAAAGTTGAAAACATTTTTTAAAAACTGTAATTTAAAAAAAATTAATCAATCAAAACATTTTTAAAGCAAATTTTAAAATTAAACAAAAAATTTTAGTTGCATTCGGATATAAAAAATATTTTTTTTTTTTTGAAAAATTAAAATATAATTAATTTATTCAAAGAAGTCCACAGAAAAACATTTTTAACCAAATTTTAAAATTAAAGAAAAAATTTAGATGCTTTCGGATATAAAAAGGAATTTTTTTGAAAAATTAAAATAAAATTAAAAAAACTGTAATTTTGAAAATATTAAAACAAATTTGTTTTTATCAGAGCTGAGCATATAAAATTCCGTTTCAAAAGAACATCCGGAAAAAACTTTCTTCTAACAAATTTTGAAAATTTTAAATTAATCCAAAAAAAAATTGTTTGCATTTCGAAATAAAAATATGAAAATTAATGTTTGTGAAAAACTAAAAAAAAATTGGAAAACATTTTTAAAAAACTATAATTTGAAATTTGTAAGATACATTTGTTCATAATATCTTAATAAACGGAATTCAACTACTATAAGAATTATATAAATCAGTAGTTGGGATAATGTAAACTATTTCTTTATGCACAAAAATGTCCACTAAAAATATTTTTAAAATATCAAATTTCGAAAACTTAAAAAAAAATAAATATTTGTTGCTGTTTGCTCTGAAGATATGAAAAAGTTTAAACCTAAAACTTTGTGGTTTTCTAAAACCAAGTTTTTAAGTATAAAAAGAAAATCTAAATACATAAACATATTAAAAAATAGTGCTTAAAAAATACTGAATATAAAAAATTCCAATTTTGAAAATTTGTTTATAGATTTCTTTTCAACAGATCTGGGTAAGTGAAATTCATTTACAATTTCAATTATTATATTGCTCAGTAATTGGAAAAAATAATAAATTCCTTATTCAAAAATACTGAAAACTATTTTTGAAAAAAAAAACTTCGAAAATAAAAAAAAACAAAAATATTCATTGCTGTCCGATATAAAGATGTAAAAAATAAATATTATATTTTAATTTTTTATAAAAACTAATTTTTAAATTTTAAAAACAATCTTGTTTTCATCAAATATTTCAATTTTATTTTTTATAAAAACTATAATTTGAAAATTTGAAAACCATCCTGTTTTCATCAAAATTGGATTAAGGAAGCTTCATTAAAATTATAATGACATTCCTCGGTAAATGGAAAAAGGAATCAATTTTTTATACAAAAATACGTTCACATAAAAAAAGTTCAAAACAAAATTTCGAAAAAAACAAAGTGTAATACTTATTTACCTAAATTAAGAAACAAAATTGAAAATATTAAAAAAAAAACAGTAGTTTTGTACATTTTGAAATAAATTAATTTTCATTAGAGCTCGATAAAAGGAATTACATTAAATTTACAATTCTCAATAATTGAAAAAGTTAAAATTTTTCAAAACAAAAATTGTCCAATTTTTTTCGTGTTTTTCTTTTTTTGCTGTTTTTTTCAGTTTGCTTCTGGACGACACACATTTTTTTTCTCACGAATAGCCACTTCCTTACATAAAACTGATGATTTGTATTCCACACAAATACTTTCAAAGTCGTTAACAAAATTTAATTGATTTTTTTTTTTTTAAATCTTGTATACGGTAACCAAATATATCTAATTTCATTCGAGTTTACACATTTTTTACGAAATCTTTGTTTTGAAAACCGAGCACAATACGACCAATTGTAAAGAAAATGTCTCAGAAACTGCTGGAGTCTTAAATTTTTGTTATTCTCGCAATTCTCTCGAATAGCGCATAAGTCATATTATTCATAGTTAAACCCTACCGTTCATTTTAAACTCCCTGCACTCAGAGAAAAAATCGTTCTAAAACGAACGAAACAAGTTTAAAATTAAGAACATTCGTTGACGAAAGTCTGTTAAGTACGTTTTTTCTTAACTCGTGACCGATGGGATTGTTTTAAGAACAGTTTTTCCAAGCACACCGTTCGTATTTTATGACCAGTTTGGTATTGATGTGTGAAACTTCTGTGCTCATTTCAAGCACTACTTGGGCTTGATTTAGGATTTTTCGTTCTCACGCTTCGAGAACGATTTGGGTTCGATTTAACATTTTTCGGTCTCAATTTAGGAACGGTTCGTGCTTGATCTTTGGTGGGAGGGGAAAGTATTTTTTTAAATACATTTATTTATTTTTTATTAATAATAATCTTTTTGTCATAAATAAAAAATATTTATAACAAAAAAAATGTTATTTAAATTCAAAAGTTTAAGAAAAAATGCATAATAAGCATTTTCTCATACATTTCTCTTATTGAGAAATTATTCTTATTTGAAGACAATCTGCATATATACTTAAAACATTTCATAACAAGGTCGAGAATTACCCGTGCATATGTAAATGGAACTGAACGAAAAATAAGAGTTAAAAAAAAATAGAACATAAAAAAATTGTTTTAAAAAAATTTAGAGTTTGATGGGGAGCGAACTCGCGCCACACGATCGCAAGATGAACTTCATAGCCGCTGGGCCATTACAACTGCTTGATAGCTGGTGCCAAATGTTGTATTTAACATTGTAGTGCACACGAATTGTACCGTTTTTTTTTGTTGGGCTTAATTTAAGAACATCGTTCTTATTAATAGAACATTTGTTCATATTTTAAGACCAGCCGTTCTGTTTTAAAGAAAATGGTGTCAGTTCAAGAACAAGGTTGTTGTTTTAAGAACAGGTCGTTCGTTTTTCAAGAACAAAAAAGTAAGAACATGAAAAGCTTGAATTGAGTCCGGTGGTGCTGGATTTTAGAACGGCGTTTTTCTCTGAGTGTGCGCTTCGTCTTAACCTCAGCTTTTAATCTTCTCGAACCTCTGTCATCTGTATTATCTACGCTAGTTTTGGTTCATTGGCATACGAGAAATCAGTGTAAAAATTTTTTGTTTCGCATCCATCGACTCGCATCTTCTTCCACCATTTATTCTACATACCTACAAACAAAACAAACGTAATTCATTCATGCGCACATTTCTCATTCAAAATGATTCAAGAATGATCGCTCAAATCGCGCACAATCGATTTCCACAAATTTTATGCATAACTTTCAATTACAACTGCAACAACAAAGAGCATTTAGTTTATATCCGTATCAATATACGTTTTTTTGTTGTTATATGTACATATTCACTTAGCAGAGGATGCTCGTGGCACCATTGTTCGTTTTATTTGCTTTTGGCATTTCACAAAAAGCTTTGACAGACATGCTGGCTGCTAGTTGTTGGTTTTTTTAGCTGCTGGTTGGCAATCAATATTTCACTGCCGGCTACACCATCCAACCGCCTGTCGCTTCTTGTTGCCAGTGTTCTTGTCAAATCGATCAAGAGCTACAGTCGCAGAGCCTTTTTCACTTGTCAAATATGTTAACTGTTTGTTTTGCATTTCAACTGATTTTTTGGTAGGTGGAATACCAATAAATATTATAAAAAGAAAATATGCATTTTAAAATTCATTAGTCTGCATATGTCATACATTTGTTGCTTTATTTCTGTTGTTGTTGTGTTTCTGAGCTTTGAGCCTGATTGAAAGCGTAAGAAAATGTCAAAAATTGATTTTGATGTTATTATTGATGATGATGCTGTTCGATATGCATAATTAACATATATACAAACACGTTTTTTACATACATATGTATATATCCAACTTTAGTTGGCCTTATGTTTACTCTGGCAAAATTTTTGACTGCCATCACTGTTTGTTTGACTGATATTAAAATGTTAAATTTGAATAATAATTTTTATGTTTGGTTTACATACATATTTGTTGTATACAGTTTTTGTTTTTTAACAATTTTTGAAGTTTTAGAACGCTGTTTAAGTTGTTAGGGATTTTCGAATGAGAATATGTAAGTGTGTACGTGATAACTTTGGTTTTATAAAAAATATGCGTTCAAAGCCCTTTTCCTAAAATATAGCTGAATAACGAACTTTATATAATAGAAGCATTCCAGGGTAGGCACTTGGCTAATAGTACTGTGGCGAATATTAGCATCACTATGATGTTAATAAATAACAACAACAAAAAAAGCAAGCAGCCACACTAAGGTACAGGGCAGCGAAGAATATTCCACACACATAATCAGCAACTCGAAGCGGAAAGATTATTTCACATACACATAAGTAGTAATCAGCTAAGAGCAGAAGTTGTTACTCACACACATACACACGCATATAGCTAAATAACCAAGTCTGAGATGCAACTGTTTCAGAAGGTATGTTCGTGAAAAGTCTAGACCTTAGCAGAAATATGCGAACGAAGCAACATAGAGTATAAAAGAAGCGCAAGCTGGGGAATAACTAATCAGTTTGATTTAAACACGCTATTAGTGAAGAATAATTGTGATTACGAAGTACTACTCCCAAAGTAGTCTACATTAATATTGGAGTTATTTATTGAACAGTTCAGCGACTCGAACGTTACCATAAGGTGTATAATTATCAGGAATTTCCCAAAAATTCGTTACAGTATGCAAGTGTACAGCTTTCGCCCTTAGTTTAAGACAAACCATAGCTTTATGAAAAAGAATATTTACTGCAGCAATCTACTTTAGAATACAAATGTTCATACAAAATAAAAAAATTGGTTGTGAAATAAATAATGTTCCGAAAAGCAATGCACTCTTTCAATTTGCTTATTCTCGATGTGTGTGAGTCGCATCATAATGAAATCTTACAGATAGCTCTATACAGATTATGGTGCTCCTCTTAATCATTTACCCGATTTTTCCCAGTGTCATTCCTTCGGACGGTAATTCTGAGGTCAGAAACATCGTATATCAGGTTTGGACAAAGCAAAGGTTGCTCTATGGAGACTCAAAATTTCCATTATTTTATCCCTTTTTCAATGTAGAAAATTCTCAGCAGGCAATATCGTACTTAAATAATTTTAACCTTTCTGTATATATGGAAAATGTACATATGTATGTTATTGAATATACTGTCGGATTGTACGATATTTCGAGCAACACTAAATCATATTCAATTGATTAATAATGCTGT
Source organism: Eurosta solidaginis (assembly GCF_040869045.1). Taxonomy (NCBI): domain Eukaryota; kingdom Metazoa; phylum Arthropoda; class Insecta; order Diptera; family Tephritidae; genus Eurosta; species Eurosta solidaginis. The sequence continues at coordinate 367,603,738 of NC_090319.1, forward strand.
GGGACTCGACGTGATTTTTAGTGGCATTACACAGCACGTGGGGCTACAGTGCTTGGGAAGTTGGAAAAGACGTTTTGCCAAGCGACCGGTCAATTTTTGTTAGGTTTCTTTTTTCAGTTAATAAAGCCATAATATATATATATGTTTTTAGTAAGAAAGAGCAAGTCAGAGGTATCAAAAAGAGTGCAAATATTTTTACAATAAACCGGGTAAAGGTGCGTTCAAAATTTGATCTGCGTGCGCTTACCAAAAGTTATTGGAAGTATCTAGATGGCCTGAAGGGGACGTTGAACACAACTATGCTAAGCAAAACAGGACTGTCTACTATGTCTTATTTCGCTACGAATAACACAACAAGTATTTGCCTCTCCGACTTTGAAGCGTAGTTAGGTATATAAGTCTCAGGCGACTAGAGTAGAGGGGAAGATTCTATCCTATGAACACATGGGGTAAGCCCCTCAATGGGAAGAGCAGGAACCGTTTTTGAACAGATTCTTATTTATCACAATGAACTTGGGTATTAGATACTTTATCGATAAAGTTTTGCCTGAACGACAAGTTAAAGAACAAGAGCCCAGGAAAACTGTGCACAATCACTTAGTAAAAATAAATTTTCGTATTTAAAAGCCGCTGAAACTTGCTTAAAGTGATTGTAGAAGCGGTAAATAATAAACTATTATTAGATTCAGGAAGACCCTCTAAGGTATGGTTTTCCAAAAAAAAGGAAAAAAGGGTTGCGTGGATGGAAATCGTGACAAAAGAAATGAAACTAAGAATTTGAAATGAACTATTATCATATTAAAATAATATGTTCTTCCCTGCGAAGATGCCAAACATTATTTTTTTTAACACCCTTCGGAATCAAATTTTCAAAAATCAACGCGAATTTTGAGAGATCTACAACTTATACTTTGAATGCGCAACAAAACTGCATACTCAAATAAATTCATTTGAAATTTTTAGAAATTTTCGCGAATTTTCCAATTTTATCAAAAACTGTTCTGAGATGGGTTTGCATTGTACCAGTTACAATATTCATAAATTTTTTTTGCTTAAATTACGGAAAAAAAAGAAAGAAGAATTTAATTGAAGAAATATGAACTATTAATCGGTATGTAAAAGCTTAAATATGTACGTGTCTTATTCTATAAATATAATTACATACATACCCAGCAAACACAGTTTCTAACGTCAGAGAAATATTGTAATTTTACAATGTATAGCTTTTCCGATCAGTTTGTTGGTAAATTCTTAGTTCTTTATAAGCTGCTCTGATCTATTAATTTCCATGGTGCAAAAAAAACACGATTATTCCACCTTCAAGGATTTTGCAAAAAAGAGAAAGGAGCATAAATTTAAGGGAGGACAGTGACAATATTGCCGCTGCATATTTAGTTTGTCTATAATTTAAGTTTAGTATGACAAGTGTACCATACAAGATGATATCGATCTCTTTTTCTTCTTTTTTACACTGTTGATTGTTAGTTTAGTTCAGTTTTAAATGTTCTTATATAATTTCAACCACCACATTTTATTGTAAGTAAAAATAAAAATTCACAAAAAAACTGTTTTGTTCATTGTTGTTACTTTTATGTCCAGTGCCATACAACTTTATAAATGTTAAACTAATAAAACTTATGTATCTTGTTGTTTTTTGGGAAAAAATAAATATAGATTACGCCCTTAAAAATGCCAAGGAAATTTGGCGAAACGGCGGGCTGAAGGTGGAATAATCGTGTTTTATTTGCACCATGGAAATTAATAGATAAGAGCAGCTTATAAAAAACTAAGAATGTAATTTTACATTAGTATTATAATGCAGTTCTCTAATGCATTTCGAATCGAAAATTAGGTTAGAGAACTAGGTTAGAATTCGACTTTGAAACCATTCGAATAACACTAGATATGCGATGTTCTGATTATTGTCACAGTTATCGATTATTTCCACGACATCATCACTGATCATTAGTGTTATACAAACTAAACAAAAATAGTGAAAAGTTGTGTGGAAATATTATAAGTTGGGAAATAAGTTTTTTTTATTTATAATAGTAAATACTAGTACGTGAAAATGAATCAAAAAAACTTAAAAAAGTAAAGCGAGCCGATTATTGAAGTGCTATTTGAATGGCATGAAGAAAACGCTTCCTCATCCGTACCTCAAACCAACGCTGAGTTGTTTTTATTTTAATTTATTATAATAGAAAAAGCCTTTGAAATATGTTCATTCTTAATACATAATCTTATAACCAAATAAAAGTATTTGATATAATGAAACAATGGAAATTTCGCTGATTTTAAATAATTTAACTTAATTGCGCATCACTTCAAAATTCTCATTAGAAACTCATTAGAAATTGATGTTAGAATTCGATTAGAATTCTAACCCTTTTCTCGATATCGAGAACGAAGTCCCCTTTTTGTCGAGAATGCTATAATTCGCAACAGTTTCGCAAATCGTCCTCTAACCTTCTACCTTAGAGAAATACATTAGAATTCGATTCGTCTTCTAATTGTTTTCTAACATAAATGTTTGTTGGGTACGTATATTACATATTTTTTATTTCTCTAAATTCTTATGTGTTTCTTCATTTAATTTTTAATTTTTCTAATATATTTTTTTATTATAGGCACACAAACCTAAAAAACTCAATACAAACGCTTTTAGGTTTTGTGCGCTTTTGTTTGTGCGTGGTGTAACAAAACAAAAAATCAGTAGCTACTTTTGTTGTTTCGTTTTCCATTTTTAATGACTTTTTTTTTGAGGCACATGTATCGCAGCCATTGCCAGCAACCACTAAAGAATGTGTTGTTATATATAATAACTTATTTTGTTGTGTTGTTGTTATTGCTATTGACGCCATCACTGTGCCATCGGGCGCATGCTAGTTAAATATGAAAAAAATATTTGAAGTGACTTCCAATAGGGTCGTTTAGTTATACACAGTTTTTCTGTAAACGAATACATATTTATGGAGATGCAAACAGTTATTTGTTGTTAGTAAAAGTGGAACATTATATAAAAATAAATATGTGCTTTTACCCTTTTACAAAAACAGTGTAATCAACTTTTTATTCTTAAACCTTTCTGGGAAAGGATTTTCTTTGTGTAGGTTTAGCTTATTTAGAGGCTTCTGAGAAAATGATAAAGCAAACCTCACAAAGAAATCCATCTCTGCTTATGAGCAGTCAGAGCAAATCTTGACTTTTATAAAATTTTCTGAAAAGCAGTATAACGTCAGCGTTTTCTACTTTATGGTATTATATTCTTCCGATTTTAAATTTGAAGTGTATATGTAAATTTTTTTAAGAGTATCTAATGAGAATGGCACTATCCATATGCGAATAGCATACAGAGAAAGAGTTTCTGAACAGTTTTTATAAAACCATACGATCGTGGGGCTGTATTCAGTAAGTGTGAGTTTTGAAATGTACATTTTTCTTTCATACAAAATAAATTAAGAAAAAGTGTACATTTAAAATTCACAGTTAGCGAATTTACCCCTGGAAGTCTGTTACATAAGGAAATAACTATTTGTTTCTTGAATAAAATGGCATATTTATTGAGGATGGCAAAAATAAAATGTTTAGCCTAAATGATGCAACAAGACCGCTGCGTTCTCGAACTTACCCCCACTATTGTAGCGCCGTTGTAGTTTGGCCGTTTACCAACATTTTCATACAAAAACAAAAAAAAAAAAACAAGCAGTTGTCAAAGGCGCCTGTCATCCCTGCTACCGCCAACGCCATTAAAAACTCATTAGGATTGCGCGCATAATGAGTTCTATATGTAGCATTTCTTGTTTTTTTTTTACACAAACATATTAAATGCATGCATACATCAATTATTTACATATGATAATACATACATACATGTATTCAGAGAATGGGAATAACCAAGCTTCGAAGGGCTCTTATATTCAATATCTAGCCTTAAAATAATATCAGAATATAATATACAAAGGAATGTACTGTATATAAACGAATACGTAGGTAATTTTTTGTTGATTCTAAACATTTCGTAATAACTCAGCTGCCTTTTTTTACATGACAAAGCATAAATACTAATTTTAAAGAAACATTTTCAAATACTTACGCATGGTATAAGAGAGAAGGTAATTCATTGGTATGTAGTTGTCGGTCGCTATATTAAGTATCTGACAACTAAACAGATTGTGGCATTTCGGGCTACCATTTAAACTTAAAAAAATCTTTAGTAATTTTTTTATTTGTTTCAAATATTGTTGCAATTTTTGAGCTTGACTAAAATTTCGATAATCTTGCCAGGAAACTCTTTCAAGTTTAGCACATTAGTCAGTGCAAACCTACGAAGCATCAGAACATCTGGTTCTCAAGATGTGGACTATTTAGCCAAAATTTCAAATATGTATGTACATCGCGGAAAATTGATTTTGGTCCTGACATCAAAATCGGGCAAAGTGGGATGACTGCTGTAATCCGGGAAACCCTACTAACCAAAGAGGGTTATTTTGGCTACACTCAGGGAAAAAATCGTTCTAAAACGAACGAAAAAAATTGAAAATTAAGAACATTCGTTGACAAAAGTCTGATAAGTACGTTTTTTCTTAACTCGTTTTAAGAACAGTTTTTCCAAGCACACCGTTCGTATTTTATGACTCGTTTGGTATTGGTGTGTGAAACTTCTGTGCTCATTTCAAGCACTACTTGGGCTTGATTTAAGATTTTTCGTTCTCACGCTTCGAGAACAATTTGGAGTCGATTTAACATTTTTCGGTCTCAATTCAAGAACGGTTCGTGCTTGATCTTTGCTGGGAGGGGAAAGTATTTTTTCAATAAGTACCCATTTATTTTTTATTAATAATAACTTTTTTGTCATAAATAAAAAATATTTATAACAATGCGTAATATGCATTTTTTCATATATTTCTCTTATTGAGAAATTATTCTTATTTGAAGACGTAATCTACATATATACTTAAAACATTTCATAACTAGTTTGAGAATTACCTGTGCATATGAGAATGGAACTGAACGAAAAATAGGAGTTAAAAAACTAGAACATAAAAAAATTGTTTTAAAAAAATTCAGAGTTTGGCGGTGATCGAACTCGCGCCACACGATCGCAACCGCAACATCATAGCCGCTAGGCCACTACAACTGCTTGATAGCTTGTGCCAAATGTTGTGCTTAACATTGTTGTGCACACGAACTGTACCCTTTTCTTTTTTCTTGAACTTAATTTAAGAACATTGATCTTAATTTAAGAACATTTGTTCTCATTAATAGAACATTTGTTCTTAGTTTAAGACCAGCCGTTCTCTTTTCAAGAAAATGGTGTCAGATCAAGAACAAGGTTGTTGTTTTAAAAACAGGTCGTTCGCTTTTCAAGAACAAAAAAGTAAGAACATGAAGAGCTTGAATTGAGTCCGGTGGTGCTGGAATTTAGGACGACGTTTTTCTCTGAGTGTAATATCTTTTCTCTCATCCTATTTAGGAACCAAAAGCACTGTCAATGCTCAGTAAGTAGGGATATATGACCCAAACCAACAGTGTACCTAATAGAATGCCGCTATTATCGTCCGGAAACTTCAAAAAGACCCGATATGTCGAGGTTCTCAAGATGTGGATAATTTAGCCAATATTTCAAATGTATCACAGAAAACTGATTTCAGTTTTGACATCGAGTTCGAAAAGAGTGGTTTGACTACTGTAATCTGGGAAACCCTGCTTACCAAAGATGGGTATATTGACCTACATCTTTTTTCTCGCTCTGTTAAGGAACCAAGAGCATAGTCAATGCTCATAAATTAGGTATATCTGGCCTCAAGCAACAGTGACTCTTATAAAGTATCGGTATTAGCGTCTGAAAGCTTAAAAAATGCTCTACATGTTGCATTACTCGAAGGCATCGGAGGCTTCACTTCGCCTACAAGGTAGTGCCTCTGGTGGTTTTCTATTTACGTGCCGCAACCTTCAACTTCGGCATCTTGAAACCGCTAACCATCGCTGCTCAATAGATTCCGTCAAATGTAAGTCGAACAGATAAAAAAATACAAGGGTGAATATACATCCGTAGGTATTTAGGCCGAGGTTTTCATTTAATTTGCGTCGTACTCCTTTTTAATTTTCCATTTTTACAAATTGCCGGATGTCAACTTCGAACGGCATCTGCAAGGCAGATGAGATTTCACTGAGAAGCTTTTCATCGCAGAGTGTTTGCCAAATCACTGCCAAAGAGAGACCGCGCTTAGAAAAACATTTTCTAATTGAAGAAACTTGTTTCCAAGTTTTTTCAATATTTCTGTTTCCTGAAAACGCCGAATATTTCTCTCCTTTCAGTTTTTCCCTGATAACAAATATAATAACTGAAAAACAATTTTAACGACCCGGTTTAAGCTCACGATCTCTTAAAAATAAAGCAAATAAAAATATATAATCAAGTTTTCATCGATTTTCTACTAAAGAACATTTTTTTCTCACATGTAACAAAATATTAGAATTTTTTTTTTGACAATTTACATATATATTATCGACTGTGTGAAAGATCAGTCTATTGTGGATGCCGTTTGTAAAATGATCTATCACCTTGGCCCCAAATTTTTTTTTCCAAACGCTCTCTTTCTCTCTCAATATTCTTTTGCGACAGCGAATTTTAGAAGTTCCGATATAGGCCGTTCTGCGAAAATATTCTGAAATGTTCCAGTTTTGGAATTCGAGAAATGCTCCCGAAATCGATTTCAAATTCTTTTTTTATATCCTCTATTAGATAAAATTTATGGATTTAAGATCGTTTAAAAAAATGTGTGAAAGTCCGTACACATTTAAGCAACTCACAAGGTCTCCTAATCGCCGTATGTGCTATGCTTTAATCAAATTTTAAATTGCAAAACACGGAAATAACTTAAATCTTAACATTTTAGAAAACGATTTGAAAAAAAAATTTGAGAGAATTATTTCTTCCATATTTTGGTTGGCAAGTTCCAAATGTCACTTCAGCCTCGGATAGCAATACATTTTTATGAGCAGCTCTTTTTCGTGACTTTCTTTCACGAGTATCGAAACAACTCCTTCTCCAAATTGTATGCAACATTTTTATAGAAAATAATTAAATTAATAATTAAAATCCCATGTGAACTTCAAAATTTATCTATTTATTTTATTCATAAAAATGTTTTAATCGGCCGGATGAATCTTAAAGTTTACCATAGAAAACGGCCCTTAGTAGCATTATAACGTCCTAAGTATTTAGCACTTTTTTCCTAACTGGAAACAAAACTTCAAATAAAATTTCACCAGTTCAACAATTTTTTTAAAAAGTGTGCACTTCTTAACAAACGTAGTTTAAGATTAAAAGTCACAATTTCCTTGAAAAACAAAAAAAAATAATAATAATCAAAAATATCAAAAATTAACTTACTGTGTTGATGATAACTCGGATAGTAGCGTCTATGATGACTATTACTTTCCAATGCATAGAAAGCGCTCATATCGGTTGAATCCAAACCGCCAAGACAACCACCGCCTCCACCACCTCCACCACCTAGACCACTACCACCACCCATTGCTGATGTACCAGCTGCTGTGAGAGCATGATGTCCCAAGCCAGCGCCAGCACCGCCCAGGCCATTCGCTTGCGGAGAGCTGCCCAATCGCGGATTATCATACCAGCTACGGGCGGCAGCTTCCGCTGATGAAGTCATATCCATTTCGAGAATAATTTTGATGGTTTTTATATGAACAATGAGGGCGAAGAAAAATTAATATGTACTTTTAATATTTCTTCTGTTTGTTGTTGGATTAGTAAGTGGTGCACGCTAGGGAGCTACCCCACATACAAGCTTACTATTTTATCGATATTTTATTAGCACAATTAATTGTATGAAAAAATACTTTTTATTTTAGTTATATTTTCACTTGTTTGTTTATTGTTCAAGAGTTTACGCTTTGATTATGCATTTTGATTTTTTGTTGCACGAGTTTCTTTGTTAATTTCTCAAAATTTTTTGTTTATGCTTTGCACTTATGTTTATTTGTTTGTTTAAATTTCCATTAAAATTTACTGTTTCTTTGTTTTGTTTCACATTAATTTTTGATTGATTGATTTATGCTATATAAAGATGGCAAGAAAGAGTTAAATAAATATTTATACAATAATTACTGAATATAAAATTTTATTGCCAAAATTACGGCAGCACAATTTGATAAGATCTGTTTTTATATTTTCGAACGATCCGTCAATGCTGAGCATTAAAAACGTAATAGTAAGCGATTGATTTTTGTCGATTTCTTTACGTCTGCACGATTTTATCAAAGTCATAGAAATTTCGTACAATATCAGTAGGGTAAGCGTAAAATTCGGGCGCTTATCGCGCCACAGCAGTTAGAAATATTAATAAAAACTTAATTAAAAAATACAACAATAAAAAGACACAACACAGGACATATCATAGGCACCCGAAAATAGCTACATTTTGTTATCGCTTAAATTTTAATTTCGTTTTCTTCCTCTTCTTTCTTTCCTCATCTTTGCACTTGATTTAGCGGTAGTATTATATCAAGATACTTCGATCAGTAACTAAGCAGCTTTGAATTGTTATCGCTCGCGCGTAATAAGATATTTGTATGGTACGCTTCAACAGACTTCATTAAACATATTTTGTATTGTGTTCAATGAAGCAACGGCTCGAAAAATGTTGTAAGTATCAAAAATTATGAAGCAGTCAAGATCTTAAAGACTCATTTGGTTGCGCAAATACATTTTAATGATTTTTGACTCCTATTTTTTATTATCACTTAAAAAAATGCCTTTGCACCTACAACGTTTTCCGTGACAACGTCTCAAATGCTGCGATTTAGCTTTTCTCACGCTTTACCTCAGCTCCTTACTTTGTCTTATAATTTCAGTATTTTATACATTAAATTTTTTTGTCAAAGTTTACTATGACAAAGTATAGAAAATGTTTCTTTTTTGTAAATGCGCTTTTTCGCTGGTTCTAAAATACCCAGCAGTAAAAGAAACTGAATACGAACTAACTACAAGTCGGTCTCAATAACGGGTTTCCAATAAAACGGCCGAAAGATAGTGAAGGGTGGTTAATTCTGCATTACTTGTCAGCTAACTACTCTTCAACTAATCTAAACCGAAAACTAAGTTGGCTTTTACCAACTGGTATACCTCACTCTTATTACAAAAGCATTCCCTAAATATATGCCTTACGTCTAATCGAAAAACCTAAAATGGATTTTATTCAGGAGGCATGAAATCAGATCTGTGTGTTGGCGATGTTACATTTATTTGCATATTTGAAACTTAATGAAATCATATGAAATACAATATGAAAACACCAAATTTTTTATATTTTTCAATTCTTTTTGCCAAATTATATTCTGACATGAAATTTTTTCGGTTTAATCAATTTTTTTCTTTTTTTTCAATTTAAAAGATACAGTAGTTGCTTGGGAACGCTGCATGACGTTACAGCTGATTTATAACTCACTTTTAAAATTTAATTAGAATTAAGATACTGTCTGGAGTCCATTTAAATAACCAACTTTTAGTTAGCTTTTTTAACAGTTGAGTAGCAAGTAGAAAATCTAATAAACTATTAACATTATTTTTAATACATAAATGTATTAGATTCTTGTTTCAATATCAAGTATCTATCTACTTATTTAAAAAAAATAAAATAAAATAAAGCACGTACACACTTCTACTGATTTCCGAAAAATCTCCTTGCTTCTGTGAATGTCGACTCCGGTAGATTTTCGACTGCTAATGCCAGTCGTAATGTCCCTTTGAGCTCATATAATCAAGTACAAAACATCATCCGTTATTTTTTGCCGGCCAAACAAAAATTTTGTACTAAAAGTCTCTCAACATAAGCTTAAAATTTTTAAGCGTACTTTTATAGATTTGCTTTTTCATATGGGACCCAACCTAGTCCAGTATATATAATACAAAGTTCTAGATATAAAAGCTTAAATCGCTTTAGTTTAGTGGAATAATGAAATGTTTCACTTTAAAAAGAACCCATAATTTTTTCAAATATTTGAAAATAATTGTGCAGATCTTAATCCAAAACGCAATCAGTGCACTATAAATTTGTTTCATTATAATTATATGTTGCTTTTAAACATCAACATGATAGATCGTGAAAGACATAAAGATAATTAACATAATATAAATAAAATTGCAATTAAAAGTTTGAATTTTAACATTTTTTGTTTAAATATTATGAATGAAGCTCCCCAATCATAGTAAATTTTTCAAAGGTTACAGAAATAATTTTCGAAGTTTAGATGATCAATATAATTGACTAATAGTTTCTTAAAATAATAAAAAAGTTTAAAAATAATGGAGCAAATTTGCTGCATATCAATTTGAGAGCAAAGCTTTTCTCAAAGGTTGAAGAAATATTTTTTCGATGTTTGTTGAGAAATAGTATTTTGATTCTAGCCTGGGCTCGTTTGAATGGGGATAATTGGAAAATGCTGGTGGAGATCAAATCGAGAATTAAAAAAATCTCGAAATTTCTTAAGATTGGAGAATAATTTGAGAAAAATGTTGATATCAACTTGAGAACTAACTCCCCGCGGGTGAGTAGTGAAACTTATTTTTAATAGAGTATGCAGATCGATAGGTATTGAATTGGGGAAACCAGTTGTATGTTTAGGGGTAAATTATGTAAAGCGCAACGATTAATTTTTTCTCGTGTGATCCAAAATTCGTATGATATAAGAGATTTGTTCACTTCAGTGGGTGACAGTAAACCTGAGTGCCTTTGTGAAATTTTTGGTATTACTTAGTGATGGGTGTGAAAGTCAGTGACTACGACACAAAGTGTCTGGCCATTAACTTAAAAAATTCAGATTTTTAAATAATATAAGTAGCTTCCTCTTTATCCAGGTGTGCAATAGGTTTCTTGAACATTTTAATCGAAAGATATTAATCTTTAAATCCTATTACTATCGGGAGTAATCCACTATTATATGTTTATAAAAGATGTACTGTTTAAAAATGACTTGGGTTATGGGCAAAAAGTTTTAAGATCACAAAGTCTTTGAAATAAAAAAGTTAAAATCGCGCCAGAAACATGTTTTTTTAGAATTTTGAAGGGTTTGTTTGTGCGTTGTATTTTTTCAATTTCGCCAGATGTCCGTATTAGTAAAGTCATACAATGACAACCAGGGGCTTTCTCGTGGCATTTATGTCTTTAGCACATTATAAATTATTGACAGGTGATATCTTGATAAAGATACGTGTACCACTACATAGGCACATACATATGTAGTCATTTTTGCTTTCTATTTGAGTCTTAATTGGTTTTAACTGGTGGTGGTTGATAATCTTCACCTACATTCAGCGGTTGAAAAAGCACTAATTTTTTATATACTAATTTTTTTATATCAAGAAAATGAGTCATATGTACTTTGTAGTAATATGTTTGTACATATACATTAAAAACGAAATGGACAAGGGAAACATGAATAGTACGTGTGTATAAATTATAAAATATAACATCTTAATAATAACGGTATTCACTGTAGATATGTTCTTAAAAATATTAACTTTTATCTAAATACATATATACATATATACAAATTACATATATGTGCTCATACTTCCAAGAACCTGGGCCTTAATCGTGTTCTACGATCAGGTTTCGAAAAACAATTTCACTCGAACGATAAATGTGAATCCGTGGATATATGCGTAAAAGTTGTAAAATGTTATGAATTTATGTTCAAAAATTGAAGTCGATCATGGATCGTAACACACGTTATGGGCTCTTTTCGATGATGTATTTTCCATTATTAAGACGTTAAGAAACTATTCCATAGAATGGCGCAATCAAATACTTTTTGATTGAAAACTTTTATTTGATATTACACCGTTATTGAAAGGCACTTTGTGTAAATCATTTTATTCCTATTCAAATATGTGTAAAAAATCCAATTTTTACATGGAATTCATCATTAGAATTCAATGATGGTGAAAGTATCTGTTCGTGGGGTTCTAGTCATTGTTACCCCAATATTACATAGGAATTCCATCAAACGTTCTTATCAACTTATTGAATTACAAAAAGTTTATGGCCAATTTTTTTTCTTCCTGTTTTTATTATCTATCAAAATGATTAAAAATAAACCCTAAAGTTCGGTGAGCTGCAAAAACTGTCTGCTGCTGCACCGGTGCAAAATACATAACTCAATCTCTTTTAAAACTCTACGTTAAATTTTAGATTAAGTAGATTAAGCATACCAAACAAAGCGATTACATTTGTATCGCACTTTTGTATTGCAAAAAACAAAATACCAAAAGTAGTGGTTAAATCTTTTGCAAAAAATTTTGTTGTTTTTGTTCTTTTTTGGATTTGATTACGAAAATGTTTAGCGTGCATACATTTTCTATTCAAACATCTCACATAAAAAACGAAATCAATGAACACGAAAACTTTCCGTGAGATAACCCATAGTGAAATAAAACAATCTTAATAAAATGCTTAAGACTGATTAAAAAGGCAATTAAATAAATTAATCACAATGAACTGCAGCTGTGCAAAACAAAAAACAAATGTCGCAAATTATTTCTCGTAAAAATTAAATGCTTATGTAGAAAACGTTATATAAGGAAGTAATTACAGCTACATAGTTTGACAAAACATTTTCTAATTGAGCTAGTTTTTAATACAACAAGTGACATGCTGGGAAAATATCCACACAAACAACTAAAAAAAAACTGTTTGTGGTAGTCCGAAACCGCACATATAGCGGGTGTGAAACTACTCTATTGAAAGGTCTGACTTAAAACTGTTTTAACTAAACGAAAATTGTGTTCATGTTGCTTTTTATAAAAAAAAAAATAAAAAAAATAAATGTAAGGCGCGATAACCTCCGAAGAGATCTAAGGCCGAGCTTCTCTTCCAATTTGCGTCGTGCTCCTCTTGATTTTCCCCTACAAATTGGCCGGACGGGACCTACATGTTTTATGCCGACTCCGAACGGCATCTGCAAGGCAGATGAGTTTTCACTGAGAGCTTTTCATGGCAGAAATACAATCGGAGCGCTTGCCAGACACTGCCGAGGGGCGACCCCGCTTAGAAAAATTTTTTCTAATTGAAAAATCTTATTTCTAAAATTTTGATGTTGCTTTGCCCGGGAGTTGAACCCAGGGCATACGGTGTGATAGGCGGAGCACGATACCATCACACCACGGTGGTCGCCATAAAAAAAAATACCTTTTATAAAAAAGAGATGGTATATTTGATGAAATTTTTGTAAGAGGGTGCACTTCCATTTTCGATTAATCATTTTTCGAAACCAATAAGATCTAACCATTACAATAAACATAACTATATCCCTATTGGTGGCACATTTGCCTAACTTTAAACTTGCGTCGCGATATCTAGGAATATTTATACAAGATTATCTGAAATAATCGCTAAGATCGTTCATATACATATAATACAAACATGTATACCACATTTAAAATTTCATTAGATGCTTGCAAATGTCCTAACATTCAACAAAACCAAGATCGGTCGTAAATAATATTTTATTATTTTATGCGAGCCTAAAACGGGAAATTGTTTGGGATCTTTACATTTTTGAAAAAAAAAAACCCTCAGGGAAGACCATATATAAGGAGTTCCATATCAAAACTCAATAAGTTCATACACATTTTTTTTCGAATTTTGATGTAATCAAATTCGCCTTACCAAAATCTTTTATATAGCAAGTAAAAAGTGTAAGAATAATAATAAAGCATATCTGAAGAAGTTTTACAAAACCACCTTATCATAGAGTTTGTTTCAAAATCGGCTTACCCTCGAATTCGGTTGAGAAGCGCCTTACATCAGAAATTGTTTCATAAACATTCTACTAAAATATATTGAATTTACGCTGAGGAAGGGCGTCTTTGAATCTAATTTTGAGAGAGGATGCTCTTCAGCCAACTTCTATGATAGGTCATATTTCGATTGAATTGTGAACTTAGGCACTTATTGAAATTAGGTGGGGCGCTTCTGGAACAAATTCTGATATAGAACGCTTTTCAGTAGTATGATGTTTGGCGTAACGGAAGGAGAGACGAGTAACAAATATGTCCTGATGTTGATGTTCCACTCAGCAGTCGGCATTTAACAGATTGCTCAGATATTATACATTTTCATCATAAATTTTAATATAACCCCTACATTAGACATAAAAACGAGACCAGAGTTGCATATGATTCATCAGGCATGGGCTGCAAAATTTTCAAATTCATGTGTAAATCCTACTACATCAGACTTATAAAGTTGTTCATATCTCGAAAGAGAGAAGATTTAAGGCTGATGACGAGCATTCTAACTGAACACTGCCTTCTGGAGTGACATGCATGTAAAATAGGCGTCGTCAGTAACAGCAGATGTAGGAAGGAAAAGAGCGCTGTAGGAAGAAACAGTTGAGCACGTGCTACGTTCGCGAGGCAAGGCTGCAGCTGATAGGGACGTTAAAGTTGCCAGATCTCATAGCAGCTTAAGCACGGTCCTTAGAAACTTCTAGTATTTGGCAAGAGGGCAAAGTTATTCTAAAACATAAGAACTGATACTTAATTAAGGTTTTTCCGTTTGGTCGTCAAACAAATTCTGGTAACACTATTTTTGACCTGTGAGTTCATACTTTATGTTTATAATGGCAGAATTACACTCGGAGTGTTTTTCAAACCACTGCCGAGTGTTTTTCAAACCACTGCCGAGTGGCGATCACACTTAGAAAAACTTTTCCTAAAGTATTTTGATAATGCTTTTTCTAAGACTAAACCTTCGGTGTTGTATTCTTTGAAAATTGTGACAACCCATGTTAACTGGTCAAATCTTTCCTTATAAACTCAATGAGATTATTGTTAATTTATATTCATGAAATGTATAAGTCAAGCTTTACTTATCTAATATGCATATGATATTGATGTAATATACTCGGTCTCAAGAATGGAATAGAACTTGATTTTTTTATAACCTTGGCTGTACTGTTTTGCATTTTAAATAACGATAAAGATATTCATCATACGGTAAGCGTGTGATTGAGAATGTGGAGCATTTAAATATGTATTCTTGAAGGCGTTAATACATATATGTTTGTATGTCCACAAATACCTCACTTATACCTACATATTGAAGTGCAATCAACCACATACAAGGCCCTGAACAATTAATCATTTTTAGCTGCCCATGTAAAATGGGCCCAGTACCAAAATATCGTAGCTAACTGCATACATAGTATACATGTTTGTGTAAGAATATAACGCAAAAGTATCATTAGTATATAAGAAAACAAGAGAAAATGCATTTACCCAATAAAAAAAAATAAAAGAAGCAAAAAGACAAATATAAAAATGCAAATGGGAAAGTTCCCACGAGTGTAAAAACTTTAACAAAAACACAAACATTCTTTCGAAATTCTTCAAAGTTCTCAACTAACTGGAAATAAAAATTCCAAAAAGTTTTAGAATAATTCGAAGTTATTCTATAAAATTAATATTTAAAAAAAGATAGGTGTTGTTTTATGACTTGAGTAAATTGATATGCCCTTCATAATAAACAATTAAATCAATTTTTTCAACCAACGCGCAATTTTGCCTTCAAATTTAGGCAGCAATCAAAGAATACTTTTTGTTTCCATTAAAATCAACATATATGAAAAAATTAATTTAAAACCACAAAAAAAAATCTTATCTTTTATGAACAAATAGCCGTTATCTTGTTACACGCAATACAGCCCCAGGTTCGAACTTCAGAGCTCATTATACGGTAGAAGGACAAGTATCTATCAATAGATAAAGTCATTTATTCAAAGACCAAACTAAATATTGCAGCAGGTAGGATGATGTGATAGTGAGAATTGTAAACAACAACAAAAAAGTAAACATGTTGAAAGTAATTGTCACATTTGTACCAAAAAAAACGAAAATTTAAACGGAGAAGAGAAGGTGGAGGCATTTAGGAACCGAAAGAAAAGAATATAAATACTCACAAATATACATAGATATATCGCACATCTTGGTAGGGCTAAAGCGAGGTAACTGAGAAATTTAAATTTTTGAACTTATGCATGCTACAAGGTAGCCAGTTATGTTTTCACGTTTTCAAATTAGCTAATCAATGTTTAGATCTAAATGTACGATATGTCCCATCCATGCGGGTGCGCTCAATAAACACAAAGTTTCTCAATAAGAATAGTCAAACCATCGAACCTCATCCATAAAATTATTTATCGTTTTGTAATTAAATCAACTTAAACAATCGACGTCATATATCTATGACGACCCCGGCATTTAATGGGTTTTACCTTGCCAATACGCAAACAAATTTTCCTTAAATTGATGAAATATCTAATAAAATAAGCGTTCCGAGTGAGAAACAGCTCATCCTTTTGACAAACGCTTGTGAGAAACATTTAAGTTCAGAAGAAGAATTGTTCGGTATTATGGCGATGCCTGGTATGAAATCTATCTCAACGGCTCTACGGTTTGGAAATGTTAGGTTCCGAAGCAACATACTCGAAAAACTTCACTCGATTTGTCGATTGAAACTTTTTTTGTTTCAATTGAAACTTTTTTCAAATGAAATGAAACTTTTTTCATATCAAGTTAAACATTTTTCATTTCAAATGAAATTCTCGTAAATGGGTTGATATATCGTCATAAAGTTTTATTAGATCCATTTGTACAAATATATTTGAAACATACCCTGTTTCATGTTTTGGTTCTCAAGACAGCACTTTTTTGAACAATTTTAATTTGTGTATAGACCAAAAGAGCGATCAGCTCAAAAAATCGCAATGTTCAGAAAAAGCCAAAAAATAGCTATCTCTCCCAAATGCGTCGATGCAATTTTAAATTTGTACAAAGTCTTTTCTGGATGATTAGTGGAGGTATTAATAAATGGAGTCAAGTAGGTATTTCGAAATTTCAGATTTTTGAGTTATCTAATGATCTAGGTGTGCGACATTATTTTTTAAAATTGCAGAAAGCATTTCACAGGATCAGAGAAAAAATGTAGATTTGCATACGATCATAGTATTTCTGAAATTAAAAAAGGCTCCCTTGGTGTGACCAATTGGCGCCAGTTAGCAGAGCGTAGAAGCGCGCCTTGTTGGAAGGCCATAACCCTTTAACCGGTTAAGCGCCAAATTAAAAAAAAAAAATACTTATATTGAGTTTGAAGTATGTCAGAGCTAAATAGCCAAAATATGATCAATAAATCTTTAAAGTTTTGCTTGATTTAAGATTTTCGTTTGCAAATCAAGATCCTTTTGTTTTTACTTGAAGAACGTTTTGTACTGGATTTCAAAAGGTACTCAGGCAACCGACTGGAAAGGATTGTTGGCTTTTCCTTTTCTCGCATAGAGAAATTGTTCCGCTGCGGTAACGTAGGTATCATCAGAAAATATATTTAAAACATTTGATAAAAGGATTGAGAATTGCATAACTAGATAATAAAGCAAATGAAAAAATCATTTTCATCGCATGCCAAGTGCTGCAAGCAATGTCTCCGACCATACATATTATAGTTTTTGATTAGCTGGATAAAATACATAACAAAATCCTGATCTATTCCATAGCAAAGATTTCCGTTTTGCTTTTCTGAGAAATTGTGACCGGTGTTTACAACGTTTTTCGCGATTATCGTTCGATTGATAATGTTTCAAGATACGAGAACAAGTGCTGTTGTTTTCCCAATAGAGCAGAACTATACAGCCTTTGATTGCAATTCTTATTTTGAGCGTCAAATATTAAGATTTAAAATTCTTAATGCAAGTAATTTGATCTTATGTTTAGATCATTAATTTTCCCTAAGTATAGATTAATACACTTCCGTATTTCAAAAACAATAAAAATAATTCGATTTTAAACACAGATAATCGACATATTTATAAAAGCCTTTTAATCATAAAATTTTTTTACAATTTGCAGGATATGTAAAAAAAATCATCAGTGAGCAAAACTTTCATTTAAACTTAGTTCGGGCTCTCCCTGGAGAGGTTCTAGTACTCAAGCGTATAGGATTCATATTTGGAAAATATTGGCAGTGATTTTGTTTTTTAACAATAGGAACAACACCACATTGAAACAAAAAAAAAAAAAGCCCTTAGTTCCACCCTAATAATCTTCATATTATTCTGAAATACTGAAAAATACGAAGACCTATAGGAACTTCGACCAAAATATCGAAATTTAATTCATTTTTATTCTAGGCTACTGAGAACTATCACCAATTTGTGAGAAAAACTATACACTGGCTTGATTTATTTACTTCGACATTTAAAAATCATTGGTATTTAGAGAGCTATTCAGAGCAAGTAAGAAAGTTGTTGTAACCGGTAGCTAAAATTACAGGCAACTATTACACTCCATTCAAATTCTTCGTGCACAAGTTACCTGATATTATAGAATTATCTCATGTTGAAAAAATAATATTATCTTTGTACATTATGCTCTACTGTAAGATTTGGTTTTTTGTCTGTATTGCTGTTTCTGCTAGATTTGTGGTAATAGAAGTTACAATCTTACCGGTAGCCGAAAAGATTGCGCTTTTCCATTTTTGGTAGAATCTATATTGACACATTTTTCTGTCTTTACACTTATAACAACTGTCAATACGTACCTAGTATTCATGAACCAATAAACAGATCCCGCATTAAAAAATGTGAGAGCAAAAAATCATAGTTAGCTGGGAAATAAATTTTATTGGCGTGACGTCACGCTTTTGACAACATGTTTCATTGCTGACGCAGTGTTCAGACTTTATTCCAATCGGAGTATTTTGCTCCGCTCTTACCTCCTACTACATTTTTTATCTCAAAGGTTTATTTGGGTCGAGTTGAAAACTAAATAGTATCACTACCTAAATAGTATACTACTAATACGTAGGAAAAGCTGACTTTTTATAAGTGACGATTGGATGAAATGACGCGAATTCATTGTTCGTGCCTTAAGACATGTTTGTTCACATTTTACTCACAGTTTTTGTAATTTTTTTGTACTGAATGATAATAGAAGCAGTAAAATGTAAGCAAAAAATGTGTGTGGAAGCGATCTGTAAATCCTGCCAAAATTCAACATACAGCACTTCTTGAAGTTTTATATAAAAATGATGTACGTTGAGTCAGTAAGGTCAGATAACCCTGTTTTGCGAAAACCTTTGGGAGCACCAAGCGAGGTCAAATCTTCCTCCAACTGTCTCTCCAAACTCAGTGAAGATCTTCTCTTTCCTCTATTTACAAACTACCGGAGCGTATTAGTTCATCCGCATAACGTGACCTAGCTAGCGAAGATTTCTGTTTTTATTCACTGCACTATCGTCATATCTGCGAAAAGCTCATATAGCTCATCATTATGCCTCCTTCGTTACCCGCCCTCGACATCACGGATAGGATTATAGATCTTCCGGAGAACCTTTCTCTCCAATACTCCAAGAGCCATCTCATCTTCTCTCGACACCTTCCATGATTCCGAGACATACATCAGCACAGGTATGATGGGTGACTTGTAGAGCACGTACTTCGTCTTGTCCACATTTACTTCAAGGCTCACTTTTTTTGCTTCTTTATTTTATACCAACTCTTTGCCTCCATATTTGAACAGCCCGGCGGGTATCCCGTCATTACTTGGCACCTTGTGATTTTTTAGCCGCGATATTGCTATTCTCACTACACCATAGTCGGATGTCGGAGCGTATTTTTCATCATCGGCGATCGGGGTATCGGGTTCGTCTTCCCCCACACTCTGTACGTCAGTTATCATATCGCCATTATCGTTCCTACAGGAATCTGCCCCGGTCTTGAAGCCGACTCCATGTGCACCTGATAAGGCAGATAACTTTTTTGCTGAGAAATATTTCATGGTAAAAACACAATCGAAGGGTTTGCCAAGCCACCAAGTCAATTTGATGCTAGTTGTTCGCCCGCTTTCAAAAAGGAAAAAAATATACTCCGAAAATAAAATTTTTACTCCGACGTAGTAGTTTACTCAGGTAACAGTTTTAAATACTTCGAACACTGGTAACGAAATATGAGAGAAATGTAATACAAAGAAAAACTTCAAAAACGCTACGTCACCAAACTTCTTTTTCAAATTCGATTACAAATACAACATTTCCGGAATGCGGGATCTTGGCTCATTTGTTTATGCCTAGTATTGTTAAACGTAGAGTTTTGATATGTTCAATATTTTGTGTGTCAACAATAAATTTTTAATTTTCAATTTTGTAGGGCGTAGGCAACTAGAAATTGAAGATATGCATTGTAAACTTGGCTGTTGTTGTTGTTCTTTATATTTCTCTTTCATAGAATTGCCGAAAATTTGTAGAATATTGGTTGCACTGATTCGTACATACAGATATACATACATACATATGTACATGTACATATAGGTGTGCATAACTTGTCTACTGCAATCAATTTATCAACATGTCAACTGACGCATGTAAAGTTTGCTTATCAATTTTAATTTTTGAGTTTTTCAAGATTTCTTCCACTTTTTTTTTATCGAACATTGAGAAAAATTACGTGGTGAACTTGAGAGAGTGCTTTTCTCTCTATTCGTCCAGAAAATAATTATTTTTCCTCCAGAATGATGTAAAATTAATAAAAACACCAAAAAAATGAATAATATGTAAACAAACAAAAAAATTGGAAATTTTCAGACTGAATTTTCCGGACTAGTATCTAATACGGACAGCCAATTCTTTGAGGGAAATCTAAAAATAAATTTAGATCTTTAATTGTAGTAATACTTAAGTCATGACAAACTATTTTTGTTTGGTGCTATAGAAAGAATTGCTTAAGGAGGTTAACTTATAGATATGATAGGTTGGAATTTCCATTCATACAAAGAAGACCTTCTCAGCAAAGACTTTAACATAAGTTCAAGCTGAAGTAGAGACTACTCAGGGGCAAATAATTTCAATTCGATGTGCAAATACAAAGTGAACCGACTCGGCGTCGTTTTCGCACCGTAAATTCGTGGAAAGTGTATTCTACTTAACAAAAAAAAAAAATTTACATTTTAATAAGAAAAATTTCAAGTGTGTGATAACAAGCGTGAAAGACGATAGGGGCCTAGATGTTTAGAAAAGCAACTTCAGTACCAGATTTGGTGAACTTATCGAGAACTAAAGCTTCTATGATAAAGTGATGTTAGCAACAACATCGCTCACAAAAGAGACGAAATATTGAGATCATTAGAAGTCACAATGAAAACTACATAAAAATAAATTAAATATCATTCAGATCACCTCACCGATAGGAATTTTTGTATGCCTGATTAATTTAGCTGTCATTAATTTAAGCGCGGTATCCAGTTCACATGAAAAAGCTCAAGCAATTTTTTAATTTTCTTCTTGTAAGCTGAACTTGAAAGTTTTTTTTTTATTTGAGAAAATGTGTTTTCCTATTTTATTTTTCATTTTCTTTATAAAAGTGCTTCCGCAAGAGGTATTTCTTACACATTTCCTGAACCCTTGCGGAAATCCTTATGTGTTTCAATTGATGCATGCAAAATGCATCTTGAACGAACTTTCGTAAAGAATGGGGATAATAATAAGAGAAAATACATTATTTCGAATAAAACAATCTTGGCTGTAAAATTTAAATACATAATGTCATAAAAAATTGCCGCACTTTTGAAAAAGACTCATAAAGCCCTCAATTCAAACAAAAATGTTTGAGTACAAATTCCTTTTTATCACAAGATTTTTATTCTGTGAAATAGTCACATGAAGCACTTTCATCTCAGAACACTTCTAGGTAGTGACTGAGTGTCAGTTGTGGTTTTGGTATTTAGATCCGAGTTGTGTCATGGGAATAAACCGTTTTTAAATATGTGTCTTTTAAAACAATACAGCTGGAAAAAAGTTAGCCATAAACTATACCATTGTCTCTACAGAAAACAAAAAAAGAAAAACATTTCAAAAAGCCTACACTCACCCAAAATTTTAAGCAGAACATGATAAACTTTAGTGGTTTTGCCAAATAGGTATGTATGTGTTTACCTAGGCTAAACATTTTTCCTTGTTTCGTGGAATAATTTGCTTATATTACAGAAAATACTTTTTGAGTTTATCAGAAAAACTTCGAGTAGTGTTTTTTGGTTTCAACTACAAAATATGTATATCAAGAAATTGGCCTTCTTTAAAAACACAGCAATTTGGAATAAAATTGAACTGAGAAAAGCTGCGAGAGCGGAAGTGCACTAAAAAACCACCTACTTAAAACATGGAAAATCAAAGAGATTTTTTGCACTGATATACTGAATACTGAAAAAAAATGTCCATGTTTATAACACATTTTACTTTCTGTCATGGGAGCTCAACGTGGAGGAGAGGGTCAAAAAGGCCTCAACGGCACTCTATGCATGTAAAAGAATGTTGGGGTGTACGTGGGGCCTATCGCCCTCTCTTTCTCATTGGGTTTTTATAGCGATTGTAAGCCCTATTCTATACTATGGAGTTCTTGTTTGGTAGAAAGCCACACAAAAAACAACATACCTCAAAAAATTAGAGGGGGTATGCAGAATATCGATACTTAGCATTACGGGAGCCCTGAAAACAACCCCGACGGCTGCACTATATGCCATTCTGCATGTTCCACCTGTAGACCTGGTAGCAAAGAACATAGTATTAACAACCGCAACCAGGCTCGGTGCCTTGGGGCAGCTTGAGCCCCGACCATATGGCCATAGTAGTATAGCGTCATCAATCACAAGACGAACAGACTACCTGATTCCCTATCTGCGCTTCGAGGGAGATCTTAGGGCCACAATAGAGGTGGACGGTTGGCGCAAGGGTGCGCAAATGACGGACGAGGCGATACATGTGTACACCCATGGTTCCAAAGTAGTGGAAGGAGTAGGGTCTGCGGTATACTGCGCTGATCCGGAAATAAGCAGATCATACAGGCTGCCGGATTACTGTAGCGTTTTCCAAGCGGAAATATTAGCTGTAACCAAAGCAGTAGAAACTCTGGAAGAGAATAGCTTAAGCTGCAACCCTGTTAACTTTAATATTGACAGTCAAGCAGCAATTAAGGCAATAATCTCGCATAGCACAGCATCTAAATGCGTGTTAGAGTGTAAGCAGTCTCTGGAGAGAATCGGGACAGGGAGAAGCATACATCTATATTGGGTCTCAGGGCATATGGGAATGGATGGAAATTAAAAAGCGAACGAACTAGCCAAAAAGGCAGCATCCCTTGAAGCTTGCTCCGCATACGTCCCATTTAGACTGGGCGAGATTAAGCGAAGGCGAGAGGTGCACATGATCGGCCAAGCGGGAAAGGCGTGGGTTCAAGCGCGGGGCTGTAAAGTGTCGAAGATTATGTGTAGGTCTTACAACCTTAGACTAACAAAGTTGCTTCTATCATTAAAAAGGGAGGACTGTAGACTCATGACGGGTATACTGGCTGGATACTGCTTCTGGCGTCACATGCCTTTAACTTAGGCTTGGTCAGTGATAGCAGATGTAGGAAGTGCGGGTTGGAGGAGGAAAGGATCGATCACGTTCTGTGCTCGTGCCCTGCACTTGCCAGGCTAAGACTCCAGCTATTAAGAGTGATACAGCTGTCAGATCTAGAAGCAGCAAGTGGCTGAAGTCCTAGGAAGCTTCTAGTATTTGCCAAGAAGACGGAGTTATTTTATAACATAAGTCCTGGTTTTTGATAGGGTTTTTCAGTTTTGTCGTTAAAACAAACTTCTGGTAACACTACGGGCCCAATCAGTCTATATGAGGTCCTCATGGACCGGCCAGTTCAACCTAACCTTAGCGCTGAAAACGTATTAACTTTGGAATAGCACTGAAAAAAGTTCTATTTGGAATAGTTTTCGCAATTTAATCGAAAAGTTGGTAATGCAAGAGTTATATGCACATCGGATTCGGATTTGGCATGCGAAATTGCGTGTTTCCAGGAGGTTATGGTAAAACTTAAATACCACTCTTATCTGTTCGCCGGCCAACCGCGCGCTTATCATATTTACAAATCGTAGTCCTTAATTTCACCAAACCCATATATACAAGTCTATTACGACGTGCTTAGTCCTAGCGAATACGGACTTTAGAACATACCCGTGTTCATTACAACAGCAATGCTCTCAGTCTGATTTCTAAATCGTTTTAACTTGCACATCCCCAAAATTGTGAGCAATTTCGAGGTTTTGCCCAAATTCAGAGTTTTTTGCCGAACTACTCCAAACTTTTTGAGTGCTGAGCAGTCGACGTGGTGTGTTGCTTGCGCAGTCCGCCCTCCACAGTGAAGTTGCTGGGCTCAAGTCCCGGGGAAAGCAAAATCAAAAATTTAGAAAAAAATTTGTTTCGTTAAGAAAATATTTTTTAAGCGTGCTCCTCCTCGGCAGTGCTTTGGCAAACACTCCGAGTGTCTCATGGAGTACCTACGGGTTATCGAAAGCTTTTTTTTGACTTGTTTACTTAATTGGCGCTTAACCGTTTAATGGTAGGTAAATCGTTTTTCACTTGTCGCTCCCAGCGGAGTAGTATCACTCTCTTCCGCTACTTTACATAGCCGTGCTTCAATAAGAAGCGTTTTAAGGCTCCGAAACAAAAAGTTCAAAGAACTCTGTGAGCCAACATTTTTGTGCCAAGCTAAGTATTTAAGACGATTGCTTTCTACGTCGTTGTGGGTAGAAATTTCAGAATTGTTATTTGGCGCATCATCCAGAGAGCTAAAGTCCGATTACAATGAATACTTTGCCGATCCCTTGCCTTTGACAGATGGATTTAATGACAGATTTAGATGAGTTTGTCGGTCGAATGTAAAACTATAGGTATATGTAAAGAATTGAGTTTTTTTTCGACATATAACGCGCTTATCTTTCAAAATCAAAGTTCGAGACTCGAACTTCGAGTGGAAAAAGTATGTCCTTATTTTCTTAACGCGCGTTATCTTACCAAATTGTGCTTTAAAACTTTTGTTTTTGTGTTATTTGTTATGAAACAAATTGCTCCATTTAAGATTTGTAATCTTTTTGTGGTAACACTTCACTCACTTTTTTAATTTTTAAATTTATGTAATTTTTATTTTTATTTTTTTTTATAACTTTTCACTGCTTTTTGTTATATAACGTTGCTGTTAGTAACAGTTTTGAAAAATTTTAAGTTTAAAGATATTTTACAAATACACTTTTTTTTGTTTATGTATATTTTTCGCATTTTATGAACAGACTTGCAGCGGGACTGCAGTAAAAAATAGTATGTATGTTCATGCTGCTAGAACAAATTAAAAAAAAATGTTTTGAGTTACTTTTGTATTCAAAAATATTTCGCGCTTACAAATTTTCGTAAATTTTTATTAGTTTAAAAATTTGTTTTTATTAGCACATTGATTAGCAAATACTTTAGTTGTGCCACAAAATTGTATGTAAACTCAAATTTTTGACATTTTATTTTTTTTTTCATTTATTTTACTTGAGTTGTTTGGTTTTTGTGCGTAAGTTTTTTTTTTTTATTATTTTTCAACTTGTTTTTTTTTTTTGACTGATTTAAATCTCACTTTTCGTATTTTCTTCTATTTAGTTACACCACGACCGTAATTGTAATGCGCTTTTGCCGCCTTGCCGTATGTTAGTGTCCATATCCGGTGCAATTATGCCCAATAATACCGTAAAATTATTGTAGATAAACTTTTTCAACGTTGCGCGCGCAAATACACCTTCACAGCAATACCTTGGCCGTTCATTGCTGTACAATCTACATATGTATGTTTTAGATATACCTATCTTACGAGAAAAAAATAGCCAAAATCTAAGGCGAAAAGTCATATGAGTAGCAAGTATCTTTAGACAATATACAACTATCAGCACAGCATTGCACTCATTTCAATGAAAAGCGTTCTTACAACAAATCAAGCAAATTCGCAATACCGTCGTTTGCTTTACAGGCAAATTCTACAATTTCTACCGACGCATTTGCCCACAAAGGAGCACTTGATAAGCTTTAGTTATATATTTTGTATGTATGTATGTATTACGCTGCTACTACGCGCAGGTATCACTATTCAATGAATGATAAAAAGCTTTTAACCGCATTGTTAGATTGTAAAACACGCGTAGAGTCAAATAGTGTCAAAAAAGCACGCACGCACGCACGCATTCACGATCTCGTCGTGGTACAACGCTAAACAATTTATACGCTATACACACGCTACTAAAACGATAGTACACACGTCAACGGTCACAAACCAACTGAATTAAGGAAAATAACGAGACGGCATGAAAGAGATGACAAACAAACACCCAACAGTCACGCAATACAAAGAGCAAACCACAGCGTAGTATGTGAAACAACAATAAAATATAAAACCTAAAATGGTCACAAGTGTGAGTGCAGCGACAATAAGAAATGTTGCAATCAAGTAAAGTTGGCGGCTAGCTGACAGCTACAACAACAAATATTTGTACAGCTAACAATAGTGGGTTGGGGTAATTCGCTTCCCTGCGGTGCTTTGGAAATGCGTGTGTGTGTAAGAAGTTTTTTATATACCGTACACTCAACGTTGCAATGGTCGCTCAATGTGCGAAAGAGTCAGATTGATAATGATTTAGTACAGCGTTGTTTGTATACCATGCTGAAGAGCAAGTTAGCAAATGCTAACTGGAATTTTTGTTTACAAAGGAGCGTCATTCGGGCAAGCTGAGAAGAATTGTTTCTATCGCATTTGCACCTTTGTACTGAGTACGGGGCGTATACAAAATTCCTTGTTTTGTTGTAAAACCGGTTGAAGTATAATGTTTGGCTACTTACTTAGCTCAATTTTTTGATGCTGGCAATGTCGCGTGTTAGTATAATGAGAAGAATTCGCTCAGAAAAGTGCAACAAAACTGCTTATGTGAAATGTTTACGAATGCAACTGCACTGACAGTGTAGCACAGTGCAGCAAGAAATAAATTTGATACGTGGAAAGCTTAATTTTTAAAAAAGGTTGTCCCTTATTCATCGGAAATTTTCGCTTTCTGGACGAACAATTAATTTCTTATTAATTCGGAGGAAGATTTATTTTGATGCTTTTTTCCCTTCTTGTATTTTTTTGTTGGAAATAATTTAACAACGAAAATTGTTCATCCGAAATTTCCGGACGAACATCCACTTCCATTTAACTGTTCATTATTTTCGTTCACTGATCGAACACATTTTTTCAGTCCTTCATTAGTCTAATATTCAATTAATCATGATTTTTACTGATTTGTTTAATACCTACTCTACTTTATATGCAAAATGGCAATTAAACAAATATTTTCGAGTGAGTAATCTGGCAAGGATGTTTTTTATAAATTTTTCAAAAATTTTTTGTTTAAGTTAATTGGTTTAAACTTTAAAGTTCTGTATAAAGTACCAAATATAAAATAATTTATTAATTATATTTTACATTGAACACTAAAATAAGTCATTTTATTATTTTCTATTATTTTATTATTTTCTGGACTAATCATTTTCTTTTAAAAATTCACCACTTGTCGTTTCATGACCGAATACATTTTTTGATTACCTTTAATAGCCTACCTACTACACTGTATATGCAAATTGGTAATGACTAAAATATAGTAGTAAAATAGCCTTACAAATATATTATTTATAAATTTTTCAAAAGCGATTTTTTTTTTCTAAGTTTGTTGCTTCAAAATTCTGTATAAAGTACGAAATATAAAATTAACGAATTAATCCAACCGAGAATTAATAATTTCACTGAGCTTTTTAAACTTGTCAAGAGAATGTCTTCATATGCCAAAAGCTTTATGGCCTGCGCATGGTAAATAGTTTGTTCAAAAAACAAATGCAGAATAGTTTAAAAACTATACTGGTCTTTCCTGAGATGCGTCAACCATGAGCAAAAAATTTTCATTTTAAGTACATAGAAAAATTCACTGTGCACATGTCATTCGAAACCCGCATGCGTTGTTCTCTACACTCAGAGAAAAAATCGTTCTAAAACGAACGAAACAAGTTCAAAATTAAGAACATTCGTTGACAAAAGTCTGTTAAGTACGTTTTTTCTTAACTTGTGACCGATGGGCTTGTTTTAAGAACAGTTCTTCCAAGCACACTGTTCGTATTTTATGACCACTTTGGTATTGATGTGTGAACCTTCAGTGCTAATTTCAAGCACTACTTGGGCTTGATTTAGCATTTTTCGTTCTCACGCTTCGAGAACGATTTAGGGCCGATTTAACATTTTTCGGTCTCAATTTAAGAACGGTTCGTGCTTGATCTTTGGTGGGAGGGAAAGTATTTTTTTAAATATATTTATTTAATTTTTATTAATAATAATATTTTTGTCATAAATAAAGAATATTTACAACAAAAAAATTGTTATTAAAATTCAAAAGTTTAAGAAAAAATGCATAATAAGCATTTTCTCATACATTTCTCTTATTGAGAAATTATTCTTATTTAAAGATGTAATCTGCATATATACTTAAAACATTTCATAACAAGTTTGAGAATTACCTGTGGATATGTGAATGGAACTGAACGAAAAATAAGAGTTAAAAAAATAGAACAAAAAAAAAATTGTTTTAAAAAATTCAGAGTTTGGAGGTGATCGAACTCGCGCAACACGATCGCAAGCGCAACATCATAGCCGCTTGCCTACTACAACTGCTTGATAGCTGGTGCCAAATGGTGTATTTAACATTGTAGTGCACACGAATTGTACGGTTTTTTTTTCTTGGGCTTGATTTAAGAACATCGTTCTCATTAATAGAACATTTGTTCATATTTTAAGACCGGCCGTTCTTTTTTCAAGAAAATGGTGTCAGTTCAAGAACAAGGTTGTTGTTTTAAGAACAGGTCGTTCGTTTTTCAAGAACAAAAAAGTAGGAACATGAAAAGCTTGAGTTGAGTCCGGTGGTGGTGGATTTTAGAACGGCGTTTTTCTCTGAGTGTACGGCAATAAACATTGATTCAATAATTTAGCTAATACATAAAGAAGACATTAGTGGCTGACCAAATATAGTTAGTTACGGCACATTTTTGTTTTCTTAGACAATCCAGTATTTCTTGAAATAGTCCAAAAAATTTAAATATAGCTAGTGAAGTATTAAACTTATCGGTATATTTATTTATCCCACACTAAGCTCCGTCATACTAATAATAAAAACAGCGTTAAAATATATGCGTTGAAGCTTAAAATATTTTCAAAATACGTAACTTTTTGCAAACGTTCGGATGCATTTCATAATTAACGCTTTAGAAAATAACTTGTAGCGGTAGCTTAAACTGTAAAAATGCTAACATTTAACGGCATATTCAGGTATGTTTATGTTCCTATAATTTGTTTTCCGAGAAGTTTAAGCAGTCAAGATTGTATGGATGTCAAAAACCGGAACCCCGAACACTTCTAGTAGATTTTGTCTTATATTTTCATAAGTTTATTTAAAATCCACCGTGGTGTGATGGTAACGTGCTCCGCCTACCACACCGTATGCCCTGGGTTCGCACCCCGGGCAAGGCAACATCAAAATTTTAGAAATACGGTTTTTCAATTAGAAGAAAATTTTTCTAAGCGGGGTCGCCCCTCGGTTGTGTTTGGCAAGCGCTCCGGGTGTATTTCAGCCATGAAAAGCTCTCAGTGAAAACTCATCTGCCTTGCAGATGCCGTTCGGAGTCGGCATAAAACATGTAGGTCCCGTTCGGCCAATTTGTAGGGAAAATCAAGAGAAGCACGACGCAAATTGGAAGAGAAGCTCGGCCTTAGATCTCTTCGGAGGTTATCGCGCCTTACATTTATTTTTTTTTTTATTTTTTTATTTTTATTTAAAAATGATTTTCTTGTACGGGTATGTGAGTGGTGAAGTTGAAAAAATAATAAAAAATCATTAATTTTGTAAGATTTAATACGATATT
Organism: Eurosta solidaginis; assembly: GCF_040869045.1. Taxonomy (NCBI): domain Eukaryota; kingdom Metazoa; phylum Arthropoda; class Insecta; order Diptera; family Tephritidae; genus Eurosta; species Eurosta solidaginis. Next base: position 367,633,608 of record NC_090319.1, read on the forward strand.
CGACATAATCTAATTTCCTATTTGCATTTAAAATCCAGGTGTTTCTGGAAGCCCGTTTAAAGTTTACGTGCATAAAAAAAAAACAAAGCTAGGGGGGGGGGGGGGGGCGGGAATGATATCAAAAAGTCTCATAAATTTTGTTTTATTTTTATAAAAGCGGTATTCATGTGTAAATTGCCGTGCGTCGTGAAATGCCAAAATTAAGTATTGAACATTTGAATATTTGTTTTCTTAGGATATTTCAATTTTGTTCTGTAAAGTATTTGAAAAATAAAATTTCTCGACCTTTTTTGGGGGGGGGGGGGAGGGATAGATGCGCGCCTGGTGGATTTGCAGTATGTTTTATTTACCTAACCGCAACTGTTGTACCTACACGACCCGACTTTTACCAATCAAAATGTTTTTTGGGATATAAAAAAAAAAAATTAATTTTAGACCGTTCTTCTCATCCAATTTGCGTCGTGCTCCTTTTAATTGTTCCTACAAATTGGCGGGACGGGACCTACTCATATGTTTTACGACGACACCAAACGGCATTTTCAAGGAAGAAGAGTTTTCACTAAGAAGCCTTTCATGGCAGAAATACACTCACGGTGTTTGCCAAATCACTGACGAGCGGCGTCCCCCCTTAGACAAATTTTGTTCTAATGGAAAAAAACTTGTTTCTAATGTTTTGATGTTGCTTTGCCTGGGGCGTGAACCCAGGATCTTCGGTACGGTAGGCGGAGCACACTACCATCACACCACGACTATACACAGATACATACATACATACATATGTACATGAAGTGATAGCTAAAATAGTTTTTTTTTAATTTGAGCTTATAAATTCGTATTTTGCCCTACTGTCTGCATTCGCCCAAAAGTTAATGATATTTCTGCATACATAGTTCCTGTTTACAAATCCATGGAAGTTTAGTTTCACTCGATTTAGCTTTTTTGGCTTCAAACTCTCTGCGCGCCAGCTTGTCCTCTTTTTCAAACTCAATCCCGTTTACAACTTCAATCAAGTTGGTTCCTTGTATTATGGTGCACTAGTTGGTCTCTTTCCGCTACCATTTGTATTGTCATTTCATTTGCTCCTTTAAGGCATTTTCATACACACAGTCCACTTGAATTTGTTGGTGTTATTGTATTTTCACATTTTTGCTGCGTGCACATTGAATAGGCCCTCAGACTGACCGGCACTCATGCTTTTGCTTTTGTGCTATGATGGCGCGCTCATGCTCTTTCGATTCGATTAACACGAGTTTCGTAAGTTGCTCAATGCATTGCCGTTACGGTAGCTCTCTCGCATCTCGATTTGGCTTTGTTCGTGTTTTCTTATTTTGTTATAATAACATCAAAAACAACACCAATAACGCTGCAATTGTACATGCGTACATACATACACCTCGCCATATACATATTCACGCTGTCATGACAGTGACAACAATCGATCGTTCCGTTCGGCGATTATTCGGTTTATTTATGGCTTTAACATGTGCAGATTTGTCTATGCTGTCGCTTCCAATTGTTTTTGCTGTTGTTGCTTTTTTGTTTTCTTATTGCCGCGTTCGCTCATATGAACTTATGCGCAAGTGAGATAGATAGCTTTATAATGACGCTAGCTTTGCTAGCACAGCTACGCCATTCATATTTATACAACTCGCAGCTTCCTCCTCCATTGCTGATGCCTTTGAACAGTTGGTTGGGCTTGGTTTGGTTTGTTGGCCTAGCCTGGCTACGAATTTGTTTGAGTGAGTGGCCATATGCATGTGTTGTATTTTGTTTTTGGCATTATTTTAGATTCCCGTGGCTGCTGTTGAAATTTTTTGCATACATTTCGCGCATAAGTGTAGAAGCGTACATGTTTGTTTCTTTTGTTCTATTTCTTTCTTGAATGATGCATTGGCACAATCGTCGTAGGAACTTGTTTCGACAATGGCTGAGTGGGTCGTAATTTTTTGCACAGTGTAGCGAGTATAGGGGGTTTAAGCACCTTTTCACATATCAATAAGATTATACATTGGTATATCGGTATGTATAACTAAATTCCGGATGGGCCCCTATTCTATTTCGAGTAAACTCTAATTATTAGATACGGCTTGGCGATAACTGACGCCAGACATGAGAATCAAGGGAGACCACATCTTACACCAGCTTTGCTTCTAATGCGAATACGTTAGGTCGCGAAACCTTTTTACTTTTTTCTCACAACTTGATCTAGACAGCGAAGTTTTTAATCCTTTACTCAAAGAATTCCATATGAATGTGCATCAGTGCCCATCATTCAATTTCCACACGCCGTTATAGTTACATGACCGACCATACATTTTCTTGAAGACGCAGCCATTCCATCTCCTTTCGAGTCATACAATAGGACAGGCAGTTTTGAGGAACTCATAGCATGTGAGACTTTTAGTAGCTTCCCAAATGTACCTTTATGCCTGTGCGAGGTAAGACAGATTCCATTTGATGATGTTTTCTAATAAGGAGATGTGAGCCCTCCGATCATATTTTGCAAAAGAGTTAATGCTTTTCTTGCTTTCCTATGTTTCCTTTCTATTTTCATTCCTTCCTTTCTATTGTCATTCTGTTGGTATGTTATTTCATTCATCAGCTATTGCAATATCTCGATCTCTCCTTTATTGGTTAGAAAGAAAAGTCATCTCTCCATAAGCTAAACATGCTCTATTCGTCGGTTGCCCGATCGCAAATATTGTTACTGCGGATATTTCCAACTATTTTGAAAGCTTCCCTTGCATCTTATCTGGTAGTATATGAAACTCCTCTAACTAGTTATATTTTCTCCGCGTGATGATAACTTTCACATATACCACACGTTGATGTGTATGTAGGCTGCTTGGGCCAGTAGGCAACGTCCAACATTTCCGATGCGGCGCGACATTCCGTCGGTGGAGGTGGAATGAATTTTGTATATTGCTAACATCCAGGATACTTTTACTATACTTACTGTCGATCTTGGAATGACAATTTGGTTTTACCCTCTTTTCCGGTCCGAAGGAGGGTCTATCAGCCAAGCGTTAGCCTAGCTGACTCAAAGTTAAACTATACAGGAGCAGAACGCAAGTGGTCAACTTAGCACCGTATTCTCTACAACGCCCAAACTTTGTTTCAGTTTTGCCGGGAAGGGTTTAGTAGTAGCAGAACCCAAAATCACATTTGATAAATGATACAGGGCCAACTCAATAATATCTGCAGATCGCGCGCTATCGATTCAGGATTTTCCTACCTGATTCGCAGCCAAACTATACTGGAACCTGTTAAAGGTCTTTAGACACTTGTATATTCATTTTAGCATTTCGTAGCATCAACCTCCGTTTGGAAGACTCTACCGTGATCGGGTAACTCTTGCGTTTAACAGCGAGCTCCTGATACTCCCCCAACGAGGGAGTCTTGGTAGCGGTGACTCATATTTCATCGCCAAAGGAACCACTTCCGTTTAACTAGGGTCGACCGTAAGTCCAGACGACTCAGCTAATCAACTTGCCACGCTAGGCTTTGAGTAAAGGGGACAGCACATCTCCCAACGGTGGGTAGTACACCCACACATTTCTATAGCCAGCCGATTGCTCCATGCCTGACGCTCGCTAACAATTGCACCCAGTCGCAACAGATGGTGCTGCGTTCGGAACAGTCGAGTGTACCAATTTAATTTTAGAAGGATATAGAATAGGACAAAGTCGACGACTGAATGAAATATTACCCGATCTCGGCTGCTAATTCAAAAACGCCTTATCCCAGAATTTGTTCCAAACACACCCTATGTCATAATAATTTTCATAAATGCCTTATAAACCTTGAAATTCGGTGGAAGGGCGCTTTTCACATAAAATTTATAAGTGAGCAGTTTTGAACATTTTTCTGAAATAACAAATTTTCAAACCGGCAGACGAGTTATAGTGACGCTCCACTAAGCAGTCGATATCTGTATTTGTCTTTAAAAACTTGATTAGGTAAAACCCATGATGGAATAAAACCAGAGAGGTGAAGTCTACATTACAAAGTAGAATCGCATATGACAATACTCACCCTAATAAATTTTAAGTGTTGCTTCTTGACTTATCTATATTATTGGTTTTTTCAGTATCATAAAATAATACTACATTAATGCCTACTAAAATAACGCCTGCGGTCTGAAATTCCTTTTGTGGGAAGGTTTATTTCCTTTGCCTAAAAGAAAATTGAAAAGTTTTATTCAACGGAACTAGCCATTCAGTTCCTCAGTACTTATACTGTTTTCACACAGAAACTTAATGATCTCATTTCACCTTCTAATGAAATCGTAAATTTTTTGCTTTCACACAGAAGTAACTGCTCGATTAGTATGAAGGATGAAATGTCAAGCGAATAAAATGACAATGCTATATGACAGACAATCATGGCGGGACGATACAAGGTGGCAGCATGGTGACATACCTACAAACCAAAAAAATTCCATGTACTTGTAAATTCTATGGACAAATGTCAAAATCGTACTGCGCCGGTAGTTCATGTATCAAATCAAATAAAAAAGGTTATAATCAGCTGTTCGATGCGGCCACCTTGTATCGTTCCGCCATGCAGACAATGACATTTACTTTGACAAATGACATTTTTATGCATTATGCTTTTGACTTCATTAGGCATTCGATTAGCTACTAATGAAATAATTATAGATTCGAATTTTGTAGGGAAGATTGAGCTCAATAAGCGTCTTAATGTAGAAAACTGCCTTTATTATTCAATAAGCCGTCTGTGTGAAAATAGTATTAGGATCATCAGAGTAAAATATTGTCCACAACTGTGCTGCTACTGCTGACGTCAATGAGATGATTGACGATTTGGAGCAATATAATAAAATTGTGTATGAGTATCTGGGACGCTTGTAATACGAAAACTCGGGATTGGCGGTATACAAGACCCAACATTTATCCATGTAAACCGAGCGTTGAGGTAGGCTCATTCACTCAGAGAAAACGTCGTTCTAAAATCCAGCACAATCAATTGAGTACAATCAATTCAAGCTTTTCATGTTCTTACTTTTTTGTTCTTGAAAAACAACGACCTGTTCACAAAACAATAACCTTGTTCTTGAACTGACAACAATGTTCTTGAAAAGAGAACGGCTGGTCTTAAAATCTGAACAAATGTTCTAATAATGAGAACAATGTTCTTAAATTAAGAACAATGTTCTTAAATTAAGTTCAAGTGAAAAGAAACGGTAAAATTCGTGTGTACTACAATGTTAAATACAACATTTGGCACAAGCTATCCAGCAATCGTAGAGGCCCAGCGGTTATGGTTACTCCCACCAAAGATCAAGCACGAACCGTTCTTAAATTGAGACCGAAAAATATTAAATCGACCACAAGTCGTTCTCGAAGCGTGAGAATGAAAAATCTTAAATCAAGCCTAAGTTGTACTTGAAATGAGCACAGAAGGTTCACACATCAATACCAAACTGGTCATAAAATATGAACGGTGTGCTTGGAAAAACTGTTCTTAAAACAAGCCCGTCGGTCACGTGTTAAGAAAAAACATACTTAACAGACTTTAGTCAACGAATGTTTTTAATTTTGAACTTGTTTCGTTCGTTTTAGAACGATTTTTCCTCTGAGTGTATTCTATTATTACTACCTTGCCTCGGACCATTACCCTTATTCTTACTTTTACTATCATTCTTCATCCTTCTCTTGTTTTTTTTTTTTACTTTTCCCACTTCCCTCCAACTTTTCTCCTCATTTCCTCTGTTTTATCTTCTCTTTTCCTTCATGTTCCCGTCCCCGATATAAATATAAACCCAGTTAACTTACTTTAAAACTTATGACCGGATTATGAGGGCCGTCAAATGTGCTACTAACTTCACCGGTTTGGTTTTATTGCGTCATGGATGAAACCTAAAAGTGAATTATCAATTTGAGAAACTTAAATATCTACTTTTTTATTTAGTAAGCTAAAATACTATAAATAATATACTATCACATAATATTTACCGATATACAAAAAAAAAAAAACGCCATTGTCAGCATCGATCGCCGCCTTTGTCGCCATTATTTTTGCAATGCGCATCCTTTTGGACATTTCGCCATCAGCCAGCTTTGCTAGCCAACCGCACTATGAAACATTTCTTCCTTCCTTCCTGCTGTGCAACGGTTTGTCTGTTGGTGTAGCATAGTCTTCCGTTTTACATTCAGTATTAAATTGTTTTTTTGTGTTTGCACAATTTTTGTGGTTAAATGTTTTAATACTGTTTTCTGGTACCCTGAATCTTATTTCGTTTGTTGTTGCTTTTGCTATTGGCCCTTTTTAAATTTCTGTTTTTTCTTTTTGCTATTATTTGAGGAAGTGTGTGTTGGCGTTTTTAGTTTTGTATTTGTTTTTTTTTTTTCTATTTTGTGTTTTTTCAACATTTCTCACATTTCACACTTGGAATTGTTTTGTTCTTTTGAGTTATTGTTTTCGCATGTTCACTTCGCCATGATTTTTTGTGGTTTTTTAGGTTCAGTCGTTTTCGAATTATTTATTGTATTTACGGATGTTCTTTTTCGGTTATTATATTTTTAACCCCTATGCCTCATTCATATACTTACCGATATGAATTTTGAATTGGTGAATGCGAATCTGAGGCGATTTTAGCTAGAACATGCCCAGTATTTGAAGTAAATCTTCACAAAATATTGAGAATGTACATACATATGTACTAAACGGACTCCGTATGTCGAGATATATGTATGTATGTTACAGCAAGGCTAGTCATGTAAATTATTATTATTTATTTTTGTGAAAAAAATTCGTTGTGCCGGCCGACGCACAAGGAAAAATAGTTTGAATGTTAAATCCAAATTTTGCGGTCATTGGGCTTGTACAAGTAGAAAATATTTTACTGGTTTTATTCAGAATTTTATGGATGCTCCAGTTTAACGGATCTCAGCAGATTCGAACACAGCTCGTAGAAATACATATACATATGTGTAAATTTGAACGATATGTTTTTTTCAATTTCATGTAGTTCTGAGACTTACCTCGGTCGGAGCCGCAACATTTTTGAATGTCATAGTATAATTATCCAGCAAGGCGTTGCTGGCTTCTAAATCATAAACTTCTAAACAATGTCTGTCGCCTCCCGACGAGTCGTTACGGCCATTAGTATGTTATTAATCGCTTAAAGGGCCCATTACTGATACTTAGCATATACTTGAGAACTGTCACTTACAGTTCTGTTAAATAAACATTGCATGTTACTGATTACTCAAAACTGAGCAACACTTAACTTGACTTAGAAGTCTGAAACAAATATGTAGATGATACGGTGCTCAGCACGGTAAACAACTACGGGTCTACACGTGAGTCAGGAGGTTGAAACAGTATTTAAGATGTTCGCACGAGCTCTCTGTGTGAACTTGTTATTGGAATTTGAGTGTATGGTACGGTAAGAAATGCCGCAAAAAATGCTGTCTACAAACATCGTTGATCGAATGCAACGAGAGGAGTGTGTGAATGCTGCCGTAAGTTAAAGCAGGAATTAGGCGTATTTTTCAAAAATAATAATGAGACGCAGAGAGAAATGAGTGTGAAGTGTTTGAGCTACTAGCCAACAGAATAGCGACCGAGTTTACTAACAAATTTGGGGAAAGACGAAAGATTTCAATCCTAAGGTAGATTGATAAAGAAAACCGTGACTTGGTAAGCCAGGTCTAGAGAGTGCTTATATTATGGAGGGATCAATCTCTCAAGAGCGAAGGCAGCAATGAAACATCCAATGTAAATGCTGATCCCGAGTCCACAATCTGATGTGGCAGTGCCTACGAAGATATTCAAATAATGCGGAAAACTGCGCTAACTGTCGCGTAATCAGCATTTCAGCTGATTTGACGTTTTGAGTTCGGCTTCTGGCCTAGTTAGATTTTCGCTATACCAAAAATTGGAAAATGACCTACAAAAGAAATGAAAAACATCACCACATTGTCAATTTTAAATCCACCTTCAATAAATTCGAAAATTTGTTGTCTATATGCCGCTTTGTCTAAATTTGGTTTCCACGTAAAACCGTTTAGCGGAATTAGCAGAATTTTATAGGATCCTTCCGCGCCATTACAAAATTAAACGAGATTTCTTTCAGAGTGTTAACTAACATTAGGACATAAATAGAATAATGAAAAAAGCGGAGAATAACTTGGCAACAAATATTACTTTAGATATAGTGGACAGTGGAGAAATAAAGCCATGTTTCCGCAAACGAAAATCTGACTCAACAAGAAGCAAGAAAAATTCTACGAGAGAAAGGGTTTAATGTAATTTGCTTTTATGACGAGACATTATACACACATATGCATATACCACAAATGAAGAAGATGCTTCGGCCAGGAAGGTCTTTTCACAGAGACCTGCCGATGCAAAAATCTTCGACTCATTAAATTTCCAGGACAAGCCCTTATTCCTCACAGGGAAGAAAAAACTTTAAGCCCTATCCTTCGTGGTTGTCAATGGCTATTTAGTGCTTTTGGGAAGGGAACTCTCAAACTGGAATAAGTTGGAACTTGCATAAAACATATTAGGAAAACTAAACAAGCTCAAATGCCATCATTTCGGTCTTGCGAAATTCTGTATGACCTTTTAATATCATTCGAAGCTCAATCGCTTTGCACAGTGGTTTTTTTTATAGTTTCCTTGAAGTAGACACATAGTGCAAGGCAAAACAACTCCACTAATAGACAAAACTATGTGAAAATGACGCTTTAGCTCAAAAGGAAATTTTAATTACATAACAAGACCAAAATAATGGCATGCGAATTTTAAAAATCAGATTTCAAATAAGCGAGTTAGAATAAAAAAGCGAGTGCGACTGGGAGGATAAAAAAATTTGTCCGGGACCCTCTCGACATAAGCTTTAAATTATGAAGCGGTCTATTTCAACTTTCTTGTTCCATGCAGGCCGAAATACATATGTAGATATTGCTGAATTTGCACTCGAGCACGAAGGAAGAGCAACTCAAAACAACTGGGATATGACGACGGCGAACACCACACAACAAAACGGCAATGCAACTCATATCTAGATACAAATTATTTATATCGACCTCATATTTTGTGCTCGACTCGCGAAAATTGCGCATCTGCTGCGATGTCAGAGGAATAACAACAACAAAAACAAAAATAAATGCCATCAATATTGCAACAAACAAGCAGCATGGATCTATAGCAACAATATTAGGGACAGCGACACTAAGAAAAACAGCAATAAAAACTTTAACTAAAGTAGAAATAATAGCATCAACAAATTTGCCATTTCTTTAGCATGCATAAATACATATTAGGGTGGACCAAAAAAAATATTTTTTTTCCGTTTGGTATAGTGAATATATTGTTCAGAATATCCAAAATGATAGCCTTCGTAAAATTGAGTGAATGTGAGACGTATTGAACAATAACGTATTTTATAAAATTTATTTTTTATTATTATGGAAAAAGCGAAAAGAATTAATCAAACTGACTGATATTAAAGCAGTTTCAACCCTGCCAAAGATCGCTTTAGAAATTGTTGTATTTTTTTGTTTAAATTAGAAACTATATTCTCCCCGAGTAAGATCCGCAATCGAGTCGTCAAAAGTCTAATCCCGCAGGACTACCATTAGACTATCACTGCGTCTGTATGTATGTGGCTTGACTTGACTGGTAGCGTAATGGTAGGCCTGTGGGATCAGACATTTGGCGACTCGAGTTCGAAGGGTCGAAATAGCTTTAATATTAGCCAGTATGTTCCTTTCAGTTTTTTCATTATAATATAAAATAAATTACTGTGTAGTGCTTCTCAAACTCATTTAATTTTACGAATGTAATAAATGAAAATGGAATTAAATCAAAGATCAAAATGATAGCCTGTAAAATTATTTCCCTTTTATTTTATCGTTTGGAGGCGCCTGAACGTGATTTTAGTTATCAGAGCTTACCAGAGCTCTAAGCCTTTATACCCTAATCACCAGCTATACATATTCTATAGATAATTGAACGCTCTACAAAATAATGTCTCAAAAGCTTGTTCGCTATGCTGACTCGTTAAGTGTTTACTCGAGGTTAAAGTTCAACCTCGAATTGTATGAGATTCCCCATACGATTTGTGCAGAAAAAACTAAAGTCGCGATGAAACATATAAATTAAGCTGAAATTTTTTACTATATATATCAAAGGAAAAAAAAAAATAATAATATTGTTGGGTCCACCCTAATACATATATGTGTGTATGTGTGTTGTTGTGATGCTGTTGCACTAACTATCCACATTTCGCGACTGCTCTGCTCATAAAAGTTCTTTCATTGAACTCACTCCCACTCCCGATCAAACGCATTGCGGTTAAAATATGCTACATCTTCTTTGCCTCTTATTTCACAACTTTTTAAGTGCAATTTCTTTGCCACTGCTGTTACTAAAAGCATCTTCTTTGTTTTTAAGTGGCTCCTTTGTATGCGAAATTTTGCAGAGAGCTTGAAAGATAATAAAAGCAAGCAATATAACATTTTGAGTTGTCTTTTTCCCATGTTCCAAACACACCTGAATGTGCACAAGTGCTATGTTGCATGCAACATAACACACACACACAGGCACGCACACCTTTGAGAAAGCGGTATATGCGTGCTTAAGCTGGTTTCCTCAACGATGAGTACTTTGTAACTTATGCACATATGCAGCGTTGTGTGTGTGTGTGTTTGTGATGCTTCCCAATGCATGCCAACAAAGGTTGTGGCAGCACTAAGTTAAACGTATTGCACAAGAAATGAACTTTTACGTTGAATTTTTTTTTATAAGTATATGCATACAAATACAAGCATAGATATTCTGCGCTGCACTGCCTTTGCTTGCACATTGACTATGCAACAACGTGCATCCTAAATACATTCGTATGTTTGTATATATGCACAATGTTGCATGCATAAGATGCCATATCGCCCTCATCTTGAATGCGATATTCGATTTTTATGCTCCTGCCAACTCTGCGATTCTTGGCTATCGATGTTTTTTGTTTTTTTATTTTTTATTTTCGCTTCATGTAAAACCTAAAGCTTTTGAGGTAAATTATGTGTGTACGCTCTCATTTAATCCTTTCACGACTTTAACTTTAGGGCATATTGCGTTACAATTCACCTGCCCCATACTCCTTAGCTATTTGCCTAAAAAAAAACACTAAGCAGGTACGTAAACGCATGCATGCAGATAAATTTGCACATATGTACATATATATGTATGAACCTAAATATATGCAAAAATAAGTAACTACAAATATTATTACATTATAGTTTAAACTTCTAACAAAGGCGATTTTAATTACAATATCTTGGGGACCGAACTTAGCTCGGCATGACTTTACTTTCCTTCAAAAACTCTACAGCCTACAACCCTTTGCGGAAACATTTCTATCAGTGGCGGATCCAGGATCAGGTCAAGGGGGGGCGGGGGGGGTCTATAACTAAAAATGTATATATGGGGTATTCCATCCCATTTCGACCAATTTTGAACCCGACCCCTTTAGAATTGGCTGAAAGTTTTTCTTCTTTTTCTAGCTTACGAAAGACGTTTTTCAGAATTTTTTCAAATTTTTTCATCCAACTCAAAAAAAATTATAAATTTAAAAAAAAAACACCGTTTTTGTTTTCAAAATGCTAAAACTTTTTCAAAAATTGACCGTTTGGGATCTTTTTTTTTTTTAATTTGTTTTTAAATGTATTTTCGGAAAAAATACAAAAAAATTTTTAAAGTTTTTTTTTGTAATTTTTCAGTTTTTCGAATTTCGCCATTTTTTTTTCCTCATAAAAAACGTCAATCAATTCTGCAATCATCCCCACTAATCCCGGAGTGGCTCGAAACTGGCCCAAATTTATTAAATTTACAAGCCTTTATAATGGCGAAAAAACCTTTCGAAAACTAATCCTATTATCAGGGCAACCCAAAGTATGTAACAGTTTTTTTTTTTTATATGACTCCAAATCAAATATGCATAGATTTCACCAAAAATATGAAGTTTGAACCATACTTCATAAAGCATATTTCTGCAGAAAAAACATTGTATTTCTTACTTATTTCAAGCAGTCCGAGCTAAAATATGAATATGAAGGTAAATATATCGGAAGAAAGAAAGGAAAGGCATAAAAGATGGGTATGTGTATTTATCTACACACGTGAAAATTTATACTTCTCTGGCATCATTCAACTATATACCGCATTTCAGGCAAATCGAATAGAAATACTAACTAGGCAAAGCCATACATGCAAAATTTCAGGCAGATCGAACCGTGAATAGAGTTTGTTCGAATAGATTACTGGTGCACTTCCCGGGAAGAAACTTTAAAGAAAATCTGTCCGGATTGTTGGGAAGCTATCCTGAGAATTTCAATAAAATCGTCGAAGTGGTTTCGGAGTCCATAAGCTGCATGCAAACATATGTGCATCCTTCTCATCCATAAAGCTTTGAAAGTTACATCGTCCAAGTCGTCGACGACAGAGTTGATGACCCATTTTATGGTGATACTATCACCCTTACTAGAAACTAGGTGGCAAGTTCAATCCTCCCTGTGGAATAATTATCTTAAGCCCAGACTTAAAAAAAAACACAAAAATTAGTTTAGGTCGGTTAAAATGGGGTAATCTGGCCGTCCAGAGCAAACCACCAAACAAGAGACTAAGCTACACGGAAATTCTTCCTTCAGAGTACTTCACGTTCTTGAAGAGTAAACCAGTTTATGCAGATTTGTATTCTGAGTTTGTTTGCTTAAATCCGAAGTGAAATTTGGCCCGATTTGCAAAAGTGGTTGCTTTTGGTCCACCCGGAAATAAAAAAATCATATTTAGTGGCTTTAAAGCATGTTTTTAAACATAAATTTAGATTTAAGCGCATTTTATAAGCGCTTAAAATCAGTATTTTTTTGCATATTTTGGGTTGCCTTATTTATTATTATAAATGTTTATAAAGAATTTCCTGAATTGTTTTGAGTATGCAGTTTCTTACCCCAAGCAATTTTAGGCAAACAATTCGTATTGATTTTTGAAATTTTTTTCCGAAGGCTATTTTTTTTTTTCCTCAATACGAGGTAAAATAATTTTTTATATGGACGAAAATCTCAAACGCGTTGTACAAACGTTGTTATACTAGAAATGATTAGCTATACACCTGCTTACGCAAAAAAAAATCTGAATCGAAAAGAAGTCAAAAAAATTAAATTTTGTAGGCTCGAAAATTACTTTTTTGGGTATGCGTAGTGGAACTTTTTTTCCTGAGCCCAACTCCTATCGAAATATCGATGGCGCGATATAGGTTAATAAATCCACCCAGTCTAGTGTACACACCTCGCAACCGCTTATATGATACTCCGACAGGCAAGAACGGGCCCTCTCTATCTTCTGTAGCTCTATTTAGAAGATGCTGGGTTAGTTTAGAAAACGGTCCATTTTGGCCCCGTCAGTGTCGAGCGAGGTGACAACTCCTTGCAAACCATGCCGTCTGACCAATCCATTCTTGAGGGAAAGTTCACCGAAAAATTCACCATCAAAGCTCAGTGTGGGAGAAAGATAGTATGTTGTCGAATCCACACGGAGCCTCTGCAGGATACCACTGTATCTGGTATCCCTAAGCCTTATGGCTGAGCTGTATCGCGCATGTGGCAGTTGGTTGATATCCTTAACCTTTAAGTTTCTAAGTACAAATTTATAAACAGAATCCATACCTCATATTTTTCATACTCAAATTGCTTTCGTACTTTCACTATTGGAAACAAATATCTATCTGAGAAAAATCTAAAAATTCAAACAATAAAGGTCTTTCTGAAACAATTAATATTTTTTAACACGGTTATACTAGCTTCATTTGTATGTTTCTATGTTTGTGTGTAACTCTCTTCTATAACAAATAATAAAAAAAATGTTACGTATACGCACCGGTCTCCATCCTTACAGCTGGGTCGGATACGCTTGCGTGTAATTGGTTTGTTTGTCATAAAACAACTTGCTAATTGTCGCCAAATTTTTGTTTTCAACAATTACTTCAACGCTTGTCTCAGCATATTTTGTTCTTTATACTCAGCTGAGCAGAACTCACAGAGTATATTAACTTTGTTCGCATAACGGTAATCCGTAACGGCATAAACTAATCGAGATAGATATAGACTTCTATATATCAAAATGATCTGGGCGAAAAAAGAAATTCATTTAGCCATGTCCGTCCGTTCGCCCGTTCGTCCGTCCGTCCGTTAACACGATAACTTGGGTAAATCATTGAGATATCTTGATGAAATTTGGTATGTAGGTCCCTGGGCACTCATCTCAGATCGCTATTTAAAATGAACGATATCGGACTACAACCACGCCCACTTTTTCGATATCGAAAAACCCGAAAAGTGCGATAGTTCATTAACAAAAACGGATATAGCGATGAAACTTGGTAGGTGCGTTGACCTTATGACGCAAAATAGAAAATTAGTAAAATTTTGGACAATGGGCGTGGCACCGCCCACTTTAAAAGAAGGTAATTTAAAAGTTTTGCAAGCTGTAATTTGGCAGTCGTTGAAGATATCATGATGAAATTTGGTAAGCACATTACACCTATTACTATATGTGTGACCAATATAAATTGGCAAAACCGGACGACGAAAACGCCCACTTTAAAAAAAATTTTTTTTATAGTCAAATTTTAACAAAAAATTTAATATCTTTCCAGTATATAAGTCAATTATGGCAACATTCAACTCCAGTAATGATATGGTGCAACAAGGGCTCCGCCCTTTTTCATTTAATTCGTCTAGAATACTTTTAAGGCGATAAGTCGAACAAAAATTTACCAGTCCCTGTGAAATTTGGTAGTTGCATAGATTCTATGACGATAACTGTTTTCTGTGAAAATGGGCGAAATCGGTTGAAGCCACGCCCAGTTTTTATACACAGTCGACCGTCTGTCCTTCCGCTCGGCCGTTAACACGATAACTTGAGCAAAAATGGATATATCTTTACTAAACTTGAAAGGCGTCCGCCTATAGAACTAAGGCCCACTACGTTTTAAATAATCAGTAACACCTTTCATTTTATACCCATATCGTACAAACATATTATAGAGTCACCCCTGTGCCACCTTTATGGCGATATCTCGAAAAGACGTCCACCTATATAACTAAGGCCCACTCCCTTTTAAAATACTCATTAACACCTCTCATTTGACACCCATTTCGTACAAACGCATTCTAGAGTCACACCTGGTCCACTTTTATGGCGATATCCCGAAATGGTGTCCACCTATAGAACTACTACTACTCCCTTTTAAAACACTCTTTAATACCTTCCATTTGATATACATGTTACATAAACACATTCCAGGTTTACCCTAGGTTAATTTTCCTACATTGTGATTTTCCCTTATTTTGTCTTCAAAGCTC
The DNA here is from genome assembly GCF_040869045.1 of Eurosta solidaginis. Classification (NCBI taxonomy): domain Eukaryota; kingdom Metazoa; phylum Arthropoda; class Insecta; order Diptera; family Tephritidae; genus Eurosta; species Eurosta solidaginis. The sequence continues at coordinate 367,649,000 of NC_090319.1, forward strand.
TCAGCTGAGTATGTAATGTTCGGTTACACCCAAACTTAGCCTTCCTTACTTGTTTTTTTTTTTTTAAACTTTTGAAAATGTTGATAGATATTTTCGATGTCTTTTAAAAACTGCCTCTATTTAAGGCATATAACCAGTGCTGCACAAAATTTTTTTATATGGAAGTGCGAATCACAATACATGTACAAAATTGTATGTGCACTGAAACTTTTTTTGTATTTAAAAAAATATATTTAAAAAATGTTAATTGTTGGAGGTCGGAAAAAGTTGAATATTTGGTTTCAAGTTACAAAATATTTGTTTAAAATATTAAGTCAATAGTTATATCACCAACATACAAGAGCCAATAAATTTAATTCTGAAAAATTACATTGACCTCTAGACTCAAGTTTTGTGGGAACATATTCTATATAGGTACGTATATCGTCGGAATTTGGATTTCAATAATCATACTAAAAGTTAATGTACAGATTACCGGGAATGTTGCAATGGAAATTGAATTTTAAAACTTTGGAAATGCTTAAATAGACAGCTCCGCGTGGTTTGTTTTAAATTTGTGTTCAAATTTACATACATATATTAGCTACAGAGGTTACTGAGGTGCTGAAATACCATTTGAATTTAATAAAATATTTAACAAGTAAATGATAGGCATGGTTACTTTACGGTGCCTCCCACTTCCAGTCAAAAAATGTCTCATAACCAAGAAAAATAATATACCGAATTGAAATAAAAAGTCACAGAAACTACCCCGTAAGGAGAATCTCTAGTTCAAAACAAGTAAAAACGGGACTGTCTTCGGCCGTGCCGAAGACTTCATACCTTTCATGAATGGGGCTTAACAATAATCTTATCCCGCTCGTAATCTCCGAATAACCGGATGTATAAGATAAGAAATATATAGTGAACAAATCTACATACCTAAACGATTTTTAAGATAAATATAAAATAAAAAACAGGTAGGTAATCTGTGTGAGGATGCAAAGTTTCAGGTTTTTTGTGGTCTGCATGTAAAAACTATGACTACGAATCACGTATTTCAAAAATATATGACGTTAACGTAACTATTTGATGAAATTTGATGAATTTTGAAGCTTCTAGCCGTAAAAAAGGGGCAAAAATGACAGTTTATATGAAGTATATAATATATATACCACCGATCTCTATGATTTTTTCAGACAACAATATATGCTATGTACGTAAGCATTTAGTGAAATTTGAAGCTTATAGCTGTTAAAATGAGGCCGAAATCGCAAAAAAATATATATATACTATATATATATACTATATATACCATCATATATATATTATATATATCACCGATCTCTATGATTTTTTGACACAACAATACATACTATATACGTAAGCAATTGGTGAAATTTGAAGCTTATAGCTGTTAAAATGGGGTAGAAATTGCGAAAAGTTTCTTATCTGAACAATCGGTTGTATGAGATATATACTATATATACCACCGATCTCTATGATTTTTTCAGACAACAATATATGCCATATACGTAAGCATTTAGTGAAATTTGAAGCTTATAGCTGTTAAAAAGAGGCCGAAATCGCAAAAAAATATATATATACTATATATACCATCATATATATATTATATATATCACCGATCTCTATGATTTTTTGACACAACAATACATACTATATACGTAAGCAATCGGTGAAATTTGAAGCTTATAGCTGTTAAAATGGGGTAGAAATTGCGAAAAGTTTCTTATCTGAACAATCGGTTGTATGAGATATATACTATATATACAAACCGATCTCTATGATTTTTTCAGACAACAATATATGCTATATACGTAAACAATCGGTGAAATTTGAAGCTTATAGCTGTTAAAATGGGGTAGAAATTGCGAAAAGTTTCTTATCTGAACAATCGGTTGTATGAGATATATACTATATATACAAACCGATCTCTATGATTTTTTCACACAACAATATATGCTATATATGCAAGCAATCGGTGAAATTTGAAGCTTCTAGCTGTTAAAATGGGGCTAAAATTTGCGAAAATATATATATATATATATACTATATATATACTATATATACCACCATATATATACTATATATACCACCGATCTTTATGTTTTTTCAGACAACAATATATGCTATATACGGAAACATTCGTTGAAATTTGAAGCCTCTAGCTCTTAAAATAGGGCAGTAATTACGAAAAGTTCCTTATCTGAACAATCGGTTGTGGGGGATATATACTATATATACGACCGATCTCATCAATTTTTTCAGGCAACAATACGTGCAATATCCGAAAGTATATGGTGAAGTTTGAAGCTTAAATCTGTTAAATTGGGTAAGATATTACAAAAATCCTCTTTTTCTGAAAAATCGGTTGTATGGAGGATATATGCTATAAGGGTCCGATCCGGTCGGTTCCGACAAATGTCTAATCGGACACCCAAATACACCCGCTCACCAAATTTTATCAAGATATCTCAAAAATTGAGGGACTAGTTTACATACAAACAGACAGACGGACAGACGGACATGGCTAAATCAACTCAGCTCTTCAACCTGATTATTTCGGTATACTTAATGGTGGGTCTATCTATTTTCCTTTAAGGACTTACAATTTTCGGTTTCGTTACGAAATTAATATACCATTTCATTTTCATGAAAGGTATAATAAGTGCATTTCTGCAGCATTTTGAACCATTAATAGTTCGCCATCTATCCCTTTTACATGTTTTCAACTGGCGAATTTAACATGGCGATGTCCTAGGTGGTGGAAATTGTTCCCGCTGCTTTAACTTTTCACTAGTTCCTAACTATATATAAATTTATTTTTGGTACTTTTTCGATAGTTACGTACTGGTGGAATAGTGTTGAGAAAGAGGCATACTCATATGTAGCCGCAGCTCGTTAAAGCTGGTAGAAGTTTTTTAGTCGATTTTATAACTGAAAATCTAGCTATTAACGAACTAATACGTATTTGGCACCTTAGGTCTAGTTCTGAACCAGAATTTTGTATCACTAGTTACCGACTTCCCTTGCGGGTATTAACTAATATCATATGAAGTTAGAATAGGCTCCTCTTGTTTTGGTACAGTTTTGCTTATATTCTTTGGTCATATGCCCCATATATTTCAGCTCCGCGGTCAATTATCTATTTTAATTTTATTTATGAATCAATTTTGATTACAAATTTTTTTCAGTGCTAGAATATTTTGAATAATTTTGAGTTGTGAAATTGTTAGTGTAAATGTTTTTATCATACACAAGCATAAACGAATGAGCTAAGATCCCGCATTCCGGAATTGTTGTATTTGTAATCGAATTTGAAAAAAAAGTTTGATGACGTTGCGCTTTTGAAATTTTCGGTTTATTAAATTTCTCTCATGTTTCGCTACCAGTGTTCTGAGTATTTAAAACTGTTACCTGAGTAAACAACTTCGTCTGAGTAAAAATAAAATTTTCGGAGTATATTTTTTCTTCCTTTTTGAAAGCGGGCGAACAACTAACATCAAATTGATTTGGTGGCTTGGCAAACCTTGCAAATCGAATGTGCTTTTGCCATGAAATGTATATCAGCAAAAAAGTTATCTGCCTTATCAGATGCACATTCCCCCCGGATATTTATCGCGAAAAAATATTATTATTATTATTTTCGGTTTACCATACATATTTCATGCTCTTTTAGTGACCTAGGGTTCGAGGACTAGGGCAGATTCCTGTAGGAACGACAATGGCCACCTGGTAACTGACGTACAGGGTGTGGGGGAAGACGAACCCGATACACCGATGATGGAAAACACTCCCCGGCATCCAATATCACGGCTAAAAATCACAAGGTGCCAAGTAATGGCGGGATACCCGCCGGGCTGTTCAAACAAGGAGGCGAAGAGTTGGTATGAGATAAAGAAGCAAAAAATAAGTGGGTATTGCAGTAAATTTGGACAAAATGAAGTACTTGTTGTCATCGTGGCCTTTGTGGCTCACTGTTGACGGATATAAATTCGAGACTGTGAAGGATTTCGTTCATTTGGGAAGCAGCATTAAAAGCAAAAACAATGTCGGCATAGAAATCAAACGGAGAATAACTCTTGCCAACAAGTGCTTCTTTAGGCAATTGAAAAGTAAAATCCTCTCTCGACGAACAAAATTCCTGCTCTACAAGTCACTCATCATACCTGTCCTGATGTATGGCTCGGAATCATGGAAAGTGTCGAGGAAAGATGAGAAGGCTTATAGTCCTATGCGTGATGTCGACCGCGAGTATCGAAGGAGGTATAATGATGAGCTATATGATCTTTACGCAGACATGACGATAGTGCAGCGACTGAAAATTCAAAGGCTTCGCTAGGTGGGGCATGTTATGCGGATGAACGAATACGCTCCGGCAGTTTGTAGACAGAGGAAAGAAAAGACCTTCACTGAGTTGGGAGAGATAGTTGGAGGAAGATTTGACCTCGCTTGGTGGCCCCAATTGGCGACTGTTATCGCAAAACTGGGTTAGCTGGCCTCAATTACTCATCGTTCTTAATTTTTATATAAAACTTCAAGAACATACACGTTGAATTTTGGCAGGATTTACAGATCGCGCCGGACACATTTTTTGCTTACATTTTACCCCTTCTATTCTCAATTCGTAAGAAAAAAGTACAAAAAATGTGAATAGAATGTGAAGAAACATGTCTTAAGACACGAAAAATGAATTCACGTCATTTCATCCAATCGTCACTTGTAAACAATCAGATTTTCTTACGTATACAATAAAAACTTCAACCAAAAGATATTAGGTAGTATCACTATTTAGTTTTCAATTCGACCCAAATAAACGTTTGAGAAAAAAAATGTAGTAGGAAGTAAGAGTGGAGTAAAATACTCCGATTGGAATAAAGTCTGAACACTGGGTCAGCAATGAAGCATGTTGTCAAAAGCATGACGTCACGACGAGAAAATATATTTCACAGCTAACTATGATTTTGTGCTCTCTCATTTTTTAATGCGGGATCTGTGTATTGGTTCATGATACACAAGTACCTGAGCTTCATATGGAAGTGCTTTTTCTAGGCACTTTCATAAGAAATTCAAGTATTTTCATATGATACGAAATTACATATATATGAGGGCATATGGGAGTGCTATGAAAAATTTTTTTTATATTCAAAGTGTGAATTTGAAGCTGTGCCTATGATTCAGGGCAAAACAAAAACAAAAGTGCTTCAAGTGTATAGGGGTTGAGCAGCTCTGCATATAACGCTATGTATCGCATGAGCACATACTTTTTTATAGATATTTATATATGAACATAAGTACACGTTATTATATGCTTAAAATCTTATTAATGTTACTACTCGAACTTTAACCCACATACATAAGCTGGTGAAAGCGCAAGCCCTCTTAATAAATTTTTACAGAGCTCTAAAAGCCACGTCAAAACAGACTTAAATAAAAATTTTTATGTTTCGAAGCGATTAGTTAGTTTTCAAAATAAAATTGCATCAAGTTCCATCCATTGCATGTTCCAATTGAGTGTTCTAATTGGAATATGTGAATAGATATTGTTAGCTATTTAGAAATTTTTTACACAAATGCGGTTTTGCACTCTCGTCAACGATTTGTATTTATATTAAAATAAGTATAAATATTTAATTGTTACAATACACATACAAATGTACAAACTCTATTTTTAGTCGTGTATATCAAATATGGTCATCGCATATCTCTGCTGTAAAGCAATATATACTATCAGCCGTACTTTAAGAAAAGTATGCTCTAATATATTACTGACATTGGTGTATCATGGATTAATCCACTCAAAATTGCAATACGGGGTCAGTTTTTGGGGTGGTGCCTACAGCACTAAGATTAGATCTCTGTTAGTCTTTCAGAAGTGTCTTATTCGAAAAATTTGCAACACTGGTCGGTTAACGCACTCTATGGATCATATCAGAAAAAAAAAATATCCTTCCCTTACGTTACTTATATTATTTTAAAGTTCTAAAAATTTTCTTTAATAGAGGCGGGTATACTCAAAACCCTATGTACAATCGCTACTGTCTAAGAAGCAAATCGTCTTCTCACATAACCGTGCCTAGCTGTCGGACCTCTCTTTATCGTAACTTCTACACCACAATATCATGTAAATTAATAAGAAAGCAAACTGTGTTCCTGAGGGAAGTGAAGCAGTGGCTTCTTCGTTTCAATCATGGGTATATTGAAATTCTGCTGCGACCTATAATGTAATTTCTCGCTGTTTTTAATATATAGTAATAACTAATTATATGAAAGTATTTACTTTGCACCTCCAGTTTTTTTATATTCAATATATATATTAAGATCACTTAAAGATATTTCCCTTTTCTTTGGTTTTGTTCTTTTTATATACATATATGTTCTTGTATTATCAGTATGCGCCCCACAAGCAACTATAATACAAAATGAAGGATATGACATTTCCACTTTTCTTAAAACGAATATTTAGTGCCATTAACTAGTTCCTTATTGTTATTATTTTAGTAATATTTTTATGAAAATTGTTAACTATTATAAGAAAATAATGAATAAACAAACAAAGAAACTTAAAACACTTCGCTTATGCATTATAGAATCTCAGTTTTAGGCCAAACATTTTGCACGATATAAGAATATTCATATTTAAGAATGAAAAATGGAAAAAGAACCTAAATAAATAAAATAAATGTAAGGCGCGATAACCTCCGAAGAGATCTAAGGCCGAGCTTCTCTTCCAATTTGCGTCGTGCTCCTCTTGATTTTTCCCTACAAATTGGCCGGACGGGACCCACATGTTTTATGCCGACTCCGAACGGCATCTGCAAGGCAGATGAGTTTTCACTGAGAGCTTTTCATGGCAGAAATATACCCGGAGCGCTTGCCAAACACTGCCGAGAAGCGACCCCGCTTAGAAAAATTTTCTTATAATTGAAAAACCTTATTTCTAAAATTCTGATGTTGCTTTGCCCAGGGTGTGAACCCAGGGCATACGGTGTGGTGGGCGGAGCACGCTACCATCACACCACGGTGGCCGCCAAGGGAACCCATTTAACTCCCCGTTATAAGTAATATTGAGTTTATAACATATCTACATTTTTACTTTGCGGGTTTTGAACCAACGTTCTATTACTATCCTATCTTGTACATATGACTCTTTCAACTAAAATAACTGACTTTCAAACAAAATGTACATATATGTACATACATGGATGCATTAATAGTTTTGTACAAATGTTTGCTTCCGTTTGTGTGTGTCGGTCATGCTAAACGCCGCATAAACAAATAAATTATACACTGTTTAAATGCTGTAAAAATGAATTTGATTTATATCAATGCGCATGAGTGTTAGATAGCAACAAAAATATGCCAGCGATGAAAGCATATAGCACACAGCCATTACAACAATTATGATAATAATAAAAGGCTGCAGTAGCAGCAGCAACAGCAACACTAACAACAATAAGCAATGTAAAGCTATGTTGTATAATTTAAATGCTTTAAATAAGTTTATTTAACTTTGAGTGAAATTAGATACATTTATTTGTACATTATTGTTCTGATAAAGTTAACAACGCATAGATACAAATTATAAGTAAAGTTAGTTAGCTCAAAAGCACATATATGTATGTAAATGGAGCATTCCACGGTTAGTATGGCACAAAACGTGCCGATTTTTTTTCAGTTTTTGACCTTAACTAAATATAACTTTCCAGACAAACTTTCTAGTGCATGAATATTGTGTGGTACATGTCTAAATAAAACTAGAAACCTGCTGAAGAAATATTTGTATATGTGTGTGAAAAATCCGTAATATAAATTTATACGGGACATCAAAAATTCATCGAATTTTGTGTTTATCAGGTGAAATTTCAGCAAAATAAAATTAAAAAAATAGCATATAAAAAATTAAAAATTGCATTTGGTAGTATTTGTATCAAAATAAAAAAAAGTTAATTGGAAGAGAAGCTCGGCCTAAAATCTCTTCGGAGGTTATCGCGCCTTACATTTATTTATTTATTTATTTTATTTCTAAGGATTCTGACCTGGACTCTTGCTGGATGGTGCGCAGACATTAACTTATTTTTAAAATCAAACAAATTCTGTGTTGTGTCTTATTCCATAAAGACAACTGCCACATACTTTATCTACAAACTAAATGCTAAATCTCTTAATCGTTGTCCAGAGAGTAAAGACTTGGGTGAAACTTTTGAGTACAAACTCTCTTATTCTAGTCACATTGATTTCGTTGTTTCAAAATTGTTGCAATGGCTGGGTTCAGTAGACGTAACACCAGTGACTTTAAGGACCCTACGACGTTGAAGGCACTTTATATATCCTTGGTCAGAAGTGGCATTGAATATTGCTCAATAATATGGATTCCTTTCTATTAATGTAACTCCTATAAAATTGAGAAAGTTTCAAAAATTTTTACAAAAATTACTTTACGTATGCTTCACTGGCCAGACGGCCTCCCATCATATACCAGCAGGCACAAATTGCTTAGTCTTCAGGCTTTGCATGACAGGAGACTTTTATCTCACTCATGCTTGCCTATAATGTAATAAACTTTACCATGAATTGCTCTGATTTATCTAATTGGTTCAATCCATATATTCCACTGCGTGATCTTCGGCATAATAGATTATTTATCGAAATAGAATGAACCTATAACTAGGACTATACGTCTAGCAAATCGTTATTAATTTTAATAACAGCTTATATAAGTTTAAGCTTGAATTGTTTTCTTTTTTTAACTAGTCTGTAAGAAAGCATGTAGTTATCGACATGTAAGAATTGAAGTAGATTATAGTCACCGGAAAGCATTTATCATACACCAAAGGAATGTGTCAATTGTGTAAATCCAATTTCAAGGGGTTGTGTTCGCAACCCTCTCAAGGGGTTGACGTCACAATATATAGCTTCTCCAACCCAATTGTCAACTCACCTAATCGTGGCGAATGCTGTTTCATTGACAGCCGAGGCTCTAGCGACCCCAATTTCCAAGGGGTGGGGAGGGCGGGATGGCCTAGAAGGTTTAATGGGTTATATCAATCGTTCCCGAGATGGTCGAGCTAGTAGTATTTTAATAGTGCTTTGTTACCGGAACGTACCGGATCTATATCCGGCAAAGGGCCATCAACATCGGTAACACTCCCCAAAAACATCGACAAAGCATGTACTTTTAGACTGAATGAATTAAATAAATAAATAAAATGCGCGCACAAAGAAATGACTAGTAATTCAGATTGATATTATTGACAGGTTGACTAAGCACATTCTTTTTAATAGCTGACGACTTAGCACATTTACACATCATTGCCCACAGCACGTAAAAATGAAAAATTTAAATATTTTTTTTTGTGATCGATGTATTTTGAATTCAGTTATAAAACTGCATTAAAATACAATTTTTGAAAAAAAGTGACTTAGCACATTTTCACGTTAAGCTAACGATATGCAAAAGTAATTTTTAAATTTTAATTTTTTCATGTCCTATATAAAGAAATTATGTATTGAAATTTACATAGAGCAGACACGGGCTTAGTATGCTTTCAGAAATGGACATTTTGAATTTGTTCAGCTATTTAATATGCAAAATGAAAACAAAAATGGGTACTAAGGAAATTAAGTTTGATGCTTATTGAATTTTACAATTTTTATCTTTTTTCACAACGATTTTTTTCTAAAGCTAATATTAATTTTAAATTTCGCTTTCTAGGTACGTTGACGCGTGACATACTTAATATATATGGGCTTTGAAAATAAATAACGAGAGCGATAATCGGTGAAAATTTACAAATTTCCATGGAATGCTCGATATAGGCATTGCAATTAACGCTACATATGGGACTTTCCACCAACTTTTGCCAACTCCACTTACTCTGAATTATGCATTACCGGTTACTAATCGGAAACTATAGATTAAAAGTTTTAATTTTTTTTTTTTTGCTATATATAACATATTATCAATTTAAAATTAATAAATAAAAAAAAAAACTACAAATATTAAGTCCAGTGTCGTAATAGGTTAATGACTGGTGATACATGAATTTTTTTTATTTTATTAGTTGAATAATTTTTTTTCTAATTACTTGGTGAAAAAGTATTTATGTTTAATTCTTTTCATTTAATAAAAAAAAACAAAAAAATTAATTTAAGAAAAAAATTTGAAATAGGATTTCGAAATTTTTTGTATTGTTTTTGTTTTTTATTTATGTAGCTGTCTATATTTTCATTCTTATAAAATAAATAAGAAAAAATTTTAAAATCCACATTTTTAAAAGGTTGTAGAAAACAATAAAGTGTCTAGTTTTGTATAACTTAATCTGCCCTCGCCCCTCTACACTTTTTCCTGATCTTTGTATTAACTCCTCCCTCCATATTTTTCGCTTCATCTATCTCCATCTTGGCCTCATTCTATTTCTTTCTCATTCTATTTCTTTCTCAGTCCTCTTTTCTCTTCTCTCAAGATTTTCTCATTCTTCTTCATCTCTTATTGCCAGTTCCTGAGGATGGTATGTATTTTGTTCCAGTCCCATTCCGAGTCTCAGTCCCAGTCCCACTACGAGTCTCAGTCTCAGTCCCAGTCCTTTTCCTAATCCCAGTCCCAGTCCGTCTCTGGTCTACTTCCCGGAAAAAAGCATCGTAAATACTAATATAGGCAAATTTATATACCAAATTTCAGGCAAATCGAATAGAACGTATGTAAATAGGTAAGTGGGCATTATTAATTCATGTCTTTATTTCGGCTTCGCATGCATATTTATCAGTTTTGTCAGGTTGATGCGACTAAATCGAATATCACAATGAAAATTACTTTAAAGCTTCCAGCAACAGCCTTCATTTGATATCCATAATACACACACATTCTAGGGGTATCCGGGTCGATGTTTTCGCCTATATCGCGAAACCCTAGTCACCCAGCGGTGTAAAATTTACTCTGTACTAAAGCACACATCAACAGATTCAATTTGATATACATAATGTAAAAACACATCCTAGTGTTACCCTGATCCACTTTTTGGCTTATATCTCGAGCCCCTAGTCATCAATAGGTATGAAAACTCCCTGTACTAAAGCACTCATCAACAGCTTCAATTTGATACCCATAATGTAAAAACACTATCTACCTGGGGTACCCGGGTCCACGTTTTGGCCTATATCTCGAGACGCTAGTCACCCAGAGGTATGAAAATTACCCTCTACTAAAGCACTCATCAACAGCTTTCTTTTGATATCCATATTTTATAAACACATTCTAGGGGTACCCGGGTCCACTTTTTGGCCTATATCTCGAGACCTTGCGCGTCGATCCTGAATTTTCTTTGCTATAAACCTCACGGAGGTGTACGCGTAAACATAAACGTATACGCGTGTATAAAAAGCGCGGCTATTATACATATATATGTATTCCGAAAAGTGCCAAATTTTGTGTAAGAAACAGTTAGAAAAAATCATAAAAACCTTTTTTCAAAAGATACAAAACGCTGTTTAAATGTTAACGAAATCGGTGATGCAAAGTTTATCGGAAATTTAATTTGTCGTGGAAAGCTCCGTATACACATACAAACTGGGGTTGCCAGATATATTTTTCTGAAGTCAATACGTTTATTTTTATATTTTCCTATATCTATACCATGCATTACCACAAAGTGGGTCAATTCTCCACTATAACAACAAAGTTTAGGCACTTAAAAAACGATTTGTATTTGAAAATTTGAAACTCCGATCTGGCAACCCTAATTCAAACATATGTTTAGTGTAGTCTTTTGAACAATTATATATACATAATTGTTGTCTATAATTTGCAGCTTAAACTTAGTCAGTGCACAAAGTATAACAAATACAACATACATAAATTTATATGTTTGTATTATTATTGTCTTTTATGCCTGTGCTTACCTCCCAGCGCATCGCGTTCCATAAATGCAATACAAATAAAAAAAAAACATTAGAAGCCATTATAGTAAATAACTTAATCTAAATACTGAATAAAACAGCAACTAAATTGCAGAGCTAACTACAGTAATATAAGCAATGAAAAACAATAAATATAATAACATTTTTTGTAAGTCATAAATTAAACATTTCCATGAGATTAAAATCAAAATTACACGCAACATGCGTTTATGCCCCACAACAATTCCTACAAACTTACAACCGCATACATATATACCCACTAAACATATTTGTTTAATGGCATGTTGGGTAGGTTTTTAGTGACTTTGATTTCTTTTATAAAAGACACGAAAATTTAGAGCTTTAATACTTAATAGGGAGTTTTCATTTCTTCAAAACTGCGTAGTATTTTTTCCAACTTTTCAGAAATTTGTTTTAGTTAACTGGGTGTATAGTGCATTAAATCCATTAATATACAAATATACATTTGCAACTGCACAATAAGTTTGGGTAATATAGAAAATTATTTTATTTTGTTTTTCAGTGATTTGTGGCCTCTTAATGGTACCATGAATAAAAATGCAATAAACTAAACTGAAACTTACAGGATGATGGATTTGAAGCGTTGAAAATTTGCTCCCCATCTTCTGGGAGATCGTGTCGCTTATTTCCCTTAGAATTTTTGTATCCAACCAGTATTCTTCGCTTTTAACTCATGAATTCGGCTCGCTTCTTCGTTTTTAGAATAAAAAAAGCTACGTTTTTTTCCTATTGGTAGTGTTCTGACATAACAAAGCGAAGGTCGTCGACTCAATTGACGGGGCATTTAACATCAAGATACACAACTTAAAAAGTGTGTCTAAAACATACTCGTCCAATGGCAGCATATTGCGAACTATTAAGAAAGAAAAAGTTTGTACTGTACCCACACGAGTACACTAAAACTTGAATACGGTTTTTGCATAAGTACGTAACGTCAAAGGGGCTTAGAATATTCACGCAACTAAAATCCTTAGATCCAGAATATTGGGTGAGCTAGTAGCTACATAATGCTAGATTCCAGAATGTACCGAATCAATCCAAGTCAAAGGACCATCGTCATCAATAATACTCCCCAAAACCTTCGGAGAGTATTTCTACTATTTCACGTACTACCTCAACCTCGATCATAATTTCAATGCTATTCAGATTCAAAAAATTGAACTCGGTCACGGATAGTAATTCTTGTTCTCACGGTGTGCTGTACCAACACGAATACGTAGCCCCTTCCCCAAAAAAATGTGCTACCCTAGCGAATTAAGTGGTTTAAAATGTTAACGCGACTAAAATACATAGATCTAGAATGTTGGACGAGGTCATATGAATTCGTTTTCGAACTGGTCGGGCTAGTAGTTCCATTTGTTAGATTCCACAATGTACAAAGAACCATCGTTAACAATAATACTCCTCAAAACCTTCTGAGAGTATCTTTATAACTACAAGTGGAAGAAAAAATAGGAAAAAAGCTATAGGCATCGTTATTTGTACATCGGTTGTGTTCTTTTGAATGTCATAAATACACTGAAAGAAATGGTGCTAGTAAAATCACCAAATTGGTTCTGTTGTTCTTGTTTTAACGGAGATTCGGTGAAATTGATCGAATTATGTTTAATTCGACCGAGTTCTTTGTCAAACGAACAAATTAGTTTAGTCATTTCAACAGAAGATACTTTGTCGCTCTTAAGTTAACAAAATTCTGTAAAATTGACAGATTCCTGGTCAATCTAACTGATTTTTCTATTAACACAACCGATTTTAAAGGTAATTTCAACGGCGATCAACTGTCAATACATGAGCAAATTTCAAAGAGAATTTTACGCTCACTGAGCTCTCTACTTTGTACTTATGGCGATGGTGCCACTTGTTAAAAAAAACACCAAAATAAGAAAACCATCGAATCGAAAAAACACACAAAATGGGAAAACAACAAAAAACTAGTTTTTCAGTTATCAATACAAAACAAAAAAACCCTTTTTTTAATGTACTGTGCAAAAATTATGAGATAACCGGACACCTATCTATCGGGTTCAATTTTGCAACTTCTCGTCCAAGCAAAATGCAAAATTGCGCCCTCTTGTTGCAAAAGTTTTGTTTGAACGAACAGGATTTTTCCAAAGTTAGTAACATTTTGTTGAATTTTTTATGAATTTTCACTCACGCGAACGAATCTAATAAGATAATAAAGAAACATCCTTTTTAATGTTGATGTTACCGACAAAATAAAAGTTTGAGTTGTTTTGGAATCGTTTCAACTTAAAGTGTTACGAAAATTAAAATTGCCGAATTACATGTAAAGTTACTCCAGTGGTGAGTTACCTTCCAGCGATTTGATTCTTTACTTTTCTATAACTTACAAGTTCTCTATTTAAATGTTATGTCAAACATTTATACTCCAAGTTTTGTTCGAAACAATCAAGTGTGGCAACTACATGCGAGAGAAGAAATTGAGAATGAGCTGAGCTGCAACTGAAAGAATTGAGAATCAGTTTTGTTACTACTATTTTCATTTCTATTTGCAGAGCGAAGTTCAAAACTATAAATTAAATTAATTATAAAATATAAAATTTGGTGAAAGTGCGTTTAATAAAACAAAATAATAAAGTGTATAATGTTTAATGCGTGCCAGCATATTTGATGTATCTCAATTGACGTTCGGTTAGTAAGTGCCACCGAGGTGTGATGGTAGTGTGCTCCGCCTGCCACACCGTATGCCCTGGGTTCGCACCCCGGGCAAAGCAACATCAAAATTTTAGAAATAAGGTTTTTCAATTAGAAGAAAATTTTTCTAAGCGGGGCGCCCCTCGGCAGTGTTTGGCAAGCGCTCCGAGTGTACTTCTGCCATGAAAAGCTCTCAGTGAAAGCTCATTTGCCTTGCAGATGCCGTTCTGAGTCGGCATAAAACATGTAGGTCCCGTCCGGCCAATTTGTAGGGAAAATCAAGAGGAGCACGACGCAAATTGGAAGAGAAGCTCAGCTTTTAAATCTCTTCGGAGGTTATCGCGCCTTAAATTTATTTACAACTTTTTTTATTCATTTCACTACTAAAACGGTCAATTACGAATCAACTATTTGTGCACAGTTAATTCAACATTTTGTTGCGATGGATAAAAATTAACAGAAATTTCGGTTGAATTGACTTGTATTTCGGTTGATTTTACTAGTCTTTTTCTTTCAATGTATGTACTATTCGTGCAAATCTTTTGTTTAATGAAACATTCTACTTGATTCTCATGCGGTTTTTAATTCTTCTAACTGCTGGATAACCGACTATATTGATGCTACTAGTTAAATCAATAGAAATAATTAGCTAACCAGCCAAGTTACAGATTTTTGACCATTTTTGGTTATCTATACGTTGTAAGGCTATGCTAGAAAAGTGCGATTGCATTACCTTGGTGACTCGCTTGGCTGCTTACTACTGGCTGTCGCTTAACTGCTGTTACATGTTCATAATTTCCATGGAAATCATTTTCATAAGTACATATCAGATGTAATATTTATGCATGCCTAGGTATAGCAGACCATGTTCAATATTATGTTTACCTTTTCAACATAAAATGTTTTATATTTGCGTTGCAAGTCAAAAAAAAAAGAAACGAGTAGGAGTATGTTCGTTTGTTGTTGCTGTTGTTGTTAGTTTGACAGTGTTGCGCACGCGCATACGCACAATCATATAATCGTTGACAATATTGGCTCGACTTATTAGTTGTTGGCAATAAGCCTGACACTATTGGCTTTAACTTTGTTTTTTATTTTGTTTGTATTCTCCACTGTTCTCGCTTGGCTTGCTCCAAAGTCTTTTTGATCTGATTCTGTGGGTGCTTGCTACCGCGCCTATCTGATGGCGTTGTACAAGTAATGTTCGTTGACTGTTGCTGTCGCTTGATTCTATGTTGTATTTATTGTTATACTGCTGCTGTACGATTAAGTGGTGAACAGCATAAAAATCAACTGAGCAGCAACAGAAATTGGCTTATCGCGATCAAAATATTCACAATTATTAACTATGACGCCTCATGACATTTAATTTTGAATTGGTGAACAGAGAAAAAAAGAAAGTTGAAATATATAAGTATATGAAACCATATACTTATGAAATGCATATTGAGTTTATACGTACACTAAAAACAAGTAAGGAAGTCTAAGTTCGGGTGAAATTGAACATTACATACCAAGCTGTACACTTTAAATGCTGTTGTTTTTTGTTTTGTGTGCTTAATAGTGTTACAAGGCTGCGCAATAATATATATACATATGGTTCTACTCTGAAATAGTTTTCGTTTAAAATAAGCAAAAAAGATACAGAGGCTAGCACCAATGACCTTGAGCGGGTAATAATGCAGTTTTCCTTCAGATATGGGGATTTCCCTACTGTTTATTTTAAAATAAAGATATAACAGGACAATAAATATACGATTGGTACAAAACTATTTTTCGCTAAGATTTAACTTATTATTTTTGCCTACGACCCTTTTTAAAGTCATTTATATAAAAGTGAGTGTGGTCTTAACCAATCCTGTCCATTTTTACTAGAAATATTTCCTGCTTTTAGGAAAATATATGTACCCAATTTTGTTACGATATGTAAATTTTTGTTCGAATTATGGCTTCCGAAACACTGAAAACAGCTTATACAAAAAAGGGGTGGTGTCACACCCATTTTCAAAAATTTTAGTGTTTTCCAATTTAATGTTATAATTCAACTTAGAAAATAAAATTCTATTGATACAAAGCTCTTTTTCGCTAAGATATAGCTTATTATTTTCTTATACGACGCTTTTAAAAATCTTTTATATAAAAGTGGGAGTGGTCTTTAACCGACCTCGTCCATTTTTCCTAGAAATATTTCCTGCTATAGCGAAAATATTTGTACCCAATATTATTATGGTCCGTTCTTCGAGCTTTGGCCCCCGAAACATAGAAAATTGCTTAGTCATAAAAGGGGCGGTGCCACGCCCATTTATTAAAATTTGAAATTTTTCCCATTTATTTTTATAAATCTGCTTACAAATACCGTTGACATAAAGCTCTTTTTTTCAAAGATAGCTTATTTTATTCGTCCTCGAAACTTTTAAAAATCTTTTATATAGAAGTGGGCGCGGTCCTTAATCGATTTCGTTAATTTTTCTTCAAAGCATTCCTTATAGTAAAGGCAACCTCTTTGCCGAATTTTGTTACGATAGGTTTAACGATTTTTGATTTATGATTAATATTATTTTTAAAATTGATGTTATCAAAAGTGGGCGGTGCCACGCCCATTTAAAAAAAAATTCAAATTTTTATAAGGAGTCTCAATATCAGTCCACACGTCGAATTTTCGTCGTCGAACATTCTAGGTGTATTATTTACTAAATAATCAGGTTTTTTGTGTTTTCCAAAATGTTATATATAAAAAGTGGGCGCGGTTATCATCCGCTCGTTTTCAATACCAGTCTATTCTGGGTCGAGATAAGGTCGTGTACCAAATTTGGTGAAGATATCGCAATATTTACTATAGTTATCGTGTTAGCGAACAGACGAACAGACGGACGGACGGACGGACATGGCTCAATCAAATTTTGTTTCGATACTGATGATTTTGATATATTGAAGTCTATATCTATCTCAATTTTTTTATACCTGTACAACCAACCTTTATCCAATCAAAGTTATAATACCCTGTGTACAAGTACAGCGGGTATAAAAATCATAAAAACTCCCATAAACCAAGAATAAATGGGAGTGATTTTGCGTCATAGAAACGTTTCTCATAATATAGAAAAGTAATTTTCTCAAAAACTAATATGTTTTCTTTCCTTGGTTTTGGGAATATTTTTCTATAAAATGGAGAAAATTGTTTAAAAAAAATAGTTGTGTGACTGCCACGGCCCTCGTTTTATAGTCGAGGTCCGCAACTTTTCATTCCAATACTCTTAAATTAATGAAAATTTGTATACAAAAACAAGAAATTTTTACTCATTACATTGAAGTTTCGTAAATTAAAAAATATTTTTAAGCGTTCTTTTCTGAGTGTATTGGGTAATTGCACTATGCGACTATGGGTAATAACGTATGACGAGCTCGAAGCTATCACGAACTGAGTCACAAGACAGAATTGGGAGAGCATATTCAAATAGGCTCAAGTAACTGAAATTACTTAGATACTTACTTAATTTGCGCTTAACCGTTTAAACGATTAAACCTTTCCGCCAGTCCCTTCTTCACTGGGTTAACTGGTGCCAACTGGTCACCCCAAGGGAATTTAAATCGTTTTTCACTTGTTCCTTCCAGCCGCCCTCTTCTCCTGCTTCCATAGATGGGTTCCGATAAAAATACTTTCCTAGCCGTAGTATTAACTTTCATTCGCATAACATGGCCTAGACAGCGTAAACGCTGCGTTTTAATTCATCGTAAAATCTTCTTCGGTACACGCTGCTGATAACGCGTAGATGTGCGTAAATCTTTCGAAGAGCTTTTCTCTCGAACACTGTCACAGCCGCTTCATCTGATGTTGTCATGGTCTATGCTTCTGCACCATATATCAAGCGATGTACCGAAAGTGACTTGTAGAGCATGATTTTCGTTTGCCGAGGGAGGACTTTACTTTTAAATTAACTACCTAGTCCAACGTAGCATTTATTGGCAAGTGATACTTCGTCGGATTTTAGATCTGATGTTATTTGTGTTAAGCCTGTTTCCCAAATAAACGAAGTATTTTACTATTTCGAAGTTATGGCTGCCAACAGTGGCGTGGTTGCCAAGGCGCAAATACGCTGACTCTTTGCTCAACGACAGCGTGTTCTTTATTTTGTTCACAGTCACCATCAGTCCCATCTATTCCGTTTCCTTTCCAGTTTGGAGTAAGCAGAACTTATGGCGCGGGCGTTCAGGCCCGCTTTTATAGAATATTGCTCCAGAGCGGTTAATTTCTGCAGCTAGTAATTTATTTTCGAACGGCTTGGAGCGGTCCTTCCCGATTCTGACTGAGCTGATGGTGTTTCAACGTAATTTTGCGCAGTCGTATAAGTTTTGCGGGGAAACCAAATTCAAACATAGTGGCAGCTGTTTTCGTGCTGCCGAAGGCGGCTTTGAAACCGAAGAAGGCTGATTCCGCGATAGTTGGCGCAGTTTGCAGTATCCCCTTTCTTGTGGATTGGGCAAAGAACATTTAGAAGTTATAAAGTTTTTATACTGAGGATTACTACCACACAATGCATTATAGCTTCTTTCAACAAAACTTATATGAAGGTGATCCCTAAACAGTTGATTTAACTATTTTTATGTAAAAGTATTTTTCCAAATTCAATAAAACCAAAATGCATGTATTTTTTGTTGTAACTCGTCATTACTTTATAATCGCAATACAGCCTTTTTGACTTTAGTTTTCGCAATGGCTATCTTAATGTAATAATCAGCAACGAAATTGCTTGTGTATCAGTTATTTAATAGTTGTAGTAAATTGCCTTAAAATATAAAACAAACAAATTCCACAAAAGATTTGCCACGGTAACTAAAAACTTTATGCACATAAAAGCAAATATCACGGAAAAAGACTAGAAAAACTTACAGAACTCACTGAAACGTATTCTAAAAAAAATTAAAACATACATATTTTGCATAACAAAAATATGTACAGCAGTGAACACAAAAATAGCAGCGCCAAATTTGATCAAATTTCGTCATTTAAATTCTGCTTCTTTATTTCGACAATTCAAAGACAAACTTACATGACCGACACCAATCTCAAACATTTTTTCGAAAAATTTGGAATTTATAGAAAGCTTAAAGAAAACTGTCTTCGTAAATAAAAATTGTCAAAAATCAATGTGAGTTTTCAGAGACCTAAAATTAATTGGTCTGCAAAATTGTAAACTCAAAAAAATTAAGAAACCCCTTAATAAAATGTTCATAATTTTCGTTACATTTTTCAGAATATTCAAATTTTTGTGAATATTTTTGAGACTGATATGCATAGTTTCAGCTACAATATTCATGAAAGTTTTTTTCTTAAATTATCTAAACTAAAAAACGCAGAATTTTATTAATGAAATTTGATAAACATTTCCACTGCTATTTTCATGCTCGCTGCTGTAAGATTTCACATTCACTTATTGAGCCATTGTGAATTCATACAAGTGGCGAATATTTGATAGAAACGTTCACAATAGTAAACAGACTCGATCACCTGTTCAGTCGCTGTTCGATTACTTAAATCATTTGCTCAGTAGTGTTTTTCAAACATTTTTCTAGACGAGTGGTATATTGCATTATTTACATATTTTAAAATGTTTGCATAACTGACTTCTGAAATTCAATCTATTAACTTGATTTCAGAAATGAATACTAATATGTAGTCTGATTTTCTGTATACGTTTTTAAAAGAAACGCTGATTTGAAACACAAATGTGCAATTCATTGCACTTCAATTTAATAAGCGCGAGCAAAAAACAAACCTTTCTTCCATTCTCTGGTCATTCGAGACAGCCGTTCTCCCTGTCAACTATTATCACAATGTATTGAGCTTTTCTCACAAGATGCCCATTCGATGTGATGTCTAAATGACTTATAACTCAAACAGTTATTAGTTTTAAGGCATGTTATAAATATTACCAGGTAAAACCATTTCCTCTTCTTGGCTTTCATAATGGTTTTTTGATTTAAAAAAAATTTTAAAATCACTCTCTTAAACTTTGTGGAAATGCCAAACCAAAGTAAACACAAAAAAAAATTGTTGGTTTGTCATTTTAATTTTTTTAATACCAAAAAATAAAATGCTTATGAAATAAGTGAAAAAATACTTCGAAAATTTTGAAATCGGTTTATATAAAAAAAATGAGTTACCAATATAATGGATGCCTCAACACGTGCTATTTTTGTAAGTGGACAAAAGTAAAGGCCTTACTTCTTAACCTCTTCTAATTAAGAAACTAATGTTCGAGACGACCCCTATTGATTCATCCTTTTTCACTTGGTTGCTACCTCTTTAACCCTTATATATGCTGAGACTTCATTTTATAAGAGTTCACCAGTCTGAAGTGTCTTCGCTACTGCGGAAAAAGTAATCTTGGAGATATTCTTTGGTTCGCTTTGGTCCTTTTCTTCGCGGTTGGAAGATACATTTTTAACCTTAACGCTTAACCGTTTAGGAGATGCTGGCCGTTTCGTAACAAGTCACTCTAGCTAACCCTGTTTCGCGATAACTGACGCCAACAGGGGGCACCAAGAGAGATCAAAGTCTTCTCCCACCTGCTTCTGCGAACCCAGTGGAGATCTTTCCATAACTTGCCCACGTTAGCAAAAACGCTGTAGCTCCTCGTAGCTTAGCTGAACATCGTCGTCCAGTTGGAGTATGATAGTTCGTGGAGGCTGCATTTACCGGCTGAACGGTCGAAGTCTGCCGCTGTGGTGTAGAGCTAGTGTGTTGGCCGATCCATACAAAATATTTAAGAAAATTTGTATAAATGGTATTGATTGTCCCTCGGCTTTACCTTGGCACCAAAAGTTCGTCCGAATTAGCAGATAAATTTTTGGGTCGGCACAAAACATGTATTTAAGTGAGCCAGTTCCTAGAAAACGAATACACGATAAGTAGCCTTCGAATTGGATGGAAAGCTAGACCTTAATCTCCTCATATATATACACCAAATTATTATTATTAGTAGATATGTATCTCTTCCGTACACCTTGGCGGTAAGTCGGGGTTTTCTTCTCGTCTCGCAGACGCTGATAAATTTCTAAACAATTTGTTGGAGAAAATTCCTCAGAAGACGATCGTGGTCTGATTCTTCCTTTTGCGGGAAACCACAATACAATTCTTGAATTGAAAATTCTGGAATGCGGTTGACCGTTTTTCTTATTTTCTGGTTATTTCCACCAATAAAAAAATTGGTTTTGGATAAAATATCATAATATAATTGTTAGAACACAAAAATATATGGTAATTATATAAGATAGCATGACACCGGTAATACGCGTCCAAGAGAGGTGTCAAAAGACTCGTATTGACCTCGGCAACAATAATCCGAAGGCGGAAAATAAAAAGTTTAGATCGTTCAAAAGCTATTCACGAAAATCCGAAAAATGACCCCGGAGTGCTCCGAAACCGAGAGTGGGATCCATAGTATTTTTGCGCAGAACACCTTTCTGCATTGCTTATAAAAAATTACATTGGCTGGGTTCAACACCGGTATGGAGACTAAAACTATAACCGCGAAAAATACTTATGTTCACAATTTTTTTGTGGGTACCACAAAATCATCAAAACTACAACAACCACATGAAAATTTTCAAAATTTCTTTTGCAAATATCTCTTGACAGACCCAAAATTTTTTACCTTTGATTTCGGATTCGCCATCCTGGATCCAAAACGCGTCTATTGATACCTCTCTTGATATTTTTGACCTTGTATTAAGAGTGTCATGCTGTTACCAAATATATTAGAGTTTGTTACATTTTTGTTAAAAACAACACCAAAATAAAAAAATAAAAATGTGAGAGCAGTGAGAATTTTAAAATTTTTTTAAACGTCATTTTGGCTCTCACCGGTTTTACCTTGTAATATTTATACCATGTTTTAAGGTACGCACTGAACTACATCGAATTCAATACAAAATTCGAGAGTGTATCATTTAAGTTGAAGATATCTCACTGGTGGAAAACTATATAATATATTCCTTCTTAAATTTTTGGGGGACTCTTTACGAATTTTGTTATTTTACATCGGACTAAAAAAAAAATTGCGCCCAACACAGCGAAGGATTTGGGTTCGAGTCCTGGGCTAAGCAACATCAAAAAATTTGAAAAAATTTTTTCCGAGCGTGGTCGCCTCTTGGCAAACACTCCGAGTGTGTTTCCGTCATAAAGACCTTCTCAGTGAAAATTCATCTGCCTTGCAGCACCGTTCGAAATCGGCATAAAAAATCCCCATAAGGTCCCGTCCCGTCCTCCAATTTGAAGGAAAATTTAAAAAGAGAGGACGACAAACATTGAAAGAGAAGCACGGCCTAAATCTCCTCAGAGGTAAAATTATTAATGAAGTGTTTATTTGTTTAGTTGTCAATATTTTGTCTTGAATATCGCTTTATATTTCCGTTTAATACCCTTTTGAAGCATGCGCTCGTTTTCACATTTCTAGCGGGTATACCAAAGTGTGAAATCTCTCATTGGTGTCTGGAACATGTACTTTTCCGAAAATTCAGTGTCGTAGTAGTCCCTACTCAATATTTTTTACTTACTTACTTGTTTGGCGCTTATAACCATTCAAAATAGTCGCTTCTTCGTTGGGCTTACTAACACCATGGAAATTTGGCGGGTTCCGTTAGGAATATTTTCTGAGCCCGAACATCTTTTCCCATTCGCATAACATGGCCTAGTCAAAGTAGCCGCCATATTTTAATTCCGTATATCTTTTAAAGAATTTTTTATACTCAGCGTGCTTTTCACACAGAGTATATTAACTTTGGTTGTACAGGTATAAAGGAATCGAGATAGATATAGACTTCCATATATCAAAATCATCAGTGTCAAAAAAAATTTTGATTGAGCCATGTCCGTCCGTCCGTCCGTCCGACGGTCTGCACGATAACTTCAGTAAGTATTGAGATATATTCACCAAATTTGGTACACGAGCTTATCTGGACCCAGAATGGACTAGTATTGAAAATGAGCGAAATTGGATGATAACCGCGCCCACTTTTTACATATATAACTTTTTGGAAAACACATAAAACCTGATTATTTAGTAAATAATACACCTAGAATATTTGACGACGAAAATTCGACGTGTGGACTGATATTGAGACTCCTTATAAAACTTTGAAATTTTTTTAAAATGGGCGTGGCACCGCCCACTTTTGATAACATCAATTTTAAAAATATTATTAATCATAAATCAAAAATGGTTAAACCTATCGTAACAAAATTCGGCAGAGAAGTTTCCTTTACCATAAGCAATGCCTGAACAAAAATTAACAAAATAAGTTAAGGACCGCGCCCACTTTTATATAAAAGATTTTTAAAAGGGTCATGGACGAATGAAATAAGCTATATTTTAGCGAAAATTAGTTTTGAATCAATGATAATTCACTTATCAAGTTTTACTGTAAGAGAAAATGGGGAGATATTTTTCTTTTAAACGGGCGGTGCCACGTGTTATGTAGAAAAGTAATTTATCTCACATGAAATGTACAATTGAAGCTCACGTTGAGTATATAATGTTCGATTACACCCGAACTTAGACACCTTTACTTGTTTTCTCTTTAACGATCTCATTCATGGTTCATTCATGTACGAAAATTGCATAATACCTCTTTACGAACGGTTTAATTTCTACAGTGTTTTCGACGTGGGTTGAGCATCAGGGAGCACGGTCCCAGACCTAAAGGAGTTGCTGATCAGTTGTAGCAGATTTCCTAAAACTCCGCTTGATACGGCGCTTACCGCATGCAATGACTACACCTTTTCCAACGGTATTTAAGAAATGGGCAAATTAAATTGAGAAAGGGACAAATGTATTTCACAAAAGAGCAAATGTAATTGCGAAAAGAAAAAAATGTTTTTTGGGAAATGTGTAAATGTATTTGAGAAATGGGCAAATGTATTTCAGAACAAATCAAAAACATTCATCTAACATTTTTCTCAAAAACATTTGCCCTTTTCTCAAATTCATTTGCACATTTCTCAAATATATTTGCTCTTTTCTCAAATACAGTTGGAAAAGGGGAGATCTGTCGAACATTGTCTAAATCGTCCACTCCATTAAAAGTTCTTGAAATATTACTGAGCCATCTACTTTTTGCATGAGCCCCGACACATTTCATTTAATTTTTTTGATAACACACTTCATTTTTGGTAATATGCACCGATCTCTTGATGGCCGCCCGAGTTCCAGAAACTAGCGTCTATCAAATTTAAATACAAATTATTAACTTTTTCACAGCTCGAATCATAGTCACAAATTTATATTTGCTTGAGATTATTGAAATTTGAGTTTTCCACATGAAGATTCTTTTCTGTTGCTGTTGTTGTAGCGATAAGGATACTCCCTGAAGGTCTTGGGAAGTGATATGGACACATTAAACCTTTTAAGTCAAACCGCTCCCACCTCATAGTTCAATGGGGAACTTGGGGTCGTCAGAGCCTCGCCCCCAACATACGCATATTTGTAACAGGATTCGCCTCGCGTATGTGAAGCTGGCAATTGGGTTGCTGAAGCTTTGAATTGCGCTTAATAACCCCATGAACCCGAATGATTCTTTCCTAAAATATACTGTTATGTTTTCGGAGAAACCTTTGAAATTTTCGGAAATACATTGAAGATTTCCTAGAATACGTTTGAAAATATTGGATACAGTTGAGAGACTTTTTCAATCCACTGAGTTTTTGCTTCTACTCTAAAATATCGTTGGTTAGATTTGGCAGCTTTTACCGCGTCGTTGACGATATGTTTTACAATAAGAAAAAAATCCGTACTTTTACTCGAAATTATATAACAATTTTTTCAGGTCCATCAGCTTAGTATTACCACATAAATAGAATT
Source organism: Eurosta solidaginis (assembly GCF_040869045.1). NCBI lineage: Eukaryota > Metazoa > Arthropoda > Insecta > Diptera > Tephritidae > Eurosta > Eurosta solidaginis. Next base: position 367,674,451 of record NC_090319.1, read on the forward strand.
CGTTGAATGAACGACTGCATTGCGGCACTATAACGTTACGCTTTGTTATTTGTATTATTATTCTACTTATTTTTAAAATTTTTCGCAAACCTCTTTACTGCAGCCAATCCCCAAAAGTCCATATATCATTTAACGCAGGAAATATATGTTCTCATATTTCATATTTGCTCGCATATGCTCACCTCTGCTTACGGCACTCATAAGTTATTCATGTCCCTGTTAGCCCGTATCATGCACTGAATCACCCACACAACGTTGCGTGCATACAAATAAAACTCTGCATTGTATATGTTCTAATTTTATTCATTTGTGTGTTGTTGCATCACTGCATTCGCAAACCAAACCAGTCGAACCAAAATAGTCTACCTCGGTAATACGAGTCCTTCATATTCGAGTTTTGCCTAAAGTGGTTTGAATATGCACCCTAATGAACACTTACATGCATACATACATACATAGATCGGCTGTCACAAGTTGTGGTGGTCAACTACTTCATAAATTTCAACTACACGCATGGCTAAACGCCTAAAAGTATGCTTTACTCAAAATAATGCCTTCGTAGATACGTGGCTTTTGCCGTCGGCAGCGCGACATCGCGCAGGATATCTTCTTTGACTTCCTACTTCACCACCCATTTTGACGTTTTCATACACAAATACAGGTGCATATACACACACACATTTAAATTTATTTGTAAACAACATTTGCCAGTGTCCACTAACGCGTTCAATATGCTAATTTAAACTGTAGTTTCTCTTACTTTTAGTTCTATCAAATTTGACTCCACAACTCAAATGAAAGTCACAATTTTTAACTGACTTCAAATTTGTTATGCCTGTGATTTTAGTGTCCTTTGCACATCATGTCCATGTTGCTTCGTTTAACTCGATGTTGGTGGCCAATTATGCAAATTAACAATTTGCATGTGTTCACGATATATGGAAATTTTATCTGGTGTTTATATATATATGTAAGCGCTCAGTTGTATATAGATATCTTCATATGAAAATGTACATACATATCTACAATGTAATATTCGGTTAAGTACTTAGGGCAGTGAAATGAGAAAGCTGTTCCTTGTAAATCATTCACCCCACTTAATCGTGATCAATCGTACTAGCTTCATAGCCAGAAAAGACCCGCCACACTTGCAGTGGTAATCCCAGCTTTCGGGAGTGCTTTTATCGCTGAACCAAGAAAAGAAATGAAAGATGATTTATAGGTGCTTAATGATCGAAAAAGTTAAAGGCTACGTTGGATTGAGTAGACAGGCACGAAAACTTACCACACGTCCACCCGCATATATTTTTGTCCATTGTGAATCACCGCAAAGACCTGCTTGGAGACACATTCGTATTGAATTCGTTCCTAATAAGTATTCAATAAAGCACTTGCTTTCTCATAATAACTTTAATAGAAGCGAGAGATCCACATCCCCAAGCCAGACTGTCGAGAAGCCATAAACCCAGAAATTTGAGTAATCTTGGCTGCAATCCTGTATTTAAGCAGAGAAAGTGATCAATTGACTTCCTCATGCTGAGGTTTTGCAGGGGGAGCTTGGTCGTGCGCCATCATCGAAGCATCCGTGCCCTTAAGTACGCTCACTGCAGATTTGTTTAGTTTGAGAAGGAAGCTCGTTCATTTCCTTATGTGGTAGTACCGAAAATTCATTCCCCTAAAGAGGGCTAATTGTTCTCCCTATGGCATGAACATCCTCCTGGAAGATATTGCAAATGTCAAGAAGTGGGTAAGATTGATTAACACCAAAATGCATTAAGTACAGCATCCCTGTTAAATTTTTTATGTCTAGCTGAATAAACTGTAATGTTCCTACATCTGTCGAAGGTCTCTTCATAAGATTACCTTATGCTCAGTATATGGAAGTAAATAAAGTTCGTATGAAACGAAAGAGCGTGGTGTGATGACAGCGTACTCCGCCTACCACGCCGAAGATCCCGGGTTCACGCCAGGGATAAAGCAACGTCCTAATTTTTGAAACAAGTTTCTCCAATTCGAAGAAAGTTTTTCCAAACGCGGTCGCCCCTTGGCAGTGTTTGGCAGGCACTCCGTGTATTTGTGCCATGAAAAGCGCTCTGTGAAAACTCATCTGCCTTGCAGATTCCGTTCGGAGTCAGCATAAAACAAGTACGACCCATCCCGCAAATTTATAAGAATAATGAATTAATTAAATAAATTCGGAGGTTATTACGCCTTACACTTTTAATTTGTTTATGAAACGATGTTTCAGTATTGAAAACGTTTAATCTCCGTTTTACCATTACATTTAATATCGTTGCGTGGCTGTTTTCACATGATGTATTCTATCAGCCTACTTCTTTTGCCAGCCATCTCTTTCCCTCAGCTCTTAAGTATTACACGAACCCCTGCATTCCTCCTCGAGGAGTGTCCTTTGCAATTGTTGTACATACGCATTCCGAGCAAGAAGTTGCGATGCCTATGGTAGAACTGGGGAGCGTATTAATACTAGCAACTGTAGAAAACTGGCTTCCATGTCGTCCTGCCTTGACTAAGCTTTCAATGGCGAGGAAGCCTGTCGGAGTGTGTAACTTTCTCTCTTGATTTCGGCTGTGTTTGGCTTTTTTGAAGAATTTAACTTAAGTGGCCCAGCGTTTCATTAGACTGCCTTGGGTTCAGTGCTTGGTCTAGCTGGGAGGCAGCAGAGTTCGAGAGAGTTAGCTAATTTCGTTGTTAACCGATTAACCGCCATTTCAATACTTAACTCTTCTATCTTTTGTGGATTTGATTGGGCTAAATTTGAACGGCAGTTGATGGTATTGATCTACACATATGTTCCTTTCCTACACTCAGAGAAAAAGTCGTCCTAAAACGAACGAAACAAGTTCAAAATTAAGAACATTCGTTGACAAAAGTCTGTTAAGTACGTTTTTTCTTAACTTGTGACCGATGGGCTTGTTTTAAGAACAGTTTTTCCAAGCACACTGTTCGTATTTTATGACCAGTTTGGTATTGATATGTGAACCTTCTGTGCTCATTTCAAGCACTACTTGGGATTGATTTTAGATTTTGTGCTCTCACGCTTCGAGAACAATTTGTGGTCGATTTAACATTTTTCGGTCTCAGTTCAAGAATGGTTTGTGCTTGATTTTTGGGAGTGGGGAAAATAATTTTTTCAAGTAGTACCCATTCAAAATTTTTTTTTATTAGTAAATAAGTTTTTTGTCATTAATAAAAAATATTAATAACAAAACAAATTATCATTAAAATTCCAAAAAGGTTTGAAAAAAAATGCATAATATGCATTTTTTCATATATTTCTCCCATCGAGAAATTTTTCTTGTTCGATGATGCAATCTGAATATATATTTAGAACATTTCATAACAAGTTTGAGAATTACCTGTGCATATGTGAATGGAGCTGAACGAAAAATAAGATTTAAAAAAAATAGAATATAAAAAAATTGTTTTAAAAAACTTCAGAGTTTGACGGCGATCGAACTCGGCCACGCGATCGCAACCGCAACATCGTAGCAGCTGGGCCACGACAACTGCTTGATAGCTTGTGCCAAATGTTGTATTTAACATTGTAGTGCACATGAATTATACCGTTTCTTTTTTCTTGAACTTAATTTAAGAACATTGTTTTCATTAATAGAAAATTTGCTCATATTTTAAGACCAACCGTTCTCTTTTCAAGAAAATGGTGTCAGTTCAAGAACAAGATTGTTGTTTTGAGAACAGGTCGTTCGTTTTTCAAAAACAAAAAAGTAAGAACATGAAAAGCTTGAATTGAGTCCGGTGGTGCTGGATTTTAGAACGGCGTTTTTCTCTGAGTGTACCAGATAAGCATTTGTAAGAAATTCCAAGAAACGAGTAGAAAAATGTTTACTAATTAATGATATTGGATGATAGTAATAAATAAATTGTAACAATTATACGATAAGGAGAATCATATATTTGGTATATGATAATTTTCGTTCGTTTAGTTCATGAGAAATCAATATTAAATTTTTGCAAATTTTTTATAGCAAATTTTCACCTCACTTAAAGCTTAAAATCTTATTCCAATATTTCTGCTTTCATTTTCAGTAAATGTAAATATAGTTTATACATTCACAAAAATTCAATACAATAACATATTTGTAATTGTCCTCCCAAACGCCACCAACAGGAACTCCAGTGTGCATGCCGTCCAACCAGAGCGTGACCATTCACAATACTTTCATCAGAATTTAGTTCAAGCTCGAACAAACACATATTGCTAAAAGGGAGATGTGGGTGCAAAGAAAATGAATAGACCAAACATGGAAAAATACCCGCCATTGTTTGCTCATCGTCTGCACGAGTTTTTCATTTCATTTATATAACACAGGAAGTAGACATGTACATATGTATGTACAAATGTATATAAAAAGTTAGCTTAGATATTTGCAAATGTACGTTGCACGTTCACACACCTCTGAAAGAGACAGTTTGGCAAATGGCATACTATACATCGACAAAAAATCTTTAACTTTTAGATATCTGAAGATAGTAAAGCTCAAATTGTGTAAAGTGATGATATTAAACATTTTTAGGTGTCCGATTCCAAAAAATTTATTTTAATGTAGGTGAATTATAAAAAACTGCATTATAAACTTAATTTTTTTCGCAACATTGTCCTAAGATTGTTTACATTTCATCTTTTCTGGATCCACTTCCCAAAAAAAAATCACATTCTTTTGTGTCTATGCCTCTGTCTTTGACATTGTAACAAAATCGATTAAGCGTAGTGGGAGAACATAGTGTGGCGAATGTTATAAATTTCGATGCCTCACTCTGCTGCTAGTAAATAAATGCACAACAACAGCAAAGTAAGTAAACACACATATGTGCATTTAAACATTAAAGCAAGCAGCCACACATGCAAACTGCGAATCTACCAACGAAGAGATTATTTCCCATACACCTATGTAGTCATCACCTAAGAGCAGAAGTTATTACTCACACATACACACGCATATAATTAGAAGAACAAATGTAAATACCAGATACATAAAAGATAAATAAATAAGCAATAGTTATAGAAGACTGTTTGTGAAAAGACTAGACCTTTGGAGAGATATGCGAACAAGGCAACAGAGAGTATAGAAGCAGCGCAGGCTGAGGAATAATTAATCAGTTTGATTTTAACACGCTATTAGTGAAGTACGCTAGTATTGTAAAGGAGATATTGCTATTCTGAATATTTGAGTTATTTATTCGACAGTTCAGTGATTCGAACGATAGCAGAAGTTGCAAATTAATCGGGAGTTTCCCAAAATTCGTTACAATAGTATACTTACATTCGCTTGCTGGCCCTGGTTTTCGATCTTATTTGACAATGTGGTGTGGTGAAATGATTTCCTGAACGCGTGTTTGAACGCATGTTTCACAGCGAACAAACAAGCAAACTCTTTTCAAACGAGTATTCGTTGTTGATTCACAGCTGTGTACAATCTTTACCTTATTTTGAGAAATTAACACACCTCTGCTATAAACTGATTTACATTTTATCGAGTTTAACCATCTCACATAGCTAAGCTTTAGAATGCAAAAACTGTTTTCAAATCGGTGCGTTCTGTGCGAAGTTATTGCGTTAAATGGATATTTAGCGACTTTATTTTATAAGATGTATTCTATTTTTATATGTATTTCTCTCAGCTGATGAGCTTCGTCTTTAGCTGAGCCATTATAGATCTTGACGCTTAACAAATCACTGCCTTTTAAAGACGCTGCACAAAAAAAAGTAATAAACATGGGTAACCTTGTTTATTTGGGCCAGTTGAGGGCAGTGCGCCCTCACAACGCTCAAAAGAAAAGTAAATGTATAAGAGGTATGCATATTGTACAAGACTGACTATTCTTGGTGTATTTACAGACCAATAGAATTTTTAATCTAAATACACTACTGGAAAAAATTGGGCGACTAAACATAAAAAAAATAAAATTTTTAGTCAGTTTTCAATAGGCCGTAACATGATGTTGTTGTTGTAGCGATAAGGACACTTCCCGAAGGCTTTGGAGAGTGTTATCAATGTTGGTGGTCTTTTGCCGGATACAGATCCGGTACGTTCCGGTAACAAGCACCATAAAGGTACTAGCCAGACCATCTCGGGAACGATTTGGTATGACCGCATGAAACCTTCTAGGCCTTACCGACCTCCCACCCCTTTGATCCCATCGGGGTCGCCAGAGTGTCGGCTGTTAATGAAACAGGTTTCGCCACGGGTAGGTGAGGTTGACAATTGGGTTGGAGAAGCTATATGTTGGGCTGACAACCCCTTGAGAGGGGTTGCGCTACATACCCCCTTGAATCAATTTGGTATTTTATACTGTTTTCACACAGAAACTTAATAATCTCAGTTCACCTTCTAATGAAATCGTAAATTTTTTGCTTTCACACAGAAGTAACTGCTCAATTAGTATGAAGGATGAAATGTCAAGCGAATAAAATGACAATGTTGTATGACAGACAATGACATTTACTTTGACAAATGACATTTTTAAGCACTGAACACACCAAAAACTAAGAAGCTGAACGCTACCAACAGAGTTGCATTGTGCTTTTGACTGCATTAGGCATTCGATTAGTCACTAATGAGATAATTATAGATTCGAATTTTGTGGGGAAGATTGAGCTCAATAAGCGTCTTAATGTAGAAAACTGTCTTTATTATTCAATAGGCCGTCTGTGTGAAAACAGTATTAGTCGCCCCTTACGACAGGCATACCTTCCGCGGCTAAATTCTAAGCAAAGGAAATCTAAAAGAAGTAAACGGAGCTCCAAGAGTCTACACGTCAAAAACTTTATTTTAGTTTTTTTTAAACCACTAAAAAGTTTTAAGCAATTTCTAAGACATCTTGGTTTATATTTTAGTCCAGACACTTGAAAAATTTAATTTCGATGGAAAGTTTAAATTAAAACCAAAAAGTTTTAACAGTAAAAACCTTTTGATTTTATTTTAAACTTTCCATCGTTTAATTTAAACTTTCCATTGAAATTATATTCAAGCGTACCACTTTTTAACAGTTTTTAATATATTTGGGCTTAAATTTTAGTCCAGAAATATAAAAAATTAAAATTTCCTCGACTAAAATTTAAATCAAAATGTTTAAGTTTAAAACCAGTCATACGAACTCGCTGGATCCAACTATGTAGGAAACACAAATTCCCTACAAAGATCCAAATAAATCCAGCGTCTCTCGATTGATTTACACCTATCTGGCCGGCAACTGCGTTTTGACTGTAACCTACGTCAAAAAAAAATCACTAACCGAGCAACTTCCGCTCGTTTCCACCGTTAAAAATCAAAAAAGTAAAAAAATTCATTTTGTGACACACAAATAATGTAATACCATGATTCAATTACTAGAGGTTTGTTCTTCAATGATGGCAGAACTTTGACACTCCCAAATTGAAAAATCTGAACGGGTTGCTTTTACGAAGTAAGGAAAACGGGTAATAATTCAATCCCCTTTAGCGAAAATTGTAGTACAAAAGTACCTTTAGTAGTATATTAGTAGTGATAAAAAATTTGTAAATGGCAACAGGTTTTGGAGGAAATAATTAATAAAGAGCTATGTTGGTTTAGAATTTTATTCAAAAATACACTATCACAATTTGTTTCAACAACTCCCTATATGAGCATAAGTTCAATGCATTTTAACATAAAGGGGAGTTAATGAAAATCATTCTGAGGCGTTCTTCAATCTAATTCTAAAATAGGGCGTTTTTGTGACAAATCATGAAATGGGAAGTTTTTGAAAAATGTTTTGAGATAGGACTATATTTAAAAGGCAGCCGACATGGTCTGCCAAAAAAAATGTAAAAGAAAATGGCTTTTTGTCTTAGAACTTTATATTCCGGTCTTGACTTTGACAGAAGAGTTCAGCTTTTATGCGGTCCTGCTACACAGGGAGTATTCACCTTTTTACTCTGAAATTTCGGAAAGCTCCTTTACGTTGAGTATTCATGGAAGTCTTCCGTTCATTTAGAATATTCGGAACACGTTCGTTTCATACTACCTCACGAAGTCCGAATATATCAAATAAGTATATACTACATAATATTCCAAATATAAACCGATTCCCCAAATTCTTAAATGGTGACGAATTTTCCGAACGTACGGAATGAATAAGTTAACATGCTCAATGAGTACATTTCGTTATGGCATCTCCGATATTTACTAATTACATTTTTACGTAAATCGATTTACTAGTCGAGTTTTTGACGTTGAACGATGAATTTTGAAGTGGTTTAGGCTTCGTCTGTTCATAGGTTTACGAAAGTGCACGATTCCTTGATGTCCGTACTTTTCAAATTGATCATGGCATAGTTAATAAATTCATCATAAAATTAAAATAAATGTTCTAAGGAATTATGCACTTCAGTACTTATCGGGGATTTGTAAACTGATTGCTTCCTATTTCTACTACTAATATTTTTCGAAAAATTGCAAAGAAACAACACTGTTAACCGATGTCAATTCTATTTGGGAGCAAAATGGCTGGAATTGTCAAAAAATTCGTCTGTCGAGCAAACCTCTTCTGATTGAATCATGATGTAATACTATATCTACACGGTACACGATTTCCGTAGTATGATTTCGTAAATTACATTCCTGTCCACACGATTATGCTTCTTCTTTTGCATAATTTCAAATGACATTTGTTTTCGCTAAACATATGTTTTTGAAATTTGACAGCTAGTGCGGGCAGACCATCGATTATTTTGTGTAAATTGTAATCGACCACAGAGTCGTTCAGTAAATTGCGCATAATTTGGGTGCAATTTCGATGAAATTAAGAAGAATTTCTAATTTCGTTTGACATTTTTCACATAACGAAATTAGCTAATTTCGAGCTAATTTCGGCTGAAATTAAGAATCTTCCGAAATCAACTTGATTTTGGTGCCGTGGGAACATAGTATAAAATGATTTTTTTTGGAAATTTTGTATCGACATTTAATTTTTTTTTAATAATTGGGGAAAAATTTAAACAACGTGACATCAGGACGAACAAGGCGACAGCTGTTTCGCTTATACCTTTTTAAATTTCTTCAAAGCATTTTCTTCCGGGAGTGGGATTCGAACCCTGCACTCCTACGATGGTTGTTATAAACGCATTCAGCCACGTCATGCCTTAGTTGTTGTAAACCTTATCCCAATTGCCTTCTTTGCATGTATGTATACAATAGACAACATTGGTGTTAATTCGTTGTAGTTCTATAAATAGAAGAAAGCAACAACACCAAGTTTTTCTGAAACCGCCTTACCAACGCATAACTTTACCATATTATGCCATACGAAATATGTACGGTGCAAAAAGAATAAAATATGCAAGGAAGGCAATTGGGATAGAGTTTACAACAACTAAGGCATGATGTGGCTGAATGCGTTTATAGCACTTCAACCATCGTAGGAGTGCAGGGTTCGAATCTCACTCCCGGGAGGAAAGGCTTTGAAGAGATTTAAAAAGGTACTAGAAGACCCGGCAGACGTTGTCCTGCCCTAAATTTGGCCTATCTGCATACATTTTAGTAAGGTTTTTCCGTATGACTCTGCCCTCCCCCTCTTCACTTTTTCCTAATCCTTTTATTCACTCCTCCCACTGTCTTTTTCGCTTCATCTATCACCATGTTCGTCTCATTCTATCTCTTTCTCAATCTCATTCTCCTTCTCTCTTTTCTCTTCTCTCAATTTCTTCTCATTATTTTGCATCCTTTATTGCCTGTCCCAGAGGGTGGTATGTATTTTATTCCAGTCCCAGTCCCACTCCCACTCCGAGTCTCAGTCCCAGTACTAGCCATAATCCCAGTCCCAGTCCGTCTCTGCATAATATATTACTCTGTACTAAAGCACTCATCAACAGCTTTCATTTGATATCCATATTGTATAAACACTGTCTAGGAATTCACTGGCCCACGTTTTGGCCTATATCTCGAGACCCTAGTGGCCAAGGGGTATGAAAATTACCTCTACACTACTAAAGACTCTCCTGAATTAAAAAAAATGTCATAGTACCTCTAAATCGCGTGCCGCCTCAGAAACCGCCCCACCCTCTCGGCGGGCCTGGTGATGTACTATACTTGATATCATTCGCTATAATATTTTTTATTGATAAGCAGATTGGTTTAATTAAACACCAAGCAATTACACGGAAGTATATCCGCACCACCGGAAAATATGAGTGCCACTGCGTATACGTAAAATTTTATTATTACGTATAAACAAATAAAAAAATTTGCAATAAAATATTATTGCGACTATAAAGTGAGATATAACATATCCTATCTCTCAAGTTAGATCAAACTACACACGGGTTGCAAAACAAATTCAAAATCGGTTCAGTAGTTTAGGAGCCTATCGCGTCCGAAAATGTTGTAACACTTGTTTTTTAAATATTAAGATAATCGAAACAGCTGTCGCCTTGTCCGTCCTGACGTCACCTTGTTTAAATTTTACCCAAATTATTAAATAAATTATAAAATTAAAAATTGCTTAAAATAAATGTTTTCATACATTTAAAGCAATAAGGGAAATCCCCGCTTAAAAAGTTATTTATTTTTTTTTTTTGGATTTTTTCGCCAAAATTGTAAATTTTTTACTTTTTTGTCGAACGGTAGGAAGTTTAGTGCGTTTACAGTCCCTCATTGAGTGTATGGCTTTCAGAGTTCCTCCTGAAAAACAATTCCAAACACAATGGCGAAACCTGTTTGTCTCCAAAAAGGGATGACGAAAAATCGTTCCAATATACTTATGTACATACATAAAAATGATTATTAATCACATAAACATCTGCAAGTAGACCCAAACTCGTTCCGGACTAACCGCATTTTCAGCAGGTTGTTTTAACGCATCTATACACAGGATTTTAAATATTCAAAAATATTCAGCTTGCAATTTTTCATTTTTGTCCGATACTTTATTTTGTTTCCTTTGTAGATATTTTGCGTCGTTACATGTTTCATGTGACTTTTCCGCTTTTCTTAGTCGCCACTACAATAAAAACAAAAAAATCACAGAGTTATGGGAAAGTGGACACGAAGGCAAAACGCCTCGATAGCCAACTTGCCACAACGACATCAACTTCCGCCTGACATTGGTATCAAGAAGATGGGAGGCGTGGAACTTGGCTAAATTTATGTTTAGTTGAAATTTTCATTTATTTTTGTTTGCAAGCTTAGACAACCATTGTTTGTGAGCGCGTCAAGGTTACTTACTGCTTTGCAGTTAATTTCAGTATTACATGAGTATGTACATACATATGTAAATGTACGAACTCTAAGCATTTCTTGGATATTATTCCTTCTTCGTACATAATTCATTAAAATGGCCAGTGCTATTCCGAGCTTTATGCGAGTATGCTATAGCAAACCCCCATGGAAGCTCCTTACATACATACACAAATACATGCAACGTTGGCCTTCTCTACATTGTATAAACTTTTCGTTCCCGCTGTCGTTTTGTTCTATTGGCAAAATTACGATGTGTCTGACAGGATAATTTTACGATTTCCTTGAATACAAATGTCCTGCTTTACTCACATCGTATCGAGGCAAAGTGACGTCGAACTCCAAACAATCAGTAGGTAGGTAGTCAAACATTCTCGTTGAGTACCTATGCGCTCATGAGTGCTTCCCGGTTCGACTTACGCTTTATAGCTACGATATTCACATTCATTCATCTATTCTTTTATTCATTGGTTTTTGTTTTGCTTTTGAGCAAACCAAATGGAGCCTTCAAGTGCGGGTACACTTTTGGGTGGAGAAAATGAAGTGTAGCCATGAGTGCTGCTGTCTCCCAAGGATTGTCGTTTAAATGGTTGCCATTGTTCTTAAGTTTGTAAGGTTTCTTAAGTATGTTATGTATGTACGTGCTTTAAGTTAGGTATATAGGGAAAGCTTGTTTTTGTTATTGTAAAGTTCTATTTGCAATTGCGGTAAATAATGCGCACATAACAATTTATCCAGTTACTTTCTTGTGGACATGTTTTTGTTTCTGTGATGTTCTTAAATAAACATTTCTAACTTTTTTGGCTATAAACTTTTTAAGTATTCACAATAATTTTGAACTGTGGGCACGAGAAATAATATAATCAATATTGAATATAAAACAGATAAAACCACAAACAAAGCAAAATCCGTCACGCATATAGCCAAGTTAAAGACATCTTGAGGCGAAGGATAATATTGTAACGAATTTACTGAAATTCCTCTTATTTGCAACCTTCTACTAACGTTCGAATCACTAAACTGTTGAGTAAATAACTCCACTACTCAATAATGCAAAATGGCCTTTATTAAAGTACTTCACAATTAACACTTATATTTCGCAATTGATTGCTTAAATGAAACTGATTGTCGTGCCTCCACTGTCGCTGCTTTTATACTGTGTGGTTTCCTCGTTGACATATTTCTAGGCGCTTCTATTTCCAGAACTTACTGGTTAGTTAATAGCTATACAATTACTCAGCTGTAACTACAAATGCACGATTTTATAGCTTCTCTCATTGCCTACTTTCGGGAGTATCTCAGATATATGCATGTGGTTGTGCGTTGCTTCTCCGCTGCGTGTACGTACATATTTGTAGACATAATGATTGAATGGTTTATGTAGATCAGGGCTATTCAAAACTGAAAGTGCACCTGTATTAGTGAGAGCGCAATCGTCGCGATGATCATGCGGGTGAATTGATTTTTCATTTAGTCGCTTACTAGCAAGCAACGAGCTAACAAAAAGCATATGTATCGCGCATAATTATTCATACATATTTTGATACCGATAAGCCGATACCCATCACCGATGTTGCTACGCCAAGTGCCAAGCGGTGACTAACTCAATTAACGACGACAGAGCGAATCATATGCGTGTGAATTGAGAGGGCACAATTGTGCTATGAAATGAAAAGCCCTTATGTAGATACAAGTGACTGTCTGCTTTATTGTTGTTGTGGCTTCATCTACTTAGCATCAGACTAGTGATGTGAGTATCACTTAGTGTCACTAATATTCGTCACAATATGTTGGTTCTTAGTTAATTCATATAATAGTGGTCTCATAATATTTCGGGAACGCCGAAACAAGTGTTTCTACAAACCATATTTGATGATGGAAAATCGTTCCAACATCTTATCTTATCTTATCTTATCTCATGTTATCTTATCTCATCTTATCTTATCTCATGTTATATTTTCTTATCTTATCTTATCTTATCTTAACTTATCTTATCATATCTTATCTTATCTTATCTTTTCTTATCTTTTCTTATCTTATCTTATCTTTTCTTATCTTATCCTATCTTATCTTATCTTATCTTATCTTACTTCTCACTTATCTTATAAATTCGAAACTACTGAACCAATTTTTCAGAAACTACTCTACTCTTAGGAGCTTGGAAAGGAACGCAGTGTCCATGTTGCCACTACAACTCTGTATTGCAATAGAAATATTTTTAAGTAGCTTTACCACCTGGTTAGGTGGAAATACCTCATTAAATAGATTCCCTATGTACTACTATCTTGTAATCGGATTAACCGATTGGGATGAAATTTAAAACAAACTGTGTAGTAAGGGCCCATATCGTATACTTTTGGGTCAATGTCGGGTATACATATTTCCTGCACCATTTTGAAATCATTCGAAGACTGTCAGGGAGAGCAAACCGGCATCACTTGTCTAACTTTTGGAGAGTTTTCGAAAGAAGGCCCAACGAATGCAAATGGGTATCTATTGCATTGCGAAGCGACCCTAATGTAGGAGGTTGCACGTCTACTAATAAAGTGAAAGATGAGAGCATTGTGGTGGACAATGGATTCGTTGTTCCATACTTGATGCTTCTGTGCAAATTTTTAACGCCAAGCAATTAAATACACATGTAAATACATTAACAAAGGTACCGATCAAGCGATATTTACCATACAGCGACAAGGTAAAGTACAAGTCGGCAAAACGAGGCGGGATAGCAACTATTGGGCTTAGGCTCTTATGAAAGCTAGCAGTATTTGATATGATCACGTTGAACAATCTAGGTTATCTCACCCCCTGATTCCGTGAAGAACTTATGATGGCCAGAACCTCGCCTGTTATATATGTGTATAATAAATTCATATTTAGGATAGCATTCGCCGAGTGTATTTGAAGTTGACAATTGGGTTGGAGAAGCTTTAAATTGCGCTGTTAACTCGCACCTCTGCCGAAATGCCAGACGTAAGCGATATCTACAAAGTTCTCCATTTTTCATAAAATGATTGAAGAAAGCAGACAATATTTGTGAAACACGAGCCGGACGCGTGCGCATCTTGCTCAACCAATATAAGTCTCTTATCAGATATCAACAGAAATCAGCTGTTCTATCAATCAATTAAAACGTACAAGCTTGCGCTGTCATCTGGCGTATGGTAGCAACTGTCGGTAATGCAGTACAAATATTCACAATAGTGCCATAGTACAAAAGGTTTCTTTGTGTGCTCACAATCGTTTGTTTTTAACAAATTATTTTAATAAAATATAGCTAAACAAAAGCACTAGGCCAAAAATTGCCCAAAGCCCGCTAATAGCCCGAATTTACATCTTTACAACCGAAACTTTATTTATTGATTTGGATTCCAAATAAGAGCGAAAAAGTCACCAGTATATAAAAACAGCAATTAGAAATAATATATATGATCATTAGGTAAGCTATTACTTTTACAGCAAATCATTCTAGTTCCGAACCAGCATAGAACTATTTCATTTAGAGGCGGTACTAGTTCCAATTCTGTTCCATCGCAGTGCTTGCGATTTACACTTTTTACATTCAGACGTCCTACGATACGGCAATTGCCCCCCTTTGCAGACCTTTTGAGCGCATTCTTAACTGTGTCAGTCATAGGTGGTTCTAAAATAATTGCTGCCTCTGAATTAATTTAAATTAATATAGCTCAGACGCGTGTATGTGTGGCTACCAACTATTCCGCTCTGCGGAGATAGTCATTAAACATCTAGTCCGAAACTGGTACTTTGCTTAGCTGTCTCTCACGTCGGACTTATAATGCAGTGCATTTGTTCGAACTGTGCAGGTACCCAATGTGTCGCACATTTCCTGTGGAACAGCTTATTCAAAATTCCTTCCTTGATCGGAATGTAACTCCATTTCTTCATTTTTGATTTTGCGACCCTACGGATATGATGAAATAATCCATAAGCACCAGTACATATTTCTTTCTTAGTTTGCTTTGTATAGAAATGGACCGTCTACAATCAAGGCGATCCTCTCAAATGGTACACAGGAGTTTTACAGCTGTCTATGGCTCCTGAATCTGCGCCCTTTTGCTTTGATGTACCCGTCGCATTTGGCGATTCACTCTTGTGACCTATCTATTATCATTTGACAGACCTATTATCGGCCCATTATAATTTGAGATTTATTTGCTCCAACGAGTTCCACTGGACCGTTATGTACTTCATTGAGAACATCAGGGGTCCCTTTCCTTGTGCTAACTAGCAGTTCCCGCAAACAGTAGCCAACCTGGCGCTCCCATAGTTGATTTAAGCAACCACATAGCAACTGTGAACTTTTCCATTGTGTCCAAATTGACTTGATAAAAGGACTCTTTGGTAACATTTTCTTGTAGGCGGTCGCATGTTTTGCTCGGGCCCCTGTTTTAAACGCATCAGATCTTTATGCTATCACTTCCTTTATACTTCAAGGTTTAGAAAGCCAATGCTTACTGCTTACATTATTCATAGGGTTTATTTTTCCCGGCAAGCAACTGAAGGATTTATTTCGCTCGTGAAACTGTGTAGAAACTTGTGTGGGTTTAAACCCCCAAACTCCTGCACCATATCCCTCAATTAATCTCCAAATCTGAGGCTCTTTAAAACAGGACTAAAAATTATATCTGTCGACATATACATCAGTTTCGGCAAAGACTAAAGAAACTCCAAGAAAATATCATTAAATATCTCTTAACACCTACTACAATAAAAACAACAGAAATAACAAAAGTGACAAATGCGAGAGTGATGAAGCAAAATTAATTTTTGCAAATTACTAAAAGAATTCACAAAAAAATTTCAAAAAAACAAACTAAACAAAATTGGAGCGATGAGCAATAGCATAAAATTAATAGGTACCGTTACTGTGAAGTGAAGCAGAAAAAAACTCAAATTCAGTAAGTGGCAGTAATGAAAGATGCTTTGACAATGATTACGATTACGGTAAGTAATCCACCGCTCCACACCAAAGGAATGTGCTCTACATACACAAACACAAAGGCAAACAAACACCATTAACCACCACCCGCTCCTGAACAGATGCGGCGGCTCCTTAGAATTCATTTGAATGCGTATAAGTTACTTTTGTTTTTGTAGTAGTAGTTAATGTTTGTTAAATACGCGCGCGCACGCTTCAGCATTCAGTTACGTTTGTGTGATGTGATGATGTGATATGCGATATGCGAGATATGACCAAAAGATATTCAGATACAAAAACAAATGAATAAACATAAAGAATGGCAGCTCTTCGGTAGACAAGCAGGCAAGCTACACAAGCAGACAGTGGGACTTGAGACGTGTAGCGCTGGTCGGTCGGTCGGTCGGTCGGTCGTCTTAATGGCTCAGCGGCTCACTTGCATGGACGATATTAAAATTGGAGGCGGAGGCAAATGTACGAGTAAATAAGTAATTTGATGTCATATTGTGTCACACGGCATAGCGGCAACACGCTTGCTGCTTAGCTGGCGGCACGTTTTGTCATCATCGACATAATTTTTGCTCGAATCTGCAATCTCATAGGAAACATCAGCGGCCACGATGAGCAACATTTTCGGGTGTTGTTTTTGTTGGTTTATTCTTTATTGTTTTATCTGAAACAAAAAAATTCGGGTTATTGTATTGTCTTGTTATTTTGTACGTATGTCTTAGTTTAATGGCAATATTTGGTTTCTATGTTTTTTTTTTTCTTTTTGTTTGTTGATATCTCATTTTTGGTAGCTACTCACTCGACGTTTTCTTTACCCGCTACAACTTGCTTAGTCTAAATTCATAATCCCACGGTTTTCAGTCCATATCCAAATTAAGCCAAGAAAGTTGCAATTTACATACAGAAGTTTGAAGCGAAGATTCAGAATTTTCATTTCAAATTCAGAAAATTTTAACTCCAGTTCAGAAATGGCATCTTCCCACCATCAGAGCCTGTGTAACAAACTAACATCAAAACGACTGGGTTATATGAACTTTTTACCACGCTACAAATGTCGGATAATCTTTTATTGAGATAGAATAAGGACGTTGAACTGTTGTATTCAACAAGCAAGTCGGTAGACAATGACTAAATCTTCCTAGACTTTGCCGGAGCTTTTAAAAATGTTTCGAAATGGGTCATGGATGGTCTCGATTTCGTTGAATGAATCAGCATCATGTAAAGGAAGCTTACTACTCAATGCGGTCTATATGACGACAAGAAATCCGTGAACGAAGGCGTGGCACAAGGCGGAGTACAATCACATCTTATAAGTTGGTTGGTCATCAATCAACCGTACAGGGCCTTCGACGGGAACCCTTCAAACTCATGGCGTACGCAGATCACTTTTCAGTAATAATACGTAGCAAACACGTGCCAATAGCAGATTCGAATAAAAGTTGAACTTTTTCCTGCAAACCAATAACCTTGAAGAACAATCATGAAGTTTGTAAGTTTTATTATGGATTCTTACTTACTTTATAAGGATCATTATTCATTATTAAGTAAAGCTTAAACATTTCAGAAGATTGCACACATGGCACAATTTAACCTTTAAATGCAAATAAAATTAAAAGTAAACTAGGCTAGTTGGACAATGAGTTTGTTCAGAAAAATTGCACGGTAACTTTGTTCTAAAGTTGGTGTTGTACAGTGTAATTAGCTCTTAATTGGGCTATTTGGATATAAATGATTGAACCTCTAACGTCAAGTCAACCTCCCTCGTGGAATATACCTGGTCGTGTTTATTAGAATGTGTGAAATAGATTGGCGGAATGGATTACCTGATGCCGAGCCAGCGCTTCGGTGGGGATTTCAGAAGTATTATTAGGTGGAAGGACGGGTGCGGAAAACGCTTCAGATACAATACACATACTCACCATATGAATAGTATCGAAAACGCGGATGAGCTGACAAAGGATGTTGCAACTATTGTAGCATGGCATTTTCGGATCTATAAGCAGCAACATCTTTGGCAGTGTTCGAGAGAAAAGTTCTTCGAAAGATTTATAGACCTCTACGCGTCTTGTTGGAAGGCCATAATCGTTTAAACGGTTAAGCGTCAATTAATTAAGTAATAAGCAAGCAGGATGTGTCCAAGTATTTCTCAAGGGGACAGAACTATTTAATTACAATGACCCTGGTTCTCGATATGATTTTTCAGTACGGAACAAACTGTGAGGTGGGTTTTGTCGAAGGCTGAGGTAAGCTCAGCCGCTCCAGGGTCAGGCGAAGGTCCCACTAACCTTTTCCAATTAATAACACAAGTAGTTGTTGTTTTTGTTCCGAACACGCACACACACACGATGCGGCTTTTGCCTTTCGATGCCGGCAGCCTTTGATCCCATAGAGAGAGAGAGATAGCGTAGGAGCGACAGAAGCGGGTATCGAAAATGACGGTACGGGTCGCGGTGGTGAGAATCTTCAAATGGTATCTTACCCCCAGAGAAAGCTTACTCGGATTGGTTCAGGCGGATTACGGTGGTGCTTCTACGGCTAATGATTGCAAGGAGGGCGCAGTTTCCCTTGGATTGGTTCAGGCGGATTACGGTGGTGCTCCTACGGTTAATGCTTAACAGCGGCGGGCAAGGAGGGTGCAGCTTCACCTAGGTGAAGTATGCAGTGAGTGGTGGCGTTTGCCGTTTCATACTTGTTAGCATATAAAATGGTTAAGAATTCAGCTCATCAATAACTCCTCGTTATGATAGCGAATGAAAAATGCACGCCAGATAGTCAGTACCACACGTGCTGAGTATGTTTGGTTGTTCGCTGTTGGTACTTGGCATACTATGTGCGGGTGGTTGTTCGCTGTGCAAGGCGATCGTAGGGTATGTATATTTAAATGCTAGGGTATGTACATATTTAATGTTAGGGCTTGTGAGTGGGTTATTGTGACGTAGCATTTTGCTACGTTACAAAACTTCTGATAATACTATGGGCTCATTCGGTCTATGTGGCATCCTTTTTGACCAGCTAGTTCAGCCTTACCTAAAATGTTTTCTTGAAAAGTTATTGTTATTGTATCGGGAAGATAAGTGATATGCAATAGAATTAGTATAATAAACATGAGATATATTAACGCAAGGACTCACTCGTTCAGCCTATATGAAGTCCTCACGGACTGACCAGTTCAACCAAGTATTACAGCTATTGAACAAATGACCCCAAAGCCAATTGAAGTTAAGACCATATTCAATAGTCACATGGCCAGATTTCAATTGTTTACAATATCAAGGGTATTAGCACTACGAACATTCTGATTTTCCGAAGTAAAGTAAACTCTTTTTTCTCAAGTGGCCATATGATCAATTATTTTGTTTCGCACTTCCACCTCCTGAGGTATATATTGTTATGTTTTTTCTATTTTCGCTATACTTTTGTTCAATCCAATGAGCAAAGAAATTTCCGGGATTTCCGTTGAATTCTAGTGAAAAATCACATACAAAGCGGAGTTACTACTGCGTCCAGCGTGAATTTCTTTAAAATAAGGATGACGAAAGATGAAATATGTAATAAAAACACACGACCACTTTTCCTAATTTTGGTTTTCATGGGCCGGTGAGGACACCTTTGAAATAAGGACTAAAGGTCAATTCAACTTAACGTCTAATCAATCCTTCAAAAGTTTATTGGTTTTGTGCTGATCTGAGAATTCTATACGTTAGGGTGGGTCCATTTGTATGGACGAAAGTTAACCGATATCGCGCCATCGATTTTTCGATAGGATTTGGGATCTGGACTTTTTTTTTGACTTTTTTTCGACTTTGGTTTTTAAGGTTATTTCATGACATACTAAAAAAATTTCCATGTGTATTTTTTATACTCAGTTGAGCAGAGCTCACAGAGTATATTAACTTTGATTGGATAACAGTTGGTTGTACAGGTATAAAGGAATCGAGATAGATATAGACTTCCATATATCAAAATCATCAAGATTGAAAAAAAATTTGATTGAGCCATGTCCGTCCGTTCGTCCGTCCGTCTGTCCGTTAACACGATAACTTGAGTAAATTTTGAGGTATCTTGATGAAATTTGGTATGTAGGTTCCTGAGCACTCATCTCAGACCGCTATTTAAAATGAACGATATCGGACTATAACCACGCCCACTTTTTCGATATCGAAAAATTCGAAAAACCGAAAAAGTGCGATAATACATTACCAAATACGAATAAAGCGATGAAACTTGGTAGGTGAGTTGAACCTATGACGCAGAATAGAAAATTTGTAAAATTTTGGACAATGGGCGTGGCACCGCCCACTTTTAAAAGAAGGTAATTTAAAAATCTTACAAGCTGTAATTTGTCAGTCGTTGAAGATATCATGATGAAATTTGGCACGAACGTTACTCCTATTACTATATGTATGCTAAATAAAAATTAGCAAAATCGGAGAACGACCACGCCCACTTTTAAAAAAAAAAATTTTTTTAAAGTCAAATTTTAACAAAAAATTTAATATCTTTACAGTATATAAGTAAATTATGTCAACATTCAACTCCAGTAATGATAAGGTGAAAGAAAATGCAAAAATAAAAGAAAATTTCAAAATGGGCGTGGCTCCGCCCTTTTTCATTTAATTTGTCTAGGATACTTTTAATGCCATAAGTCGAACAAAAATTTACCAATACTTGTGAAATTTGATAGGGGCTTAGATTCTGGGACGGCAACTTATTTCTGTGAAAAAGGGCGAAATCGGTTAAAGCCACGCCCATTTTTTATACACAGTCGGCCGTCTGTCCTTCCGCTCGGCCGTTAACACGATAACTTGAGCAAAAATCGGTATATCTTTACTAAACTCAGTTCACGTACTTATCTGAACTCACTTTATATTGGTATAAAAAATGGCCGAAATCGGACTATGACCACGCCCACTTTTTCGATATCGAAAATTACGAAAAACGAAAAAAATGCCATAATTATATACCAAATACGAAAAAAGGGATGAAACATGGTATTTGTATTGGTTTATTGACGCAAAATATAACTTTAGAAAAAAACTTTGTAAAATGGGTTTGACACCTACCATATTAAGTAGAATGAAATGAAAAAGTTCTGCAGGGCGAAATAAAAATCCCTTGAAATCTTGGCAGGAATACTGTTCGTGGTATTATATATATAAATAAATTAGCGGTATCCAACAGATGATGTTCTGGGTCACCCTGGTCCACATTTTGGTCGATATCTGGAAAACGCCTTCACATATACAACTACCACCACTCCCTTTTAAAACTCTCATTAATACCTTTAATTTGATACCAATATCGTACAAACACATTCTAGAGTCACCCCTGGTCCACCTTTATGGCGATATCTCGAAAATGCGTCCACCTATAGAACTAAGGCCCACTCCCTTTTAAAATGTTCATTAACCCCTTTCATTTGATACCCATAACGTACAAACAAATTCTAGGGTCACCCCTGATCCACCTTTATGGCGATATCCCGAATTGGCGTCCACCTATAGAACTATGGCCCACTCCCTCTTAAAATACTCTTTAATACCTTTCATTTGATACACATGTCATACAAACACATTCCAGGGTTACCCTCGGTTCATTTTCCTACATGGTTATTTTCCCTTATGTTGCCACCATAGCTCTCAACTGAGTATGTAATGTTCGGTTACACCCATGGCGCAACGATACAAGGTGGCAGCATGGAACAGCTGATAATAAACTTTTTTATTTGATTTGATACATCAACTTACGGCGCAGTACATTTTGATATTTGTCAATCGAATTTACAAAAACAAAGTACATGGAATTTTTATTTATTTTTGTAGGTATGTCACCATGCTGCCACCTTGTATCATTCCGCTATGGTTACACACGAACTTAAACTTCCTTACTTGTTTTTTTTAAACTGTTATCGACAACGTTTTTAGCGGACATTTTTAGGTCGGACAGGGTATACATGAAAATTTTACAATCAAATTAAATTTTTTTTAGTAGGTCATGAAAAAAACCTTAAAAATCAAAGTCGAAAAAAAGTAAAAAAAATTAATTTCGCATGCTCGAAAATTACTTTTTTGGGTATGCGTAGTTGAATTATTTTTTCCAGAGCCCAAGTCCTATCGAAAAATCGATGGCGCGATATCGGTTAATAAATCGACCCAGTCTACTATACATGCTTCTGGTCTTTTCCCTAAAATGGTTATAAAGTCATACGGAAATTTTCAAAATGGCCTTAAAGTCAAATTAAGAATGGTCATAGAGTCAATTGGCCTTATGGTAATTTGTACTGGTCATAAGGCAAATTGATCTCATAGCCATTTGAAGTGGCCTTTTGGCCGTTGACCTTATGTCACTCCACCAGTTCCTTTTGTCGCCGACACTGAACACTTCTTTTTAAGCTACCTCAGCATTTCTTACTTTTTCCATTTTTCTTATTTTTATTTCAGCTGAAAGTGCTCTTATTTTCTATGTCATTCTCATTTGTTATTATGATTACTCTTGTTGCTGCTGCTGTTGCTGACGCATTCACTGCTTTCATTATGTAGGTATTTGTTGTTGCCGCTGGTGTGCGGATCTTTAATGGAATTACGTTTTACGGCTTGTAGTTCGTTACTTTAACGATCCGATTTGTTGTGCATACAAATGATTTTATTAGCCGATTGAATTGGTTGAATTTTTGTTCGTTACGTCTTAGATGGCCGGCTCTATCCACTGGCCAATTTCGCTGCCGCCGACAATGCCGCCGCCGCGTTGGCAGCATGCGCTATCATTTAATTTTTTTGATATTTGTTAGTGTTTTGTTTTTATTAGTACGTTCATTTGCTGCGTTGTGCTCCAGTTTGGTAGTGTCAATTAAATTACTTGTTTAATGTGATTTTCCGAGAAATTTCTTTCTCACTTTTTCCTTTCACGAGCCACAATACCAAAAATAATATGTCTTCACTGATTTTTATATAACTTCAGGTTTCAATGAATCAGTGTTAATCTTTAATTTTTATTAGTATGAATTTTACTAAAAGTGTTTTATTTTAAGTTCGTTTGTCCATTTATCGGAATTTCTTTTGCCGCAAGCATTAGTTTTAAGGTTTTTTTTTACTTAACTGCAATTGATATGGAAATTAATGGTTTTAATGAGTTCATTTGTACGATCAACGTTATATAACTAAAATTAAAAGAAATTAAGTTCGAATTTAATATGTTTTTAAAGTGAATGGTGAGAAGTAATTGTTTGTTCGTAGTGTGTTGAAATGCTAGTGTTTCAAGATTATTACAGAAAAGCGAATGTTTTGTATGTATATAATTATTTATATATATAATCGGAACTGAATAACATGTTAGCACTTCATCTTCAATCTGAAGTGCATCATGCATAGGTTGTTGTAGTTGTTGTTGTTGTTGTAGCGATAAGGATACTCGCCGAAGGCCTTGGCATCATTATGGCATCATTAAGTTTCTATCCCGACCATCTCGGTAACGATTTTATATGACCACATGAAATCTTTTAGGCCATACCGCCCTCCCACCTCCTATACCCATAAGGAACTTGGGGTCGCCAGAGCCTCGTCTGTTAAAGAAACAGGATTCGCCACGGGTAGGTGAGGTTGACAATTGCGTTGGAGAAGCTATATATTGCTCTGGCAACCCCTTGAAAGGGTTGCGCTACACAACCCCTTGAATTAATTTGGTATTTTAGTCGCCTTTTACGACAGGCATACCTTCTGCGGGTATGTTATAAGCCCCCTAACCCGCTGGGGGTTCAGGCATAGGTCGAGCCAGACAGTTAAAATATTTTCACAAATTTTGCGTCTTATCTATCATGGAAGGCACGGCTTGAATAGAAAAACACACTATCGACAAGGAAATCTTTATTTTTAGCGACAGCCAAACGGCTATCAAATCCCTTGGCTCTTACACATTCAACACTGAACTAACACTTAGTTGTTGCCGATATTTTGAGGATATGAGCCAACAGAACAGTATCAACATCACATTGATCTCGGGACACAGAGACATTGAGTGAAACTGTATTGCAGATTTTTGTTGACAAAGAACTCTGAGGTATACCCTTCGCCACCTGCAAGCTAATGCTAAAAGGATGTAATCTAAAGCAAACGATAGATGATTCCCAACTGCAGAGTGTCGGATATCTTAGCAAAAATGGGATCTTAGGGTACTATCTTGGTAGACTTGAAGAAAGGCTAGGAGCTCTCTATGTGAAGAAGTAAATGTGACGAAGAAAGGGAAACGGTGGGTTGCTTCATATGCAATGCCCGGCGTTTAGTGGTGTTACACAGCGCTGCCTGGGAGTCCCCTTTCTGGACAATCTACGCTAAGGTCGAGAAGGAGCCTTTAAAAGGTTCTCGAAATGCTTCGGGGAGAGGAGAATGGTGTATTTTTGAGGTATTACATCGGGCCTGCTGAAACTGGTCTATATGTGCCTCCGCTGCAGCCACTACAACCTATACTAATCAATCTTAAGACTTATCAGTCCTACTCTTGGTTTCACTTTTCCCTATCCGAATAATTAATCGCAACTCTTGAGTACTTTTTATAACATCACTGGTATTATCCGTTGAACGTTAGGCTGGTATTGTTTTCACTTTTAATTCTGGGGTCAAATAGATGAGGTCTTTCTTTCGAAGGCGAATACGCTGATTACTTTTATGGTGACAGGAAGTGCTTTGTCTTGGCACCATTTACCACAAGATTCACTTTACATCCAGGCCAGAGAGGACAAAACTTACCTAGCATTTTGTTAGGGTATTCCTACAGCAGCGAACAGGAAAAAAGCAGAAGTCGTTCTTATCAAATTTCATGAATCAAATTATTCCTTCTATTCGATAATTCAAGAAAAAACTTCCATAAATTTTGTAGCTGAAACTATGCAAACCAACCTCGAAACACGTTTTCGAAAAAATTAGAAAATTCGTAAAAATTGTATGAAAAATATTTGTAGTTTTGTAGCCCAATCAATTTTAGTATCTCAAAGTGCAAATTATAATTATCCAAACATTCGCATTAATTTTTAACAATTTTTGTTTCGAAAAGGATGGAAGGTCGTTGTGATGAAGCAACTAAGTAGAAGTGAAGTGCTCGACCATATTTGAGGCTAGTTTTGTGATGGGGTGTATGAGTAATATTGTTTTAAGACGCATGCAATCGGACATACCGGACAGCTTCTTAATAAACTTTTATTACAGTCTCGAAATCTTTACTCCTTAAAAGGCCTCTCTAATCTTTTACGCCAAGTTCACACTTCAAACAGACCTTTCGCAATGTTCTTTCAATTGGTATTTGAGAAACATTTGATATCAAATTAAAAATAATGCTGCAAACCAAATGGAACGATTTACCGTTATCGCTCGTCAAATTTGTTTTCAAAATTCCGGTTCCGGCGTTTTGCCATCTTCAGTGACAATTTCGAGAATGTTTTTTCACCTTACAACGGAATATTTGCCCTTTTTTTTGGAAATGTATGTTTATAATACGAACTTGTTCCTTGTATGCGTGTCGGAATACAAATAAGAGTTGACATTTTACATGTGTGTCAGAAAACACATAAATAAATATCGCTGTCAAGGCAAATTCAAATTTAGTTAAACGCGAAATGAATAAAAAATGTATGGGAAATAATGCGTGGGAAAATAAGCGAAGGGAAATTAAATAAAGTTTGGCGACAATTTTATGTTTCCGACACTAAGATATTAAGTCCTGTGTCTGCTTGCTGTAATGAGAGTCGTTCGAAGAAAATTATAAAAATTACTCACATTTTTGCAATCTAACTATCAAATCAAGAATATTTAGCAACTTTTAATCTGGAATTAAAACTTAAATTCAAAACAAAAAATTGTTTTTTAAACAAAGAAATTTGCATTTCTTCTTCGATTTACGTACCCAGCAAATATTGGCATACGCGTTTATAAGCAATAAGGAATACTTCTTTCACTCCAGGCAGATAAACCTTAGAATAAGGTAAATAGATTACATCATCTACCTTATAATAACGACTTTTTCTATAGCAGCTCAGGCTCTGGCGACCCCAACTTACTCATGGTAGTAGGGGGTGGGGTGTGGAATGGCTTAGAAGGTTCAAAGTTGTCATATTAAATCGTTCTGGCTTGTATATTAATGATGCCTGTTACCGGATCTTATCGGATCTGTATTCCAACAAAGGACCATCAACATTGATAGCACTCCCCAAAACCTTCGTGGAGTGTTTATATCGCTACAACAAGGACAATAGACGGGTTATATGTTAAATAAAACCTAACATTAAAGCCCTGATAAAGTTGACGTATCCATATCCATATAACCAACAAACCTTATGGAAATCAATATAATTAATTGGTCGATGGTGCTATACCATAACGCCCTAGCCATAACCATACCATAGCCAACCAATTGGTTTTTGGTTTTTCGCGATATCCATACCCTAAAAATATTTAAGTTCGTGGATTTATTAACTTTTTGTAGATTTTATTTATTCTTTTGGATCCTTTTGGCAAAAAGACTTATTATTTGTGGTATATGTTTGTAATTTTGAAATTTGAAAATTTCACGATTTTTAGATTAAGGCACCAATAACTGATGCCAATTGATATTGATAAGTAAAAATATGGTTATGGCTATAGCGTTATGACTACATGAACTTTGCCAGGCCCTTTAGTCGATAAATTTTCGTAATATTTCTAAGGAAACTGGTTTTTCTTTTCTTTGGAAAATTAGAACGCCGATAAAATTAGTTCAAATAAATAAATCTTCTTATTATCATTTAAAAAAATCCATTAAAAACAGTATTCCTATATTTCTCGCTATATGAGTAGCTCTTTTTATTTCAAGTCTTTCATATACTGCTTTACTATGGCAAATACATTTTGGAAGGGCTGGCCGAACCCCATTTAGAAAAACTTTCAAAATGAATTTTTAATTTGAACGCAGGATAGTAGACTACCAATCCACTTTTACTTAAAAAGTTTTGAAATAGCTGATCATAAAGATGAATAAAGGGATTAAAAGTGTGATGGTGTCTTATTATAAGGCCTATGCGAGCCTGATTTTTTATGTGAAATAAAACTTATAATTAGGTATTAATATGACATAATATTTATTCCTTATTTTATTTTCATTTATTGTACTCAATGTATGTATTATTTTATTATAACGCCTTTTGTAGGACCGATTTTGAGTGCCTTATATAAAAGGTCTTAACGGAGCAAGTAGAAAGTATCTTGTAATGTAAGCCTCATTTTCATCGGTTCATAGGCCTTATAATAATGTTTTGATATTATACCTATAATGACTTATTATAACTTCTCATGTAAGTCCTATTTTATTTGAACACACAACGTTATCTATCAGATAAACCTTATGGCTGATGACATAAGTACAACAAAATAAGGAATACGCCATAGAGCTTCTATTCCTCATGGAAATATGGCGTGGTGCCATAAGCCTTTTGGCCATATGAAACAAGGGTAACATTTTTTGCTGGGTAGCCACTAGAGGTTTACGCTGATCGCTTTATCGGCGGCGGCGGCGTACGCCGGTGTTCTTACTTTAAAAAGCTTGATTTTTCTATTTAAAAAAATAATATTTAGGAAAGGTTTTGTTTGTATGTATTTAAGGAAATCAACGTGTTGGCCATTTTGGAAAGATCTGGGGTTTTTGCCTCAAGATCTCGCAGACCGTTCAAAAATTTTCAGGAGTAGCTCCTTGCGGAGGGATTGTCCCTCGTTCACTTACTCTAGAGAGGCTTCGAACCTAACCCCGGTTGGAATTGGTACTGCTGCGTCTGCTGAAAATAAATAGAGATACATAAAATAGCCACACTTTTGTCTGCATATCTCGTGCAAAGCGTAGTTTCACCTAGGGTTAACTCCAAATAATCGTCGCGAACACCATTTTTTAAATCATTTGTGGCTCCTTGGCGGTCACGCACAAAGGTGACTTACGGTTGCTATTAATGGTCTATTAATACTCATGACTCTCGTAGCACAGGGTGCCTCCAGTGTTTTCGGCTGTTTTTAATAGCTTCAATTCCCGATGTGCGAACAGTACCTACAACCAGTCGCTACCACGCCTCCTGACGATCGCACCATATGCCAGTACAGAAGCTATAGGATTGCGACTTCGAACTCATACCTTCATCGACTTCACTTTCCTAGAAGCTCTAGGTGTAGCCCCGAAGACTTTCCAACGGATGCTTTTGTCGCGCTATGCTGCCGAGCTACACCAGAGAAACGCCATGAAACGTTAGGGAGTGACTATTCGGCCAAGAATGCCGCCCTCGAAATCATAAGCAGTCTAAGTGGATGTCATTGCGTAATGGGTGAAAATCGTATAATCCTCGGCGCATTTGCATGATTAAAATTATACAAGGACCCTGGATAAAATTTTTAAAATGCAGACCAAAGTTTGCAGACGTTTGTGTTCACAACATTGATTTCATTAGTCTTCCTTAAATCTTCGGAAAGCTTTTGCTTCACCACTTTGAGTTTTCTTGCGAAGGACAAAGCCTCACCTGGTAAATATATGTGCCTACGTATTCACATTTGTAAAAGGAGCCGTAACGTGTAGGTGATATTTAAACTTGGTTGATAGGCTATAATCAATGTGATTCACTTCAAGGGACCAGTTTTGGATAGGGCCGCCAACTTTAGGAAATCTCAAACCGGGAGACTTGGGTATTGAAGGATGAAGTGTGAAAATCAAAATTAAAATTTCAGACGCTATTGTATAATTTCGCAAATAAACAACAGATGTTTGAATGTAAGCCCAAGCGATTTTTCAAACCCTGCTCATACATACATATATCAACTTAAGTATGAGGTAAGGATCATTTCAATGGACTGTTTATGCCCCTTGAACCTGCCAAAGGATTCGGCATCACTGATTTCGATTATTCTTTCAGCTAATTGCAAAATAATACTTAAAAAAAGATCGGCAACTTTTTTGGGTATTTTGTTTTTTTTTACAACTTGAGGACAATTTGAAAACAATTTGAAACACCTTGTACGGTCATTTTATTTGAATTCATTGTTCATTACTAATTTTTTGAAAAAATATGCAAAGTGAGCATATAACTTTATTATATAACTTTTCTTATAGTGTTTTGTTTTAATAACTTGTTGAATTGGGTGATGGAAAGTCCGTGTTAAGCTGACATCGAAAACGCCTGTTTTTTTAAATAACTTTTGAACATTTAGAATGAGTTAAATTTCGCAATTAGTTTCTTATAACTGGCAGTTATGCGCATCCGTTGATACCACTTTCGACCATATCCGACCAATTTTCGACATGAACAATAAATGGCATAAACAGTCTTAAACGAGTAGAAAATATAGTAACGCGCCGCACGCCACCGCCGCCGCGCCGATATTTTTGACTTTCGGCGGCAGCGTTCATCGGCGGCGTATATCTCTAGTAGCCACATAAGTGGATATGTATGTATTTACAATGCTAGTTATTTTATTTTACTATTTGCAATACATAGTTTAATTACTTCATTCATTTAAATTAGTTTAAATCGTATTCTACATACATATGTACAGTGTCGATGTACAACCAGCAGCCAATTACGTACGCCACTCCAACTCTTCATTTTTTTGTTTGTTTGTTGTGTATTTGTAGTGGCGTGCAACTTGTTTACTGCTGTGTTGACAGTTGCCCCAAATTGGCACTTTGACAGATTTAGTTGGCAGTTTGCACAATTGATTATCGGTACCATCGATGTGTTTGCTGACTATTGAGGAAGCAAATAAGACAAAAGTGATGAAAATTTTACAAATGTTTTTCGGACACTTTTTATTGTATTATTATTTGTTAAAAAGTACCTGGGGCCATATTATGTAACTCGGCTTGAAAGAAATTGCTTTCGCATTTAAAAATAACAATGTAGGTATGTAATTTGAGCGCTTATGAATCGCGTTTTCATTCGCATCGAGCTACAGAAAATTGTCCCTGCACTAACAACATAAATTACTAATTTCGCGACCTAGACATTTCTTAATTCGTTTTATATTGGTTTCGTAAGGGATAGTAAGAGGAGTCTTCGTAAGATCCGTTATTGACACCCGCTTATACAAAAGCCGGATCCGAAATGCCTGAAAACTAACGACATATGCATATTGGATTTGCCTGGGATTAAAAAAAGAGGAGTTGCAAAGTAAGGCACTGGACTACAATAATCACCGCCGCACAGTGTTTCGTGTAGAACAAGCTAGCTGGACAAAATTATTTTATGAGATTTTCCGTTTCATATGCAGTCATTTATTACAACTATATGTCATTTTTTTCAGCCATATGTTCTTTTTTTATTTTTTTCCAAAATTTTACTTCATATGCATACATTTGCTTATTTCATATATATTAACTAATGTGAATAAGTGACATAGATCCAAAAAAATTTAAAGGACTTAAGAATATTACAGGAATACAAATCTCAATACTCTAAAAAACTCTAAAAATTCGAAAAAAAAATTAAAATTTTTTATGAAAATTCATCGAATTTTTCAAATATTTTTTAAATATAATTTAGTTTTTGTTATAGATCGTGACAAATTTTCTTATGAGAAATTAGTTAAAATAAATTTGCGAAAGCGAAAATTGTAAGAATTGTGCAAAAAGGGTGTCTACTTATTTATGTGAGTGACTGTACATATGTGCATACATATTTTGTATTTATTTGAGTATTTATCCTGGCACTACAATTTTTACAAAATTAGTTTATAGTACCAGTCAGGAATGTAAAAGTGAATTACAGTAATAATAATAACAATGTAAATAATTAAATTAATTGTGTAAAAATTACTTATTACAAAAATTTAAAAGTAAAGTATCATACAAAGTACAAAAACAATAGATTTAAATTAAATATAACCTGATCCAACAAAAAGTTATAGAGTAGATTATCTTTTATAATTATGTTATTATTCGCTATCATCACTTTCATTGGATGAGTCACTTGTGGAATAGTCATGAGCATCAACAACACTATTGAGAAAGCTTGAAACAACTGGGGTATTTATTGACTCCTCAAA
This sequence comes from Eurosta solidaginis, assembly GCF_040869045.1. Classification (NCBI taxonomy): domain Eukaryota; kingdom Metazoa; phylum Arthropoda; class Insecta; order Diptera; family Tephritidae; genus Eurosta; species Eurosta solidaginis. Next base: position 367,705,665 of record NC_090319.1, read on the forward strand.
ATTATCGGGGGACAGTAAATTTAAGACTTCTGAAGTCAGACTTTTAAAATTTTTTTTAGGTATCTCCCTAAAACTGTTAACTAAAGGATCCGATGTTATAAGCAACATATTCATAAGATCTCTATTCGTGGCTTCACGCGACTGCTTTTGTGTGTTATCATCCCTGAATCGTCTCAAATCTTTGTTACGGGCTTCCTGTGCTTCCTCAGAAAATTGACCAATAGGTAAAATTGCTGATTTTATAATATCAGTACTATGCACTAAGATTTTATGAACTGTAACAGGTATATTAAACTATGGATAGATATCTATGTATAGTTTTTAGTCTCGCCCGCAAATTTTTCAAATCTTTGGATATTTATATTGTACCCAGATGCTAATGCGCGAAGGAGGGTGTTGAATCTTTTGATGAGCGTAACATCCAATCCCGTAATCTCAGCATCAGCCTCAGAATTTTCGAAAAACCTACGAGCAGTGTTGCCGTCATTAGTATTGCCGAAACCTGGTTTTGGTTTATCTACTATCAATCCAAGTTTTGCAGTATTTATATTACATTCAGGTATTGGCGTAGATGCTACCAAATGGGGTTGTTTTGTGTAGCGTTCCTGTGTGGTTATACCTGCATTAGGATTGCTTTGTATGTACCTGTTTTTATGCCTTGGTGACTGGTGCGGTAGGTTGTGGCAGGTTGAAGTCAATGATCTCCGCCTTTTTGCTTTTGGTGTGCACTTGTTGCCCTTGCGCATTTATTTTTGTGTGTTTTATGGCTACGTGTTTGTTCCCTGTACCTGGGAATTGGTTTTGCCGTTTGTAGATCAGCTTTAAAGGTTCAAATATCTCGTCGGAGCTGGTACGTACATACATGCTATTTTATATGTAGAGATAACTAAATCTACAAAAAAAAAAATTAAAAATAGATGTGCAAAGAATTCGCAATGGTTTTTCTTTCGACTATTAGAGAATACTTCCGACTATAACATATGTAAAATTTAGCCCGGATGTCCGCGGATGTATGTAACTTTTTTGTCCCTAAAATTAAAAATATAGAGAAAAAATACATTTTCTTATTAATAACGGAATGTTAAATATATTGAAAATACTCTAATTGCGAAAGAATTACTATTAAAAAAATTTACTTACCTTAGAGCTTAGAATACATCAAAAAAATTATGTAAAAGTGTTCACTTAAAAGAAATATGAAGCTTAATATTCAACAAGAATTTTGCAAATTAATCAATGCATTTTACGGCCACTCCTGCCTTCTTACTTCAATTACTCAATATATATGAGCAAAAATATCAAAAAAAAAGCAAAAATCCCGTTATTTTCTTAGTTTTCTTTCATTCCTCATTACACTTTTCTTGGAGTAAGAACTTTGTTTTTGTCCAGCTAGCTTGTTCTACACGAAACACTGTGCGCCGGCAAAAGCATTAATTGGGTGTTTCACAAGAAGACAAGAAGTATTAACGTTGTCAAGTATTATTTCTGAACTAGGTTTTACGCATTTGAATAATTGGTAATACAATAACGAATTTTAGTCTAGCGGCTCCACATTATGCAAATTTAGTTTTTCAGGCAGACTTCTCAAAATAAATAATTTTTTTATACACCTTTTCAGTTGATTTTAGTTTTTTGTGTTTGGACTTAAGACAAATTGCTATAGTACTCAGCTGACTGGGTTTAAAAAAGGAGCAAAATTAAGGTTGTCTGATAGGTTTGCAGGATCACTTTTGAACTGTTTAACATCTTACTTGGGGGTCAGACCGAGCTTATAATAAAAATTTAAAAATCCATATCTTAGATACGAAATTAAGATAGAAATTAAGTAACACTATTAATTGAATATATTTTTGTGTGTTTCTGAAACGTGTCGGGTTTAAGTACATTTAAATTACTTTTTCGGTTGCATTGTAATGATCTCAAACATTGCTGGACAAAATATGGTTTCTTCCAGAACTATCTTGAGATTCTTTGGAAAAACTTCTTATTTCGGATTGAGATTTTAGGACTATGGATCATTTTGGGATTATTTCGGGTCTGTTTCCAGGTCAATTCGGAATAGCTTTGGAACCACTACAAGATAATTCAATTGGACCGAAATAAATAAATACCTCCGAGGAGATTTAGACCGAGCTTCTCTACTTTGTAATTTCTCCTACAAATTTGCACTACGGGATCAAAAAAAAACAAAAAACTGTAGATTCATGACGAGTATTTTGACTGGAAACTGCCTTTTTGCGTCACAAGTCTTTAAATTAGGCTTTGTGAGTGATAACAGATATAGGAAGTGCGAGTTGTAGGAGGAAACGATCGAGCACGTTTTTTGCTGTTGCTCTGCGCTTGCCAGACTTAGCCTCCATGTATTAGGAGCGATACAGCTGTAAGATCTACAAGCAGCAGGGTTCTGGTTTTCGATAGAGCTCTTCAGTTTGGTCTTATTCAGTCTATGTGAGGTCCGCATGGACCAGCCAATTCAACCTAACCTCGTACTAAGGGACCTACATGCTTTTTGCCGACTCCGAACGGCATGACAGAAATATACTAGGAGTGTTGGCTAAAACACTGTCGAGGGGCACGCTAGCTTGGAAAATCTGTTTTCCAATTGAAAAAATTGTGTCTAAAGATTTTTATCTAGCTTTTCCCGGGAATTGAACCCAAGATGTTTGAGGGCACGCTACTGCCCCATCGCGGTGGCTGCTGTCAATTGAAGCTGTTTTCTGTATAAATTTGGGATTGTTTCGAAATCATTGCAGGATTGTTTCGTGGTAATTTCAGGATCAAATTAAAGCATACCTTTGAGCCTACTAGGTTTATTTCAAATAGGCTCAATATAATCATGTCATAGTCTCAAAACTATCCCGAAAACAATACCCAACAAAATTTTCTCGAAAAAATTATTTCATTGGATAAATTTTCTAGTCGACTGCTACTTTTATTAGGCACTAAAAAAGCCTAACACGATTTTTATACTCAGTTGAGCAGAGCTCACAGAGTATATTAAGTTTGATTGGATAACGGTTGGTTGTACATATATAAAGGAATCGAGATAGATATAGACTTCCATATATCAAAATAATCAGGATCGAAAAAAAATTTGATTGAGCCATGTCCGTCCGTCCGTCCGTCCGTCCGTCCGTTAACACGATAACTTGAGTAAATTTTGAGGTATCTTGATGAAATTTGGTATGTAGATTCCTGAGCACTCATCTCAGATCGCTATTTAAAATGAACGATATCGGACTATAACCACGCCCACTTTTTCGATATCGAAAATTTCGAAAAACCGAAAAAGTGCGATAACTCATTACAAAAGACAGATAAAGCGACGAAACTTGGTAGATGTGTTGAACTTATGACGCAGAATAGAAAATTAGTAAGATTTTGGGCAATGGGCGTGGCACCGCCCACTTTTACAAGATGGTAATTTAAAAGTTTTGCAAGCTGTAATTTGGCAGTCGTTGAAGATATCATGATGAAATTTGGCAGGAACGTTACTACTATTACTCTATATGTGCTAAATAAAAATTAGCAAAATTGGATGAAGAACACGCCCACTTTTTAAAAAAAAATTTTTTAAAATTCAAATTTTAACAAAAAATTTAATATCTTTACTGTATATAAGTAAATTAAGTCAAAATTCAACTCCAGTAATGATATGATGCAACAAAATACAAAAATAAAAGAAAATTTCAAAATGGGCGTGGCTCCGCCCATTTTCATTTAGTTTGTCTAGAATACTTTTATTGCCATAAGTCGAACAAAAATTTACCAATCCTTCTCAAATTTGGTAGGAGCATAGATTCTGTGACGGTAACTGTTCTCTGTGAAAATGGGCGAAATCGGTGGAAGCCACGCCCAGTTTTTATACACAGTCCACCGTCTGTCCTTCCGCTCGGCCATTAACACAATAACTTGAGCAAAATCCGATATATCTTTACTAAACTTAGCCCACGTACTTACCTGAGCTCACTTTTTCTTGGTATAAAAAATGGGCGAAATCTGACCATAACCACGCCCACTTTATCGATATCGAAAATTACGAAAAATGAAAAAAATGCCATAATTCTATACCAAACACGAAAAAAGGGATGAAACATGGTAACTGGATTGGTTTATTGACGCAAAATATAACTTTGGAAAAACCTTTGTAAAATGGGTGTGACACCTACCATATTAAGTAGAAGAAAATGAAAAAGTTCTACAAGGCGAAATCAACAGCCCTTGGAATCTTGGCAGGAATACTGTTAGTGGTATTGCATATACAAATAAATTAGCAGTACCCGACAGATGATTTTCTGGATCACCTGGTCCACATTTTGGTCGATATCGCGAGAACGCCTTCACATATACATCTAAGGGCCACTCGCTTTTAAAACCCTCATTAATACCTTTAATTTGATATCCATATCGTACAAAAACATACCAGAGTCACCCCTGTCCCACCCTAATGGCGATATCTCGAAAAGGCGTCCACCTATAGACCTAATGCCCCCTCCCTCTTAAAATGCTCAGTAACACCTTTCGTTTGATACCCATATCGTACAAACATTCTAGAGTCACCCCTGGCCCACCCTAATGGCGATATCTCGAAAAGGCGTCCACCTATAGACCTAGTGTCCACTCCCTCTTAAAATGCTCAGTAACACCTTTCGTTTGATACCCATATCGTACAAACATTCTAGAGTCACCCCTGGCCCACCCTAATGGCGATATCTCGAAAAGGCGTCCACCTATAGACCTAATGCCCACTCCCTCTTAAAATGCTCAGTAACAGCTTTCGTTTGATACCCATATCGTACAAACATTGTAGAGTCACACCTGGCCCACCCTAATGGCGATATTTCGAAAAGGCGTCCACCTATAGAACTAAGGATTACTCCCTTTTAAAATACTCATTACCACCTTTCATTTGATACCCATATCGTACAAACACATTCTAGAGTCACCCTGGCCCACCCTAATGGCGATATCTCGAAAAGGCGTCCACCTATAGACCTAATGTCCACTCCCTCTTAAAATGCTCATTAACACCTTTCGTTTGATACCCATATCGTACAACCATTCTAGAGTCACCCCTGGCCCACCCTAATGGCGATATCTCGAAAAGGCGTCCACCTATAGACCTAATGTCCACTCCCTCTTAAAATGCTCAGTAACACCTTTCGTTTGATACCCATATCGTACAAACATTCTAGAGTCACCCCTGTCCCACCCTAATGGCGATATCTCGAAAAGGCGTCCACCTATAGACCTAATGCCCACTCCCTCTTAAAATGCTCAGTAACACCTTTCGTTTGATACCCATATCGTACAAACATTCTAGAGTCACACCTGGCCCACCCTAATGGCGATATCTCGAAAAGGCGTCCACCTATAGAACTAAGGATTACTCCCTTTTAAAATACTCATTACCACCTTTCATTTGATACCCATATCGTACAAACACATTCTAGAGTCACCCTGGCCCACCCTAATGGCGATATCTCGAAAAGGCGTCCACCTATAGACCTAATGCCCACTCCCTCTTAAAATGCTCAGTAACACCTTTCGTTTGATACCCATACCGTACAAACATTCTAGAGTCACCCTTGGTCCAGCTTTATGGCGATATCTCGAAAAGGCGTCCACCTATAGAACTAAGGATTACTCCCTTTTAAAATACTCATTACCACCTTCATTTGATACCCATATCGTACAAACACATTCTAGAGTCACCCTGGCCCACCCTAATGGCGATATCTCGAAAAGGCGTCCACCTATAGACCTAATGCCCACTCCCTCTTAAAATGCTCAGTAACACCTTTCGTTTGATACCCATATCGTACAAACATTCTAGAGTCACCCTTGGTCCACCTTTATGGCGATATCTCGAAAAGGCGTCCACCTATAGAACTAAGGATTACTCCCTTTTAAAATACTCCTTACCACCTTTCATTTGATACCCATATCGTACAAACACATTCTAGAGTCACCCCTGGCCCACCCTAATGGCGATATCTCGAAAAGGCGTCCACCTATAGACCTAATGCCCACTCCCTCTTAAAATGCTCAGTAACACCTTACGTTTGATACCCATATCGTACAAACATTCTAGAGTCACCCCTGGCCCACCCTAATGGCGATATCTCGAAAGGGCGTCCACCTATAGACCTAATGCCCACTCCCTCTTAAAATGCTCAGTAACACCTTTCGTTTGATGCACATATCGTACAGACACCCCTGGTCCACCTTTATGGCGATATCTCGAAACGGCGTCCACCTATGGAACTAAGGATCACTCCTTTTCAAAATACTCATTAACAGCTTTCATTTGATACCCATATCGTACAAACACATTATAGAATCACCCCTGGTCCACCTTAATGGGGACATCTCGAAAAGGCGTCCACCGATAGACCTAAGGCCCACTCCCTCTTAAAATGCTCAGTAACACCTTTCATTTGATACCCATATCGTACAAACAAATTCTAGAGTCAGCCCTGGTCTACCTTTATGGCGATATCCCTAAATGGCGTTCATCCATAGAACTATGGCCTACTCTCTCTTAAAATACTCTTTAATACCTTTCATTTGATACACATGTTATACAACCACATTCCAGGGTTACCCCAGATTGATTTTCCTTATTTTGTCTCCATAGCTCTCAACTGAGTATGTTATGTTCGGTTACACCCGAACTTAGCCTTCCTTACTTGTTTTTATTGAGGTTGTACAAAGATCCAACGACTCTAGACAAAATCTGTAAGCTTTTTACAGCTGCACCGAAAAGCGAATAAGGGAGAGACATCAATATATGTGCCCAGGTCTATGAAAAGGTGGCTTATGAATCAAAAAAGAAACAGCTGTTAAAGGTAAACAATGCATTTCTTCAGTTTCTTAGTAGTTTTTCTTTTCCATTATTTTTTTTTTTTTTTGAGGCATAAGCCACCTTTTCATAGGCTGGGTCACATATGATGCCCGCGGATCCCTTCCACCGCCTAACGTCACTTTGGAATATAAACATTGCAAATATTTCAGCTTGGAATTCCGGGATTACGGACTAAAGTGGAGTTGGGTAGCTGCTAGCTAACTTTTTCAATTTTGTATACCAATATGGGAAATTTACTGGGGCATTCTATGCCAACTCATTCTACCGATAGACGTTGCATCTGATTTTTCTTCTATCCAATCGGCCAAACTTCATAACTTTTTTAATTACTCCAAAATTTTTTTTTAATTTGTTGGTTTTTTCAAAATTTTTCTAAAAAAATATGCAAAAATCATTTATTACGGGCTTGGCAACCTTTTTTTTTAGTCCATAGTTAAAAAAAAAAACAAGTAAGGAAGGTTAAGTTCGGGTGTAACCGAACATTACATACTCAGCTGAGAGCTTTGGAGACAAAATAACGGAAAATAACCATTTAGCAAAATGAACCTAGGGTAACCCTGGACTGTGTTTGTATGACATGTGTATCAAATGAAAGGTGTTAATGATTATTTAAAACGTAGTGGGCCTTAGTTCTATAGGTGGACGCCTTTTCGCGATATCGCCATAAAGGTGGGCCAGCGGTGATCCAGAACATCATCTGTCGGGTACCGCTAATTTATTTATATATGTAATACCACGAACAGTATTGCTGCCAAGATTCCAAGGGCTTTTGATTTCGCCCTGCAGAACTTTTTCATTTTCTTCTACTTAATATGGTAGGTGTCACACCCATTTGACAACGTTTTTTCTAAGGTTATATTTGGCGTCAATAAACCAATCCAATCACCATGCTTCATCCCTTTTTTCGTATTTGGTATGGAATTATGGCATTTTTTCATTTTTCGTTATTTTCGATATCGAAAAAGTGGGCGTGGTCATAGTCGGATTTCGGCCATTTTTTATACCAAGATAAGGTGAGTTCAGATAAGTGCCTGAAATAAGTTTAGTAAAGATATATCGTTTTTTGCGCAAGTTATCGTGTTAACGGCCGAGCGGAAGGACAGCCGGTCGACTGTGTATAAAAACTGGGCGTGGCTTCAACCGATTTCGCCCATTTTCACAGAAAACAGTTATCGTCATAGAATCTATGTCTCTACCAAATTCCACAAGGATTGGTAAATTTTTGTTCGACTTATGGCATTAAAAGTATTCTAGACGAATTAAATGAAAAAGGGCGGAGTTACGCCAATTTTGAAATTTTCTTTTATCTTTGTATTTTGTTGCACCATATCATTACTGGAGTCGAATGTTGACATAATTTACTTTTATACTGTAAAGATATTAAATTTGTTGTTAAAATTTGACTTAAAAAAAAAAAATTTTTAAAAGTGGGCGTGTTCGTCATCCGATTTCACTAATTTTTATTTAGCACACATATGGTAATAGGAGTAACGTGCCTACCAAATTTAATCATGATATCTTCAACGACTGCCAAATTACAGCTTGCAAAACTTTTAAATTACCTTCTTTTAAAAGTGGGCGGTGCCACGCCCATTGTCCAAAATTTTTCTAATTTTATATTTTCCGTCATAAGGTCAACGCACCTACCAAGTTTCATCGCTTTATCCGTATTTGGTAATGAATTATCGCACTTTTTCGGTTTTTCGAAATTTTCGATATCGAAAAAGTGGGCGTGATTGTAGTCCGATTTCGTTGATTTTAAATAGCGATCTGGGATGAGTGCCCTGGAATCTACATACCAAATTTCATCAAGATACCTCAAAATTTACTCAAGTTATCGTGTTTACAGACGGACGGACGGGCATGGCTAAATGAATTTCTTTTTTCACCCAGATCATTTTGATATATAGAAGTCTATATCTATCTCAATTAGTTTATGCCGTTACGGATTACCGTTATGCGAACAAAGTTAATATACTCTGTGAGCTCTGCTCAGCTGAGTATAAAAAGTCGAAACTTTTGATTCATTTTGTTTTGTTGATTTCCCGCCATCCCTTGCTAAATTCGGTTTGGCAACATCTTCAGATGACACAGCGCCCAAACCGGTTTACCTCGAAACCAAATTCTACAAATGAAGACGAAACATTTTCTAAAACATCTACCTACATCAATTAAACCATTTGGTCTATTCTCGTCACTGTGATTATTAGTTTATCTGTTTAAAAATGAATTCTGTTGTTTTATTTTTGTAATCGAATAAAATATTATAAGCACATACGCAGATAAACTGATTAGCACTCCTACGCCTATAGATCAATTGATTTTAAGATAAAATTGTGCAAATTTTTAACTTTGTTAGAAATGTATAAGTTAATCCCACATTAACGCCCCGATTCTAGTGTGGTAACAACATTCTTCACCACGGTAACGAAATCATGTGGAAACTTTTACACCCTTTGGTATTCTCTCCGCGAAAGTAGCCGGATAATTTTTTACCCACAAAAGTAGGTGGTTACATCGAAATAACCACACAACAGCTGTTGTTTAGAAAAAGGCAAAACTGGAAAATAAAGAATTGTAAGCGCAAATAAGTAAAGATAATAGTAAAAAAGTGTTGCCTCTTGCTATATATTATATATTTTTTTACATTATGTACTTTCACAGAATAAATTACAATATAAAAAAAAAAAAAATAAATGTAAGGCGCGATAACCTCCGAAGAGATCTAAGGCCGAGCTTCTCTTCCAATTTGCGTCGTGCTCCTCTTGATTTTCCCTACAAATTGGCCGGACGGGACCTACATGTTTTATGCCGACTCCGAACGGCATCTGCAAAGCAGATGAGTTTTCACTGAGAGCTTTTCATGGCAGAAATACACCCGGAGTGCTTGCCAAACACTGCCGAGGGGCGACCCCGCTTAGAAAAATTTTCTTCTAATTGAAAAATCTTATTTCTAAAATTTTGATGTTGCTTTGCCCGGGAGTTGAACCCAGGGCATACGGTGTGATAGGCGGAGCACGCTACCCATCACACCACGGTGGCCGCCAATATAACTATATAAAATCTTATGCATGTATGTACATATATACACATCGTCTCGTTTATTCGTTAACCTCGTATCTACGAGTGACACATTTTCGGTTCACCATGGCGGAACGATACAAGGTAGCAGCATGATGACATACCTAAAAACATAAATAAAAATTCCATGTACTTTGTTTTTGTAAATTCGATGGACGAATGTCAAAATCGTACTGCGCTGGAAGTTGATGTATCAAATCGAATAAAAAAAGGTTATAATCAGCTGTTCGATGCTGCCACTTTGTATCGTTCCGCCATGGGTAAAGCGAAGAAAAGCAACTTTTAAATTTCACCACAGACATTAGTGAATTTTTCGGTGATGACAGCGTTACCACTATGGCCAGAATCGCGAATAAAAGAACTGGTAACGATTTTCGGTTACATAATGTTCTGGGTACTATTTTACCGGTAACGCTCAGAATCGGCCCGTAAAAGATAACTCTGAGAGGAATATTTAACTTTCAGTTTGCAAGTGGGCATAAGGCACTTTGTATTTCTCGCCCCCCTCCCCACCCCCCCCCCCCCCCCCCCCCATACTTTTTTTTGGGTAGTATTGACACAAAAACTTAATTAAATATTTTTTTGTATGCTTATATATTGTAAAACCGCGTAAGTACTAGGAACTGAGACAAATTTGAATTGCCAGGTACCTAATATTTTTTCAAGCGTGGACATTAAAACCGTTGACATTGCGTTGATACCGATGGCCGCGTTCCATACTTTTTAAACTCAATGGTGTTCGTAACTAAACATACATAAACCCTACATAACAACAAACATTCACATGTGCAAAAAATAGCAAAACTTTAGAGAAAAAAAGTTAAATCTGATTAATCTGATGAGAGGTGCGTGCAAGAGTGTGCCTAGATGAAATGGGAGTGGGGCAAGAGTAGAACACGCTGCTGTGTTCCGCGCTTATCAAGATGCAAATAGGTACCTGGCTGGCAAAGAAGAAAAAAACAACAGCAAAAACAACATCATGTAGAAGAACATACATACATACACAAACAAACATCGAGCAAATAGGGGTAAAAAAACACAAACACAAAATGAAAAAAAAAAAATTATTGAAAGAGATGAAAGCACTAAAGCAACATACGTTGGGGAGAAAGGGGAGACAATTTTTGTATTTTTTGATGTTCAGTGAACTTTGCAGCATTTTTTGCGTAAACACTGTCAGGCGCAAGGGGATAGAAGAATAATAGAATCCGAATGCAATGAGAGGGAGATAAATATAAAGTAGTGAGGGTAGGAGTGTTAGTAGTGCAAGGGATTTATACGATTTGTTTTTGTATGTAAGTACAGTAGGTGAAAGTGCGAAACGGTATATAACACTTTTCCGAAACAGTTTAAACCACACTTGTGTTTAAAAATGTTAAGCCTTCTGCCAACAAAATCTTTTAAGTTGCTCAAGGATTAGATCTCAAAAGGCGTATGTTCTTTAAACTTGCTAATATTCCTTAAATTAGGAAATTGGTAAGTCACATAACAACGCCAGTAATACATTTACTTTCACATAATTTAAAACACTGAATATGCGGTTTGACAAATTGCTGAAGATATGTATGTATGTACATATCGCTCATTTACTTCAATAGTGTCATAACTCAAAAAAGAAAATTTTTCAGGAGAGCGCCATTAAAGATTTTAACTGCCATATGTTGCGCATATAACGGCATATTTTCATTTTTATAGCACATGGTAAATTTCTAACTGATCACAAAGATTTTTTTTATACAACATATATCATGATATTGGGTACGTTTATATGTTATTAACTCAAAAGTTATGTTTTTTGAGTTATGACAATATTGAAGTGAATGAGTGATATGTATATGCCTTGTGTTACGAAGCACAGTGTAATGTAATCATGTACTGCATAGCCAAAATTAGAAAAGGGCTTTCGCAAATCAATGAAATTTTGCACGTTCGTTTTGCGGCTATAACTTTACAGAAATTTAGTCTAGTTATAAAATATCTTAAGCAGAACAGCTTCAGCTCTCTTAAACTGTATATTATTTTGGACAGTTACCTACTTTATGTGGATTTGAGTTGCCAAAATAGTATTAGTAAATGTTGTATTCAAATAATAAAGGTCAGTTTCGTATATTCTTAGCCGAATCACTTATTCTCTCGTAACTTATCTATAGAAACTTTACAAAGTGATTTTCAATCAATCTCCACGTATTATTTTTTTTAGCGGGTTGGGATATAGATGCACCAGAATTGCTTCCGTCGAAGCAACCGTGTGTCCGTGCAATAACAACCACCCCTTTTGGAACCGTCGTCCACCCTGCAACGCGAAAGCATTCCATATTTCTCGTTTTCCCTCTCCCGTCCTCTGTTGTTCCTACGACCAGGTGACACTTTTTTTGCTCTGAGTATGGGTGTTAACGAATTTTCTGAATTGGTGCCACTCTTTTGGGTCACATAGCTTTTTTTGTAATATTATGCACTGTGACCTGGTCGACACTTTTCTCGAACATTTGTGGATTCTGGCTCCATTGCGAGCTTTTGAAGAAAGTGTGTTCAGCATCGTCGTCGTACACATCACCGTTGTTATTTTTCAAAATTTAATCAATGAAAACAAATCAAAATTTGAGCATTCTTGCGTTAATTGTGGCAGGCAAACTTCCATCGTACGTTATTTCATCGACGAAATTGGAGTGTGTTTGGGGCTTAATAATCTTCGGTATTTTTTTTTATTCTGTGCAGATATTTTTTGAAGTAGCATTCGTAATTTATTTCCCAACGTTGTTGCCACATCATAAACATTTCTTCACAGCTCTCTTTGCTAACGACTTTCATGCCATGCCCTCTGGACCCGTCTGTTTTCCTTTGTTGAATTTTCCTATAACTTTTTTTCTTTTCAGCGCGAATAAGTCGATGCGGATTGTTCCGGTAATCACTTGTATGGCTGATCCTGATAATCGAAGGCTACTTTCTTAGCTGCCAATCGCTGTGCAGCTGTTAAAAGATTACAACTGTTCTTCTTTCGAAGTATCTTTGCCCACAGCTGGGAGCCGCGGATAGGGTGATGTCCATCAGCAGCTTTCTTTTGTTCTCTGTTAGTTGTCCGATGTTTGCCATTAACCTGCTTAACAAAGATACCGTTTTAGATTCCTGCTCAGTCGCAAGTTCAATTTGCACCAAATTTGCTAGTCGGTACACTAACTTTACTTCTAAACCTTTTTTGGTGTTAGATTTCCGGGGAAGATTTCATAGCTGAATTCTAGCGGTAAGTATATTACTTATATACTTAATTGGCGCTTAACCTTTTAAACGGTTATGGCCGTCCAACAAGGCGCGCCAGTCGTTCCTTCTCTCTGGCAACCAGCGGCAATTGATCAAATCAAGGGAGTTTACATGGTTTTCCACCTGGTCCTTCCAGCAGAGTGGAGGCTGCCCTCTACCTCTGCTTCCACAGGCGGGTTCCGATAGAAACCCTTACTTGGCCGGAGCGTCATCTTTTATTCGCATAACATAGCCTATCCAGCGCAGCCGCTGCGTTTTTATTCGCTGGACTATGTTGGTGCCTGCGTAGGGCTCGTAGAGCTCATCGTTAATATTCTTCGTTACTCGCCAACGCCAACGCGTAGAGGTCCATAAATCTTTAGAAGAAATTTTCTCTCGAACACTCACAGAGCCGCTTCATCTGATGTTGTCATGGTCCATGCTTCTGCACCATATAGCAGGACGGGTACGATAAGTGACTTGTAGAGTATGATTTTTTTTCTTCTTCTTTTGTATTTCGGGCTGTATTGGCTGCGCCAATGTCGTCTGCGTGTCCAACTAAGAACAAATCATCGGACATTTCAAGTTTGAAATATCATCGTAACGTCCTTACACATATCCGGACTAAGCAATAATCCAATCCTTGTGCTGCTCAGCATGCTGCTTTCATGGTCAGGGGACTCGTTGAGGTTTGATATATAAGAATACTCTTACTGATGTATATCGGAACTCTCACTACTTCTGATAACGCGCTCTCGGTAGCATGGTATTTGACATCGCTGCTGGAAGGCATGTCTGCACATCTCGCTCTGTTGAAAGCGTTTCTTTTGTCTAAGGTTGCAAGGAGAATTCACTTGAATTTGGCATAAGCCTACTGTGCTTTTTTTAAGTTTGCTGATTCCGGGAAAATTATGCATGTGTGTATATAAGTATGAAAAGACAGTTGAAATTGAAAATCAGATTAACTTTGCGCCAATAAAATAAAATAAATCTCTCCTTTCTTCCTTAAAGAAGAATTGTTGCTGTTGGCCACCCTTGTTGATGAACTTCACTGGTCAGAAAAAAACAAAAAGGCAGTTCACAAGCTCACCTATTCGCCGTCTGTGCTATGCTTTAATCAAATTTAATATTGCAAACCCTGGGAACAATTCAAACCATAATAATTTCACAAAAATACAAAGAACCTATCTTAATTAATTCGAATATGAGCGCACACGCTCCACTGTGCGCCAGTGTCTGTCACTGACAGCTGTGACAAAATTATAACAAAGACAACAACAAAAACAAAAGAAAACAATGACATTTTAAAATACGCCAGCAGCCAATTTTGTGCAACACCGAAAAATTCCATCTGTAAAGCTTTTTTCACGCATCTAAGGACAGAAAAAAAAAACGCGCAGACAGACAGACAATAAATGGCAGCAGAAAAAGTTATGCTTATGCACAAATTTATTTATATACATAAATACACACGTATTTACGTATATTTGTAGTTATGTATGTATATCTGTACCTCAATTATGCACACACACAGCTGCTCCATATGAAAAGAGAAATATGCCATTTTTATATTGCCCATCCGCATATTTTTAAGCATCAAAACTAGCCTTAACTACAACACCACTGTTAAAATCTGCTCTCAACTGACACCTGATGCTATTTTTAATGCGCAAACGCAGTAACCAATTGAAGAGCGCCATTTTAGCTCCGCCTTAAAATGAAAATGGCGCTCGCTTACGAATTCGCCTTCGCATATGCGCTGCGCAATCGAATGTTATATAGCTGTGCTGCTCACACATATGGCATTTAACGTCGCCAAGATAGAAACAGGCGTTGCGTCCCGTTTAGTGTACACAAGAGAGTTGGAAAATGCAGCGAATTTCTTTGCAGAAAAACAAAAACGAAATACAACAATAAATTGGCAGGCGCAGAATATTTCATGTGTGGGTTTTACTCGCTATCAACGTACTCACATGTATGTATGTTTGTATGTTGCGCGGCTGCTGTTGCTGGATGTGTAAAAGGCACACATACATACATACACATGCATGATGTTTGTACAGAGCGCTGTCACTAAATGAATGTAATGATCGTGTAACTGATGTTGATTTGGATCGTACACAAAGTTAGAGAGGATTATTTTATTGACAATACATAGTAAAGCGATAAAAAAAATTAAATGTGAGCACTTCTGTTAATTTTAATCACACTTCAATATTGTACCTACTAAAATGTGTTCTATGACTTTGTCGGTTTCAGTGCAGACTATCAATGATTGGCAAAACGGGGGCCCTTAAAATTTCCCCGACAGCAGCATTGCATGCCATTCTACACATCCCACCTGCAGACCTAATAGCCAAAAAAATATCGCGATGAATGCCCTGTGCCTGCGGGTGCAGAAATGGGAGAAAATAATATACACATGCATGACGATGGTTTTAAATTAACGGAAGGTATTGGAAGGGCTGCGGGGGGGGGGGGGGGGGGCGGACAGCCAGGGCAATTGTCCTGGGGCCCGGAAGGTTTTTGGGGGCCCGGCAAGGCAAAGCAGTATTGACAGCACTCTAACTAGGATTTCATAGATACATACGGGGTATTCCATCCCATTTCGACCAATTTTAAACCCGACCCCTTTAGAATTGGCTGAAAGTTTTACTTCTTTTTCTAGCTTACGAAAGACGTTTTTCAGAAGTTTTTCAAATTTTTTCATCCAACTCAAAAAAAGTTATGAATTTAAAAAAAAAAACACCGTTTTTGTTTTCAAAATGCTATAACTTTTTTAAAAATTTACCGTTTGGGATCTTTTTTTTTAATTTGTTTTTAAATGTACTTTTCGGAAAAAATTCAAAAAATTTTTTTTTACATTTTTTTGTTGTAATTTTTCAGTTTTTCGAGATTTTTCGAATTTCGCCCTTTTTTTTCTCATAAAAAACTTCAATCAATGCAGCAATCTTCCCCACTAATCTCGGAGTGGGACGAGAATTTTTTTTTTTTTATTTAATTGAAAAAAAAAAAACTTTAAAATTTTTTTTGTATTTTTTCCGAAAAGTGCATTTAAAAACATATTTTTTAAAAAAAGAATGATCCCAAACGGTCATTTTTTTGAAAAAGTTATAGCATTTTGAATAAAACACCGTTTTTTTTCAAAATATTTAAAACTTATTTTGGGCTGGAAAACGGTGTTTTTTCAAAATGCTAAAACTTTTTCAAAAAGATGACCGTTTGGGATCATTCTTTTTTTAAAAAATATGTTTTTAAATGTACTTTTCGAAAAAAATACAAAAAAAATTTTAAAGTTTTTTTTTCAATTAAATAAAAAAAAAATTCTCGGCCCACTCCGGGATTAGTGGGGAAGATTGCAGTATTGATTGAAGTTTTTTATGAGAAAAAAAAAAATTCGAAAAACTGAAAAATTAAAAAAAAAATTTAAAAATATTTTTGTATTTTTTCCCAAAAGTACATTTAAAAACAAATTTAAAAAAAAAAAGATCCCAGACGGTCAATTTTTGAAAAAGTTATAGCATTTTGAAAACAAAAACGGTGTTTTTTAAAAATTCATAACTTTTTTTGAGTTGGATGAAAAAATTTGAAAAACTTCTGAAAAACGTCTTTCGTAAGCTAGAAAAAGAAGTAAAACTTTCAGCCAATTCTAAAGGGGTCGGGTTCAAAATTGGTCGAAATGGGATGGAATACCCCATACATATTTTGTTGCTACAAAAAATTGTTTTAAAATTGAAAATCACTAAACTAAAATCATAAACATCCAATCAAATATTCTGGGGCATAGTCATAGTCGAAATAAAATTTGATTTTAAGTTAGATAAGCGTTTTTGACACAATTTTAAAAGCGCTATCTGTCAAAAATTGTTCAACTAACTTAAAATCACATTTTATTTCGATTATAACTATGCCCCTATCGGTTTGGTCGTATTGCTTTTTCATATTTGTAAAAGCCAGCGGCAACTGTAAATACAGGCTGATAATAAACTAGAGCGTTAATTTGAAAAAATTAGTACGCTTGACTTGTTTTGCGATGCGCAAATTTGTGCAAACATATGAGTATGCCGTGGATAAGCTTACATATGTCATTGATGAGTTGAAGAAGTTCAGGGATCAATGGTCGATCATACTTCAAGAATGTAAGGTTCTGGCAGGGAGTGTAAGAGTTGTGAATACCTTCGCTGATAAAAGAAGGAGGATAAGAAAGCGCTAGTTCGATGAATTACCTGGCGAATCACCTGAGTGTGATTCCGAAACTCAATTAAAACAGCAAGTTGTTTACGTTCTTTTGGACTGCTTGATTGGTAACATGACAAGACGTTTCGAAGCCGTAAATGACATTGCGATTAAATTTAGTTTTTTTGTGGAAGTATCAGGATCTGACGGAAGAAGAGCTCAGAGAAAAGGCAGCGGCATTCTGCACGATTTATGGCATCGATATTTCTACGGATCTGATAGATGAAATCATCCATCTCAAAGCCATCCACTTAGAAAATTTGGGATGTGATTCGCTGCCACCATTTCAACTTCTGAACAAATTTCATGACTTGAAGATGGAAGTATTATTTCCTAACATCTGCATAGCATTAAGAATATTTTGCACACTTCCAGACAGTGTGGCTGAAAAGGGAGCGTTCTTTTAGTTTATTGTCTCGCGTGAGAAATTTTTTACGTTCTACTATGAGCCAAAACAGCTTGACAAGCCTTGGAACATTGGCGTTGGAGTCCAGCCTTGCTCGCAGCATTAGTTTTGAATCGGTAATTTCCTTGGCTGATTCAAGCTCTTAAAATGCACATATTTAGAAAAAGTTAATGTAAGCAAATCAAACAATGAAATCTAACATTTCATTTATGTAAGTGCTCCAGTAAAACTTATTTTATATGAAATAAAACTGAAAATGTGAATTGAAAAATTTATGTATGTTATGTCATTTTTTTTACTGGATTGAGTATATTTTTTAAGGGGGCCCGTGAACGCGAACTGTCCCAGGGGCCCGGCTCGGCTCTCTGCAGCCCTGGGTATTGCGTCTGCTGTTTACTGCTTCGATCCAGAAATCCCAGATCACTGCATATAGGATACTGCTATATGCTACCAGATCCCTGCAGCGTCTTTCAGGCGGAAATTATAGCCGTGAAGAAAGCAGCAGAAAATCTGCAGAAAGCGTGCTTAAGCTGCAAAGGCGTACATTAACAGTCAGGTGGCAATCAAGGCAATAATCTCACTCACTACTTCTTCAAGAAGTGTGCTGGAATAGAAGGAAGCATTGGTGAGGCTTCGCTCAGGTCAGGCCATGCATGTATATTGGACTCCCAGTTAGGTATATGCGGCAATTGATTAGATTAGATTAGATTATTTATTTATTACGGCCAGAAGCCTAATTTGTAAATTTGAAAATATTACAGTTTTTAATCTTATAGCTAAGGTTTTACAATATTCATATAATTTTGTTTTCAATACTGTTATTTGGTTGCAAATTTTTATATCCATAGGCAGATCATTGTAACTTTTCAGACCCTTGTAGAAAATGTTCTGTTGATCAATTTCAGTTCTAAAAAACGGCAATTTGAAATTATGTTTGCTCCTCGTATTTATGTTGTGAGTTTGCTCAACTAATGCTATATTTTTATTTAAATACTCAGGTACATTTCCATGTTTGATATTAAATATGAATTTCATGGAGTGGAAAAAAATCTTTTGTTTCACACTTAACCAGTCTAAAGTCTTCAACATGTCAGCCGTTCGTGTATCTCTAGGTTTCTGAAGAATAAATCTCATGCATCTATTTTGAAGCTTTTGGAGCTTGTCTACTTCTTTATCCGATATTATGAATAGAATGGACGGGCAGTACACGAAGTGCGGTTCTATAACTGATTTATATAAGATTATTTTGTACTTTATCTGAATGAATTTCGTTGTTCTCTGCATCACTCCTATTTTATTAGCAACTTTTTTAATTGTATAATTTATATGATCTTCAAATTTGAGTTTATTATCAATTATTATTCCTAAGTATTTTGTACTGTTAACTCTTTGTATGATTTCATCATTTATTTTTAGCTCGGCTATATCCTCCTCATTGATATTCCTCCTTGTTATTATCATATATTTAGTTTTATTTATGTTTAGTTTCAGTCTATTACCACACAACCATTTATACAAGATATTTATTTCATGTTGCATTTTGGCGAGTGCAGTATTAATATTATTTTCACTTATCATAATTAATGCATCATCCGCAAAAAGTCTAATTTCACAACCTTCGATAGCATTGACTATGTCATTTATGTATATAAGAAATAATATAGGTGCCAATACTGAGCCTTGAGGTAACCCTATGGGTACCTCTAATTCAGTCGACGTCACAGCATTTATAACTGTTTTCTGCTTTCTCTGCTTCAAATAGTTGCGGAACCATTTAAGTTCAATATCAGTTATGCCAATCTGCATTTTTTTTATTAATATCTCTCTATCCACCGTTTCAAAAGCTCTTTTAAGGTCAAGGAAAACTGAAACCACTACTTTTTTGTTGTTTAGCTCTTCTTTCCAATCAGATATCACCAAGTTCAGCGCTGTCTCACAGGAGTGTTTTTTCCTAAATCCTGACTGTTGGTAGACTAGTATATTATTTACTTCAAGATGATTCACCAACTGATTCTTAACAACGACTTCGAGAATTTTAGCATCACTTGGCAGGGTATTTATGGGTCTAAGTTCTTCAGGTTGCATTGTCTTTTTAACTTTTTCCACAGGTATTATTGTTGATGTTTTCCACATTTCAGGTACTACACCATCTTCTAAGCTGTTATTAATTATTTGGGCATAGAAATATCCGGTATACGATATACAATCTTTTAGTACATCTTCGGATAGCAGTTTTCTTCCACCTATTTTATATTTAAAGTCTGTTAAGATATTAATAACATCATCGGTGGTAATTTCAGCAAACTTTAATTTTGAATGGACTTGTGTATCCTCTAGTGCTACTTGACAGGTTTCGATGTTATTATTAATTTCAATCACGCTGTTTACAAAAATCTATTTAGACCATTCGCCAGATCGGTTTCGTTTTCAACCAGTATGCACCTTTTTTATCCCTTCGTTATCTTTAGTTTGGTTGACCGTTTGTTTGAGATATTTCCACATTTCTTTAGCATTATATTCATTCAAAATGATTTTATTCTCCATATACTTTATTTTTTTTAATTTGACTAATTTTATGTAAGACCTATTTATATTTTTATATTCATCCCACTCTCCAGTTTGTAACGCAGGCATGTACATATTGTATTTATATTTATTCATTTGTGCCAATTCACTATCATACCATTTATTCATTAACTTGATATGCACTTCTTTCTCGTAGGTTAAACTTTCCATAGCCTGAATCATTATATTATTAATTAATTCGACTTTTACATCAATTGATAAGTTTATAGTAAAGTTGAAAGGGCTATAACAACATTGAACCTCCTACGCCATAAGTCCCGGCATCTGAATGGGCTTTTTCCGTTTGATTGTCAAAGATATCAAACACGTTCAGTCTATGTGAGGTAGGCCGGGTCGATTTGTGGGGAGGCAAAAAATTGCCCATTGCTCTGTGTAAATCATATTCTAGGGATCAAAATAAGAAACTCTGCCGAAGGAACCATACCTCTAAAACGAATTCTGATGTCCCCCCATTTGGGTCGTAGGAGCAAATTTTGAAAAATCCCACTTTGAAATGCCCATGTTTTTTTCTTTTTGGAGTTTATTTTTCTCTTTAGAAATTCATTTAGCCAGAACATATGTAAATGAAAAAATGAATTTAACTTAGTAATAGAAAAGAAATTAAAAAAAAAAAATTATTAGAAATTAGCGTCTTTACAACCCCCTTTTAAAACCAAGGCATCACTGTGACACAATTGCAGATCGTAAAATTGCTTATGTTGTTTTTTTTAAGCCACCACAAGACACAGCAGGTAGAATTGAAATTGTCCCTACCCAAAAGTTCGACCTAAAGGGGGGAGGGGGACATCAGAATTCGTTTTAGAGGTATGGTTCCTTCGGCAGAGTTTCTTATTTTGATCCCTAGAATATGATTTTCACAGAGCAATGAGCGATTTTTAAATTTACCCTCCCTAATGTGAGGTCTTTATTGACCGGCCAGTTTAACCAGTTCAATACTTATCTAAATTTTAAAACTATAATAATGGCTCGAGGTAGTTCGGTAAGTACCCAGCTTTTGATAACGAGGAATAGAAGTCAAACATAAAAACATAGATACTTACCAGCAACGGTTCTTTGCGAATCATTTCAGACACAATTTCCTTCTTTTAGACCAAAACACATTTGTTAAAAAAAAATGACTAGGTAATATGTGGTATATAACACACACTATCATGGGCGGCCGCCGTGGTGTGCTGGTAGCGTACTATGCCTACCACACCGACGATCTTGAGTTCACGCCCCAGAAAAAGCAACATAAAAACTTTAGAAACAAGATCTTTCAATTAGAAAAAGGGCAGGGTGGCCCATCGGCAGTGTTTGGCAAGCACTCCGAGTGTATTTTTGCCATGAAGAGCTTCTCAGTGAAAACTCGTCTGCCTTGCAGATACCGTTCGGAGTCGGCATAAAACAAGTATGTAGGTCGCGTTTCACCGCAAATTTGAAGAGAAGCTTGGCCTAAAATGTCTTCGGAGGTTATTGCGCCTTAAATTTATGTATATTTATACTAGCAGACCCGTCAGACGTTGCCCTGCCCTAAATTTGGTCTATCTCCATACATTTTAATAAGCTTTTTCCGTCTAACTCTTATCAGTTTTGCCAGGTTAATGCAACTAAATCGAATATCACAATGAAAATTACTTTAAAGCTCTCAGCAAACCCTTTCATTTGATATCCATATTACACACACATTCTAGGGGTATCCGGGTCCAGGTTTTGGCCATATCTTGAGACCCTTGTCACCCAGCGGTATGAAAACTACCCTGTACTAAAGCACTCATCAACATCTTCCATATTGTACAAACATATCCACAAGTCCACGTTTTGATCTCAAGACCCTAGCCAGAATGTGATAAAAAGTATCCTATGTCTGTCTCCTGGTTCTAAGCTACCCCTCCACCAATTTTCAGCCAAATCTGTTCATCCGTTCTTGAGTTATAAATAGTGTAACTAACACCACTTTCTTTTATATATATACATCACATTAGAAACTTCAAAGATAACAGTATTTCTCCACTATTTATTGGATGTTATACTATGTTCAAACAGAAAAATAAATTGAGGAAATTTCGATTTGAATTGGGTGCTGTTCATATAACTCGATTTAGCTTACACAATAGTAATTTGACAGCTGGTTGGCTCATCTCTACAGCAAGAACATACCTTTGTTCAGACTGTCAAAATGAACACGCACATTATTAGGCGAATGAAATGGAATGAAAACATAAAACTTTGAAATTTTTGTGTGTTGTAAGAAAATGTGTTCAATGTTTTGGTTTCATTTTGAGTTTGCCATCTTCTTTTGACAATCCCTACTCCAGTGAAATGAAAGACATCAAATCAGCTGATGAGATGAGCCAACCATATAGTTCAGCCATGCGTAACTGACGTTTAAATATACTCAATAAACACACTTTACAATGTTGCATTTGCAGTTTGAAACAATTTATTACGCAATTTTTTTTAAATTGGCAATTTATTATTACAATTTATTATATGACAAATTGCGTAATAAATTGCCCAAATAGTATAAATTGCCAATTTGATGTGTGTTTGAACCTAGTATTAGTATACATGCAAAAATAACAAAAAATAAAACTTTTGTTTAAGAATTTTAAGGAAATAGGAAATGTTCAATATTTTTAAAGAAAGAGTATTTTTCAAGAGATGTGTGTATTCTTAACCATTTATGTTGCATTAGCTTGACAACAGCACATAAATATGTCAAGCTGATATGATATAAAAATGCATACATACATTCATGCATATAAATGTACTCCCGAAGTTAAATAACGCAGCGAATGCTATATATGTACGTATGTATGTGTCGCATCATGTCTCACTCAAAAGCAATTAGCGCGCACAGTTCACAGCGAACAACCACACACCCGAATTTTTTGGTAAAAATGTTACTTTTGTTTAAACAATTTGGCTGATATAAGAAAGGAATCAAGTATTTTTTTGATGCAGATCGAAGGTAAATATTGCAAAGTTTTACCGAAAAGTAGAATTTTTGAAATCCATCCATCCGTTTATGAGTTATAGCTGTGTAAACAAAAATTTTATGATTTTTTGCTACATTTTGGCAATTTGCCACGCCCCTATAATATATATCTTCAAATTATATTAACTGTACCATCTCACGTAGCTAAGCTTTCAAATGCAAAAAACCGTTTTAAAATCGGAGTATTCTGTGTGAAGTTATGTGCATACATGGCATTTAGCGACTTTATTTTATAAGATTTATAGTTAGATCTATACACATTAACGGTAAATAAGCACATCAAAGCTCAAAAACATGCTAATTCGGTACACCCTGCGCAACGTAGATAATAACACAAGCAACAAGCTCATTAGTGAGCTGAATAAAATTAATTGAATTAATGAATTTATCAAAAAAACAAAACAAGCTTTATAATATTTATGAATTTAACATTATTACATCCGCCAATTGAAATGTCAATACGATGAGCACAAACAAAAGGTTAAAGGAACACAATAAAATAATTGCATTTCAGCAAACCAATTCAAAAAATCCGGTGCACGCGATAAGCCGATTTGGCCAGTTTTAAACAACAGTTATTAATTTAAAAAAAAAAAAACGCCAATGATTAAATTGAAATAAAATAGTAAAATATGTTTGTATTTATGTGGGTATCTATGTTGATAAAAAATTTAAACTATCAATACATAAATGCATATAAAATAGTGCCAAACATTGCAAAGTCATAGAATATTATTGGGACGAGGCGTGGGCACGGTGAATCGCCACATTGACTGCTGACAATCCAAGCGACAATTTTCATTAAAACTAAAAAACTTTTGTTCTTTGGATCATGCTGAACCGCAATCAGCAGCAAAGTTGCCAATGCCACAGAACAAGCAATCAAGCTCATCATTTATCATTGACGCCACCAACATCAGCAGCAATAGCAGAAGTAGTAGCTGAAACAACAACAACAACAACATGCCTCTCAATATTTGTGCCACAGACAAAAGGGCCAAGTTAAAACAATACAATTCAATCAACCTGATGCACTCATGCAACAACAATTGAAACGTTAAAGCTGATTGCGATGTGAGCCACAACAATGACAGGCGACATAATCTGCATGCCAAAGCTCTTTCAAACAACAACAACAGCAAAGGGCATATATAAGCGGACGTGTGAAGCGGTGGCAAAACTAAGCAGCACGATAAGGTAAAAGAAGGGGTGAAGCAATTGCTAGTCGATACTATTTGAAATTACAGAAGGCAAAGAATCGAAGCTATCAAAAATAGTGAGCAGTGAAACCTTTGAAAAAGAAAATAAAGCTGAGTGAAAATCACTTTTTCTTTATTGAAAGAAAAATTGGTGGTAAATCGTTGATTAAAAAGCCTTCATCAAGTTTTTGCAATATAGCATAAGTCGCACATTTGTAATTTTCGTGTAAATGAGACTTAAATTATTTAATTTTAATACCTTAATACCCTTCCAATCCAACAATGGTGTAAAAGGAATAGCGCGGGACAACATCGCGAGCTTCAGTGGCGTAGGGATTTAGGAGATAGAAAAGCTTTCCCAAGGCAGTCGAACTAAGGACGATGTGTTTTACCCTAACGTAGTGGACAGTCGAACTAGTCTGAAAACTGAAGCTACGCGGTCATCCATAATGATAAGGCCGGAAAACAGAAGTTAACATCTTTCAACTTAAAATCGGTTGACTTTAATTCTAAAATATCATTTTGATTTAACGAAGACTATTGAAATCAATGTTGCGAACACAAACGTCTGCAAACTTTGGTCTACATTTTAAAAATTTTATCCAGGGTCCTTGTAAAATTTTAATTATGTAGATGCGCCGAGGATTATACGATTTTCACCCATTACGCAATGACATCCACTTAGACTGCTTATGATTTCGAGGGCGGCATCTTTGGCTGAATAGTCACTCCCTAACGTTTCAAGGTGTTTCTCTGGTGTAGCTCGGCAGCATAGCGCGACAAAAGCATCCGTTGGAAAGTCTTTGGAGCTACACTTAGAGCTTCTAGGAAAGTGATGTCAACGAAGGTATGAGTTCGAAGTCGCAATCCTATAGCTTCTGTGCTGGTATATGGTGTGAGGGTCAGGAGGCGTGGTAGAGACTGGTGGTCGGGATTGCTACTGTTCGCACATCGGGAATAGCTCTTAAAAACAACCGAAAGAACTGGTGGCGCCCTGTACCACGAGAGTCATGATTATTATAAGACCGTTAATAGCAACCGTAAGTCGCCTTTGTGCGTGGCCGCCAAGGAGCCACAAATGATTTAAAGGAATTGTGTTCGCGACGATTATTAGGACAAAAGTGTGACTATTTTATGTATCTCTATTTCTATTCAGCAGACGCAGCAGTACAAATTCCAAAGACGGGGTTAGGTTCGAAGCCTCTCTGGAGTAAGCGAACGAGGGATAATCCCTCAGCAAGGAGCTACTCCTGAAAATTTTTGAACGGTCTGCGAGATCTTGAGGCAAAAACCCCGGATCTTTCCGAAATGGCCAACACGTTGATTTCCTTAAATACATACAAACAAAACCTTTCCTAAATATTATTTTTTTAAATAGAAAAATCAAGCTTTTTAAAGTAAGAACATAGGCGTAGGCCGGCGCGCCGCCCACGCCGCCACCGCCGGTATATAATAGAGCCTACGCCGCCGCCGCCGATAAGGTGATCGGCGTAAACCTCTAATACCATGCGTGATGAAGTCGCAGGATACGCTGCCTATTCTGCAGATTCAGAACCCTTATATACCGAAACAGGATTTGCAGCTACCTACTGTATGTCGGCCTACGGAGGAGGGTCAGTTCTACACTTTCCAAATAAAGAAGCAAGCAGCTTTGAAACATCTCCTGGTGTACAGAAAAAATTATATCCAACTCAGGAAATGAAGTTCTAAAGATAACAATCCCAACACGCTATAAGTGGGCGAAGTCGAAAAGGAACTCGAAAGCATTGAAGCAAAGGCGCAGGTGAAGGACGCGTATGTCACCACGAAGTTGTTAGAGGAGGACGATCAGCCAAATGGTGCTACGTGTCGCACAGAGTAACACCCAGCACAGCATTACAATCGTAATTTGCAAGAAACGGGAGAGGATGAAGATGACCTTGAAAGCCTTAAACCAAAAGGACAAGAGAAGGACGTACGTAGACGTCACGGCGAAGGTGTTTGATGGAAACTAATAGCCCAATAATGCTGCGACTCTTACAGATAAACACAGTACAGTGGCATCGAGCGTACTCGCCATAACCCATGAGGAGGTTTCTTTTTTCGTTGCACTGATCCAGGAGCCATGGCTCTCATCAAGCTATCATCCAAGCTACTAATTTTAAGTTGAGCAGTCGTGGAGTGGATTAAAATAATGGGTGCATAAAACTTAATCATATATCGCACTCTTGGATAGCTGCTCGTGTAGCTTTCCTTCCAAAGGCGGGTAGTCGCCAGTCTGATGGCCTGGTCTTTAAAACACACACTGGAAAAGGCTGCAGTCCTGCCATAATTCCCCACGTAGAACTTATGTTATAACAACAATAGAAATTTAGTTTTATTAGTGCCCCTAACGGGTTGGGGGGTTAGAATATACCCGCGGTAGGTATGCCTGTCGTAAGAGGCGACTAAAATACCAAATATATTCAAGGGGTTTTGTAGCGCAACACTTTCAGATTAAAAAAATAAATAAATGTAAGGCGCGATAACCTCCGAAGAGATCTAAGGCCGAGCTTCTCTTCCAATTTGCGTCGTGCTCCTCTTGATTTTTCCCTACAAATTGGCCGGACGGGACCTACATGTTTTATGCCGACTCCGAACGGCATCTGCAAGGCAGATGAGTTTTCACTGAGAGCTTTTCATGGCAGAAATACAATCGGAGCGCTTGCCAGACACTGCCGAGGGGCGACCCCGCTTAGAAAAATTTTCTTCTAATTGAAAAATCTTATTTCTAAAATTTTGATGTTGCTTTGCCCGGGAGTTGAACCCAGGGCATACGGTATGATAGGCGGAGCACGCTACCATCACACCACGGTGGCCGCCAACTTTTCAACACTTTCAGATTGGCAGCGCAATATATAGCTTCTCCAAACCCCATTGTCAACCTCACCTATCCGTGGCGAATCCTCTTACTTAACAACCGACGGTCTGGCGACCCCGAACTCCTCATGGATCTAGGGGTGGGAGGGCGGTATTGCCTAGAAGGTCGCATGTGGTCAAAACAAATCGTTCCCGAGATGGTAGGGCTTGGTACCGGAATGTACCGGATCTGCATCCGGCGAAGGACCATCAACATCGATAACACTCCCCAAGGCCTTCGGGGAGTGTCTTTATCGCTACAACAACAACAACAACAGTGCACCTTCGCAGGCAGGAAACCTGCCAACAACAAGATCTTACTATGCGAGCAGTTTTGGAAAAACCAGGAAAAAAGAGTTGATATGTCATGCGATAATCTCTAAACTTGATGTCCCTACAAAACTTATACGGCAATGCTCAATGAGTTGGAGCAACACCACCGCTCAGTGAGGATTGGGAAAGGCTTCGTAATTTGAGGTTGTGGAAAATAATAAAAGCTTCACAGCTCAATAATATTGGAACGATATTTTATAAAAAACGAGGTTAATGCGGGCGACCTTGGCTATGTTTCAAACGACCTTATTACTGCCTACTCAAAACTGGAAAAAGAAGCAAATAAGAGGCGTCTGGCCGTAAGGGAGAAAAAATGAGGTATCTGCTGGTGCGAAGCTATGTTTTGGCGCATTTGCATCTTGAAATAGTGAAGGACTCCATTTATATGGGAACCAGGACGCCAGCGAAAAACTCCTCTTCGCATCAAATGTCACTGTTAACAAAGCACTCAGTTGATTCCTGTATCGAGGTTTTTGGATAAAATTTCTGCAGCAGGGTATTCTTCAAACAAATAGGACGTTCTTTAAAAAGTTTTTTGAGAAGGAGCGTTTTTGAACTGACAACCGATATAGGGTGAAACAAGTAAGGACGAGACTGTCTTCGGATATGCCGAAGACCTCATACCTTTCATGAGTGGAGCTCAACAATAATGTGTTGAAATTTCAAATCTTCTTAAAATCTGAACAATCAGTTGTATGTGATATACGTTATATATGCGACCGGTCTTAATGAGCAGACAATAACGTATGATATATGTGTAAGCATCTTATGAAATTTCAAGCTTTTAGCTGTTAAAATGAAGAAATTGTGATAAACCTCTTATCTGGACAGTCGGTTGTACGCTCAGTGAAAAACGCCGTTCTAAAATACAGCACCACCGGACTCAATTCAAGCTTTTCATGTTCTTACTTTTTCGTTCTTGAAACACGGTCGACCTGTTCTTAAAACAACAACCTTGTTCTTGAACTGACACCATTTTCTTGAACAGAGAACGGCTGGTTTTAAAATATGAACAAATGTTTTATGAATGAGAACAATGTTCTTAAACTAAATTCAAGAGAAAAGAAACGGTAGATATAATTCGTGTGCACTACAATGTTAAATACAACATTTGGCACAAGCCATTAAGCAGTTGTAGTGGCCCAGCGGCTATGATGTTGCAGTTGCGATCGTGTGGCGCGAGTTCGATCGGCGTCAAACTCTGAAGTTTTTTAAAAAAATTTTTTTTACCCTATTTTTTTAACACTTATTTTTCGTTCAGCTCCATTCACATATGCACACGTAATTCTCAAACTTGTTATGAAATGTTTTAAATATATAAATTATTTGGCGAAATCGACGACGAAGATTTAAAGCAATTTATACAGAACGAGAATAATGTGGCTAACAAACTAACAACAAAGCTAAAGAAGAAACAAACTACAAAATTTGAGAGACTGCGAACCAAACGAAATATGATCTTCACTCACAACAATAAACAAGAAGATTGGTTTATAAACAATACAAATGTCCAGTTCCCGAAAGAAGTGAAAGAACTGTTGGCGAAGGGACCGAAATTCGGAGTACCTGTGGAAAACAAAACGTTTCCTCTTTTTCAATATATAGCTGATGGAGAGGATTTGGTTCAGACACTTGAAAACAAAGAGCAAATAGAAGAGGCGCGGACAAAGCTCTCTCTACTTATTAAAAGCCACTCAACAAGAAACAAAAAAAGTGCAATAGATAGTGCAATATCTGATACAGTGGCACAAACAAGAAAGTTTTTGCAGAAAAATAAAAACATTAGAATCTTGACATCAGATAAACGTAATAAAACGGTCGCAATGGAAGCAGAAGATTATAACAATAAAATGAAATGTATTTTAAATGACTTGACAACATACAGAATCCAAAGACAAGATCCGACATCGCGATTACAAACCAAAAACAACACTTTAGTCGAAAAACTCTTTAAAATGGAAATTATCACAAAAGCGGAGAAAAAGAAACTTAGCACAAACACGGCTTTGCCCCCTAGAATCTATGGTCTCCCTAAGATACATAAGGAAGGAACACCACTGAGACCAATTTGTTCTGCTGTCGGATCACCTGCGTATGGATTATGCAAATATATTTCAGAAATATTGAAAAACACAACGGCGGCTTCAGTATATAACGTAAAAAACACATTAGAGTTTAAAGAACGAGTAAACGACACAAACATATTTGACAATGAAAAGTTAATTTCCTTTGACGTGGTTTCATTATTTCCCAGTATACCGATACAACTAGCACTTGACGTAATACAAGAAAAATGGACAACGATAAAAGAATTTACGAAGATACCCAAACAATTATTTATGGAAATTGTTCAATTTTGTATTAAAGATAACAGATATTTTAAGTTTAATGACAATGTATATACGCAGTTAAAAGGACTGCCAATGGGATCACCTACCTCCCCAGTGATAGCAGATATAGTCATGGAAAAATTATTGGAAAAACGATGGATAAATTGGAGCACAAACCAAGATTACTTACGAAGTATGTTGATGATTTATTTGCTATCGTAGAAGAAAATGAGGTTGAAAATGTACTTAACACATTGAACTCTTTCGACAAAAATATAAAATTTACAGTGGAACTCGAAAAGGACGGAAAATTGGCTTATTTAGATGCAATAGTAAATAGATTAAACAATAAATTAAAGTTAAAGTGGTATAGAAAACCAACATCATCGGCGAGAATTATTAATTATAATTCAAAGCATCCTAAATCAATGATATTAAATACAGCAATGGGCTGTATAAAGCGGATGTTACAGACTTCGGACCAAATTTACCACAATGAAATAAAGAAAGAAATATTTACAACTTTAAAGAACAACGATTTTCCAACATACACAATTAAAAAATTATTAAGTAGAGTAAACCATGCTATTAGTCAACAAAAACCACAAAAGTCAGTCATTTTCAAATCTCTCACGTACGTACCTCAACTCTCCGAGCGCCTTGCAAAATCGGATTGTTACAATAAGGAAAAAATAAAAATTGCCCATAGACCGACTAATACTTTAAAATATTTATTTAATAATACAAAGTCAAAAATACCACAAAACGAAAAAAGCAATGTTGTGTACCAAATTCCGTGTAAAGGAGGTGGCAGAGAGCCGTGCAAGAGTGTCTATGTAGGCACAACAAAATTGAAATTAAAATCCAGACTTTCACAACATAAATCGGATTTCAAATATTGTCATACAACTGATAACCCAAAAACAGCACTAATGGCC
This sequence comes from Eurosta solidaginis, assembly GCF_040869045.1. Lineage (NCBI taxonomy): Eukaryota > Metazoa > Arthropoda > Insecta > Diptera > Tephritidae > Eurosta > Eurosta solidaginis. Next base: position 367,736,733 of record NC_090319.1, read on the forward strand.
AACTGTTCATCTAGTGGGCATTCGCCTAATTTCGACGACGCGAAAATTCTCCAACAAGAACGAAATTACAATAAGAGATTTATATTGGAGATGTTACATATAGTAAACACACCGTCGAATATACGACTTAACTTTAAGAGTGATAGCTCTGACTGCGCGCATATATATAAGCACTTATTAACTAATAAACAGTACCAAACTCCGCGTCACACAGGGCAGACGTGAAAATTAATGTATGTGAAAAATAATGTATTTTTATTATTATTTTTTAATTAATTAATTTTTTATTATTTTCTTACGTTTGAAGTTTGTTAATTTGTGTTTTATTTATGTTTATCAACAGTTTTACCCTGAGGACGGTTACCGTGGAGTAACCGAAATATATTGGTTAGAAAAGAAAAACACTTGTGTGTTATATTTACGAAAGTTGACCTAAAGCCAGCCTAACAACAAAGTTTTAAATATATATTCAGATTGCATCATCAAATAAGAAAAATTTCTCGATAAGAGAAATATATGAAAAAATGTATAGATATTATGCGTTTTTTCAAATCTTTTTGAAATTTTGATAATAATTTGTTTTGTTATTAATATATTTTATTAAAGACAAAAAAATTATTTATTAAAAAAAAATAAATGAATGGGTACTGCTTGATAAAATTACCTTCCGCACTTCCACCAAAGATCAAGCACAAACCGTTCTTGAACTGACACCGAAAAATGTTAAATCGACCACAAATTGTTCTCGAAGCGTGAGAACGTAAAATCTTAAACCAAACCCAAGTAGTGCTTGAAATGAGCACATAAGGTTCACACATCAATACCAAACTGGTCATAAAATACAAACGGTGTGCTTGGAAAAACTGTTCTTAAAACAAGCCCATCGGTCACGAGTTAAGAAAAAACGTACTTAACAGACTTTTGTCAACGAATGTTCTTAATTTTGAACGTGTTTCGCTCGTTTTAGAACGATTTTTTCTCTGAGTGTATGGTATATATGTGTATAATATGTATGACCGATCTTGAAAGCTTTTTCTGAAAACAGTGTATGCTTTTATGTAACCATCCTGTTAAATTTCATTCATCTAGAATGGAAAATGAGGAATAAATGACTAAAGCCCTCTTTGTCGAAATATCGGCTGTATGGAGGATATATGCTATAGTGGTCTGATCCGGTCGGTTCCGACAAATGATCAATAGCACACCTAAATATACTAGCTCACCAAATTTCATATCTCAAAATCATATCATATCATATCTCTTCTTCTTTAAGGACTTCAAAATTTGAGATTCGTGATAAAATTAATAAACCATTTCATTTTCTTGAAAAGTATAAAAATGTATGGTACACGAGTGCAAAAGTAGCTCACTAACTACTCCACTGAAAAGTGGCATCTTCGTTTTATAGTTTTGGTCCTTTGATATACAAAAATGTTTGTTGGAAAGTTGTTGTGGTGTCTTTTGTGATTGAAACCTCTGTTTTACAAATATATTAAGAGCAAAATAAATTTCACACCGATCAATTTGTTATAAGATTATGAATACCTTACTCTAAGTAATGTTAGATAAAAGTGTTTTTTTTTTTTACCTAGAATCTTGATGACTTTTTTAAATACACAAATCGCTTTCAGTTAAAACGCCGACAAAGGCTAATGCTAAAATGAGTTTAACAAACATTGTAGAAACCTACAATTACATGAGCGATTATGCGCATGAAATAGTGGAATAGTGCCTTTGATAAACTCAGCTATGAGATTGTGAGATCTCAATCTTCTCCAAGCAACTGAAGCACAAACAGAGCAATTATCAATTATTACGCGCGACAAAGGAACTTTTCATAATGTCAACAAAATGCATGCACAGCAAAAAAATGACAACAAAAGCATGAAGCACCAACAACTCCAACAAAAAGAGAAAAATATGTACGAAGAAGCACAACAGCAATGGCAGCAGCAATTATCTATTTACAACACATAGGAACCATTGCTTTGGTACCTTTTTGGACAACAACAACAACAACCAAAAAGCGAAGTTACTAAAGTGGATACTTCAAAGAAATAATAATTGAAAAAAAAAAAACGAAAGTGAGCGAGTAATGGAAAATGTGCTGCCTATGATTATGTCAACAGGACATGCAGTCGAAATTTTGTTGTGCGTTTATAAAGTGAGGAATAACAAGCATAAAACACAAATAACAACAAATAAAAGAAATCAAAAAACAAAACTCAAATCACGCTTGCGATAAGTGAGAGCTGCAGATGACACTTGAAATGTTGGCTGCGAAAAAATGGAAAGAAGTACCTCTATATGACAATCATAGTAAAAAATTAGAAAGGATCAAAGCGGCGAATGCGAGTGCACGCATAAATAGAAATGTTTTGTTTTTTTTTTATAACAAATTGGAATTTCGTAATTGTAGGCGCGACAAAAAATCGAACCCATTGCTGTTTTGAGTTAGCTATTCATTGAAGTATCAACATCATTTTTTTACGAATTTTGTGTGCTTAATAAATGCAGAATGTAGGACGCAATTGCATAAGAGAATCATTTGTTTTTATATAGAAGGAAAATTTGTAAATGGCATAATCAGTTCTATTGCTTTTATATACCCAATGTTGAATTTGCATTCCATGTTTCATCATATTATTTTAAGGATTAACATATTTCAGTTTCATCCAAATTTTAAACCATGTCCTCGGTTGAACGGTTGTCTTGAAATGGAAATACACTTCAGCAAATTAAATAAATGTAAGTAAAAATGAAGAGCTAAAGGAGCAGTTTTTAGCGTTAGCGTTATTTTTTCATTTCAGGCATATTTAAACCAGGGATGCACCTTAACGTTAAGCTAATCGTTTATCAAAAAATTTCCACCGTTTCCGTTGAAACACTTCGAAATATTATCGATAAAGAAATTATCAAGATAAGTTGTATCTCGTTTTTAACCGAAACGAAAAGCTTTCGTTAACGTTAAAAACGTTAACAAAAACGTGATACTTTATGTTTGAATTGTGCTGGCAATGCTATAGCCATGGTGAAGCCGTAAGGTGGTAACAACGAGCGCACATACACACACAAACTCCATGTAATTTGTTTGTGTAATTCGTTGGTGGTAATGTCAAAAATACTCTGAGAAATGTTCGTGCTGTCAAAATTCATGAGAAAAGTTGCAATCAGCTTGGCTAATGCTTTCACCTTTAATGACTTCGCCATTAATCAGCTTTGCCAGCATAGTTTGAAATTAATAATCAACATAAACGATTTGATTTCGTTTTGATATGGCAGATAACGTAACGAAATCATTTCGTTAATTTGACGTTCTTAACGTTAATAAGCGAAACGAAATGACTTTGTTTCGTTTATTAACGTTAATTATCGTAACGAAATGATATCGGTTCGTTGGTTAAGCATGCCTGATTTAAACTTAACATTTTTTTTCCGATAATTTTTTTCCACTGGTGGCCTATCCTGTTCAAACCTTGGGCCAACGAACCATAGTAAGAAAAACAATAATTTTGTATTTTTAAACGGTTTTTGCATTTAATATTTTCTTTACGCTACCTGTTATTTCAAAAGTGAGCTAAAGAAAGAAAATGGGATAGCCACCCGCTAACATTTATCAAAAAAAAAAAAAAAAAACCTTAAAGCAATAATTTGCATGTTCTTGATTTCGGGGGGTTCTGAAGTTAAACATTTCTTTTTCAAGAGTGAGTTAACGAAAAAAAACCGTGGCCATTCAGGGCCAACCTTTGGGATGCGAGCCATATAAAAAAAATAAATATAAGGCGCGATAACCTACGAAGAGATTTTAGGCCGAGCTTTTCTTCCAATTTGCGTCGTGCTCCTTCTAATTTTACCTACAAATTGGCGGGACGGGACCTACATGTATTATGCTGACTCCGAACGGCACCTGCAAGGCAGATGTGTTTTCACTGAGAACTTTTCCTGGCGAGCCATATAGTTTTTATAAAAAAAATTTACATCATACGTTTTTTCTTAACACGTGACCGATGGGCTTGTTTTCAGAACGGTTTTTCCAAGCACACCGTTCGTATTTTATGACCCGTTTGGTATTAATGTGTGAAACTTCTGTGCTCATTTCAAGCACTACTTGGGCTTGATTGAAGATTTTTCGTTCTCACGCTTCGAGAACGATTTGGGGTCGATTTAACATTTTCGGTCTCAATTCAAGAACGGTTCGTGCTTGATTTTTGGCGGGAGGGGAAAGTATTTTTTTCAATAGGTACCCATTTATTTTTATTAATAAAACCTTTTTTGTCATAAATAAAAAATATTTCTAACAAAAAAATTTTTACTAAAATTCAAAAGTTTAAGAAAAAATGCATAACATACATTTTTTCATAAATTTCTCTAATTGAGAAATTCTTCTTATTTGATGATGAAATCTGAATATATTGTAACGAATTTAGTGCAATTCCGCTTATTCCAAATCTTATGCTAACATTCGAATCGCTAAACTGTTGAATAAATAACTCCCATATTGATCAATGCAAAAATGGCCTTTATTAAAGTACTTCACAATAACACATATATTTCGCAACTAATAGCTTTCTTAAACCAAACTAATTGTCGTGCCTCTACTGTTGCTGCCTTTTATACTCTGTGATTTCTCGTTCGCATACTTCTAGGCGCTTCCATTTCTAGAATTTACTAGTTAGTTATCAGCTATAAAATTACTACGTTTATAGCTTCTCATATGCACGTGTAGTTGTGACTGATATTTGCACAATTATAATTGCCTACGTTTGGGAGCATCTCAGGTAAGATTTATGCATGTGTTTGTGCGCCTCTCCTCCGCTGCATGTACGTACATATATGTAGACATAATGATTGATTTATTGATGTGCATACAAGTCACTGCTTAGCATCGGCTTAGAGATTATAGTATCCCTTAGTGTTGCTAATATTCGTCATAACAAGTTTGGGAATTACCTGTGCATATGTGAATGGAACTGTAAGAGTTTAAAAAAGATACAAAAATTGTTTTAAAAAAGTTCAGAATTTGACGGTCATCGAACTAGCGCCACACGATCGCAACCGCAACATCATACCCGCTGGGCCACTACAATTGTTTGGTAGTTCGTGTCAAATGTTGTATATAACAATGTAGTGTACACGAATTATACCGTTTCTTTTTTTCTTTAACTTAATTTAAGAACATTGTACTTAATTTAAGAACATTGTTCTCATTAATAGAACATTCGTTCTTATTTTATCACCAGCCGTTCTCTTTTCAAGAAAATGGTTGTCAGTTCAAGAACAAAGTAATTATTTTGAGAACAGGTCGTTCGTTTTTCAAGAACAAAAAAGTAAGAACATGAAAAACTTGAATTTAGTCCGGTGGTGCCGGATTTTAGAAGGGCGTTTTTCTCTGAGTGTAGGTTTGACAGCTGAGGTTTGACAGCTGTGTCACTCCTAATAGCTGCAGAGTTGCGTACAGCATAAGAAAATTTAACAGGCGAAATTTTTCTTAAGCATTTCTCGAGTGTCATTTTAGCTGCATACGGCTCTAAAGAAAGTTCTCATCTCAGACTTGTTACACAAAAATCAACTGAGCGCTACCTCAACCTTTGACAAAGCCCACCTCATTCCTAATAAATATTTATAGAGACTTTCTTTCGGGACTGGAGTGTAAGCCCGCATTCCTGCAACGATGTTTCTGTTGGAGCGGTCTGTCGTTGTATGGTCCCATTGCGTTTTGAATCAGCGAACGGAAAACATTTTTCTACAACTGGGTATAAAATACATCAAGGCTCAAATTGTATTATTAACAATACCAATTGTGAAATGATGTGACAGTTATGCATTTTTTATTTCATATTTGCTTTTTTTAGTGCACCGCATTTCAAAAGATCTACAGATATTTAAAAAAACTAAAAATTCAAAAACAAACAATCGTCCTTTCGTGGTTTTAGGAACTCCCTCGTTTCTTTTTGATTACAGCCGCAGATTTTTGTATTTTTCCACGCGTACAGTTACATGGTTTTTGTCGCTTTGTCAGGTGAATCAGGCACACGAACTAACAAAGAAACGTTCAGAGCAAAAAAATAAAAAAATGGTGCGTATTGTGAAAAAAGGATTGCATTGAAATTATCAGTTTTTATGAACGGCATCATATTCGTGCTTCCATGGAAATGTAAAATTTTACGCTATTTTATAGTAGAAAGGCATAGAGCTCTAAAAGTCTTTACTTCATTGGGCAAAAGTGCTTGCTTACAAGGATTCGCATGCTTTTATGTGTATTCTACATATTTTTAATGCTTTCGGACGAAGTCTAATTACAAACTCAGCCCAAATGTTTCTTATGTAAAATGTTTTTTATGTAAGTTGCTATTTCGCTTTTGTATGCCACTTCCCACACCTAAAGATTTTTCATGCTTCTAGCCAGAGCTCCAGCCTTGCCAATTAAATTCGCATCAAGCGTTTAATTTACTGCTTTTGCTTAGCATTTTTCCAACTAGCGCGCTGGTGGGAAAGCGTTGTAGCCTGAAAAATCATAAATAAAAATTGCAATAAAATTATGCGCTTCATTTTTGCATAACAACATTTTCATTAGTCCCTGTACCGTTGGCCTTAGTCAGTGCAGCAGCTCATAAATGCGGCATAGCGCCATTAGCGGCTGGTGCAACATTTCGTGCGTTCGTATTTCCCACCATCAAAGCTGTCACAACAAATCAAATGGACAATCAAAACATAACAACAATGGTGTGAGTGTGTTCGTGTGTATGTGAGTATATTTTTATAAAACATCCCAAATTTTATTGTATGAAGAACCCTTAATTAATTTACAAAGCAACCGCATCAACAATCACAACAAACTCTCAGCACTCATGCACAATTCAAAATCACTTTTGCACCAGCAGCACTTTGTGCTTTCGCTCTTTTTGGTGATGTTGTTGCGCACAATTAATTACAAATCAATTTGTTCTGCAACGAATTGAACGATTTACTCCTTGTTGGGCTATAAAATGTGATCTTTGTTGTAGTTACAACTAATTTGAATATGTACTTACGTTGGTTGTGTGAATGCCCGAAAGAGTTTTAATATTGAGCAGAAAATGTTGCCTTTTTCAGCTATGTTACAGTTGATCTTAATTTCACCTTCCCGTTTTGGCTGACTGAGAAATAAGACTAAACTGAGAAATAAACAAGTAGTCAAAAAGGAGGTTAGTTTTCAAAATACTTAGCAGCAAAAGGGCTTAAGGATATACAGACGTGCAAACAAGGCATGCGAGTGGAAGATCCAAATTAAAACAAGTAAGGAAGGTTAAGTTCGGGTGTAACCGAACATTACATACTCAGTTGAGAGCTATGGTGACAACATAAGGGAAAATAACCATGTAGGAAAATGAACCGAGGGAAACCCTGGAATGTGTTTGTATGACATGCGTATCAAATGAAAGGCATTAAAGAGTATTTTATGAGGGAGTGGGCCATAGTTCTATAGGTGGACGCCATTTAGGGATATAGCCATAAAGGTGGATCAGGGTTGACTCTAGAATGTGTTTGTACGATATGGGTATCAAATGAAAGGTGTTAATGAGTATTTTAAAAGGGCGTGGACCTAAGTTCTATAGATGGACGCCTTTTCGAGATATCGCCGTAAAAATGGACGAGGGGGGACTCTAGAATACGTTTGTACGATATGGGTATCAAATGAAAGGTGTTAATTAGTATTTTAAAAGGGCGTGGACCTAAGTTCTATAGATGGACGCCGTTTCGAGATATCGCCATAAAGGTGGACCAGGGGTGACCCTAGAATTCTTTTGTGCATTATGGGTATCAAACGAAAGGAATTAATGAGTATTTTAAGAGGGAGTGGGCCTTTCTGGACCAGGGGTGACTCTAGACTTTGTTTGTACGATATGGGTATCAAATTAAAGGTATTAATGAGAGTTTTAAAAGGGAGTGGTGGTAGTTGTATATGTGAAGGCATTTTCCAGATATCGACCAAAATGTGGACCATGGTGACCCAGAACATCATCTGTTGGATACCGCTAATTTATTTATATATGTTGTACCTGCCATGATTTTAAGGGTTTTTTATTTCGCCCTGCAGAACTTTTTCATTTTCTTCTACTTAATATGGTAGGTGTCACAACCATTTTATAAAGCTTTTCTAAAGTTATATTTCGCGTCAATAAAACAATCCAATTACCTTACCATATTTCATCCCTTTTTTCGTATTTGGTATAGAATTATTGCATTTTTTTCATTTTTCGTAATTTTCGATATGGAAAAAGTGGGCGTGGTCATAGTCGGATTTCGTTCATTTTTCATACCAAGATAAAGTGAGTTCAGATAAGTACGTGAACTGAGTTTAGTAAAGATATATCGATTTTTGCTCAAGTTATCGTGTTAACGGCCATGCGGAAGGACAGACGGACGACTGTGTATAAAAACTGGGCGTGGCATCAACCGATTTCGCCCATTTTCACAGAAAACAGTTAACGCCATAAAATCTATGCCCCTACAAAATTTCAAAAGGATTGGTTAATTTTTGTTCGACTTATGGCGTTAAAAGTATCCTAGACAAATTAAATGAAAAAGGGCGGAGCCACGCCCATTTTTAAATTTTATTTTATTTTTGTATTTTGTTGCACCATATCATTACTGGAGTTGAATCTTGACATAATGTACTTATATACTGTAAAGATATTAAATTTTTTGTTAAAATTTTACTTTAAAAAAATTTTTTTTTTAAAAGTGGGCGTGGTCCTTCTCCGATTTTGCTAATTTTTATTAAGCGTACATATAGTAATAAGAGTAACGTTCCTGCCAAATTTCATCATGATATCTTCAACGACTGCCAAATTACAGCTTGCAAAATTTTAAATTAACGTCTTTTAAAAGTGGGCGGTGCCACGCCCATTGTCCAAAATTTTACTAATTTTCTATTTTGCGTCATAAGTTCAACTCATCTACCAAGTTTCGTCGCTTTATCGGTCTTTTGTAATGAATTATCGCACTTTTTCGGTTTTTCGAAATTTTCGATATCGAAAAAGTGGGCGTGGTTATAGTCCGATATCGTTCATTTTAAATAGCGGTCTGAGATGGGTGCTCAGGAACATACATACCAAATTTCATCAAGATGCCTCAAAATTTACTCAAGTTATCGTGTTAACGGACGGACGGACGGACGGACGGACATGGCTCAATCAAATTTTTTTTCGATCCTGATTATTTTGATATATGGAAGTCTATATCTATCTCGATTCCTTTATATATGTACAACCAACCGTTATCCAATCAAACTTAATATACTCTGTGAGCTCTGCTCAACTGAGTATAAAAATGTAAGGCGCGAGATCTAAGGCCGAGCTGCTCTTCCAATTTGCGTCGTGCTCCTCTTGATTTTCTCTAAATATTGGCCGGACGTATTTAATATCGACTCCGAACGGTATCTGCAAAGCAGATGAGTTTTCACTGAGAGCTTTTCATGGCAGAAATACAGCCGGAGCGCTTGCCAAACACTGCCGAGGGGCGACCCCGCTTAGACAAAATTTCTTCTAATTGAAAAACCTTATTTCTAAAATGTTTGATGTTGCTTTGCCCAGGGCATACGGTGTGGTAGGCGAATCACGCTACCATCATACCACGGCGGCCGCCAACATCCAAATTAGTAGAGCTCCTGATTATCGACTATTCTAATAATCGATTAGCAAAAGTTGGTTAGTAAAATAATTGTTTATCACTAATAATAATTAGTCATTTGCGATTAATGACAGATTAAACTATTCGAATACATTTTTTTTGTAATTTGTCAATTAGTTTTGCAATTTTAATGATGTTTTGGAGTTATTGTAAGCCATCTCTAGCTCACATGTTTTGCATTTAACTTCTTTGGCGTCGTCTTAACAAAGAAAGAAATTCCATACCGAGCTATATTTTCCGAAAATGTTTATATTATATTTTTTAATAACCAACTTTTTTTTTTTTTTATGAAACCGTCAATATTGCTACTCGAATAATCGACTAGTCGATTAGCTGAAGGATCATAATAATAATAATTAACTGCTTAGGTCTAACCCATTTTGGGCCCCCTGTGACTACTTGGAGTCCTTTGACTGGCGCCATTTTTATTTGGCACCCATATAGGGATCATATTCGGATTAATTCGTGGCTTTTTTGAGATCATAACGTGGCTTTTGAATCATTTGACGATTGCCTTCAGGATCATTTCGGAGTAATCGGTAGGTCGGTGATTTCATTGATTTGTAGTGATAAGGAAATCAACCAGCCATTCATTAGAGGGGAAGAAAGCATTAAAATATAGTAATCTAAATATCCGATTCAGGTTAGTAGCCACATACAGATATAGATAGACGTACAAACGTGAACTTTGAGACACATTTCTGGTCAGCATACGCTCAGTGAACACTGCACCTGCGGTACGTGCACCGTCCAAAATTGAAAAGGTGGTCTCTCTAGGAATGTAGCGTTTTCCTTCAAAGGCTTTGTCCAGTTCCCTTTAGCTCTCATTTTCCCTTCTGCTCTTCCTCTAACTTTGGATTCCCCGCAAAATGTATACAACTGTGCAAAATGACGTTGATCAACACCATCAGCTCAACCAGAATTGGGCAGGACCTTTCCGAGCCGTTCGAAAATAAACGAGGTTTAGGGCATGTTGACCCCTTATCGTGCGACTTCTTTGATGCTGGAGAAATTTATACTAGCTGCAGAACTTAACCGCTCTGGAACAATATTCTGGAAAAGCGTGCAATTTCTGGCGTATGCTCATGATATTGGTATCATCGGTCTGAACACACGCGCCGTAAGTTCTGCTTTTGATGGTTAATGAGGACAAAACGAGGTACCTGCTGTTATCGAGCAAGAAGTCAGCGCATTTGCACCTTGGCACCATAATTTCGAAATAGTAGAAGACTTAGTTTATTTGGGAATCAGCATTAACACAAAAAACAACCGCAGCTCTGAAATCCCGCTAATAATCACTCTTGCCAATTAATGTTACTTTGGACTGGGTACGCAATTGAAAAGTAACTTTCCCTCTCGACAAACGAAAATCATGCTCTACAAATTTTTTATCGTACTCGACTTGCTAGATGGTGCAGAAGCATGGACCATGACAACATCAGATAAAGCGGCTCTAGGAGTGTTCGAGAGAAAATTTCTTCGAAAGATTTGCGGACCTCTACCCGTTGCATCATGATGTAATAATAAAAGTGATGTCAACAACATAACCTCACTTTTTCGGTAGCTCTATTTTCCAGTATTTACTTGTATTACAAAAGTATTAAATTTTTATAGCTTCATTTTTCATACAAAATTTCCCAAAAAATTTGTTTTCTGCAATTTTTTTCCATATTCTTTTGAGGAACACAAGGTTACGTTAATTTTTTGGCTAAATAGTAGTAGCGGCTTATATAGTTATAATATTTCTAAACGTATAGTAAAATCTACTCCAATCGTAGTAGAACTCAAAGGCAAATCTGTATGATAGATAACCCTCTAAAATATTCTAACGATTTTTAGGGAAATTTTGCTTATTCCAAATCTTCTGCTAACGTTCGAATCACTAAACTGTTGAATAAATAGCTCCAATATTGAATACTGCAAAAATGGTTTTTATTGGACTACTTGAAAATAACACTTATACTTCGCAACTGATAGCTTGCTTAAATCAAACTGATTCCGGACTACTCAGCTTCTGCTGCTTTTATACTCTCTGCCCAAATGTCTAGACATTTCTTCTTCTAGAATCCTCTACCTGGTCAGCAGTCATACGCGCGTGTATTTGTAGTGTGTAACCATATGCGTGTGTATATGTGAGTGAAGTAGTAGCTGATGATGACATGCGTTTGTGAGTATCTTTATGCTGCTTGTATGTATGTATGTATGTACATGATGATTAATTTGTTTACGTACATACAAGTGTGGCAACTTGCTTGATTGTTGTTGTGGCTTTATTTACTTAGTATCAGATTAGTGATGTGAGTATCACTTAGTGTTACTAATATTCGTCACAATATGCATGCCGAATTTTTCAGAATAAGAGAAAACGTCAACCGAATGAGAGCACCTGAATATATATTTCATCATGATCTGCATTATTTGTAAGGTGGAAAATATATTTAAAATCATTCTCAATATAGGTAATTTTTTTTCATATCAGAGACCAGTTTTAAAGAAATAAAACCAGAATTATTTATTAACTGAAAAAATGTGCTCTGGCATTAATGGAAAATTTATATTATTGTTTTTTCTGCGTAGGAAAAAATAATTTGTTTAAGGGTTTTTCCAACATTTGGCGCATAGTGAAGATCTTAGTACTTTGATTACAATATTTGGTACAGCTTGCAGGATCTTTTTTCTTGTGTTTTATAAAAAGGCACTAAGGCAAACACTCCTCCTATTATCTGCATAGAGTTAGATGCATTTACTGCATCAACTCCACGCCTGCATACTTGAATAGCTTTACAGGTGATTTATCAGCACACGAGGTTTTGTTCTGTCTAACCTGGATATTGATATGCATACTTTGTGCGGTATCTTAATCATCTTCGGTGGTGGTCTCGGACTCAACATCATCCATGGATGCTTTATGTCAAGCATTTATGAATAGCTTATACATATATGTACGTCATTCCGGAAATTCTGTTTTAAAAAGTATTATGAGTATGCTCGTTAATTAATCTTAACATAAAATATGGGTTGATAACCAATTAAATTAAATTAATTGGCATAAATATGGCAACATTAAGTAACTGAAAATATTTTCATTTTAATACATGTCATTTTACATATATGTATCTACGAATCAGTCTTGACTATCTAAATTTATCATGTCAGTTACCTTGGTTATAGTTCAGCTATTTTTTGCTCAGTATTTATTGCCGATCTTATCCATTGGAAGTTTCAAAGTGTCGAATAATTAAAAGAGCACCTCAGGATGTAGTATTTTTTCAAACATTTTTAATAACGATAAATATATGTATATGTGCATTAGGGTGGCCATTATTTTCCAAAGTGTTCCGATTCTCGATCTCACCCCCTAGAAATATGCGAATAGCCTAAAAACTAGAATAGAAAAAGTTTTAGGTCAATCGAAAAAGGTTTAGAGGTGGCGCAAAGAGCTTGAAGTCCTGAAAAATGACGAATTTTTACAATTTCTTAAATTTGGTCAACCCTACTCCATTTTTTATGGGCAAAACGTAATTTATCGTGTTATTAGTAAGTTCTAGAGATATTTGGCTTTCAAATAAATTTAAAACAACAAAAATTGCTAAAATAATAATAAAGTTATAAAATATATTATGCCCTAAACACGGTGTCATTACTTAAAGAATGTGTATATAATGAGTATACGTAAATGAGTTTGTTTCAAATTTTTTATTATAAATTTTTTTGAAAATACATTTTTAAAACATATGCATATATCTTGTGAAACTTTAGCTGACACGTATATAATATGATATTATTTCCTAGGATCTAATTAAGGATGATTTAGTATGTGATTCAAATTGTTTTGTAATCAGTTACAACTTGTAAAAAATATTGTTTTTCTTGTTCTATTATATTCTTTCATAAGCTTTACTCCCCGTTCTGCTGTGTCTTTAACTACTTTTATATTTATGACAGTATCTTTAGCTTTTCATAGGTTCCTGTATCCCCCCAGTATAGTGGATCTACCTCCAGAAATTGAGATGATGTCCCAAACCGACCAAAAAATCAATTGTATTTCCTGTTACAAAATCGTGTAGTTCTTTTTCTATGAATTTATTGATTTCACTGGGCCTTAAGTGTAACCTCTTTAAATTTTCTGTTTCCTTGTCGCAGTTGTCTATGCTTTTGGTTTTTTCACAAACTTTTTCTTCATGGTACAAGAGACGTTATCATCGAACAATGCCAATGCAACACATTCTAAAACTTTTTTATTGCAATGTTAGATATTTTTTTATTAACATTTCTGTATTTATAAATTTTCTAATAAAAGATAAGTCTTGAAGAGGTGCTCTATGAGGATTGGTACAGTAAAACCAAAGCTTAACATAGAATTGTATAATAAACGCGCATATACTTGCTATCGAATTCTCTTCATACTCCGTTAGTTTAAACTGTTCACGAAATTAATAGATTTTTACGCAATACAATGCCTTAGACATCCACCGAGCATGATGAGTGGGCTTTGTTACACGAAACTTTATGCCATCACTTGCTCCTAGACATATAGACGTTAATTCCAATAATTCGCTATAGTCATCTCTTACTATTTTCTTTTTCAACTATTCCTTAGAGGGTTTTTTAAAATAGTATCTTTGCTATTTTTGTCGATGTTTATGCAATTTTCTTGAAATCGCCGAAATAACTGAACGTCTTTACTAGTATTTACTTGAAAATAACTCTCAGTAGAACTTCATAAATATGAAAGCAATATATATTTTGCCCTGTAACTCTGTTACTGATCGACCGATTTTGAAGATTGTGGCCATTTTAGGAAAGTAAGAAAATACAGATCTTACTGCGGTATGGAAAAGCAGTAAATTTTCGTAGGGTTTAGAAATATGGAAGCCTGAAACATGAAATTGTAAAAATTCGTAATTTTTCAGGATTTCAAGCCCTTTGCGTCACCTCTAAATATTTTTTGATTGGCCTAAAACTTTGTATATGTTTGTTTTTGAGCTATTCGCATATTTTTAGGGGGTGAGATCAAGAATCCAAACACTTTTTTTTTCCGTCTATATAACGAAGGGCCACCCTAATGTGCATATATGTAAAATTATACAAATGTGTATTGCTATATATCGACAAAGTTACGTTACTTATGCCTTCTAGTACTTCAGGCACTTTTGTCTAACAATATGAATATGCGAACGACGTGCCTGTGAGTGTGTACTCATCGAATAGACGGCTCATGCCTTATCTTATCGATCTTTAAGATTTGAAAGCCCGTAGGAATCGATGCTATTCTCATTTCATTCAATGCTACTTAATTCAATATTCTAGATGGTTGTAAATAAATAATACGTTATAGTAGAATACTTTGAGTATATGTGCATAACGTAGATATTTAAAATATTTGCGTAATCTAGTATATGTAACATATTTTGATTTACTTGCATAGCTAGTTATGATGAAAGCTTTACAGGAAAAAAGATTTTAATTGTTCAATACACAAACTGGACATTTTTCGACAGATTTGATTATAACATAAGGAAGGCTAAGTTCGGGTGTAAGCGAACTTTACATACTCAGCTGTCACATTACAGCTTGCAAATCTTTTTAATTACCTTCTTTTAAAAGTGGACGTTGCCACGCCCATTGTCAAAAATGTTACTATTTCTCTATTCTGCGTCATAAGGCCAACCCACCTACCAAGTTTCATAGTTTTATCCGTCTTTGGTAATGAATAACCGCACTATTTCGGTTTTTCGAAATTTTCGATATCGAAAAAGTGGGCGTGGTTATACTCCGATTTAGTTCATTTTAAATAGCGGTCTGAGATGAGTGCCCAGGAACTTACATACGAAATTTCATTATCTTCCATTACTTCAAAATTTACTCAAGTTATGACGGACGGACGGACAGAGCTAAATGCATTTCTTTTTTCGCCCAGATCATTTAGGTATATGGAAGTCTATAACTATCTCGATTAGCTTACGCCGTTACGGGGTACCGTTATGTGAACAAAATTAATATAATCTGTCAGCTCTGCTCAGCTGAGTATAAAAAGCGCGACGATATTAGATGACATGGCAAGAAGACGAATAAACGGGTTCTTAACTGACTTAACGTCCGTAAATATTTGGGGATTGTTTTGGACAAGAAACTGTCCTGGAGACCCAAAGTGGAAGATCGGGCCAGGAAGGCCGCCATTGCCTTGTACTGCTGCAGAGGAGCTATCGGGAAGAGATGGGGACTCTCGCCAAGAATAGTACACTGGCTTTATGAGATGGTGGTCAAACCGATTCTGCTATATGGGGTGCTGGGCAGGTGGAAAGCACTGGACACGGCGAGCACCTCCAAAATGTTAGTGTCAGTGCAACGGACGGCGCTGATCGGTATCAGTGGCGCTCTCAGAACAACACCTACCTTGGCACTGAATGTCATGCTGAACATATACCCAGCAGATATTGCGGCAAAGGCGGCCGCGGCAAGGTCGTTGGTCAGGCTTCGTGATATGGGATATATACTTTCTGACCGCGGACACTCTAGCCTTCTTACCAGTTTCGACTTCATCTCGGACAGAACGGACTACTATATGCCGATAACTGCTCCCTATACAACCTTCACCCCAGTTAATCCAGAGAGAGAGGATTGGGGAAGAGGAATTATCTGGGGCATGGGACCGGTTAACTTGTTCACGGATGGGTCAAAGCTGGATGGAAAGGTTGGTGGGGGGTCTTTTGTCAAGAGCTAAATTTAAGCCGCAAGTTTAAGTTGGCTGATCGCTGGAGTGTATTCCAAGCGGAAATTGCTGCGATTAAGGATGCGATGGATGGAATGCTATCCAGTGCTACCACGGTTAGGGAATTTAACATCTACTCTGATAGCCAAGCGGCTATCAAGGCCTTGAGCTCAACTACAGTGCGATCGAGGGTGGTCTGGGAGTGCCTGACCTCGCTTGCGATTGCATCGAATTATTTTACAATTAAGATTATCTGGGTCCCGGGCCATAGTGATATCCCAGGTAACTGTCAAGCAGATCTCTTAGCCCGCATCGGTACAACTGAACCGGATGAAGATGGCTGTAGGGATTTCGGGATCCCGCTGGCCACCTGTGGATTGCTCCTCCATAGCTGGGCCTCGAATCAGTTCAGCAAACGTTGGGCGGATACCACGTCTTGCAGGGTAGCAAGATCTTTCTGGCCAAAAGTGGATGGCAGGAGGTCTGCTGAAATAATTGGGTTCACTAAGGCTCACCTATCAATGGTCATTGGGGTTTTGACTGGGCACTGTCCCATGGGTATCCATGCGGTACGTCTCAATATACTGGAAACTCCATCCTGCTGCAGCTGTATGGAGGATGATGAGGTGGAATCACCAAATCACTTTATGCTTGATTGTCCAGCTTTTGCCAGAACTCGGCGAAAGTACTTCGGTCGCGACTCACTTGGATCTCCCGAGGATATATCCAAAGTTGAGATCGGTATCATTCGGAGCTTTATCGTTGCTACCCAACGATTCTCTAAGTAGCTAGATCTAAGTCACCGTTATTTTTGGTGTATGTGGTATCACAACGGACCTTCGTGTTGTCCAAGTGAGCTATCCTTATCAGGGCAGCTACCACCTAACCTATCCTATCCTAACGTCCGACTATAAGTGCGATTGTTGACATCCGGGTGCAGAGCATAAGATATCTTTCGGGGTAGGAATTGGAGGAAGGTTTAGACTGTGATAGGTGCTTTAATAATCTACACAGAAAGTTCGAAAATGGAAAAGGGAGCTGGAGCTGAACTGGGCTAAAACATATGCTGATAAATCAGTCGTAAAGACTACCTAACTCATGCAGTGTCTTCCAAGTGGAGGTATGTGCCATATAGAGAGAAGCCAATCTGCTTCTAAACAGCGCTGTCTCAGACACCTATCCAACATCAACCAGGCCGTCGTAAAAACATTACAATTCCACGTGATAAAATCATATACCGTGCGTATATATCAGGTACCTGGGCACAGCGACATTGAAGGGAATGAAATTGCAGACTAGATGTTGTTTTTGTTGTTATTGTAGCGATATAGGCACTACCCAAAGGTGTTGGGTGGTGTTAACGATGTTGATGGTCCTTTTGCCGGATACACATCCGGTACGTTCCGGTAACAAGCACCATTAAGACATGTGTAAGCCCGACCATCTCGGAAACCATTTAATATGATCAAATTGAAACTTCTTTGTCTTCCCGCCCCACCAGCTAATTCCATGAGAAAGTTGGAGTCACCAGAGCCTCGACTACTAAAGAAACAGGATTCGCTATGGTTGGGAGAGGTTGACCCTTGGGTTTAAAAAGCAAAAAATTGTGCTGGTATGCACTTGAAAGGGTTACGCTACACAACCCTTTGATATAGATATTTAAGACCAACTGAGGGTTCGCAAAGAGGTAGCAGGAAAGGTTCCAAAAGGGATATAAGCGACGCAGACAGCTTCGTACGACCACCGCTGGGTTATCTCCTGAGAAAAATCGAGGAATACATATGAAAAAAGAGAAACGGAATTTCTAATTCGCAATTTGATTTGGTTTGAAAACGCTATTAGCGGCTCGTTGAGTTGCATTTAAGAACTCCTACTCAAAAAGGTCTCTCAAATAGAGATTGAACAATAAATGTTTCAAAGTTCATAAGGACATACTTCCGTATGTATATGTACGTGTTTTAAGTACAGATTACACAGTTCCAAACTTACACATGCTTAAGATATTTTCTGGTACACAAAGTAAGCAATTTTATCTGCGGTGAACGACATTGAGATATAAATGTAAGTGGAAAAGCACAAAGATAAATATGTTGATATGTCATATACATACATATGTACATATAACAGTCTTCACACTGATATCTAAACATACGCATTATGGTGGAGCGTAAACGTTAAAAAAAAAATTTCCTTTAAATGCAGGTTTCTTCAACTTGGATATTCGTCACAAAATTTCAAAGCCGGAATCGAAAAAATACGACCAAACTTCAACTACGACGAAATAAAATTTAGCTTTTGAATTTTTCCCATAGCTCTATGATGAATGGAGGTACTGCTGACGACTCTACAATTACTGCTCCCTCCGTGCCAACATACTGATGTGCCGCTAAATCGGGAACGACATTTTTTTCTGTTCCAGAGCCCGCTTCATTCATGTTTGGCTATATTTATCTAGAGCGCGATTTAGGAAATTTCTTGGTTCAATGTTTTGTTTTCTTCCTTCTTTCCTTGTGCTATAGCAGTCTTCATTATTTTATTGGATGCCGATGCTTCGTTGAACTTATACATGACTGGATTATAGGAGTTGAAGCGTTGCTCAGTGGTCGATTATGGCAGCTGAGAATTCCGCGGGCAAGAGTCTGAGCTTATATGAGTTAACCGGGGATTGCCCGTATCGCTTTAAATGTATGAGAACATTTGTTTCAAGCAATTTTTAATTTTTATAATTTATTTAATAATATGGGAAACATTTAAACAAGGTGACATCAGAACGGACAAGGCGACAGCTGTTTCGATTATACCTTGTAAATCTCTTCAAAGCCTTTTCTCCCGGGAGTGAGAGTCGAACCCGAACTCCTACGATAGTTGAAATGGTTATAAACTGAGCTGTTTACACCCATTGGTCCGCCAATCGGATGCTCTCTTGCCTATGTCAGAGTTTAATATTTTTTCTTTCCAGTTGCTCCCGATTGTTAGCTGGATATAAAATCGGCGGTGTATCGTTGTCATGATGGTTAAGATAGTGTCGCGGATTGGTGATTACATTGAACAAAAGATTATCGGCTCAGTTTAATCCCATCGTACGGCGGGGATTTCCTTACATATCTGGTACTTGACTCTGTGTAAGGTGGTTTGGGCCGAATGCATGGGCAATCTTTTGAGATAATGTTTTCGTAAAACCATCTGAAACAATACATTCTCCTATATTTTTTTACCTTTTAGCGCCAATAATTAAAAAGCCGCGGAAATGTATGCAGTGTTGTTGTTTTCGCATAGGAAAACGCGTCCCTTCGCGGGCACCATTTCAAAATTTTTCCAAAAAAACTTCATACTACGCGCTTAAGATTAGGTCAAGTTGTTTGTCATACTCGAGATAGGTTTTATAACGAAATAACTGTACTTTGTATATCATATCGCGGTTGCAGATGAAAAAAGATGCCCAACTGCTTTTACGAAAGAAGACGCATACATTTTCTTAACGATCAAAGACGTAATATCAATATTTTGACTTTGACAATTGATAACAGGCCTCAATACAATTTTAAGACTGGACATTTTTGGAAGCATTAAGTGTCTCACGTAATCGACTTTTCTCGACAGGGTCGACGTTTACTTGACTTCCTTGTTCTAGTTAACTATTTTCCTAAAATTGTATTCTAAACAAGTAAAGATGTCTAAGTTCGGGTGTAACCGAACATTATATACTCAGCGTGAGCTTCAATTGTACATTTCATTTGAAATAAATTACTTTTCTACATAACACGTGGTACCGCCCGTTTAAAAAAAAATATCTCCCCATTTTCTCTTACAGTAAAACTTAAAAAGTGAAATATCATTGATTCGAAACTATTTTTTGCTAAGTTATAGCTTATTATTCTAGTCTACGACCCTTTCAAACTTGTTTTATATCTAAGTTGCCGTGGTCTTTAACCGATCCCGTCCATTTTTACTAGAAATATTCTCTGCTGTAAGGAAAATATGTGTACATACACAATTTCATTACGATCCGTTAATTTTTCTTCGAGTTATGGCTCCCGAAACATAGAAAATTGCTTGGTCATAAAAGGGGCGGTGCCACACCCATTTTCAAAAATTTTAGTGTTTTCCAATTTAAAGTTATAATTCAATTTAGAAAGTAAAATTCTATTGACAAAGCTCTTTTTCGCTAAGAAATAGCTTATTATTTTCGTCCACGACCATTTTTAAAATCTTTTATATAAAAGTGGGCGCGGTCCTTAACCGATTTCGTTAATTTTTCTTCAAGGCATTCCTAGTAAAGGCAACCTCTCTGCCGAATTTTGTTACGAAAGCTTTAACGATTTTTGATTTATGATTAATAATATTTGTAAAATTGATTAAGTGGGCGGTGCCACGCCCATTTTAAAATTTTGTTTCACATTTTTATCAAAAGTCTCAATATCAGTCCACACGTCAAATTTCAACATTCTAGGTGTATTATTTATTAAATTATCAGGTTTTTTGTGTTTTCCAAAATGTTATATATATAAAAAGTGGGCGTGGTTATCATCCGATTTCGCTCATTTTCACTACCAATCTATTCTGGGTCCAAATAAGCTCATGTACCAAATTTGGTGAAGATATCTCAATATTTACTCAAGTTATCGAGTTAACGGGCGGACGGACATGGCTCAATCAAATTTTGATATATGGGAGCCAGCGCGTTAGGGAGGTCAGAATATACCCGCGGTAGGTATGCCTGTCGTAAGAGGCGACTAAAATACCATATTCAAGTGGCTGTGCAGCGTAACCCTTCAGGTTGCCAGCGCAATATATAGCTTCTCCAAACCCAATTGTCAACCTCACCTATCCGCGGTGAATCCTGTTTCATTAACATACAAGGCTCTGGCGACCCTAAACTCCTCATGGAACTTTGGGTTGAGGAGGGAGGGGATGGCCTGAAGGTTTAATGTGGCCACATAAATCGTTCCCGAGATGGTCGGGCTAGCACCTTAATGGTGCTGTGGT
This sequence comes from Eurosta solidaginis, assembly GCF_040869045.1. Taxonomy (NCBI): domain Eukaryota; kingdom Metazoa; phylum Arthropoda; class Insecta; order Diptera; family Tephritidae; genus Eurosta; species Eurosta solidaginis. The sequence continues at coordinate 367,758,103 of NC_090319.1, forward strand.
AGCAGAGCGTACCGGATCTGTATCCGGCAATGGACCATCACATCGATAAGCCTTCGGGGAGCAACCTTATCGCTACAACAACAACAACAACATATATGGAAGTCTATATCTATCTCGATTCCTTTATACCTGTACAACTAACCGTTATCCAATCAAAGTTAAATGAGCAAAAAATTTTAAAAATATGGTTTCATAAAAATATACTCACTCTAATACATATACATATGTACTTGATGCTCTCAAGCAGTTCAAGTCCCATATCCATGCAAAGGGAAATGTCAGTAAAAAGAGGAGAATATCTACATACATAAGTATATATGAGCATGTATGAAATAATAACAATAATAATAAAATGTTGAAGAGAAACATAAAAATGTAACTAAAATAAAGAATATAAAAAAATTGGCATTAAACGAACGCCAAAAGAAGCAGAAGTAGTGACTGTTGAAACAAACATCTACGAATGAATAAAATACGCTGCATCAGGAGTGGGAGGGAGCAGAAGAGACTCGCATAGTTAGGAAGAAATAAAAATAAAATCAAGAAAAAATGGCTTAAAGTTAAATTTGCACACATGCACACATTCACATCTATATGAATAAAGTCAAAATTTCAAAAGAGAAAAACTTACACACACACACACACACCTACTACATTCATTTAACAATACACACATATGCACATAAATGCTTTTATATAAATATACATATTTCAACGGAGAAAGCTCGTATATTATCATAAAGCAGGGGATGCGCAAAGTCGGGTCGTAAATCTTTCTGATAACATTTTATGCGAAACATTTCTTTTCGTTCCCGGGGGAAGTTATGAAACGACAGGCGGGGTTGGTATGCAGTATGCGAGAAGCGTATGAAGTGTTGGACGAACCCGCGCAGCAGCCAGTGGGGCGCATGGTAAGTTAGCTAACTGAAGGTAGGAGTAGTGTGGAATGTATGAGGGCTGAGGTCGCGGGTAATACACCAAGCTACATTCATCCTCCATCGGACAACCATATGAATCACACACATAAAGACGGCGCTGCGCTGGGTCGTTTTGTTTCAAGTTGCTCAACTATAAATGTACATACAACCCGGCCCCTTCTACCCAATCGTTGTTACGGTGCAGAAAAATTTATTTATTTTTTATTTTTATTGTACAAAACGTTTTTCTTTTCCCTTATTTACAATTTTGGGCTGTTGCTGAATATTGTAGGTGGAGGTGTGCGAGGTGATTGTCGATGTAACTGGCATGCGTTTGTGTGTGTGTGCGGCTAAGGGAAGCGAAGACGAATGGATTGTTTGTTGCTTCCTTTCGGATTTTGAAGAATTTATGTGGCAGGCAGATGTATCTTGTTTTTCTTCGTTACGTCGTTGCCATTGTGAGACGGCAGATGCTACTGATTTAAAGAACAGATAACGTTTATTTAAATAGAATCAAATAATAAAATAAAATAAAATAAAATTAAATTAAATTAAATTAAATAAATTCAAATAAAATAAAACGAAATAAAATAAAACGAAATAAAGTCAAATACAAGAGAAAGCAAATAAAACAAACTAAAATAAAATAAAATAAAATGAAATGGGATTAAAAAAATAAAAAAGGATAAAATAAAATGAAGCATAATAATAATATATACAGAAAGAAAATAGAATAAAAAAATGTAACAAAATAAAATAAGAAAATATAAAATAAAATAAAATATAATAAAATAAAATAAAATGAAATGAAATAAAATAATATAAAGAAAAATAAAAGACAATAAGGTAAAAAAAAACAAAATACAAATAAAACCAAATAAAATAAATTCAAATAAAAGGAAATAAAGCAAAATAAATTAAAATGAAATGGGATTAAAAAAATTAAAAGGATAAAACATAATAACAATATATACAGAATAAAATAAACTAGAATAAAAAAATATAAAATAAAATAAATTAAAATAAAATACAATAAAATAAAATAAAATAAAGTAAAAAATACATAATAAAATAAAATAATATAAAATAAATTTAAATAAAATAAAACTTATGAAAGTTAAAATTAAATGAATAAGTAAAAATATTATACAAAAAAAAAATAAATAAATTACACAAAATTTAATGACACGAAATGGAATAAAATAAAATACCAAAAAAAGTTATAAAATTAATAGATGAATCATAGAATTAAATATTAAAGACACATGTGGTGCATTCATCCGATACACGAACCTGTCGCTTTTGTGAGCTGCAGTATGAAACGCCGTTTCACATTCACTGAGAAGCTGGTTATGGCAGAAATACACTGGGAGTATTTTGCCAAATCACTGCCGAGAGGCGACTCCGCTGCGAAAAACTATTCTTTGATTGAAAAAAACTCGTTTCTAAATGTTCCATGTTGCCTTGCCGGGGGCTTGAACCCAGGATCGTCGACGTAGTAGGCGGAGAAGGCTACTACCCCACCACGGCAGCCGCTGTATATTAAAAGCCCCACATATAGCAAAAGCCTGAAAGGCTAAGCTCAATGTATATAAATAAAGGTACCAGTGCATCTAGGCCTAATAATAATATGGTGCTTTAATAAGGATATGTAACCACCTTTTTCGCGTTCCCTCAGTTGCGGTGTCTAACCATGCAAAGCCACAATTAACATATTTCATCCATTCAACTCTTTGCCAAACTCGCTAAAAGAACTATTAAGACTATTAAATATTTAATAGTTACAAATAAAACTTATGGCTCAAAAGCTAAAAGTTATGAATACCAACACATACATACCTATGTGATTGTAATGTATATATGTATATGTAAATACTTACTTAGCAAAGCACAAACAAATAACCTTAAAGCCGCCAATTAAATGGGAAAAATTAAGATTCGCTTATCGCTGAGTTATACATAACAAATGTCAACCATCCAAGTGGTTGCAGGGATCCCAAAAGAGATGGGTGGTTGATGATTGGCAAGGCAATATTTAATTGTGGGTGTATTGTTAAAGAGAACTTCTTTGAAAGAACGAATTAAAACGCTTTAGCAACACGCGTCAAACAAAGCTGAAAAGGACGCGCTCATTAGAAGGTAGCATCACTCGTAGATATGTTTGCATATCCGTCCAAAAATGTTTATCTTATATAAAGCTTAGAATCTAGTTTACATAGTTCAATCGATTTTGGAGTACAAGTTATATAATAAAAGCACATTATTTATCTATTTAGATCGAATACACTCTAGAAATGGCCTGGGCTTCTGTGATGACAGCAGCTTTTCGTAGCCAGAGTGTGGGGAGCAAAATAGAGAGGTTGTTTGTGTTGTTGTTTTAATCGAGAAACATAGGTTCGTGGAGTGTTCTGGATACGTACAGTCCTTTACTAAATTAGAAACCGGTACGTGCTAGTACTTGCAATTTCTGGTAATAGAGGACTGGCGACATGAAAGTCGTTATAACAGGTAGGTCAATCAAAGGAAACGGAGTACCAGTATGTGCTTATTCTGAAAAAGCAGTAGTATGCTAAGAAACTGCGCAGACTACAGCTAATATAGCACAGTCAGTGGACACACCCGCCTCCATAGTCATTGAGAATAGCCAACTGCCTCCACTACCTCCATTTTTCCCTCCACATCGGTATATAACAAGATTTGCGCAAAGCTTAAGTGGGTAGGCTAATTTGTGGAATGGAGGGAGAGAATGAGCTAGGTCAAAAAAGCAATTAGCTAAGGAGGATGCCACCTGGTCACCTTTATGCCCGGCCGGGCGACGGAAGATAAATAGGCTAAAAGACAAAGACCCGTCGTAATCACCAAGTGAAAGGTGACCGGCAAAATGAAAGAGTAGTTATAAATGCCGGCTTATCTGTGGAGGCTGAAGAACAGCTTATTCTTCTTTTTATTCTTGTAGCACTGCTACGCCCCATCCAATATATCTTATCACTGACAAGTGTCATCGATATCTTCTAAGGGAATTCCTAGGAAACTTGCAGTTTCACTAGGTTTGGAATGGAGTGACATGGATGTTAGAGGCACTTGTTCCAAATATGTTCGGTTGGCAAGATGGTTGGTGTCAAATATTCAGATCGAAGTTGTGTCAGAATGACGCGCGTCTCCCTAGGAAGTCTGCTTTCCTCCACTGTGAGTTTCGAGTATCGAAAACTGAGAATGGGGCTCGCCTGCCATTTATCGGCATACACATCTCTGTGTATGAGGTTAAAGGCCAATTTGCTTCCTGCAGCCTTTCTTTTAAGCCTGCGACCATATCGGTGACGTTATGACCGTTTCTTTTTCTTTGCCCTATGTGCTGCCAGCAAAGGAGTCAAGGCTTTTATTACGGCTCAGATCTTTATGTTTAATTGTGGCTGCGTGGGTTCTAAAATGCTTCTTATTGTTTAATTCTTCTTGGTTTTGATGCTACGTTCTTGAACTGGAATGATGCCTGGCGATCGCTCAATTATCTGGGGTATGCCTTTTTAGACTAGGTGGAAGAGTGAACCTTTCAAAAAAGTCATTCAGTATAGCATTGTGATCGAAGTTGTCAAGTATCACCAGACTATTGCGACTCGACAGTTAAACATAACGCATATTTGGTAATTCAGTGAAGTAGCATTGGATGCCGATAGATCGATGATTTTCGCTTGCTGGCTGCAATGGGGGTCTACCTTCCCTACATACCGAACTTCAAAGCGAACCGGTTAGAATGTCTCTGAGTTCGTTACATTTTTGTCATCAGGTATACGGTTTTAAATCTCTCTCTCGCCCTGAAAGATTATGCACTAGACAGTTTATAAAGTAACTATATAAACATATAAGGCTGAGATGGCACGGCATTCGTAAGGCCGAGGTATAAGTATAACAACTTATATGACTTATAGCGCTGTAACGTAGTTTTACAATAACGTAACCCCCTGTATTTCCTTATTCACTTAAATCTGAACCTCCCTGTACTTATTCTTTTATAGCATAGTCAACAACCACTGATATGAAACCAATGAAAATCACAATAATGGTGTGTTGACTTCTCAGCCAGTTTGCGGCACCACCCTTATAAACATCGAATTTGCATTTTTGCAATTCAGTCCTCGAAGGTGAGCCAGCGGGAGTGGATGTCTTTTTAAAGACATACTTTTCCCTCCTGCTAGCTGGCTGAGTGGAAGGTGCGCTGTCATGGCGCGGGTCACCCTTCACTTGCCTTGTACTACTTTGCCCCTCGCGCCGTCCTAGGTGTTGTGCGGGCCGATGCCTTAATGACCATACAACGGCTGGCTGAGTGGCAGGGGCGCCGTCATGGCGCGGGTCACCCTTCATTTAGGTAAGGACGACGGGGAGGATGCCTTGTGCTACTTTGCCCCCCGCGCCCTCCTAAGCCTTGACCGGCCCGACGCCTTCATGACCATTCCACCCCTTCCCCTCAGCACTGGTTTCGGCAGTGAGCCGATGCGTGCCCACAGGGGCTACCGCTGTGCCGTTAAGGTGCACTTCCCCTCCGCCCACGGGTCGACCCTCGGTGTATCGGCTGGTACAACCCCGCCCCCTTTACGCACCTTCTACTAGTGTGGAAGTAGGGAGGCAGGGGTGTCCAGGGGTGAAACCAGCACTAACGAGTCCTCGCAGTCTCTTCACCGACCCAGCAGACTACCGATCCTGCCGAAGACTACCGATCAATCCGATCCCGCCGATACCGTCAGCCGACCCCGCCCGGAACGAGCCGTCGCTGTCCAGGTAAACACCATCGCCAGCCTACTTCCCCTCTCACCCTGGCCCTGGTACGCGCTTTGTAGCCCACCGCCGCTGCTGTTACATCGTCGCCCCTCTGGTGCCGTGCCCATACCGCCTTGCTGGTGCCGCCGCTACCACACCAACCACTGGCCGTTCGCCGTCCTATCGCCATTCACCCGCTGCTGCTACGACAACCGTTGGCCGTCTGCCATCCAACCGCTGCTACGACGAGCGTTGGCCATCCGCCATTCTACCGCCGTTAAGCCGCTGCTTCCGTACCGCCTTACCAATCCGTCCGTTATCCGACCGTTCAACCGCCCTACCGAACCTTCTCTGCTCCAACGACCGTTAGGCGCCGCTCCGCTCCTCCTCACCATCTCCAGCCGTGTGTGCGGGTGTTCGTAACACATAATTATTGTGTATATATTCAGTAGGGGTTTGTGGGATCTTTACTCGACTCTGAATTGACTGAGCGTTACCCCAGCCTTAGACAAAACCCACCGCATAACGCATCCAAGTTAGCAACAACATCGTCGCATTCTAAATTTCTTACAATCACTTACACTATTTTTTCAGAAAATTTCGTTATCGTGGAAAATACCCCCATATATATGTACGTATGTATATGCACATGGGTGGCAACATATTTAGCTCGAGTTGGCTTTCGACAAATCCAAAGGATTTGTGGTATTTGTGCGCATTTGTTAGCGTTGATGGCAGGGATATCAGTGACACAGGAAACGTTTTCGCCATTGTTCACTTTGATGGGAGCCAAAAATCAAATTATAGCAATAAGAATAGTATAAATGTGAAGGTATTAATATGTGCATATATGTATGTATATGTATAACGTATATACGTATGTATTTATGTCGCTGAAGTTTGTTGTGCGCCATAAAATTGGTGGAATAAAAAATTGCACTTATCGCAATTGTCATAAAAATCTCATCAAAAATGTGGTTATCGTTGCTTTTATTGTTGTTCGTCTTCTTGCCATCGTTGCTGTTTTTCTGTCAATGTTCATGCAATTGTTTAGACTCTATGAACACCCGCGCGCGTGTCCGTCACTAAACGAATTAAACTGAAACATTGAGATAAGATTTTAGATATGACACATGTATCCGTGCGAATCAACACAGACAAAAATCTCATCAACAAGACACATACACAAACACATCAATTCAGTGATATACTTACTTGCGGGTGGTAGCAAGGATATGCCAATACATACATACGTATAAGCATAATTGTTAGGATATGCACTGGAGCTTTATTTGATGCCGGCAGTTCTCATTTGCTTTGTTGCTTTGCTCGTCAAAATAATTTTATGTACTAACTGTAAATAATGAATGGATATTAGTTGAAAGATTCTCACTAGCTTTCATTTAATAGGCTCTGAAAAATGTTATCTATTCAAGTTACCTTATTCTGCTGTGTATGTCAGGTAGCCTCCCCAATAGAACATCCCAGTTGGGCCAAAATGATATGTGTCTTTATTAAAAGTTTCGCATAGGAATGGTCTGCTAACGTAGGCGCAATAGCTGAAGCAAAGATGAAGCCAATGCTTATGCCAACAATATTTAGCTACCAATATATCCAGCAGACATTGCTCTTCCGGTAATTTGGAAAATGGTATTCATTTCCATTCGAACCGAATTACACACCGAATTACTAAGGTCCCAGGTTTTTCTGTCAAAAAAGCTTTCAGCAAATATAAATCTGATATCTTATACTTACTGTTCGTTCCATAGAAACTTCCTTCTTTGCAGGCAGTAAGGTCTTAGCCGAGCTCATTGGGTTAAGGTGCCTGCATCTACACCGTTTCGCTTAATAGCAGGACAGTGGGGTGTCGGTGACCAAGAACTGCGAACCTCCTAAAACAGGTTGTTATGCGGACCATGCACATTGGACAATTTGCGGCAAAGGGTGTACTTTTGGCTTTATTTGAGAGGAACACTCCCGATACATGAACGCTTGAAAAGTAACAATGGCCTTACTACAGCAAGGAGCACTACTGTGGTGGATGGTTATGAAAGGAAAGCCGATAGCGTTGCAAGCAGAGAATACTGCAATCGAAACTAACATTAGGGAGGGAACGAGACAAGAAGTTTAAGGGAACCTCTTCAAAATACTAGGCAGCATTTAGAATTGTGTAGAGCTTGGGTACAATGGTCGACCCAACCTACCGCGGCAGCGAGCGCTTGGCATGGGCATGCAAGGCAGTGATAGAATGTTCAAGACAGCTCACTGACAAAGACTTTGCCACGATCAATCCTCAATTTTTCAACAGACCGAGGAGAAATAAATCCCGTGTCGGACGAAGAAGGGAGACGGCAATAGCCTGAATGACAAGAACCACACCTCTAGATCTACAACGCAGAGAGAATGGGAAGTCTAAGTACTAAAAAACCATGTACCTCATATACTGCAACTCAGAAAGAGGAGGGCAGTAATGGCATAAGGAGAAAAGAAGAAAACGTTAAGAAGCTAATAAGGAATTGGACGATGTGTTGCACTCACAGCTTGTGAGCTTGACCTGGGCCACCGGCAGTATTTATAAGCGCCTTAGAAGGAGGAGCCCTAATAAATGAACTTCCCACACGCAATACTAGTTACATGAGACGATGCTAGCAGTTTGAATTCCGCAACATATTCAGCATGTCATTGCAGCAAGAAAAGATGTTTTACCTAACCACTTATGTGCGGTGAAATCGGGCGACCCGCGTCAGAATCGTATACAACCTTACAGGAAGATACTTCGCGTACACCGGCCCACGGAGGAGAGTCAGCACTATATATACCAAATAAATAAGCAGTGGATATGTTGAACTCAGAGTTGGAGGAAAATTCTTGGGCATAGACAGTTTTTATCCGCACTTCAGGAGGAGAAGTTCTGAGTAAAATAATCATACTATGCTAGAAACAGGCGAGGTAGAAAAGGACATCCATAAACTAAAGTTAGGAGCCTTAAAATAATTAGTCTCTAGCGAGCTACTTCTAAATTCCTAGGAGTATATCGGTTATCTTTTACTGCTACTGAGCGGCAATCGGTAGGCGGAGGTGGGAGAGTTGTTTGTTAAACTGATTCTGCTCTATGCGATGCTGGTATGATCAAACGCATTGAACATGCCAAGTCTTACCAAAATTTTACTGTCAGAGTAACGCACTTCTTGATTTACTTTGAGTTCATTTCAGGGAGGAGAGACTTGTCTGTGCCGCTAACTGCCCCCCTGAGAAAGCTTCAACACACTAATTTCAGTGTAAGTGGACTAAGGAGGGTACTCGTTTGAAGCTGTGGACTAGTTATCTAGTTCACGGGTGGGTCGAAATTGATTATGGGAAATTTCTTAGAAAAATTGTAAGGATGCAATATATAAAATGCTATCCAGTGGTACTGCGGTGAGAGAATTTAAGTTCAACTCCGATAGAAAAATGGCTATGAAAGCCATACGCGGAACCTTGGTGCGTTCAAGAGTGGTCTGGGAATTTCAGACCTCACTTGCAGTGGCGTCGAATTATGTAAAGATTAGGCATATTTTGGGTTCGGGGTCAAAGCGGGTAACTGTTACGTGAGTGACTGTACTCCGCGAGGAGAGCGCTGTAGAAAATTCGGTGTATGCTTACCTACAGACGAATCTGAAAAATTTTGGCCACGTACCACCTCTTGAAATATAATGAAATACTTCCGTTCGAAAGAGGATATCAGGTGGTTAGCAGAAATTATTGGGCTCACCATGTTTCATCAATCAATGGTGAGTGGGGTTCTGATAGTGGCGTAGCTTCCTGAATAATCTGTATTTTTATTATAACTGATTTCTGGATAATAATGGTTTCTGGAAAATATTTTCTATACTAATATATACTAATATGCATATATCCGGAATACTTGGGACAGTTTGTGGAATAATTGAACGTTACGATGGGAATTTTTAAAAATACTTTAACAAAAAATGTCAAACGTGAATCTGAAACATGACGGAGCACCCGAACACAAGCGGTTGGCGTTATCGTCGATGTGCTAGAGAATGTAGTAGACCACTTAGAACAATTATCAGAGAACACTAACACCACAGCCCCAGCGGGTTAGGGGATCAGAATATACCCGCGGTCGTAAGAGGCGACTAAAATACCAGATTCAAGGGATTGTGTAACGCAACCCTTCAGGTTGCCAGCGCAATATATAGATTCTCCGAACCCAATTGTCAACCTCACCTATCCGCGGCGAATCCTGTTTCACTAACAGACGAGGCTCTGGCGACCACAAGCTCCTCATGGAACTTGGGGGTGGGGAGGGGGGAATGGCCTGAAGGTTTAATATGGCCACATAAATCGTTCCCGAGATGGTCGGGCTAGCACCTTAATGGTGCTGTGGTACCGGAGCGTACCGGATCTTTATCCGGCAAAGGACCATCACATCGATAACACTCCCCAAAGCCTTCGTGGAGCAACCTTATCGCTACAACAACAACAACAACAACCACAAGTGACACCAGAAGCGAAGCTACAATTCTGTTGCAAAAATATACTAAACTTTAGTTTCATAATATTAGTTCATTTCTGGTATGAAATCTTAAGGAGGATGGATCGTGTGGAGCTGAGATTACAAGATCCGGGGATGAATGTTAGAGATGCGTATCATGGTCTTAAATCATTAGCGACTGAACTATCTGAAATTCGAGACATTCTCTGTGAAGAGGCAATAGAAAACGCGAAGTCGCTTTGTGAAAAATGGGATATTGATTGATATAGTAAAAAGTGTAAGAAGGCGCCGCAAAATTCCCGGAGAATTGGCTAGAGATGTTGGTCTTTCCGCAGAATGTGAAATTTCTCGCCTTATGAAATGTATTCTCGTACATCTCCAAAAAGAAATACGTACAAGATTTACACGACTAAATGACCTTAATTTTAAATTTGGATTTCCCTTAGACGTTGGAAGTTTGTTTAACAAGGATAATAACGACTTACGCCCCGATTCTGAGCGTTACCGGTAAAATAGTTCCCAGAACATTACGTAACCGAATATCGTTACCAGTTCTTTTATTCGCGATTCTGGCCCAAGTGGTAACGCTGTCATCACCTAGAAACTCACCAGTGTCTGTGGAGAAATTTAAAAGGTAGTTTTCTTCGCTTTCACGGTTGCCACTTTGGTCCATTTGGACCAAAAATGGTCCCTTCCAACCCAATTTGATCCGTTAGCCCCCATATAATTTTGAATTTACTTCAATGGAACTCTCACCATAAAAAATTGCTCAGTCAGTAAAATGTACCAGAACAATAATATTTCACCTAGGATATAATTTTTGCCAGGCATTAAAAAGAAAAGTGTTGGCAAACACATTGTTGTTAATTGCTGATGAAATAACCGACTAATCAAAAAAAAAAAAAAATCGTGTTTTATAATAATATTAATAACGGCTAGATATTTCGATCGGTTATACAACACTATGTAAAATATATGAAAATAAAAATTGCTTCTCGCTTAGCATAGCTTATAGCGAGCACTCTGCCGCGAGTCTAACACTTTCAAAATTTATACAAAGGAATTCTATACATTATTTCTCGTTTGGCCCTTTGATATTTAAATCTTTCTCACCCAGCTCAATGAGTTCAAGGAATTCCAGGACTATTGTGGTGTTAAGCCACGCAAGGTAATTGAAAATGAAGTACTTTGGCACAAGAAATATTTTAACCCGAAGACAGAAGGAAGTAAATGCAAAAGAGATTGGATTTCGGAAGAAAGGTTTTGTATAAAATTATTCCCGTAGGTGATAGCAGAACCCCTGAGTCCTGGGCTCGAAACTCAGACTTACCGAATCTAGGCTCTGATATGAAGTTTAAACGTTAAGGGAAAAAGTAAGCATCTATAAAAATAGCACTACAAAATTGCCTAGTTTCGTTTATGATTTACTGAGTTTTCTACATACATAGTTCGGCAACATCAGAACGCAAATTTTGAACCGTTTCTTACTAAAACCTAACTGCACTATACATTTTATTTCATTGCAATTAACAACATAAAGCCAGAACCAAGAGCTTTGTGACCAAAACTAGGTTCACAACGTCAAAATATAGTACCATTTTTGGTTGCATGCACATATATTTGTTTGTGCAGCTTGAATTTAAGGAAATTTTTCACTACGTTTAGTAAAATTTTATATGGATACATCCTAAAATTTTGTATTTTATACTAATAAAATAAAACAAAAATTTGGTCCTTTTTTCGATGAATTTTGGTCCCAAATGAAAACATGTTGTGGCAACCGTGTTCGCTTTACCGAAAATGTCTCACTTGTAGATACGAGGTTAACGAATAAACGAGACGATGTGTATGTATATGCATATTATGCATGTTAGGTTTCTACATAGTTATATTGTAATTTATTCTGTGAAAGTACATAATGTAAAAAAATATATAATATATAGCAAGAGGCAACACCTTTTTACTATTATCTTTACTTATTTGCGCTTACAATTCTTTATTTTTCAGCTTTACCCTTTTCTGAACAACAGCTGTTGTGTGGTTATTTCGATGTAACCACCTACTTTTGTGGGTAAAAAATTATCCGGCTACTTTCGCGGAGAGAATACCAAAAGGGTGTAAAAGTTGCCACATGATTTCGTTACCGTGGTGAAGAATGTTGTTACTACACTAGAATCGGGGCGTTAGTAGGAAATTTTAAGAACGTGAGTGAATTTTATAATGCAGATATGGATGGAACAGAACTTTTTATCTAAATATGTGCCTGTAAAATATTACTTCGCAGTAGAAAAGAAATTAAACCTAAAACTTCATTAGAATTACTTACTTTTATAATCTCGTATGGAGAAGATGCTCAAAAAAATATTTTTCCCCGGGCGCAAGAAAACCTCACTACGCAACTGTGTTCTGACGAGTGCAACATTGTTAAACCTAAAATTTGTGGCATCTGCTAGTTCTGTAATTAACTCACCACATTGCGCTGACTTTGCACTCTGAATGGTTTACCAAAGTACTATTTATTAATGTAAATTTATTTTGTTTAAAATTTCGCATAAATTTTGTATGTAATCACGTAATAAAACTGTGATTCGACTGCATCACAACAAATACAAGAGTAGTTGAATGTTAAACAACATACGGATGTATCTAACAACCCCACCATTAATTTAGTGTCCTGCAAAATAGTGATTTGAACATGTGGTTTTATGACTCAATTAGAATGATAATTTGAGGCTGGATTGCATTGTCTATTTGCTATTTACCACCTAAGTCAGCACCACAAAAATCAATTGTCAAACAAGTTAATTTGGGGTTAGTGTAATAAATTGTTTTTTTTTTGTTTTTTTTTGTTACCATGTTCTTTGACTAATACCAGAACAACAAGTACAAAAGTGGTTGAAAAACGCGGAACACTTGACAGAATGCAAAATTTTCATTTTAAAAGCATCAAGTGAATCTACCCCCACCGTAAAGTGCATACCCAGTAAGCGATTTTTCGAAATAACGCATGCGACAGCAGTGCTCGCTCATTTGCTTTTGTGTGTGTGTGTGTGTGTGTATGTTTTGAGTGGGTCACCTCTTGTGTGGTTTGTCTACTGTTGGGATTGGGTGGGTTGACAAGAATAATTGCTGCAATAAAATAAATGTGACAAGTGCAAGTGAAAATATTCAATGCGATTGTTGGTGAGCGATTAGGCAGTGTGATGGTAATTGTTGTTTTTGTAGCTATCATTGTATTTGCTATTGTAGTTCTTGTCAACTGTCTATTTCCTGCAAATAGTTATTTCGAATGCAATACTTATAGAGGTTTTGTATGGGTTGCACGAGCCAATATGGGTTCTTGCGTAAATATCTTGCTTTGTATAAGCGTTTGGAACTTCGGGTGGTCTCAGCACTCAATTTAAAACAAAGCTAGAATCTGACAACAGAAATTATTTACTGCTATTACCTAAGAATGGAAGCACTATGGACATATACAGGCTATGTGAGGTCCTTATTGACCGGCCAAATCAACCTAACCTTAGAATGCGAAATATGAGAAGAGGAATAGGAACAGAGAAGGATAAGGAGGCAGAAGAAAGGGAAAGCGAAGTGAAAGAATAAGAGAAAAGAAACCGGAAATTCCTAAGGAAGTTGGGAAGAGTGGAAGCTGTGAACAAGGAACAGGAAGGGGGAGCAATGGAAAGGAAGAAAGGTAGACAACTATTCGGAGAGGGCAAAAGTGGGAAGGTATATTGAACATTGAAAAAGAAGAGTGGCGCAAAGAGGAAAGTTGAAGATGCTGAAAGGAAAAGGGATGAGGAGCAAAAGGGAGAGACAAGGCGGTTTAAAACGAAAGAATGAAGAATTGAAGGAGTTGATTAGCAAGTAGATTAGGTGAAAGGAAATTGATGGACAGCAAATAATTAAAAAGAAACTAGTAAGGAAGGTTCAGTTCGTGTGTAACCGAACATTACATACTCAGTTGAGAGCTATGGTGACAACATAAAGGAAAATAACCATGTAGGAAAATGAATAGAGGGTAACCCTGGAAAGTGTTTGTTTGACATGTTCCATAGGTGGACGCCTTAGTTCCATAGGTGGACGCCGTTTCGAGATATCGCCAAGAAGGTGGACCAGGGGTGACTCTAGAATGTGTTTGTACGATATGGGCGTCAAACGAAAGGTGTTAATGGGTATTTTAAAAGGGCGTGGCGCTTAGTTCTATAGGTGGACGCTTTTTTGAGATATCGCCATAAAGATGGACCAGGGGTGACTCTAGAATGTGTTTGTACGATATGGGTATCAAATTAAAGGTATTAATAAGTATTTTAAAAGGGCGTGGGGCTTAGTTATATAGGTGGACGCCTTTTCGAGATATCGCCATAAAGGTGGACCAGGGGTGACTCTAGAATGTGTTTGTACGATGTGGGTATCAAATGAAAGGTACTAATGATGCTTTTAAAAGGGAGTGGGTGGTAGTTGTATATTTGAAGGCTTTTTCCAGATATCGACCAAAATTTAGACCAGGGTGACCCAGAACATCATCTGTTGCATACCGCTAATTTATTTATATATATAATACCACGAACAATATTCCTTCCAAGATTTCAAGGATTTTTTTATTTCGCCCTGCAGAACTTTTTCATTTCATTCTACTTAATATGGTAGGTGTCGCACCCATTTTACAAAGTTTTTTTTGCGTCAATAAACCAATCCAAATACCATGTTTCATCCCTTTCTTCGTATTTGGTATAGAATTATGGCATTTTTTTCGTTTTTGGTAATTTTCTATATCGAAAAAGTGGGCGTGGTCATAGTCGGATTTCTGCCATTTTTCATACCAATGCAAAGTGAGTTCAGATAAGTACGTGAACTGAGTTATTAAAGATATATCGATTTTTACTCAAGTTATCGTGTTAACGGCTGAGCGGAAGGACAGACGGCCGACTGTGTATAAAACTGGGCGTGGCTTCATCCGATTTCGCCCTTTTTCACAGAAATAAGTTATCGTCCCAGAATCTAAGCCCCTACCAAATTTCACAAGGATTGGTAAATTTTTGTTCAACCTATGGCATTAAAAGTATCCTAGACAAATTAAATGAAAAAGGGCGGAGCCTCGCCCATTTTGAAATTTTCTTTTATTTTTGCATTTTGTTGCACCATATCATTACTGGAGTTGAATGTTGACATAATTTACTTATATACTGTAAAGATATTAAATTTTTTGTTAAAATTTGACTTAAAAAAAATTTTTTTTTAAAAGTGGGCGTAATCGTTCTCCGATTTTACTAATTTTTATTAAGCATACATATAGTAACAGGAGTAACGTTCCTGTCAAATTTCATCATAATATCTTCAACGACTGCCAAATTACAGCTTGAAAAATTTTTAATTACCCTCTTTTAAAAGTGGGCGGTGCCACACCCATTGTCCAAAATTTTACTAATTTTCTATTCTGCGTCATAAGTTCAACTCACCTACCAAGTTTCATCGCTTTATCCGTTTTTGGTAATTAATTATCGCACTTTTTCGGTTTTTCGAAATTTTCGATACCGAAAAAGTGGGCGTGGTTATAGTCCGATATTGTTCATTTTAAATAGGGATATGAGATGAGTGCACTGGAACCTACATACCAAATTTCATCAAGATACCTCAAAATTTACTCAAGTTATCGTGTTAACGGACGGACGTACATGGCTCAATAAATTTTTTTTTCGATCCTGATGATTTTGATATATGGAAGTCTATATCTATCTCGATTCCTTTATACCTGTACAACCAACCGTTATCCAATCAAAGTTAGTATACTCTGTGAGCTCTGCTCAACTGAGTATAAAAAAGACGTGAGAAAGTCAAAAGCAATGCGAACAGAATACGAAAAGAAACCAAGATGGTTGAATTGGAAGATCAACAAAGAACCCGCATATACTGAAAAGAATGATGAAAAAAGGGTCTAAAGGGGTAAGGAAAGGGAGAAGCGGGGAAAAAGAAGACGGGTGATTTAAAGAAAGAAAAAGTAAGAAAGAAGGGACTTAAATAAGAGAAAAAAGAGTGAGGAACGTGAAAAGAAAACAGAAGGGGAGCGGTAGGGTCAGGGAAACGGAAAATAAGAAGGTGAGGGTGAATAACAAGAGGAAGTAAAGGAAGAAGAGCAGTATAAGTAAGCGTACGAAAAATAAGAGGACGTGGCAGAGAGAGAGGAAGAGAGATATACAAAATAGTGGTTGCGATGTAAGCCTTTTACAAAAACAACTGTAAAACCATGATAACAACCTTAATGTACATGCCACAAACCCAGAAAAAATGCAACAAAAATTATACAAAGTCTATATACATATGTATGTAAATAAGAGTGGCCTTAAAAAAATCAAAAAAATTATATTTGAAGAATGAGTAGCCCTTCAAACGGTAATGGCATGGTCGAAGATATAGCACATACATTTTGGGTCACATTGCAGACGTGTCGCACAGGGGTCAAAGTTGAGGTTGCTATGTGAAGAATAAAATTGTTAAAAGTGAGGTATGCCTTAATCGTCTGCAATGGGTATCATATATTTACAAGTGATCCCTTGGACTATAGCACTATCGGTTTTGGGTAAATAATACCCCAAAATCTATAACGCTATAGCCGAAAGGATCACTTTTGAATATTGGTACTTATTGGAGATGGCTAAAGAAGACCTTAACCGTTTCTAATTGGGTCCAAAATTTTGTTAGTTATATCTTGATATGACCGTTAGAAGGGGTGAAAGAGAAAAAATTGTTTAATGACCACCCTAATGTTTACACATACCTTTACGTTTACCCTAACGTTTACATATATATGTGTGATTGGGTCATTTTGAGGCGCTGCAAGTTAAATTGTTCAGGCTTTCAATTACGTGGCAGTGAAGCAGTTAAAATAATCCACAACACGTCGAAGATGCAACGCATTCCGCTGGATAAAAATCAGTAGCCACAAAAAGTCACAAAGCAATTAAATCGAAATGGCAGCAGCCAAAAACAAAAGCAAGCAGCAAAGCAATCGTAAAAATATCATTTATCACATGAAGCGCGAATTCAAGTACAACGAGTATGTTTGCTGCGTGGCAAGCTGAGATATGCGCACCATCAGTTTACCAGATATCATGTACATGTAATATTTCAAGAAATCAGTCCATTCAGATTGGCTGTTAGTCAATTTAGGTATTTGTTAGCTCTTACAACAAACAAACGCACATATGTAGGTATATAAGTATTTGCTGTAACCATTATTCAGTCAGTCAATGGTTGCAACTCATAAAATCACTGGGTGTGTTTAATATCTGTGAGTGCTGTGAATAAATTATCGATTTTAAAATGACGTTAAACATTTTCTTTTCCCCTACTTAGGTACTTGTATAATTACTGTGAAATATTACATACATATGTATGTATGCATACCTAGTCTACTGCAGCCACACATACACTGGTCATTAATCCTTACATGTATGCGTAATATATATTTCAGCCATCGTATTCAGCCACGTATGTGATCTGACATTACTAATTTTCTCGCTATACGCCATAAATCGTGTTGATTTCACTACTTATTATCCCCATGGAATTCATTGGAAACGTCGCGCTGTGTCATAGAAGCAATAATTGCATGAGCGCTGGTGGTCACATTCGTCATTGCTAGCGCCAATATCGATGCATCAGTGAGTGACAAATATGTTGCTCATCACGTTAATTAAGCACATCGTATTAAAAATACACTACATGAAAAAATAAGATAAAATTTACTATACTAGTTTGTTAGTGAGCTATAAACTCAAATAATATTCATACATATATGTATGTATGTATAGCTAATATTAAAGTAACAAAGCAACTTATCTCGACATACGCGATTGGGAACTGTGACAGTACAAATTGTGATAAAATAACATTCAAATTCACAATTTGGTATTGTAATGAATTTAGTGAAACTCCGCTTATTTTACACCCTCTACTAACGTTCGAATCGCTAAACTGTTGAATAAATAACTCCAATATTCAATAGTGCAAAAATGGCCTTTATTAGACTACTTTGAAAGTACTTCACAATAACACTTGACTTCACAACTGATAGCGTGCTTAAATCAAACTGATTGCTGCTTACTCAGCTTTCGCTTATTTTATACTCTCTGCTGTCTCATTCGCATACTTCTAGGCGTTTCTTCGTCTAGAATTTACTATTTGTTTACCAGCTATAATCTTACCAGCCATAAACTACAGATACACGTTTAGAGCCTCTCGCATAGCCATATGCGCGTGTATATGTGACTCAAACTTCCACCGATGATTGCATACTTTTGTGAGTATCTCAGATATATGCATGTGTTTGTGCGTATCTTATTTCTAAAATTTTGATATTGCTTTGCCCGGGGTTTGAACCCAGGGCATACGGTAGCGGAGCACGCTACCATCAAACCACGGTGGCCGCCAGAATAGTATCCCTTAGTGTTGCTAATATTCGTCACAGTATGGTCTTCTTGTTCCTGTTTAGATTCTTAACCCCGGGCGCTTCGCAGGGATATTTAGTTTGAACAGGTCATACCCGCTTTATGCATGGTGTGCGGCGACACATGTGTTAAGTGTAATGTGAACAGACTGCACAAAATTTATCTGTCCTAAAGTTCTGTACGTCTATTCCTCCATGTAAAAGATAAAACTTCCCAAGTAAACCATCCACATGAGCTGGCCAAGGATTTCAGACAAATTAATCCCATGGCCTTCGTCTTAAAAGCAGTGGAGAGATTACTGCACATACATATAAGGAAACTACTTGATGAGTTCCCCGCTTCTACGATACTACGGAGAGTTCACAGAGACTATGCCACATGAAGTGGTGGGAACATTGAAGAAATCCCTGTTGTATAAACAACTTACTCTTGCCATTATTGTTGATGTGTAAGGCGACTTCAACTACATGAAAACTGACGCGATAGAATCTTCATAACATAATCTTATGCATTAGGAGTAGATTGCACGTATTTTTATGGAGAACGGCAGATCGAGCGACCACTAGCACCATCTGAAATGAAAAAGTTGCCATATTCCAACTTATGTTGCAAGGAAAACATAAGAAGAAGAATTTGACATATAATTATATATTTCTTTTAACAAATGAAAATGAAATAAATGAAATAATTTGGCTAAGGGTGCCTTCATAATTTAAGTGAAATTTTTTTCTCATTTGTTGGTACTTTTCCAAAATTTTTCACAGTTAAAAACTGCAATTTAACAAATTAATTGAGCGCAAAATATGTTCATAAGTATTTTCCTTGTATAGTGAGAATGTTAATAACAGGGCAAGGCGAAATAAACTTCAATTGCCAAGTCTGAAGGTCCTTTTTATTTACAAACGCAACATCTTATATGAAAAACTTCATTGTGGCTCCTTACTTCTCAACCGAGAAATATCATCTGAGCTAGGGAGAACAATAGTTAGTTAAAAGATATGCAAAAGCACACCACAAGGCGAGGTGCTCTGACCTTTGATGTGGCGCATTATCATAAGTGATATCCTAGAAAAACTCAAACAAGTGGTATAAAGATTGTGGCATAAACCAACAATGTGATGAGCGCAATAATGGAAAGAACGTTCGAAAAAGTAAGGAGGTGGGCACAGGATTACAACTCTTCATGAGGAAGTTCAAGCCTTTAAATTACCAAGGCTAAACGGCCAGCAATTAACCTCATCAAGCATTCAGTAGCGGGTTTGAGGGGCGGGGGGACCCAGGAGCGATCGCCCCCCCTCCGACTAGATTTTTTTTTCCAAAATTTATTCGGAACAAAATTTTTTCACGAAGTTCCAGAAACCCACTATTTTTATGCAGTATTTGTAGAAATATAATGATGGATATTTGATCGTTACTTTTCATAATGCAGTTTTTGTATGCATGCTTTAATCGAGTATCAATTTTCAAATAATATTAGCGCTCAATAGTAAGAATGCTCATGCAAAACAGTCCAATGCTCAGAAATATTTGCGCTGCTGATAACATACTGAATCTAACCTTACTTAATTGAATAAAGTTTATTCAGAATCTTATATGGTGGCAATATAAGTGAAGATTTTGTAAATTTCCTTGATGCGTACGATTCGATCCGAGAAGAAGATGTTGTAAATGGAGAAAAAATTGACAGGTGTAGCCTTGGCACACATAGTGATTTAATAACTTAAGACTACCGAAGATTGCGTTGGAATTGGAACGGATGGATGTTCTGTAATGACATCAGAAGTTAAGAGAGCTGTGCAGGATCTTATTAAAATATGTGCCAATGCTAATCATTATCCGTGTTTCAACAATTGTCTTACTAACTCGCTTGCGAAAAAGTCGAAAAAGCAATTCGACTATCAGCTGAAAAAGTTTTAAATGATTGCAATGAATATGCGTTTCCATCAATAAATGTTCTTATCAAAATTCTGGCCACGCTTCCAGCTAGCAATGCTTGTGCTGAAAGGAGTTTTTCGACACTTCGCCGGTTGAAAATGTGGTTACGGTCCACAATGCCCCAGAACAGACTCACTGTTCTTGCACATTTAAATACCCATTTCGATATTGAGATTGATATTGATCTTATAATTGAAAGATATGTAAAAAAAGGGAAGCATAGAATTAAATTTACTGTCTGAATATGAACTATGCAGAAGATAAAAATTATGTAAAACAAGTAAGGAAGGTTAAGTTCGAGTGTAACCGAACATTACATACTCAGTTGAGAGCTATGGTGATAACATAAGGGAAAATAACCATGTAGGAAAATGAACCGAGGGAAACCCTGGAATGTGTTTGTATGACATGCGTATCAAATGAAAGGGATTAATGAGTATTTTAAAAGGGAGTGGGCCTTAGTTCTATAGGTGGACGCCGTTTCGAAATATCGCCATAAAAGTGGACCAGGGGTGAATCCAGAATGTGTTTGTACGATATGGGTATCAAACGAATGGTGTTAATGAGTATTTTAAAAGGGAGTAATCCTTAGTTCCATAGGTGGACGCCGTTTCGAGATATCGCCATAAAGGTGGACCAGGGGTGACCCTAGAATTTGTTTGTACAATATGGGCATCAAACGAATGGTGTTAATGAGTATTTTAAAAGGGAGTTGGCCTTAGTTCTATATGTGAATGCCGTTTCGAAATATCGCCATAAAAGTGGACCAGGGGTGACTCCAGAATGTGTTTGTACGATATGGGTATCAAACGAATGGTGTTAATGAGTATTTTAAAAGGGAGTGGGCCTTAGTTCTATAGGTGGACGCCGTTTCGAAATATCGCCACAAAGGTGGACCAGGGGTGACTCTAGAATGTGTTTGTACAATATGGGTATCAAATTTAAGGTATTAATGAGGGTTTTAAAAGGGAGTGGTGGTTGTTGTATAGGTGGACGCCTTTTCGAGGTATCGCAATAAAGGTGGAGCAGGGGTGACTCTAGACTTTGTTTGTACGATATGGGTATGGTATCAAATTAAAGGTGTTAATGAGTATTTTTAAAAGGGAGTGGGCCTTCTTTCTATAGGTGTTCGCCTTTTCGAGATATCGCCATAAAGGTGGACCAGCGGTGACTTTAGAATATGTTTGTACGATATGGGTATCAAATGAAAGGTGTTAATGAGTATTTTAAAGGGGCGTGGGGCTTAGTTCTATATGTGGACGTCTTTTCGAGATATCGCCATAAAGGTGGACCAGGGGTGACTCTAGAATGAGTTTGTACGATATGGGTATCAAATTAAAGGTATTAATGAGAATTTTAAAAGGGAGTGGTGGTAGTTGTATATGTGAAGGCGTTTTCCAGATATCGACCAAAATATGGACCAGGGTGACCCAGAACATCATCTGTTGGATACCGCTAATTTATTTATATATGTAATACCTGCCAAGATTTTAAGGGTTTTTTATTTCGCCCTGCAGAACTTTTTCATTTTCTTCTACTTAATATGGTAGGTGCCACATCCATTTTACAAAGTTTTTTCTAAAGTTATATTTCGCGTCAATAAAACAATCCAATTACCTTACCATGTTTCATCCCTTTTTTCGTATTTGGTATAGAATTATGGCATTTTTTCATTTTTAATAATTTTCGATATCGAAAAAGTGGGCGTGGTCATAGTCGGATTTCGTTCATTTTTCATAACAAGATAAAGTGAGTTCAGGTAAGCACGTGAACTAAGTTTAGTAAATATATATCGATTTTTGCTCAAGTTATCGTATTAACGGCCATGCGGAAGGACAGACGGACGACTGTGTATAAAAACTGGGCGTGGCATCAGCCGATTCCGCCCATTTTCACAGAAAACAGTGGACGTCATAAAATCTATGCCCATACCAAATTTCAAAAGGATTGGTTAATTTTTGTTCGACTTATGGCGTTAAAAGTATCCTAGACAAATTAAATGAAAAAGGGCGGAGCCACGCCCATTTTGAAATTTTCTTTTATTTTTGTATTTTGTTGCACCATATCATTACTGGAGTTGAATGTTGGCATAATTTACTTATATACTGTAAAGATATTAAATTTTTTGTTAAAATTTTACTTTAAAAAAATTTTTTTTCAAAAGTGGGCTTGGTCCTTCTCCGATTTTGCTAATTTTTATTAAGCGTACCTATAGTAATAGGAGTAACGTTCCTGCCAAATTTCATTATGATATCTTCAACAACTGCCAAATTACAGCTTGCAAAACTTTTAAATTACCTTCTTTTAAAAGTGGGCGGCGCCTCGCCCATTGTCCAAAATTTTACTAATTTTCTATTCTGCGTCATAAGTGCAACTCATCTACCAAGTTTCGTCGCTTTATCTGTCTTTTGTAATGAATTATCGCACTTTTTCGGTTTTTCGAAATTTTCGATATCGAAAAAGTGGGCGTGGTTATAGTCCGATATCGTTCATTTTAAATAGCGATCTGAGATGAGTGCTCATGAACCTACATACCAAATTTCATCAAGATACCTCAAAATTTACTCAAGTTATCGTGTTAACGGACGGACGGACGGACGGACATGGCTGAATCAAATTTTTTTTCGATCCTGATTATTTTGATATATGGAAGTCTATATCTATCTCAATTCCTTTATATATGTACAACCAACCGTTATCCAATCAAACTTAATATACTCTGTGAGCTCTGCTTAACTGAGTATAAAAATTGGATGTACTATTTTTAATTTGAATAACTAAATGAAACCAAATATGTGTATGAAATTATTAAGCATTGTAAAAAAATACTAATAAATTTACCCCTAAAAAATAACGGTCTGCTATACGTTTCCCTTGTTGTTTTGTCTTGCATTTTCACATATAAAGTATTTTGATGTGAACTTTGCTCAAAACACATCAGTTATTAAGAGAAACAATTACTGACTGAAATCGCCCCCTCGCCCCCCTCAAAAAGCAGCCTGGATCCGCCACTGGGTAAAAGCTTCAAGGCGCAAGATATTGCAACCAAAATTAGCTTGTCTGAATGATTTTTTACCATGAAACATAAAAAGTGTAGATTTCTACAATTTGTAGAAAACGTATAAGAAGACCCATATTTGGAGAAAAAGCTCGGCATATATCTTTTAGGAAGTAAATAGAACCAAAATATTATGATTACTTTCAAAAGCTTTCGCTTCATATTTAGTTAACTTTTATAATTGCGCAGTAATCAGAGCAATCAGAGGTACGTATAAAAAATATTTTCAATAAAAGGCACGCTTAAACAATTACAAAGCATTTATAGCATTTTTGGGTCAAATTAATCTTTTTCCAATCAAATGAAACTTTTTTTTCAATCCGAATGAAACTTTTTTTCAAATCAAATAAAACTTTTTTTCAAATCAAATGAAACTTTTTTCAAAGCAACTGAAACTTTTTAAACGGTTTTATTTAGCTTGAGTTGACAGGCTGCACGGCCGCATGCACGGCCATTGTGAACGAATCTTGTAATTGAAATTTAAGTAGCTTCCCGATAAGCTACAAGCTTGAAACTTGGAATATAGTTCAGAACCCGATGACAATGCAATAATAAGAAAAAAATCGCCGCTAGGTGGCGCAAGGATCTAGATATTCGCAAAATTCCCATTTGTGGTCCGATTTTGCTCATATTTGCAACACATAATACATGCAAGAATAGAAATCGACCTGTGAAAAAAATCGCCGCTAGGTGGCGCATGGATCGAGATATTCACAAAAATCGTATTTGTGGTCCGATTTGGCTCATATTTGGAACACATAATACATACAAGAATAGAAAGCGACCTATCAAAAAAAAAAAAATCGCCGCTAGGTGGCGTAAGGATCGAGATATTCACAAAAATCGTATTTGTGGTCCGAGTGGTCGAGTGTGGTCGAGTAAAGTCTTTGGAAGGATTATGTATTGAGGACTTAAGTTGTTACAAATTGTCAGGAAAGAGTCTTTGTAAGAATGAGTCACTTAATGAACTAAATAGAATGAGAAGTAATAGGCAATTAAATAAAGACTAAACACTTGAAAATAAAATAACTAAAAAAAAATGTTTAAGTTAAACGGTTTTATTGAAAACAATACTTACATGAAATAATAAAAATACGAAAAGCTAGAAAATAATTAGGTAGGTCCTAGGTACTAGTCATCACACTCCTTATCAATCTAGGGCGTTGATCAGACAATTAAATAAAAGCGTTGGACGCGTCATATTTCTATTGATAGTCATAAGTAAAACCAACTGAACCTTAATCAGGTTATGCTACGCCTCACATTTTTAGAAATTTCACGCGCCCAATGCTTTTATTTGTCTGATCAACGCCCTAGATTGATAAGGAGTGTGATGACTAGTACCTAGGACCTACCTAATTATTTTCTAGCTTTTCGTATTTTTATTATTTCATGTAAGTATTATTTTCAATAAAACCGTTTAACTTAAAAACTTTTTTTTAATTATTTTATTTTCAAATCAAATGAAACCTTTTTCAAATCAAATGAAAATTTCTCAAAACAAATAAAACTTTTTTTCAAATCAAATTAAACTTGTTTTCGAATCAAATGAAACCTTTTTGAAATCAAATGATACTTTTTTCAAATCAAATGAAACGTTTTTCAAATCAAATGAAACTTTTTTCCAATCGAATGAAACTTTTTTCCAATCGAATGAAATTTTTTTTAAATCAAAATAAACTTTTTTTCAAATCAAATGAAACTTTTTTCAAATCGAATCTTTTTGCAAATGAAATGAAACTATTTTTCAAATCAAATGAAACTTTTTTCAATTCAAATGTTTTTTTTTTTTTCAAATCAAATAAAACTTTTTTCAAATCAAATGAAACATTTTCAAATCGAATGAACATTTTTTTCAAATCAAATGAAACTTATTTCCAAATCAAATGAAACTTTCTTTTTAATCAAATTAAACTTTTTTTCAAATCGAATGAAACTTTTTTCAAATCAAATGAAACATTTTCCAATCAAATAAAATTTTTTTTTCAAATGGAATTAAATTTTTCAAATCAAATGAAAGTTTTTTAATGAAATGAAACAGTTTTTAATAAAATGAAACTTTTTTTCAAATCAAATAAAATTTGTTCAAGTAAAATAAATTTAAGCTCAGATGAGATATTTTTTAAACAAATTCTAGGATAGACCGTTTTTGAAAAAAAAGTCTTAAGTATGACGTTCTTCAATAAAATCTGAAAAGGGTGTTTTTCAAACCTTAGGCAGGACATTTAACAACCGAAATATTAATATTGTTACGCATATTAGCAACAGTAAGGGGTACTGCCATCTCTAAGCCGATGCGAAGCAGTGACTTGATGCACATCAATAATTCAATCATTATGTCTACACATATGTGCGTACACGCAGCGGAGAAGAGATGCACAAACACATGCAGATATCTTATCTGAGATGCTCCTAAAGGTATGCAATTATAATTGTGGAAGTGTCGCTCACACATACAAGCGCATGGGGTATGAGAGAAGCTATAAAAATTATACATCTGTAGTTGTAGCTGAGAAAATTATAACTAACTAGTAAGTTCTGTGGAAGTGTCGCTCACACATACAAGCGAATGCGGTATAAGAGAAGCTATAAAAATTATACATATGTAGTTGTAGCTGAGAAATTTATAACTAACTAGTAAGTTCTGCAATTAGAAAAGCCTAGAAATATGCAACGAGGAAATCAGACAGTATAAAAAGGCGACAACAATAGAGGCGAGGAATCAGTTTCATTTAAGCTATCAGTCAGTTTGGTTTAATTAAGCAAGCTAGTTGCAAAGTATAAGTGTTATTGTGAAGTACTTTAATAAAGACCATTTTTCCATTATTCAATATTGGAGTTATTTATTCAACAGTTTAGTGATTCGAACTTAGCAGAATGTTGCAAATAAGGGGAATTGCAGTAAATTCGTTACAATTGGTGTTAGAAGAGGAATTGTTGAATAAATTCTGGAGATTTTGAATACAACTTGGACATGCGAAAGTTAAGTTAATTGAAGATCCAGCAACTAAAGAAGGAGTTGGAGAGCCGTGGATTGAATACAACCGGCATTAAAGTAGAACTTCGGGAACGACTACGACAGGCAATGGAATTAGAAGGAATTGACGTGGAAGAGTATGTCTTTCATCTTGATGGTGAGGAAACAACAAAAATGGAAGAGACAGTTACGCAGACAGTTACGAGCACAGACTTGAACATGATATTGGTTGCAATATCTGCACAAACATCGACAGTAACATCAATGTCGTCGCAAATTGCATCTCAACTGGAATCGCAGGAGACACGCATAATGTCCAGGATCGAAGCACAAGAAACGCGTATAACAGAAATGTCATCATAAATATCCACAAATATGTCATCACAACTGGAAGACCAGAAGACATATATGTCATCCCAGCTGGAAGAGCAGTTGAAAGCACAAGAGGCCCGCATATCCTCGCAGCTGGAGGCACAGGAGATAAGGGTAACATCGAAGCTGGAGGCCCAGGATACAAAAATTTTACAGTTTGAGGAAAAAATCGAGGTCGAGGTAGATGCTTTGAGAGGACGTATCGACCAGCTGCAACTAAATCTCCCAGCAGTTTCAACGAGTAATTCAAAGGTAAAAACACCATCCTTTGACGGTTCTGTTCCTTTCCAGGTCTTTAAGCTACAGTTTGAGAACACCGCAGCAGTGAACAACTGGAATGAGGAAGATAAAGTTGCTGCGCTGTTCGTGGCATTGAAAGGGCCTGCAGCGGAAATCTTACAGACGATTCCAGAGTACGAACGGAACAGTTATGAAGCATTGATGGCTGCTGTAGAACGACGCTATGGAAGCGAGCATAGAAAACAGATATTCCAAATTAAGTTGCAAAACCGCTACCAAAAAGCCAATGAGACATTGCAGGAGTTTGCTTCAGATATTGAAAGATTGGCTCATCTTGCAAATGCGGACGCACCCGTGGAATACACTGAAAGGGTAAAAATCCAGAGCTTCATAAATGGCATACGAGATGTGGAAACTAAGCGGGCTACATATGCGAATCCAAAACTAACATTTGCTGAAACGGTATCGCATGCACTGACTCAGGAAACAGCCTCACTTTTGAGTAAGCCAGCGTACAAAGCTCATCACGTGTAAGTGGAAAGGCCAGACTGGGTAGATGCAATTTTAGAAGCATTGAAGGGTGCGCAGCAGAAGAATAATGACGCAGTCAAATGCTTTAAGTGTGGAAAGCCAGGGCATATTGCGCGTTATTGCAACACCAACCCTAACAGTTCCAACAATGTGGGTCGTCGTAAACGGAGAGCAGAAGGAGATGAGCAAATCTCCAAGACCACTCAATCGTTAAACTAAATCGGGTCAGCCGCAAGGGGCGACAGGTGGCTCCCGCATTTGTATGCCCCGTAATCTCTATCTCGCAGATTGGAAGAAGATCGAGCAATCTTACTGTTGGAGGACATGTCGAAGGAAAGGAACGTTTACTGACTGTAGATACGGGTGCATCCCATTCCATCATTCGATCAGATTTAGTCAACAAGAAGATAAGACCATTGCTTGGAGCAAGATTACGTACAGCCACTGTAGAGGACACCCAGGTAATTGGAGAAGTAGAATGTAAAGTAGAAGTTGTGAACGTCACGGTACTATACAATTTTATAGTGGCAGATATTGTTGATGAAATAATAATTGGAGTGGAGTTCTTAATCAACCAAGGCATCAAGATCGATATGCAAAGCAAGACGATGCGATATAAGAACATGGATGTGCCACTTAATTTCGGCTACGAGAGAGGCTACAGCAGTAAACGAGTACTGGTGGAAGAGAGTCAGCAAATACCACCAAAATCCGAAGCAGTCATCTAGGCAAAGGTTGATGGAGATTGTGGGACAAACAAATTGTGGGTTGTCGAAGCAGCAAACAAATCAGCACTGAACATACTTGTAGGAAAAACCCTGGTTATGACAAAACAAGATGGACGTATTCCGGTAAGATTACTCAATGAATTCAAGTCACCATTCAATTTGACCAAAGGAGCTATTTTGGGAAGAAGCCAAGAGGCTGAAGTAGTTATTAACTGTGAACAGCTCCAGGAACACGTTTCATCTAGTAATACTGATCTTTCAAATGGCATAACGACATGAACGCAGGGGCTAGAGGAAGTCTATCAGAGTAAGGCAAAACAACTGCTCCTAAAGTACGCGAACATATTTGACCAGAATGGTTCCAAACCAGGCCGCACCAATGTTGTGAAACATCAAATTGTCACTGGAGACGCTAGGCCGATACATTAAGCTCCTCGTAGTGCTCCACTGCTGAAACGGGAAGTTGTGAGTCAAATCGTACAAGAAATGAGCGACAGCGGCGTCATCGCACCATCAGCTAGCCCATGGAGCTCACCGGTAGTACTTGTAAAGAAGAAGGATGGAAAAATGAGGTTTTGCGTGGACTACCGGAAGTTGAATGACGTTACGTAAAAGGATAGCTAACCATTGCCAAGAATTGACGACACTCTGGACTCCCTATCTGGTACGAAATGGTTTTCCACACTGGACTTGAAAATCGGCTACTGGCAAGTTGAAGTGAAGGAGGAAGATAAAGAGAAAACAGCCTTCAGTGTGGGTGATGGTCTTTGGCAATTTACAGTGATGCCTTTTGGACTTTGTAATGCACCAGCTACCTTTGAGAGACTCATGGACCAGGTACTGAAAGGACTACATTGGAAAACATGCTTTGGTGTACCTGGACGACATCATCGTATTGGGCAAGAACTTTGATGAACATATTAAGAACTTACAGCGTAGTCCATAGCCTCCATGAGCTTACATGAAAAAATAAAGCTTTTGAATGGAAGAAGGAGCAAGAAGTAGCTTTCCAAACATTGAAGGAGCGGTTGTGCACTTCCCCAATGTTAGCATATCCGATTCCAGGAGCAACATTTATTCTAGACACAGATGCGAGTGGATATGCTATAGGAGGCGTTTTATCACAACTGGTCGATGGACTGGAGAAGGTGGTTTCATATTACAGCCGTTCGATTGGAAAACCAGAGAGGAACTACTGCATTACGCGGAGAGAGCTCTTGGCATTGGTAGAGTGCATTAAACATTTTCACAAATACCTCTACGGCCAGCGATTCCGTGTTAGGACAGATCACGCAGCGTTAAAATGGCTTCTGCAGTTCCGTAATCCGGAAGGACAATTGGCACGGTGGATCGAGCGACTACAAGGCTACGACTTTTCCATTGAGTATCGAAAAGGTTGTACCCATGGAAATGCCGATGCAATGTTACGAATACCATGTAGTTTGGAATGCAAGCACTGTTCAAAGCTGAGGCTAAAGAAGACATTATAGATGTCCGGCTAATGACTATAACGTGTACGGATGAATGGGACAAGGAACAACTAAGAAAGTGTCACCTAGAAGATACAGATCTGTCACATGTTATGGGCTCGAACGAAATGAAAGACCAAACAGAGGAGAGATGCTAGCAGAGAGTCTCATTGCGAAGTCATATTGGGCACAGTGGAACAGTTTAGAATTGATAACCGGTTGCCTTCATCGAGTATGGGAGGGTGAGGATGGTCAATGCAAGCAGAAACTGATAGTAATTCCTGACGTGCTCAGCGAGCTGCATAATGGTCCAAGTGGAGGTCATCTTGGAATCACGAAGACGCTCGAGAAAATTAAGCAGAGATTATATTGGGTTGGTTACCGTCAGTCGGTCACCGAGTGGATTGCCAACTGCGAGGTATGCAACAGAGCGAAAGAGGGCCCAAAACACGAAGTCATGGCCAGATGAACCAGTATATTTCAGGTGCACCATTTGAAAGGATCACCATGGATGTCGCAGGTCCATTTCCTACTAGTAACCGCGGAAACAAATACGTACTGGTGGTTTTGGATTATTTCAATAAATGGCCAGAGGTATACCCAATCCCAAACCAAGAAGCAGAAACATTAGCAGAAGTGGTTACAAACGAAAGGGTTGCAAGGTATCGTGTACCAATGGAGTTACATTCTGACCAAGGCAGGAATTTTGAATCAGCTGTGTTCCAAGAAATGTGCAAGAAGTTGGGCATTCGAAAAACACGGACAACAGTCCGATGGTATGGTGGAACGTTTCAATAGAACATTGGAGGAGCATTTAAGGAAAGTAGTAGACAAGTACCATACGGACTGCGATGCACACATATCATTATCCTTGATGGCCTACCAATCGGCAGTACATGAGGCAACGGGACAAATTCCCGCAAAGGTAATTTTTCGCAATGATCTTCGACTTCCAGCTGATTTGAAGTATACGATCTGGTAAGGCAACGAGTAAAGGTTGTGAGTGACAAGATGAAAGCGAGGTACGACAAAGCAATTAATTCGGAAGGGTTTCAGGAAGGAGATTTGGTGCTGCTATACAACCCACAACGAAAAAAGGTTTGTCCCCGAAATTGCAGTGTAACTGGGATTGCCCATACAAAGGATCAACGATGTAGTGTACCGCATACAAACCATTGGCAGCGTTTAGATCGAGAGATTTGTCTGATCGGGACGATCAGACTTAGGTGGAGGGCAGTGTTACCAATATTAGCAACACTAAGGAGTACTGCCATCTCTAAGCCGATGCTAAGCAGTGACTTGATGCACATCAATAATTCAATCTTATGCCTACACATATGTGCGTACACGCAGCGGAGAAGAGATGCACAAACACATGCAGATATCTTATCTGAGATGCTCCTAAAGGTATGCAATTATAATTGTGGAAGTGTCGCTCACACATACAAGCGCATGGGGTGTGAGAGAAGCTATAAAAATTATACATCTGTAGTTGTAGCTGAGAAATTTATAAGTAACTTGTAAGTTCTGGAATTAGAAAAGCCTAGAAATATGAAACGAGGAAATCAGACAGTATAAAAAGGCGACAACAGTAGAGGCGAGGAATCAGTTTGATTTAAGCTATCAGTCAGTTTGATTTAATTAAGCAAGCTAGTTGCAAAGTATAAGCGTTATTGTGAATTACTTTAATAAAGGCCATTTTTCCATTATTCAATATTGGAGTTATTTATTCAACAGTTTAGTGATTCGAACTTAGCAGAAGGTTGCAAATAAGGGGAATTGCAGTAAATTTGTTACAATATTATTTTTTGAGCCAAATAAAAACCCGTCCTCATAAAAAAATAGGTGCAAGGCGCAGTAGACCGGCAACTACATGGTAGATAAGTTATCACTTTTCATAACAGCAGTACACTGGAAGTGTTCTTCAAACCACTGCCGAGGGGTGACCCCACTTAGAAAAAACTTTTTTCTTATTGAAAATTCTGTTTATACATTTTGATGTTTTTTTTCCCCGGGATTTGAGTCCATGACTTTTGGTGTGGTCAACGCAACACACCACACCACGGTGACCGTCTAGTAAGTATGCAGTTTTCTTTATTATGGTGATCTTTGCTTTGCCTACAGCGCAGTGTTAGCCAACCCCGCGTTTGACATTTTGGCAAGTCGGCAATATGTACTTGCTTCATCCATCATTCATCATCTAAGAAAGTATTTATCATGCTTAAGCAACATTGGCTTAAGGTAATGGCTCAATGAAGCAAAATCATATTTATTTTATAAAGATTTTTTTAAATTTGTTTACCTTTTAGCTTCAAACCCTTTTATATGAAACTTAGGGCGTTTTCTTTTCTGAAAAAAATGTTACCCTCATGTTGCACTCTTAAAGGCTAACTTTTCAACTAGGCCACCTAACGCTATGCAAAATGACTCTATTTGTAGGCAATGAGATTTTTTTCTTATTCATTGGAAAAAATTTTGTGAAAGGAACACTTAAACTCACGAGAGAACTGTGAAGAACTAACAGCATAACATTATTTTTAGAAATTAAAACGGCATTAAAAAAATAATCGAATTTAAATAACTAATTTAATATGTAAATTTATAAGAAAAAATTTACTACTCCCACAACTAAACAATTCCCGGGTAAGTCTAAATTATTTCCGTTTAATCCTTTTCGGGTTTTTTATGCATGACTAGTATACTCAGGCTGGTCCTTGCTAGTCCAATGTACTTTTTTTTAGTATCATTTTATCAAACGGTAATACCAAGTCCAAAAAAGAGGACACATTCAATTTTGGCCCAGGCTGGAGATGGTTAAGAGGAGTCTTACAAGTTTAAAGAAGAATCAAAAAATTAAAATAATTTTTTTTTTATATCTAATACACAAAATCGACGGTAAGAATTTGACACATAAATTTTGGTTCCGATTAGAAATGGTTTAGGAATGTAGTGGGTAAAATCAATATTTTACTTTATTAAGCCTTTATATGGTAGTCTGATATTATATCCATTCGCGACACCCCTTAATCGTTTCCTATTCTGACTAAAACTTGTATGTGATATCTGTACTATATTATATTATCCTAGTTTTGTCCCCTGTGCGACACATCCTAAACATTTCCAGCCTTTGCCAAAATCTATATGTGATGTTTTTGGCCGTAGTATTATTTTTTGAAGTGCAGAGACTGGACAAAAACGTTTATTTCCTTCACAACCCTGTAGGAAAAAACTCTTGTTCAAAACTAGTGCATTTCTAGCGCATTCGGAAACACTACTGGTGCACCTCTGCCTCTTTTACGTGCTCTCAACGGGCGAATTTAACATAGCTATAACCAAGGTGGAAATGGTCCCCGTATCATTTTTTTTTTTTTTGTAGTTCCGAACTAGATACTAGATTTCCACCATAGGACTAGATTCTTTGTTTGCACTTTTTCGATAGTTCCTAACTAGTTAACAAATCGTTAGTATAGATCTATTCCGTTTATTGGTACAAATTCGATAGTTCCCCACTAGTGTAAAAATTTAAAGTTTATATCTATTTCTGCGTTTTCAGCTATCGCCTAGCCAGCATGGTTTGGTACCTCGAAGATATCAACCACTAACAACTTGCTAGTGCTTACCTCTTTAGTAATGGATGGATGTTCAAACCAAAGGCAAATTGACGCGATATACACGGACTTCGGTAAAGCCTTTGACTCTGTCATTAATGAACTTCTAATTTTTAAACTTGATTTTCTTGGGTTTCGGAAGCATTTCCTTCTCTGGCTTGCAAGTTATCTCGCCAACAGGACCCAACTAGTTTTGTTCAACAATTGTCTTTCTAAGAAGTTTATTGCAACGTCCGGGGTTCCTCAGGGTCCATTACTCTTTACCCTATTCATAAACGATTTACCAAAAATTATCTTATATTCCCAAACTCTTATATATGCGAATGATGTTAAACTCTGCTATGCATACCTGCCCTCTGAGTTATTCCCTTCCCATCTCGTGCAGGCCTACTTGGACTCTTTTCGTTGCTGGTGTACAGCGAATTTACTAGATTTAAACTCTTCGAAATGCAAGCTGTTAATATAATTTTGACATCTTATACGTTAAAAAGCACGGTCGTGTGATCTGGGAGTTCTCTTTGATCCGATACTGTGCATCAATATGCATTAGGGTGGGTCAAATATATTGTTCAAAAGGCACATCCAGTTTCTGAATCTAAATAATAAAAATTTCTAAAAAGAAAAATATTTTCTAACAAAATTAGGGAGGCTCGAAATTCATATCAGACCTATAGTCCCATGGACAATATTACTCAGTATGACCCATAGATACAGAAACTGGATGCGTACCTGAAGTTTTTTCCCCCTGCAATTTGGCCCGCCCAAATATGCATATTTCATCAATTGTGAACAAAGCAACGGGGATACTTGGATTTGCGAAATGGCAGGCAAAAGAGTTTGATGATCCGTATCTCACTAAGCTCCTTTTCACATCTTTAGTACATTCAGTACTTGAGTACTGCTCGTGTCTGGTGCCCGCGGTATCAAAATTATATACAGCGAATTGTGTCTGTTCAGAAACAATTTTTAATTTTTGCAATCCGCGGCCTTAATTGGGATCATAATCTTCATCTACCACCATATAAAAATAGGCTGCTTCTTATTAGTTTGCCAACTTTGGAAAACCGAAGAATATTATTTGGGGTAATGTTCCTTCATAAGCTGAAATTGCCTTGGAGGTAAAACGCGCCAAATTCTTTTTTTTTTTGTACTTAGCGCTTTCCGAGGGTTTCCTAAAAATCTCGATCAGTGCGACATCCAGCGACACCTATGGCCAAAGTAAAATCCTATTTTAGTAAAATATCGCCTCTTTAAAGGCCCTGTAAAACTTACCATATTCATAACGCCCAATTCGTAACCATATTTTCACTTATGCCCGATTTTTGAGTGCGAGTTTAAACTATAGTTAAAGTTGACTACTGTTTAATCTTGCCACTTTGTTCGATAAAATAAAATTTTGCTGCTCATCTGAGAAGATAAGCGGCCGAAGTGGCAACTTTGACTTGAGTTTAAACCCGCAGTGAAAAACTGGGCTTTAATCATAGATAAATGTATATTGGCATCGCTTATTTGTGCCTTAACCTAAAGAATGTTATAACTTCATAAAATAAAAAATACGAAAAATTTCAAAACGAAAAATACAATCTCCAAAATATGAATAAATTCGCCAACGTAAAAATTTACAGATTATGGATATGGTGGAAAACCAAAAACTAATTGGTTGGCTATGGTATCGTAATGACTAAGGCGTTACTCAATGGCTTCAATAACCGATTAGACTAACTTCCGTAGAATTTTTTGGATCAGCTGTTTTACATGGAGTTTGCCAGGACCTTAAATTAGTCATTACGCAATTTTGTTTTTATCTCATGATCTATTCATACACGAGGGACTTTAAAGTTGTGATCAAAGTTTGGTCTCACAACTTAATTTTAATTCATTTACATACGTCACACTTTCATTGCATACAATACAAAATATTTATTTAATCACAATTGTAATAATTTATTTGTAACTGATATAAGAAAAAATAGCATCATTTCGATTGCTGAGCGGAATATCACCATATTTCAGCTGCTGTTTCGAAAACGCCTTATCTCAAAATCTTTCGAAATTCGGCGCTCAGTCGAGTTAGGGTGATATTCCAATCAACAGTCAATTTATAATAACATCCTTCATCCTGTTTGTTATAAAGTTTAGAATTATTGGACTTGTTAAATCTATATATAAAGCCGGATACTTTTCGCGGCCACCTATGGCCACCGCACAAAGTCGGTTATTCAGAACGCCTGCTGCTCCAGAATCTGAATGACATATATCTTCTCCATTACGTCCAGCATACAAGGCTATTTCTTTTAAAACTGATGCCATATATATACTCCTATATTCATTCCTACATTGTTTTATTTCCACGTGCTTAGTTTTGAGAAGAGGAGAATAAGTTCCACTGTTTGCATCTAACCAGCCCCATCCACTAATTTGCAGCCATTTGTCCGGTTTTAATTTATCATTGCAAAGTTCTATAATTTTTACGGCATTATTCAGTTTAAAGGGTATATGCACTTTAACCACAGCGATGTCCATAAATAATGTTTCTGAGTCATATTTATCATCAATATGTATTTCCTTCACACAGTGTCGTTGCCCTTTTTCTTCCTTTACATTGGTTACACCAACAAGAACGGCGATATTAATCAGAAGGTTACCTTCTACACAATGTGCCGCTGTAATCACCGCTGTGTTACTAACTATGGAACCAACACATTCATAGATGTTATAACGCAATATAGCTACTGTATGTGGGGTGCTCTCTATATTTATATCGCGACCATCTATAATGCGGGATTGTGCGTTCGTATAGCTTAGAATGCTGCTAAGCAGGACAACAAGCACCGCGAAATTATTTTGTTGATTCATTTTATATTAAAACCTTTTCTACCACTTTTAAAGAATAAAGTACACCGATATTAATTTCGTGGGCGCTATTTATACCTAATTGAGTCGTGTAAATAAATAATTAAATTCCAGGAATTAGAAATAACAAAAATACATCTAAATTTAAGTTAGAGCTACTAAAAGTCAATCTTGTTATACTCAGCGTGCTTTGCACACACTTTGGTAACATAACGGGCATAAACGAATCGAAATAAATATAGACTTCCATATATCAAAATGTTGAGGATGAAAAAAGGAACTGATTTAGCCATGTCCGTTCGTCCGTCCATCCATGTGTCGGTGCACACGATAATTTGAATAAGTATTGAGACTAAAATATTACAATTTGGTTTATGTGTTCCATGGCGCTCATCTCCCATCGATATTAAAAATGAGGGAAATCGGATAGTAACCACGCCCTTTTAAATTTTTTGGAAAATGGGCGTGGCACCGCCCACTTTTGATAAACTCAATTTTACAAATATTATTAATCATAAATCAAAAACAGTTAAACCTATCATAAAAAAAATTCGACAGTGAGGTTGCCTTTACATTAAAGAATGCTTCGAAGAAAAATAGAGGAAATTGGTGAAGGACCACGCCCATTTTTATATAAAAGGTGTTTAAAAGGGTTGTAGACTAGAATAATAAGCTATATCTTAGCGAAAAATAGTTTTGTATCAACGATATTTCACTTACCAAGTTTTATTGTAAGAGGAAATTAGGAGACATTTTTTTTAATAGGCGGTGCTACGCCCCTATTCCGATCAAGCATTACAAAATATTTCTAGAGTCTAAAAAAAAAAAAAAAACAAAAAAAAAATAGATCTCTCGTAACAAAATTCTAAAAAGTAATTTATCTGAAATGAACTGTACAATTCAAACTCACGCTGAGTATATAATATTCGGTTACACCCAAACTTAGAGACCCTTACTTGTTTTTTGTTTGTTTTAATTAGTTGAACAAACAGATATTGCTGTATCAAAATAAAAAATTAAATGTCTTTATTGATATTCTAGCGAAATGAAATGACGCATTTTGTTATACTTTTTCAAAACATAATTACTTTGCAATTGTTTGTTTATTTATGTGTGGGCAAATCCCAAATAAACTCCATCACGAACCGAAAATCAAAAGTGGTCAGATTTTATTTCTATCACTTGGGATTAAAGATGAAATATGCGTTTCGTGTGGATATCAAATAGATTCTTTCCCCTTATCCTGGACAGAGAAACATAATTTCAAAAAAAGGCTTCTTCGGTCTTGTAAATTTGGATGTTTTACTAACAAAATATAATAATAATATATAATGGTTAAATGGGAATATCTTATCCAAATTTCAATGGATTTATTATATTGTTGCTTCAAATATTGTAATATCCGCTCAGTCTGCTGCTCATGTTCTCTTTTATGCACTTTGAATGCGTGCGAATTTCGTGTCCGTTACCAGGGACTTGCCCATATGTATTTGCAAAGTGTGCTATTAAGTTGACATGTGTACAATGAATGTATTTTCAATGAAAAGAACAAAGGGTACACTTAATTAGTTTTATCTGTTTTCAAGTTGGTAATATTCCGTCGTACACTGCTACAAAACCAGAGTTGGGAGCAATGCACTAAATTTTGAAAAAAACACTTAATGGGCTGACATAATCAAGATCTTGCCTTAAGTATTAATGAGACGTTAATTTGTTATGGATTTAAAATATTGTAGTTTGGTATATGGGTTCCTTGACGCTCATCTCCCATCGCTATTTAAAATGAGGGAAATCGGTTGGTAACCGCGCCCACTTTTTACGTATATAACATTTTGAAACACATTAAACCTGTTTATTTAGAAAATAATTCATCTAGAATGTTAAGATTTTATGTGTGGACTGATATTAATACTCTTGATTTTTTTTTAAATGGCCGTGGCACCACCCAATTGTGATTTTACAAATATTATATTAAAAGGGTCGTAGACTAGAATAATAAGCTATATCTTAGAAAAAAATAGTTTTGTATCGACGATATTTTACTTACCAAGTTTTATTGTAAGAGGAAATAAGGAGACACATTTTTTTTAATAGGCGGTGCTACGCCCCTATTCCGATCAAGCAAATAAAAATATTTCTAGAGTCTCAAAAAAAAAAAAAAAACAAAAAATAGATCCCTCAAATAGCTTATTCCTTCCCCTCATCCTGGTCAGAGAAACATAATTTGAGCCGGGCCCATTTTGATGGACTTTCTCCCGGAACGAATTATATTTTGGCTGATGTACCCTGCGTATTGTTTTACTCAAACCAATTGGTTTAAACGATAAACCTACTGATGTCATTGATGCGGCAGTGTGACACCGCCCTTAAGTCCGCAAACACATAGCTGCCTAGCGTTCGGGACCGAAAATTTGCGAGGTCTTGGCACTCGCAGAGGAAATGATTAACCGATTCCTCGGCACCCGCCTGTCTACAGCTCCTACACCTCTCATTGTAGTGGATACTCATTCTACTCGCGTGCGGGCCAAACGGCCAGTGCCCTGTAATAGTGGCCGTGATTCTGTACATTTCCTTCCTAGACCTATTTAGTAGGTCATCGGTTCTTTTCTGGTTGTACTCTGGCCAGATTAATTTGGTAATTCTACAGGTGTCCGTAGAGTACCAATCACGGATTGCTATTTTCCTAAGATAGGTGAGATGTCAATTTTAATTTATGTGAGTGCTCGATGCACCACAACTGCTTCGGTGATGTCTAATGATGCCCCTGCCTTTTGCTATTTCATTCGCTTTTTCGTTGCCGTCAATGTTCCTGTAGCCGGGTACCCAGCTGAGTGTGATAGCTGCTTGGTTAGCTGCTTCACGTAGTACCATTTTACAGTTATCGACGGCTTTAGAGGATGTGTACGGTGATTCTAGCGCTTTGAGCGCCGCTTGACTGTCGGAGTATATGACTACCTCGCCGTCTATCCGGTTCTGCAGGCCCTCTCTATTCATTACACCTCTGCTTGGAAGATACTAGCTGTGTTTGGAAGGCGGATGGGGATTTCGACTTTTAGTTGGTTGGAGAAGACACCTGCGCTGACGCCGCCATCCATTTTGGATCCGTCAGTGTAGAGTGAGGTGATCCCCTCCCTGCCAACTCTTCCGGTCAACCAATCCGTTCTAAAGGGTATCTGTACCTTGTAATTTCTGTCGAAGATCAGTGTTTTTGAGAGGTAATCTGTTATCAAATCCACATCGGCGAGCCTTGCTAAGATGTCACTATGGCCATGTCGTTTTTCTTTCCAGCATCTAGACTCCCTTAGCCTGGTGGCTGTGCTGATCGCTATATATCTGATGTGTAGGGCCAGTGGCAGTAGGTTAAGTATAACGTTTAGTGCGTCCGTCGGGTACACTCTAAGTGCGGCTGTTACCCCTGCGCATGCTGCCCTTTGTATTTTGTCTAGTTTTTTATTGGTGTATTGCTTGTTCAGGGTAGGCCACCATGCTATGGCTCCGTACGCCAGGATGGCCCTTATGACCGCCGTGTAGAGCCACATCATAAGTTTTGGCTTTAGCTCCCAATTTCTGCTGACTATTCTCTTGCACGAGTAGTATGCGCTATACGCCTTCTCTACTATATTGTTGTCTATTGCGACGCCTATATACTTAACTCTAGTTGGGAGCGAGAGTTTGGTATCATCTAGTGGTATTTTCGTTCTGTTACTGAACAGTATCAGTTCTGTTTTGCTAGGGTTGATGTTGAGGCCGCACGATTCCGCCCAGGTGTGTAGCCTGCTTAGCGCACCCTGAACGATGTCGCTTAGCGTGGAGGGAAAAGCCCCCGAGACTGCAATGACCACGTCGCACAGTGTAACTTTTTTCGCCTTTAGGATGCCAAAAGTACAAAAAAAAACAATGTCCTCCAAACTCAAAAATGTTTTGACATGCAACAGA
Organism: Eurosta solidaginis; assembly: GCF_040869045.1. Lineage (NCBI taxonomy): Eukaryota > Metazoa > Arthropoda > Insecta > Diptera > Tephritidae > Eurosta > Eurosta solidaginis. The sequence goes on from NC_090319.1 coordinate 367,798,421, forward strand.
TTAATAACCAACTGTTAAGAAAATGTATACACAGCAAAGTAAAAAACCCGCGATCACCATGATAAGCATTATGAAACTTGGATAATTGAAACAAGTGTAAAAATCATTTTATAATCCAAAATTTTTGCCCAATTTTGTGGCCACGTGGTGGATTTTTCAATAACTGTTTTGACTTCAAACTATTTTATTTAACATACTTGGGTAGTTTATAACAGGATTGGTAAGTTTCAGCCACGTAGGCATTTTTTTAAATTTTATTTTTTTTTTTTGTTTTAGACAGCCACTAAAACTTTGGTAAGCTTAGAAAATTTTTCGTTTTCAGTAGAATAAAACTTGAAAAATAAAACCTGATTCCACCCAATTGCATTGAACGAATACGTACACATTAAAGGGAATTTCATATAGTTTCAGATAAAAAAACAAACCACTGCGAAATTTTGCGTTTTTCTTTGTAATCGCCAACTTAAGATCTCTATGCCCTCGTTCACGTATGAAGCGCAGTGACCTAACAATGGATATGTATGCACGCCTACCTGAGGGTCGTCTATTATGGGTGATACTTCTAAGCAATTGAGTGCTTCGGGAATATACATATGTATGTATACATCACATAAACGTCTACCTAACGCTCTGTTGGCATATACATCATCGCAAAAGTGCTACATATGTGGGGCTTCTCCAAAAGAGATGAACAATATGCGAGCCCTGTCAGAGCGAAATATTGACAAAAGCATGCTTGCTTTGGGAATTTCCCCCTTACATTCTTGGATACGATGCATGGAATGTATGCTACATATCGCTTATCGAATGGAAATGAAGGCCTGGTGTGTACGGGGCGAAGAAAATAAGGAATAGATGATAAAGAAGAAAGAACATATCCAAAATAGATTCAGGAAAGAAGTTGGTCTTTTGATTGATATGCCAAAGCAAAAAACCGGCAACACAAATGATGACAACACTGCGGGAAGATTTTTTGGAGATCCTGAAATAACATCAGACATAACCGGCATAAACCTCAATCTTTTGAAAAGGTTTCATACATTACTTTCATGCATAGGATGTGGGTTTCAAATAAGTTCTGAACCTTTTGACCACTATGTGACAGAGACAAGGGTAGTTACTATATTTATCGGAATATGCTTGGTACAATATGCCAGTGAGCGTATATAAAATTCTGTTTAATGGAAAGAGTATAATCGTGTCTGCTATTCTTCAACTTTCGGAAGAAGCTCAATAGTTCAGAAACAAAGATGCACGAAACTATCTTGAACTTTTCACCACAAAAAAGTCAAGAATTTGAAGTAACTTGGATTTGCTACACAGATTGCGATATCGTCAGACCCGTTAATAAACAGTTTGCCGAAAACCCCTAGGTCAAAGCAGCGAGCATTAACTAGTGAAGTTATTGGCTTATTATCTGAACCAGAGCATGTCGGCGATATTTACTCCGACTAACTTTATACCAGTTAAAATATCACTTTTTATTTATAAGTATGTATTTCGATTCAGTTTTTACAAATATATGTACATATGTTGTGTTTGACTTTGAAAATAAATTTTTTTAAATATTAGTCAAAACCCTCTAAGTTAAAGTTAAGAAATATATAAAATTTTTATTTATATTGGCACTGGAAATTGCTTTCAAAGTAGAAAATATGATTATGTGAAATTTCACCTTATATGAGGGCAAGGAGAAAAAGTGGGCGCCCATTTTTATTCTCAAATCAGATTTAGTTGCAGATACACTGCAAAATGCTAAAAGTGAAAAAATTTACACTGTGCGTCGTCTGCGTAAGCTACTGCTTTAACACCATTCTTGTCGAGTTCGAGTAAAATCTCGTTCAGTGCAATGACCCAGAGTAGTGGCGAGAGGACCCCTTTGCGGGACACTGTCACTGAGCCCATATCCGCTTATGTGGTTCTGTTTTCCAGCATAGATTGAGTCCATCCACAAATGTGGTTATCAACTCCGGCCCTTTGCAAGGCTTCCACAATTGTGCCGGTTGCGATGTTGTTGAAGGCTCCTTCTATATCTAGGAAATCTCCTTGTGTGAATTGTTTGTAATGTAGTGGTCTTTCCACAAAACCCGTTAGCTCATGGAGGGCGGTCTCCGTAGATCTTCCCTTCATGTAGGCGTGCTGTGCCTTTGACAGGTTTGGACCTGTCATTATTGATCTAATATAGATATCCACAAGCCTGTCAAGGACCTTGAGCATGAAGGATGTGAGGCTTAGTCTTTGGCATTTTCGTGTGTGCGTCTGCCCGCTTTTGGCAGAAATATTACTTTTGTATTACTTTTGTTTTTCTCCAGCTTTGTGAAATAGAGGTCAGGGCGATACTCGCTCTATATACCATTTCCAGCCAGAGGATCATTGGATCACCTAGCTTTTGTAGCATTACCGGGATAACGCCATCCAGACCAGGCGATTTGAATGGAGAGAAGCCACTGATAGCAAACCTGATCTTTTCGCTGTCTATTGCCCTGTACAGTAAGCTTTCTGAGGGCTGAGAGTCCCTGCAGAGACGGGACTGCTCCATATTCCCTTGCTCCGGGAAGGTATCGAACCCAATCCGGGTCCATCTCCTTACCACGGTCTTGAGAAATGGTTTTGCTGCGTCTGCCGGAAAATAATCTTTTTAGGACGACCGTACTCTTGGTCTCGTGCAAGGGTTGGTTGCATCGGACAGGTTGTCCTGTCCTAGATCACAAAACCCGACGTCCTCGTAACTTTTGTAAATCTTTTGTGGCTCCTTGCTGTTCACGCCCAAGGACGTCCCGTAGTCTACGCATTAGCGCCCCCTCCCCCTACCTTCCAGCAGCCCCGCTGCTCAGGAAGCCACAACAAGGACCCGCTGTTGCTCGTGCCCCACGCTACCAACTCATTCGGCCGCTCCCACTCATAACTAGAATCTCCGTAGAAGAGTCGGTAGCAATGCCGAGCATCAGCCTGCCAAAACACTGCCCTCAAGACCGCCACGGTTTGTCTTCTTATGTCCCCAGAACACCATCTACATAATGAGGCGAGGACACTCCCCATCAGGGAGAGAAATGAAATGCAAACCAAACAGTTCCTGTTGAATACTCAGAAACCTGGGCATTCCAACAGACATCTGATTTATGAGCCAACACCGTCCAGGGGCTTAAGGAGTAATCTCCGTAAGCATTATGAGGAAATGAGGCACCTGAGAATTCAGCCGTAGGAAGTCAAAAAACACAAGCAGGTCCTCAGTGAACTCCACAAACAGGCGTCGGACCTTTATGCCAGGAATTGCCCGGTTAATCCAGTACTCAAAGAACAATACCCAAAACTTGCGGAAGAGGAATGCACACTCCCCAGGGAAACGCGAGTCACTCTAGGTCAACTTCGATTTGGACACTGTAACAGGTTAAACTCTTACCTATCCAGAATCTATCCCGAGTATGCCCCGCTTGCAATGTGTCCCCACATGACACCAAGCATCTCTTTAATTGTAATGTGGAACCAACGCCTCTAACACCCCTCTCATTATGGTCCACCCCTGTTGAAACAGTGAGTTTCCTTGGACTCCCGTTAGAAGATATTGATGATAATTTGTGATCGGTCGCACCTATTGGATGGGGCGAAGCACTGCTACAACAACAACAACATGAGAGTGACCAGATGGTAACCACACCAACTTTTTACGTATATAACATTTTGGAAAACACATAAAACCTGTTTATTTAGTAAATAATTCATTTAGAATGTTAAAATTTTATGTGTGGACTGATATTAAGACCTTTGATTTTTTTTAAATGGGCGTGGCACCGCCTACTTGTGATTTTGCAAATATTATTAATCATAAATCAAAAACTATTAAACTTATAATAACAAAATTCGACAGAGAGGTTGCCTTTACTATAAAGAATGTTTCTAAGAAAAATGGACGAAATCGGTGAAGGACCACACTAGTCGTAGACTAGAATAATAAGCTATATCTTAGCGAAAAATAGTTTTGTATGGACGATATTTCACTTACCAAGTTTTATTGTAAGAGGAAATTAGCAGACATTTTTTTTAATGGGCGGTGCCTCGCCCCTATTCCGCTCAAGCATTCACAAAATATTTCTAGAGCCTAAAAAAAATCCCTCGTAACAAAATTCTAAAAAGTAATTTATCAGAAATGAACTGTCCAATTCAAACTCACGCTGAGTATATAATATTCGTTTACACCCAAACTTAGAGACCCTTACTTGTTTTTGTTTGTTTTAATTAGTTGAACAAACAGATATTGCTGTATCAAAATAAAAAATTAAATGTCTTTATTGATATTCTAGCGAAATGAAATGACGCATTTTCCTATACTTTTTCAAAACATAATTGCTTTGCAATTGTTTGTTTATTTATATGCAGGCAAATCCCAAATAAACTCCATCACGAACCGAAAATCAAAAGTGGTCAGATTTTATTTCTATCACTTGGGATTAAAGATGAAATATGCGTTTCGTGTGGATATCAAATAGATTCTTTCCCCTTATCCTGGACAGAGAAACATAATTTCAAAAAAAGGCTTCATCGGTTTTGTAAATTTGGATGTTTTACTAACAAAATATAATAATAATAAGGGAGTTCAGAATTTTGTGTATTTGGTGTTGGAAACGTTGCTGTAGCAAATGAAAGCTACGGATCCTGAACACCTTTTTTTCGTTTTACATTTATTCTTTGCATATTTTGTTTTGTTTTGACAGTTGTTAATTTGCTATACAAAAATGAAAAAATAAACTTCGGTTTTTGATGTTGTGTATTTTCCACGACGTAGTAAATGCATATCCGTATAATTTTTTAGCGTTTTTCGTAAAAATACTACACCAGTTTGCACATACAATGATATTAGACCAATTGCACAAAATCCTCAGCTCCCATAATATATAATGGTTAAATGGGAATATCTTATCTTTATTACATTCGTGAGTTGTTTGAACGCAAAATTATATATGGGCTTTTTAAAGTTTTGATTTATTTTGTACTTTTGTTCTATTTCTTCCATTATACTAAAATTTGTACATCGTTAGAAACACAAGAACGAACTCTATTGAATGACCTAAATATTTATCGAAGAATAAACAGAGCGAAAGTTATATACCAGTATACGTCTCCGCTTATGAAAAGGGGGTTTTGGGCCCTTAGCCCGGACTTTTTTTTGCATAATTTCACAAGCATTAAAAAATTACTTCTATTTCTTGTCGCGTCTGAACCTCATCATATATGGTCATATATATGTACTTACATTTTTGAGGTACCCACAATTGCTGCTTCAAATATTGTAATATCCGCTCAGTCCGCTGCTCATGTTCTCTTTTATGCACTTTGAATGCGTGCGAATTTCGTGCCCGTTACCAAGGACTTGCCCATATGTATTTGCAAAGTGTGTTATTAAGTTGGCACGTGTGGAATGAATGTATTTTCAATGAAAAGAACAAAGGGAACACTTAATTAGTTTTATCTGTTTTCAAGGTGGTAATATTCCATCGTATACTACTACAAAACCGGATTGGGAGCAGTGTACTAAATTTTGAGTAAATGGGCTGACATAATCAAGATCTTGTTTTATGATTGTTTTCATACAACCATAACTCAAAATGAAATGCCCAAATAAAGCCTTAGCAACTGCTACAGCGTGTTTGCTCTGAACGGGCACTGCAATCAAATATTTAGTTAGGTCACAGATAATAGTAACAGCATATTCATTTCCGTGCATCGATTTCGGTAACGGTCCGATTGTATCGATTTGTACTTTGTCGAAGGCCTTCAGATACGGAGTTACCGTTATGATCATATTCGTTATGATCATAAATCAAAAACCGTTAAACCTATCATAACAAAATTCGACAAAGAGATTATCCTACTGTAAAGAATGTTTCGAAGAAAAATTAAAGAAATCGGTGGAGGACCACGCCTATTTTTATATAAAAAGTTTTAAAAGGGTCGCGGATGAATAAAATAAGCTATATTTTTCGTATTAAGATTTGGTTCACATATTTCCCTTATACATAACAGGAAATTTTAAAGGAAAAATGGACGGGTTTGGTTAAAAACCCAAGCCCACTTGTATAAAAAATATATTTAAAAGGGCCGTAGACTAGAATAATAAGCTATATCTTAGCGAAAAATAGTTTTGTATCAATGATATTTCACCTACTGAATTTTATTCTAAGAGGAAATTCGGACACATTTCTTTTAATAGGCGATGCCACGCTCCGATTCTGACCAAGCATTAGGCAACATTTCTAGAGCCTAAAAAAAACAGGATAAATCCATCGTAACAAAATTCCAAAAATAATTTATCTGAAATGAAGTATACATTTCAAACTCACGCTGAGTATATCATATGCGGTTACACCCAAACGACACCCTTTCTTGTTTTTTGTTTGTTTTAGTTAGCTGAAGAAACAGATTTTGCTCTATCAAAATAACAGATCAAACGCATTTACTGATATTCTGGCGAAATGAAATGACGCACATTGCTTGCTATACGTTTTCAAAACAATATTTTTTCCAATTGTTTGTTTATTTATATGTGGGCGAGTCCAAAATAAGGTCCATCACGAACCGAAAATCAAATTCGGTCGGACTTTATTTCTATCTCTTGGGATTTAAGGTCAAATATGTGTATGGTGTGGGAATCAAATAGTTTATTCTTTCCCCTCATCCTGCACAGAGAAACATAATTTCGTCGGTTTTATATTAGTGGGTTCTTGATTTATTTTTATACTCAGTTGAGCAGAGCTCACAAAGTACATTAACTTTGATTGGATAACGGCTGGTTGTACAGGTATAAAGGAATCGAGATAGATATAGACTTCCATATATCAAAATCATCAGGATCGAAAAAAATTTCACTGAGCCATGTCCGTCCGTCCGTCTGTCCGTTAACACGATAACTTGAGTAAATTTTGAGGTATCTTGATGAAATTTGGTATGTAGGTTTCTGGGCACTTATCTCAGATCGCTATTTAAAATGAACGATATCGGACGATAACCACGCCCACTTTTTCGATATCGAAAATTTCGCAAAACCGAAAAAGTGCGATAATTCATTACCAAGGACGGATAAAGCGATGAAACTTGGTAGGTGTGTTGAACTTATGACGGAGAATAGAAAATAAGTAAAATTTTGGACAATGGGCGTGGCACCGCTTTCTTTTAAAAGATTTAATTTTAAATTTCTGCAAGCTGTAATTTGGCAGTCGTTGAAGATATCATGATGAAATTTGGTAGGAACGTTACCCCTATTACTATATATATGCTTAGTAAAAATTTGCAAAATCGCAGAACGACCACGCCCACTTTAAAAAAAAAATTTTTTTTAAGTCAAATTTTAACAAAAAATTTTATATCTTTACAGTATATAAGTAAATTATATCAACATTCAACTCCAGTAATGATATGGTGCAACAAAATACAAAAATAAAAGAAAATTTCAAAATGGGCGTGGATCCGCCCTTTTTAGTTTAATTTTTCTAGGATACTTTTAATGCCATAAGTCGAACAAAAATTTACCAGTCCTTGTGAAATTTGGTAGGGGCTTAGATTCTTGGACGATAACATATTTCTGCGAAAAAGGGCGCAATCGGTTGAAGCCACGCCCTGTTTTTATACACAGTCGACCGTCTGTCCTTCCGCTCGGCCGTTAACAAGATAGCTTGAGCAAAAATCGATATATCTTTACTAGACTCAGTTCACGTACTTATCTGAACTCACTTTGTATTGGTATAAAAAATGGCCGAAATCCGACTATGACCACGCCAACTTTTTCGATATCGAAAATTACGAAAAATTAAAAAAATGCCATAATTCTATACCAAATACGAAAAAAGGGATGAAACATGGTAATTGGATTAGTTTATTCACGCAAAATATAACTTTAGAAAAAACTTTATAAAATGGGTGTGACACCTACCATATTAAGTAGAAGAAAATGAAAAAGTTCTGCAGGGCGAAATAAAAAACCCTTGAAATCTTGGCAGGAATACTGTTCGTGGTGTTATATATATAAATAAATTGGCCGTATCAAACAGATAATGTTCTGGGTCACCGTGGTCCACATTTTGGTCGATATCTGAAAAACGCCTTACATATACAACTACCACCACTCCCTTTTAAAACTCATTAACACATTTCATTTGATACCCATATCGTACAAACATATTCTAGAGTCACCCCTGGTCCACTTTTATGCCGATATATCGAAATGGCGACTACCTATAGAACTAAGGCCCACTCCCTTTTAAAATACCCATTAACACCTTTCGTTTGATACCCATATTGTACAAACGCTTTCTAGAGTCACCCCTGGTCCACATTTATGGCGATATCTCGAAAAGGCGTTCACTTATGGAATTAAGGATCTTACTTACTAACTAAGGATCACTCTCTTTAAAAGTGCTCACTAACACCTTTCATTTGATACCCATATCGTACAAACAAATTCTAGAGTCAACCTTGATCCACCTATATGGCGATATCTCGAAAAGGCGTCCACCTATTGAACTAAGCCCACGCCTTTTAAAATTCTCATTAATATCTTTCATTTAAAACCCACATCGTTCAAACACATTCTAGAGTCAACCCTGGTCCACCTATATGGCGATATCTCGAAAAGGCGTCCAACCGTAGAACTAGGCCCCACTCCCTTTTAAAATACTCATTAACACCTTTCGCTTGATACCCATATTGTACAAACGCATTCTAGAGTCACCCCTGGTCCACCTTTATGGCGATATCTCGAAAAGGCGATCACCTATACAACTACCACCACTCCCATAAAACCTTCATTAATACCTTTAATTTGATGCACATATCGTGCAAACACATTCTAGAGTCACACCTGGGCCACCTTTATGGCGCTATCTCGAAAAGGCGTCCACCTGTAGAACTAAGGCCCACGCCCTTTTGAAATACCCATTAACACCTTTCGTTTGATACCCATATTGTACAAACGCATTCTAAAGTCACCCCTGGTCCACCTTTATGGCGATATCTCGAAAAGTCGTCCACCTATAGAACTAAGGCCCACTCCCTTTTAAAATGTTCATTAACACCTTTCATTTGATACCCATATTGTACAAACGCATTCTAGAGTCACCCCTGGTCCACCTTTATGGCGATATCTCGAAAAGGCGACCACCTATACAACTACCACCACTCCCATAAAACCTTCATTAATACCTTTAATTTGATGCCCATATCGTGCAAACACATTCTAGAGTCACACCTGGGCCACCTTTATGGCGCTATCTCGAAAAGGCGTCCACCTGTAGAACTAAGGCCCACGCCCTTTTGAAATACTCATTAACACCTTTCGTTTGATACCCATATTGTACAAACAAATTCTAGAGTCAACCCTGATCCACCTTTATGGCGATATCCCTAAATGGCGTCCACCTATAGGACTATGGCCCACTCCCTCTTAAAATACTCTTTAATACCTTTCATTTGATACACATGTCACACAAACAATTTCCAGGGTTACCCTCGGTTCATTTTCCTACATGGTTATTTTCCCTTATGTTGTCAGCATAGCTCTCAACTGAGTATGTAATGTTCGGTTGCACCCGAACTTAACCTCCCTTACTTGCTTACTTTTGTTCTGTTTCTTCTATAAAACTAACATTTGTACATCGTTAGAAGCACAAAAACGTACTATATTAGGTTAGGTTAGGTTAGGTGGTAGCTGCCCTGTTAAGGATAGCTCACTTGGACAACACGAAGGTCCGTTGTGATACCACAAACACCAAAAATAACGGTAAATTAGATCTAGCTACTTAGAGAATCGTTGGGTAGCAACGATAAAGCTCCGAATGATACCGATCTCAACTTTGGATAAATCCTCGGGAGATCCAAGTCAGTCGCGACCGAAGAACTTTCGCCTAGTTCTGGCAAAAGCTGGGCAATCAAGCATAAAGTAATTTGGTGATTCCACCTCATCATCCTCCATACAGCTACAGCAGGATGGAGTTTCCAGTATATTGAGACGTACCGCATGGATACCCATGGGACAGCGCCCTGTCATAGCCCCAATGACCATCGATAGCTGAGCCTTAATGAACCCAATTATTTCAGCAGACCTCCTGCCATCCACTTTCGGCCAGAAAGACCTTGCTACCCTGCAAGACGTGCTGTCCGCCCAACGTTTGCTGAGCTGACTCGAGGCCCAGCTATGGAAGAGCAATCCACAGGTGGCCAACGGGATCCCGAAATCCCTACAGCCATCTTCATCCGGTTCAGTTGTACCGATGCGGGCTAGGAGATCCGCTTGACAGTTACCCGGGATATCACTATGGCCCGGGACCCAGATAATCCTAATTGTAAAATAATTCGATGTAATCGCAAGCGAGGTCAGGCACTCCCAGACCACTCTCGATCGCACTGTAGTTGAGCTCAAGGCCTTGATAGCCGCTTGACTATCAGAGTAGATGTTAAATTCCCTAACCGTAGTAGCACTGGATAGCATTCCATCCACCGCATCCTTAATCGCAGCAACTTCCGCTTGGAATACACTGCAGTGATCAGCCAACTTAAACTTGCGGCTTACATTTAGCTTTTGACAAAAGACCCCCACCAACCTTTCCATCCAGCTTCGACCCATCTGTGAACAAGCTAACCGGTCCCATACCCAGGGAGCAGTTATCAGCATACAAGAGTCCATTCTGTCCGGGATAAAGTTGAAACTGGTAAGAAGGCTAGAGTGTCCGCGGTCAGTAAGCCCATATCCCATATCACGAAGCCTGACCAACGACCTTGCCGTGGCCGTCTTTCCCACACGTACTATATTGAATGACCTACAAACGTCTCCGCTTATGAAAAGGGGTTTTGGGCCCTTAGCCCGGACTTTTTTTTGCATACTTTCACAAGCATTAAAAAATTACTTCTATTTCTTGTCGCGTCTGAACCTCATCATATATGGTCATATGTACATACTTACATTTTTGAGGTACCCACAATTGCTGCTTCAAATATTGTAATATCCGCTCAGTCCGCTGCTCATGTTCTCTTTTATGCACTTTGAATGCGTGCGAATTTCGTGCCCGTTACCAAGGACTTGCCCATATGTATTTGCAAAGTGTGTTATTAAGTTGACATGTGTACAATGAATGGATTTTTAATGAAAAGAAGAAAAGGTACACTTAATTAGTTGTATCTGTTTTCAAGGTGGTAATATTCCATCGTACACTACTACAAAACCATACTTGGGAGCAGTGCACTAAATTTTGAGTAAAAACACTTAATGGGCTGACATAATCAAGATCTTGTCTTAAGTATTAATGACACGGTATTTTATTATGTCAGATAACTGCAGCCACCGCTACTGTTGCTCAAGAATCTTTTGGCTTCCAAGGAGTGCATGCGTCGGACGTCGTCAAGGCTATTATGTCAATTAAGTCGAATGCAGTGGGTAGTGATGGTATACCAATGAAATTTATAAGAATTATTCTCCCCTTTATTATTGCTCCTCTTACTCACATACTAAATCACTGTTTCTGAAGTAGATGCTTTCCAGCCGCTTGGAAAAAATCAATTGTAGTGCCTGTTTTAAAGAGATCACCTTCTTCAAATCCCTCAGATTACAGACCTATCAGCATTTTGCCAGTATTCTCGAAAGTTTGTTGGTCTTTGATGGCTCAGCAAATATCAAACCATGTACATAGTAATAAATAACTATCCCCTCTGCCGTCCGGTTTTAGACCAATGCACAGTTGTGCATTATGAAATCATGGATGATATAAGAAGACCATATGATGACGGAGATATAACGCTACTTTGTTAGACTCTTCTAAGGCGTTCGACTCTGTCAATCATCAGTTGTTATGCTGGAAGCTGAAGGACTACTTTGGATTTTCAGAAACTTTTACTAAACTTTTATCTAGCTACCTATGTGGAAGAACTCAGCAAGTTAAAGGGGAAAGATATCTATCGCGATAAAAAAATTTACGTGTGGATGTTCCCCAGGGCTCAGCTCTCGGTACATTGTTGTTTAGTATGTTTGTAAATGATGTATTCTCGGTGTGTAAATATGTCAATGTCCACGCGTATGCTGATGATATACAACTGTACTTTGTTGAAGATTTGTGTTATAAAATCAATATTGATATGCCTTCTATAATGTTGTGGGCAGAAACAAATGCTCTTTGCTTGAACGCTGCCATATCTTATGTTGTGCCTGTATTTAAAAGTCTAGTTAATACAGACGACACCCCATCGTTAGTGATCGGCACATCTGCTCTCAAGACTACTGATAAGATAAAGAGCTTAGGTTTCATTATCAACAATAAACTAAGCTGCTCAGATCATGTAAATAAGTTTGTTAGCAGTGTATATATTATATTGCGTAAATTATGGCTCTCTGCTCGTTTCACACCTCAAGAAATGCGACGGAAGTTAGTTATGCAATTGATTTTACCACATATTACCTACGCAGAGATTGTTGACAGCAAACTTGATTCAGTTTCGGCTAATAAAGTAAATGTTGTATTTAACAATGTCACGAGCATGTAATATTTCAATTATTTGGCAGCAAAAAATTACATTACATGTATAAATTGTTAGAGTAGAAGACTTCGGCGTATCTGTATGATAAGTTACAGCTAACTAGGTCACAGAGATGCAATACTTTGGTTGTTCCCAGATACAACTCTCTTACAATTGAGCGAATGTTTTTCATCAACGACGCAAGACTTTGGAACTCTATTCCTGAAAGTGTCAAGATTGTACTAACTACACTGAAAGAAATGGTGCTAGTAAAATAAAAAAATCTGTTCTGTTGTTCTTGACTTAACGGAGATTCGGTGAAATTTATCGAATTATGGTTAATTCGACCGAGTTCTTTGTCAAACGAACAAATTAGTTTAGTCATTTCAACAGAAGAAAAATTGTCGCTCTTAAGTTAACAAAATTCTGTAAAATTGACAGATTACTAAACAATTTAACTGATTTTTCTGTTAACACAACTTATCTCACTGGTCATTTCAACAGCGATCAACATTCAATACATGAGCAAATTTCAAAGAGAATTTTACGCTCACTGCGCTCTCTACTTTGTTATTATGGCGATGGTGCCACTTGTTTAAAAAAAATACCAAAATAAGAAAACCACCAAATCGAAAAAACACACAAAATGGGAAAACAACAAAAAACTAGTTTTTCAGTTATCAATACAAAACGAAAAAACCCTTTTTGAATTTACTGTGCAAAAAATTATGAGACACCGGGACACCTATTTATCGGGTGCAATTTTGCAACTTCTCCTCCAAGCGAAATACAAAATTGCGCCCTCTTGTTGCAAAAGTTTTGTTTGAACGAACAGACTTTTTCCAAAGTTAGTAACATTTTGTTCAAGTTTTTACGAATTTTCACTCACGCGAACGAATTTAATAAGATAATAAAAAACATCCTTTTTTAATGTTGATGTTTCCGACAACATAAAATGTTGAGTTGTTTTGGAATCGTTTCGTTAAATTGTTACAAATATTAAACGGGCCGAAATACATGTAAAGTTACTCCAGTGGTGAATCAACTTCTAGCGATTTGATTCTTTACTTTTCTATAACTTAAAAGTTCTCTATTTAAAAAGTTATGTCAAACGTTTATACTACAAGTTCAAAACAATCAAGTGTGGCAACTACATGCGAGAGAAGAAATTGAGACTGAGCTGAGCTACAACTGAAAGAATTGAGAATCAGTTTTGTGACTACTAATTTCGTTTCTATTTGCAAAGCGAAGTTCAAAACTATAAATTAAATAAATTATAAAATATAAAATTTGGTGAAAGTGCGTTTAATAAAACAAAATAATAAAGTGTATAATGTTTAATGCGTGCCAGCATATTTGATGTAGCCCAATTGACGTTCGGTTAGTAAGTGCCACCGTAGTGTGATGGTAGTGTGCTCCGCCTGCCACACCGTATACCCTGGGTTCTCGCACCCCGGGCAAAGCAACATCAAAATTTTAGAAATAAGGGTTTTCAATTAGAATAAAATTTCTCTAAGCGGGCTTGCCCCTCGGCAGTATTTGGCAAGCGCTCCGAGAGTAATTCTGCCATGAAAAGCTCTCAGTGAAAACTCATCTGCCTTGCAGATGCCGTTCGGAGTCGGCATAAAACATGTAGGTCCCGTCCGGCCAATTTGTAGGGAAAATCAAGAGGAGCACGACGCAAATTGGAAGAGAAGCTCGGCCTTAGATCCCTTCGGAGGTTATAGCTCCTTACATTTATTTATTTATGTATATGGCAACATGGGACTTTCGTACAAAGCTGTCGCAACAACTTTTTTTGTTCATTTGACTACTAAAACGGTCAATTACGAATCAACGATTTGTGCGCAGTTGATTCAACATCTTGTTGCGGTGGATAAAAATTAACAGAAATTTCGGTTGAATTGACCCGTATTTCGGTTGATTTTACCAGTCTTTTTCTTTCAGTGTAGGAATAACTTTAGGACAAACATACTTCAATACTTTACTAGCATATCTGGGTGTGAATCCTGATCCTATTTACCTAGTGATCTTCATCTCCCTGTTAGTTATAAGCCTATGTTAAGCAGATATGTACTTTTTTGTGGAATTTATGAATTTCTCAGTTGATGTACATATATTTGAAATTTGGTATATGGGTTCCTAAGCGCTCATCTCCCATCGCTATTAAAAATGAGGAAAATCGGATGGTAACCGCGCCAACTTTTTACGTAAATAACATTTTGGAAAACACATAAAACATTTTTATTTAGTAAATAATTCATCTACAATGTTAAAATTTGATGCGTGGACCGATATTTCTTTTTTTTTTGAAATTGGGCGTGGCACCGCCCACTTGCGATTTTACAAATATTATTAATTATAAATCAAAAATTGTTAAACCTATCATAAAAAAATTCAACAGAGGTTGCCTTTACTATAAAGAATGCTTCGAATAAAAATGGACGAAATCGGTGAAAGACCACGCCTATTTTTATATAAAAGGTTTTTAAGAGGGTCGTGGACGAATAAAATAAGCGATATCTTTGCAAAAAAGGTGCTTAATTTTCCAAGTAAAATTATAACAAGAAAAAGGAAACAAATTTAATTTTATGACCAACCAAAAAAAAAAATTTTTTTTTTAAAGTGGGCGTGGTCCTTCTCCGATTTTGCTAATTTTTATTTTGGCGGTGCCACGCCCATTGTCCAAAATTTTACTAATTTTCTATTTTGCGTCATAAGTTCAACTCATCTACCAAGTTTCGTCGCTTTATCTGTCTTTTGTAATGAATTATCGCACTTTTTCGGTTTTTCGAAATTTTCGATATCGAAAAAGTGGGCGTCGTTATAGTCCGATATCGTTCATTTTAAATAGCGATCTGAGATGAGTGCTCAGGAACCTACATACCAAATTTCATCAAGATACCTCAAAATTTACTCAAGTTATCGTGTTAACGGACGGACGGACGGGCGGACGGACATGGCTCAATCAAATTTTTTTTCGATCCTGATTATTTTGATATATGGAAGTCTATATCTATCTCGATTCCTTTATATATGTACAACCAACCGTTATCCAATCAAACTTAATATACTCTGTGAGCTCTGCTCAACTGAGTATAAAAAGTAATTTATCTGAAATGAACTGTACAATTCAAACTAACGCTGAGTATATAATATTCGGTTACACCCAAACTTAGAGACCCTTACTTGTTTTTTGTTTGTTTTAATTAGTTGAACAAACAGATATTGCTGTATCAAAATAAAAAATTAAATGTCTTTATTGATATTCTAGCGAAATGAAATGACGCATTTTGTTATACTTTTTCAAAACATAATTACTTTGCAATTGTTTGTTTATTTATGTGTGGGCAAATCCCAAATAAAATCCATCACGAACCGAAAATCAAAAGTGGTCAGATTTTATTTCTATCACTTGGGATTAAAGATGAAATATGCGTTTCATGTGGATATCAAATAGATTCTTTCCCCTTATCCTGGACAGAGAAACATAATTTCAAAAAAAGGCTTCATCGGTTTTGTAAATTTGGATGTTTTACTAACAAAATATAATAATAATAAGGGAGTTAAGAATTTTGTGTATTTGGTGTTGGAAACGTTGCTGTAGCAAATGAAAGCTACGGATCCAGAACACCTTTGTTTTCGTTTTACATTTATTCTTTGCATATTTTGTTTTGTTTTGACAGTTGTGTAATTTGCTATTCAAAAATGAAAAAATAAACTTCGGTTTTTGATGTTGTGTATTTTCCATGACGTAGCAAATGCATAGCCGTATAATTTTTTAGCGTTTTGTGTAAAAATACTATACCAGTTTGCACATACATTGATATTAGACCATTTGCACAAAATTCTCAGCTCCCCTAATATATAATGGTTAAATGGGAATATCTTATCTTTATTACATTCGTGAGTTATTTGAACGAAAAATTATATATGGGCTTTTTAAAGTTTTGATTTGTTTTGTACTTTTGTTCTATTTCTTCCATTATACTAAAATTTGTACATCGTTAGAAGCACAAGAACGAACTCTATTGAATGACCTAAAAATTTATCGAAGTATAAACAGAGCGAAAGTTATATACCAGTATACGTCCCCGCTTATAAAAAGGGGGTTTTGGGCCCTTAGCCCGGACTTTTTATTTTGCATACTTTCACAAGCATTAAAAAATTACTTCTATTTCTTGCCGCGTTCGAACTTCATCATATATGGTCATATATATGTACTTACATTTTTGAGGTACCCACAATTGCTGCTTCAAATATTGTAATATCCGCTCAGTCCGCTGCTCATGTTCTCTTTTATGCATTTTGAAATGCGTGCGAATTTCGTGTCTGTTACCAAGGACTTGCCCATATGTATTTGCAAAGTGTGTTATTAAGTTGGCACGTGTGGAATGAATGTATTTTTAATGAAAAGAAAAAAAGGTACACTTAATTAGTTGTATCTGTTTTCAAGTTGCTAATATTCTGGCGTACACTACTACAAAACCAGACTTGGGACCAATGCACTAAATTTTGAGTAACAACACTTACAACTTAAGTGGGCTAACATAGTCAAGATCTTGCCTTAAGTAATAATGAGACGTTAATTTGTTATGGGTTTAAACGTCCGTTCATCTTTCACATTTTCGTAAAACTAGCCAATACCCGCGGGCCAGACCCCACGAAGAAAATACAACATAAAACTATTGCGATATATCAATATATGATCTCGAAAACAGTAACGAGACCATCCTTTGAATCGTCCCAACAAATCGCGAAATGTTCGCATTCGCAGAAATAACCACACAGCGATAATTAATAGAAATTATATGCTGGATATCTTAAAAAGATAGGCTCCGGTACTCCCCTGATATACTTTTTTTAAATGGTTTTTATATAGTTCCATTTATATTTATATTACTTATTTGATAATGCAAAAACCAGAGCGTTAAAATTAAATTGTGCAAAAGACACAACATTACATTGACCTGAATGGTTAGGTTAGGTTGAAATGCGCCCCTTTTAGATAAAGCATCCGCTTTTTTATTCCCATCTATTAGCTTATGCCCTGGGACCCAATATAGATGTACTCTGTGGAAGAAAAGAGAGATGAACAAGAAGCGAGAGAGTTTAGTTGTACTTTTGCCGGCAAAAAAAAAAGACCTAAAAGTCGTGATCCATGAATTCTTAAATTAAATTCATTATATTAAACTTTGTATCTCTTTTTTAGCATTTAAATTTATTTGAAATTAGCAAATGCTGTCTCTCAGCATGAAGGCCAAGCGACCAGCTTCTCGTGATTGTAGTAGTGATCCTAAACCGACATATGTAGTAGGTCGTATTGATGGCATATGCTGATGACATTGATATCATCGGCCTGACCACCCGCGTCGTTAGTTCTGCTTACTCGAAACTGGAAAAAAGCGGTAAGGTTAGTTTTGATGGTGAATAAGGATAAAACGAAGTACCTGTTGTCATCGAGGAAAGAGTCAGCTCATATGCGCCTTGGCAACCACGCTACTGTTGGCAGTAACAATTTCGAAATAGTAAAAGACTTCGAAGGCGACAACCTGGCTAGGCCACTCTGACTTAATCGGTTTAAGGGCTAGCCGGGGGATCTCCCATCGGCAGCGTCTGTTCACCACTAGGCGCGGCCGCAAGCGGGCGTCTGTCTTGGAGCAAGCGGCTCGCTATACCTTTATATATTATTACTATATATTTTCACCCCCACTGAGCGGGTTGTACGCTGGGCATGGGACCCGCCACCTGGCCACCGTTTAAAGGACAATGAGTTGAGGGCATGCACCTGGAACGTCCGCTCCCTGAATGGGATTGGTGCAGATGCCCGGCTGGTTGATGTCCTCGTCAAAGGAAAATCTGATATCACCGCCATCCAAGAAATGCGTTGGACGAAGCAAGGAAGAAAGAAGATCAAAAATTGTGACGTATATTGGAGTGGCCATACAAATAAGCGCAGTTTCGGCGCCGGATTCGTGGTGGGAGAGATACTTTGTCACGCCTGGGGACGAACGTCTCACCGCTATTCGAATAAAAGCAAAAATTTTTAATATATCATTCATCTGCGCTCATGCGCCTACAGAGGAGAAATACGATGAGGTCAAAGACGCTTTTTATGAACAAATAGAACGCACATACGAGCGCTGCCCACGCCATGATATAAAAGTCGTGCTTGGCGACTTTAACGCCAGGGTGGGCAAAAAAGGTGTTTTTGGCCCTACAGTCGGAAAGTACAGCCTACACAATGAAACTTCTCCTAATGGACTGAAGCTGATTGACTTTTCCGGTGCTCGAAACATGGTCATATCGAGCACGAGGTTCATGCCTATAAAGATACATCACGCTACATGGCTTTCCCCTGATCGAAATACTCGCAATCAGATCGATCACATTATGACAGACGGACGGCATGCCTATAGTGTTTTAAATGGGCGCACGATTCGAGGACCTAACATCGACTCGGACCATTATCTCGTCGCAGCCAAAATGCGCACTCTCCTCTGCGCGGCCAAAAACCAAGGAACAAAGAACACAAGGAAAGTTAAATGTCGAAAGGCAGCAATCGCAACAGACTGCCAATAATTTCGTAAATCATCTCTTACTCCTGCTTTCTGAGAGCTCAACTCAGTCTGAATAATTGCAGTAGTAGTGGAAGCATATCTCGAAAGCACTTCGTACTGCCGCAGAGGAAAAAATTGGTTACCGGCATCCACGGAAAAAGAACTGGTACGATGAAGAATGTCGCGTTGCAGCCGAAAGAAAAGGCGCTACCTGCAGGGCTACGTTAAAAGCGAGTGCAACAAGATGAGTGTGTGAACGCTATCGCGAGTTAAAAAGGGAAGGAGGCCCGAGCTGCTAGCCACCAGGAATAATGACCGAAAATTTTACCAAAAAATTCGGCGACAGGCGGAAGGTTTTAAGGACAGGGCAAACTCCTGTAAGAACGAAAACGGCGACCTTTTAACTGATGTCCAGAAAGTACTTAGATTATGAAGGGAAACTTCTTTGCTCTCCTAAATGGAGACAGCGATTTACCGCACAGGGATGACGGATGATGGAGTAAATGTCCCCCCACCCGATTATGATGAAGTTAGAATAGCAATAACCAGAATGAAAAACAACAATGCCGGGGGCGCTGATATTGCCTGCGGAGCTATTGGGCGGCGTGAGGTTGGTAAGGCTCATGCATCAGCTTCTTCGCAAAATATGGGCTGTAAAGATAGGTTTGATGGTGAATGAGGACAAAACGAAGTACCTGCTGCCATCGAGAAAAGAGTCAGCGCATATGCGCCTTGGCAACCACGCTACTGTTGGCAGTCATAATTTCGAAATAGTAAAAGACTTCATTTATTTGGGAACCAACAACATTAGCTCTGAAATCTAACAAAAAATCACTCTTGCCAATAAATGCTCATTTGGACTAGGTAGGCAATTGAAAAGTAAAGTCCTCTCTCGGCAAACGAAAATCATACTCTAAAAGTCACTTATCGTTCCCGTCCTGCTATATGGTGCAGAAGCATGGACCATGACAACATCAGATGAAACGGCTCTGGGAGTGTTGGAGAGAAAAGTTCTCCGAAAGATTTATGAACCTCTACGCGTTGGCGAAAGCGAGTATCGAAGAAGATTTAACGATGAGCAGTACGAGCTGTATGCAGACATCAACATAGTCCAGCGAATTAAAACGCAGTGGCTGCGCTGGCTAGGTCATGTTATGCGAATGAAAGATGACGCTCCGGCCAAGAAAGTGCTTATATCGGAACCCTCTTATGGAAACAGAGGTAGAGGGCGGCCCCCACTCCGTTGGAAGTACCAGATGGAAAACGATTTAAACTCCCTTCGTGTGACCAACTGTGGCCGGTTGACAGAGAAAATGAGCGACTGGCGCGACTTGTTGGACGGCCATAACCGTTTAATTGGTTAAACGCCAATTAAGTAAGTAAGGAAGTGATCTGGGAGTTCTCTTTGATCCGAAACTGTGTCTCAATATGGATACTTGGATTTGTGAAACTTGCATTTGTGAAACGGTGGGCCAAGAGTTTCATGATCCGTATCTCACTAAGCACATCCTTAATACGTCCAATATTTGAGTATTGCTCGTGTGTCTTGTGCCCGCGGTATCAAAATTATATACAGCGAAATGAGTCGGTTCAGAAACAATTTTTAATTTTCGCACTCCGTGGCCTTAACTGGGATCATAACCGTCATCTACCGCCATACAAAAATAGGCTGCTTCTTATTATTTTACGATCTTTGGAAAATCGACGAATATTGCTTGGGGTAATTTTCCCTCACAAGCTCATCATCGGTGAGATAGACTCCTCTTACCTCGTCAGTCACCTAAATTTCGCAGCCCCTAAAAGAACATTAAGACACTATGTGCCTTTCCACCTATCAACTTGCCGACAAAATTTTGCTATAAATAATCCCTTGGGTAATTGGTGTTCGCACTATACTGATTTGTATAACTGTATCAGCCTGGAATAATCTTTTACTGCATAATTCAATACTCTCATACCTGACCTATGGAAGAGTGATCATGCCTGCAAATAACACGACTCTACAGAAAAAATTGTTTTCTTTGTTCTAAAGTTTATTTCATTATTTTCTGTTTTATTATAAAGAATAAAAAGATGATAAAAATCCCCTTTATATAAATGGACCAAAAAATAGAAGGCAATTTTTCCTTTAATACAGACATAGTCTTGTTGAATTTTGACTAAGAAACTTTAACAATAGCTCTTGTAAAAGAATTTTGGGATTTAAAACTTTAAAGGTGGAGCGCGTGTTTAAATTTTAAATAATCAATCAAGCTCGCTATCTAGCGGTTTTCTATTGGCTGTATTTTCACCAAACCTCTAACTAAGTTCCAAGTTTCAAGTTTCTAGGTAACGGGGAAGTTAGTTAAAAATCGGTTGAAAAATTCCCAAATAAAATTTTTGTTTTCTTACTATCTCGATCCAGTAGCGGGTTTGAGGGGGGAGGGCGATGGCCCCTAGATTTTTTTCCAAAATTTATTTGGAAAAAATTTTTTTCACGAAGTCTCAGAAACCCACTATTTATATGCAGTATTTGTATAAATATAATGATGGATATTTGATCGTTACTTTTCATAATGCAGTTTTTGTATGCATGCTTTAATCGAGTATCAATTTTCAAATAATATTAGCGCTCAACAGTAAGAATGCTCATGCAAATCAGTGCAATGCTCAGAAATATTTGCGCTGTTGATAACATACTGAATCAAACCTTACTTTGTTGAATGAAGGTTATTCAGAATCTTCACTCTCACTCTACACATTTTTAACCACTTTCTACTAGGCATTTGTCATCTCTGTAGAAACTGCAGTGCACATATTCAATAACAGTAGAATCGCAAGAAAGTTAATCGCCAGTGTTCGGACTTCTAGCACTAAAGTGGTAGATCTACCACTATTTTTCTTTTATTTGAAGTTCTACCACTTCTACCACGCAAGACCGAAAAAAGGTGGTATTTTTTTATAGAAGTTTTTTGAAGAAACCTTTGCTTTTCCACAATTTTTTGAGAAGAGAAACAATATTATTTGTAGAAGAATAGTTTTATAAAACTCAAAATACCACCTAGCGCTGCTTTGATCACCATTAAATCTCTTTTCCTTTAGGTTTTTAGTACATAACTGCCACTTCCACCTACCTATGTATATATAGGAAAAGAAGTGAGTAATATTCACTACTTAAAAATGTTTCAAATATAACCCAATGCTACCACTTTTTTCATAAATCTACCACTATTTTCTGAAAAATCTACCACTAAACAAAATTTTAAAGTCCGCACTCTGTTAATCGCTCGGCTAAGTTGACCGAGTATGAACGCCCATGTCCCGCTCTAAAAAGTTAACTATGTATTAGTTAACTTTTCTGATCTCATAAATTTTTTCAAACCTAACCGTTTGTTTGGCAATAAAAAAAGTGCGGGTATTCCCCGAATTCCTGTGTGAAAAATTATTGTCGGTGTCGCGTGGCGCAAATGTAGTTAGTCATGAGCATTTAAATTTGTGAGTTGTGTACTTGTGATAACTTGTGTTAAAGCTTGTGTTTTGGTTAACTTTTTCGAGATTCTACTGTATTAACCTTAGAATATTAAAAAATTTAACCTAATTCATTCGATTTACCGACTCGTTCGGCATCGTGAACTATTAAATCTGTTTAATTAATTGACAATTTGAAGTTCGAGTGACAGATAACCAGCAAACTAAAAGACCGAGGGCGGAGGAACTCGAAAATGGTAAGTACGAATTTTCCATTAACGCCCCGATTCTAAGGTGGTAACAACATTCTTCACCATGGTAACGAAAACATGTGGAAACTTCTACACCCTTTTGGTATTCTATCCGCGAAAGTAGCCGGATAATTTTTTACCCACAAAAGTAGGTAGTTACATCGAAATAACCACACAACAGCTGTTGTTTAGAAAAAGGCAAAACTGAAAAATAAAGAATTGTAAGCGCAAATAAGTAAAGATAATAGTAAAAAAGTGTTGCCTCTTGCTATATATTATATATTTTTTTAAATTATGTACTTTCACAGAATAAATTACAATATAGCTATGTAAAATCTTATGCATGTATGCACATATATACACATCGTCTCGTTTATTCGTTAGCCTCGTATCTACGAGTGACACATTTTCGGTAAAGCCATGGCGGAACCATACAAGGTGGCAGCATGGTGACATACCTACAAACATGAATAAAAATTCCATGTACTTTGTTTTTGTAAATTCGATGGACGAATGTCAAAATCGTACTGCGCCGGAAGTTGATGTATCAAATCAAATAAAAAAGTATATAATCAGCTGTCGCATGCTGCCACTTTGTATCGTTCCGCTATGGGTAAAGCGAAGAAAACCAACTTTTAAATTTCACCACAGACATTAGTGAATTTTTCGGTGATGACAGCTTTTTAGCTTTTCAAAGAATTCCGCAAAATTGCTGTAGCGTTACCACTTTGGCCAGAATCGCGAATAAAAGAACTGGTAACGATTTTCGGTTACATAATGTTCTGGGTACTATTTTACCGGTAAAGCTGGAGACATTGGTTCTTTATCGGTAACCGTATCGGTAACCTTTTAACAGCTGATTCGACCAACCTTATGAGAATCAATGCAATCGCTTATTGGTGCCGCTAAGGTCGTAACCGTATCGTAGCCAACCAATTGGGTTTTGGTTTACCGTCGTAACGATAAACAGCTGATTACGTTAGGGATACGGATACAGCGATACGACATACGGCACCAATGACTCCAGCTTAACGCTCAGAATCGGCCCGTAAAGTGTGATTCGGGTTTTTCCATCGAGCATGCATTGCTATTTTCATATAATCGTTAAACATTTAATAAAATTTCATGAATCAGACTGCTTTTTAACAGAGTTCAAATAACAGTAGCGAGCAATATTTTTGCACCAGCTTTTTTTCGCGATCGTATACACACAAAAATTTCATTGAAAATGTAAGAAAACTCTTAAAATATTTGTATAAAAACAAAATTTAATAAATTTCAAACTCTTATTACATATTAACAAAGGTCGAATGCAAACAAGCTTAATCCAAGCCAAAAGCAAATATTGGCGGAATTCATGGCGATACACACGCTTTGATATCGGGGCTTGCTTCAAATTTAACTTCGCCAGAAAGTAACTAAAAGCTTCGTAAGTTAAGCGAAATCTCTACAAGAAACTGCAATAATTTTTTGTTACAAAGATATAATACATAAATGATATGCTCACGCTTTGTTTGTTAAGTCCAAATGGTTACTACACTCTCTTAACCGCCTTCGTACTATCTTTTTCTAGCCTGCGCTATTACTGCAGCTCCAAAAAAAAAAAACAATAAAATTGGGTCCACCGCAGTAACTTACTTTTTTTTTATATTTTTGGCAACCAATTTGACAGTTCAAAATATATTGTGCGTATCGTTGCGTATTTTTGAGAATTGAAAAGAAATTACGTTCCGTTTGCTGTCGTATGTTTTAGTCCCATTTTTGTATATACGTTTGACGTATCACGTAATTTTCTTTCGTATGTTTGGCGATCCGTGATCGTATGTTACGATTCGAGCCCAGGTCTGCGATGATACAAATGTAGAAAACGGAAGTACTCTTCCACTCTTAACTCATACTGATCGCGACGCTAATACATTGTTGGTTGATAATAATAATGACAAAACGTTGCATTCAACATCTATGAATACTGAATCGGGTTCGAATGTACCTATATCACTTTCACAAAATTCTATTGTTGAAAAATACGACATAGGTAATTTTGTGAGGAAAAAACATTTATTAGATGATTATACGAAGTACAACTTACTAAAATATCCTTGGGTACCACCGAAGGACTATATCTTCCCTTTTTCGAGTCTTAGTGAAAAAGGAAAAATAGAAAAGCGATACTTCAAACATCATTTTTTAACTGAATATGAGTGGCTTGTTTATTCTGAACATAAAAAGGATGTGTTTGTAAATATTGTTTCTTATTTGCAAGTAATACTGGTGACTCGAAATCGAATGTTCCTCTCAATGTACTTGTCAAGGTTCCTGTAACATCGTTTGCAAAGTTGTCCGGTAAAGAAGTTGTACTAAATAACCACGCTATTAACAAATATCACTCTAAGTCAGCCCTTTTTAGTCAAGATTTCATAAATACTTATACAAATTCAGGAAAGGAAATCACTAATTTGCGTTCTTCTCATCGCATGGAACAAGTTGAGAAAAATAGAAGATTGTTGGAGATTATTATAAAAACTATTATTCTTTGTGGGCGACAGAATTTAGCATTAAGAGGCCATAAAGATGAACTAAACTTTTCTGAATCAGCAACAAACGAGGGTAATTTTATGGCAATTTTGAAATTTTTAGTCGCCCCACGTCACAAAGAGCTTGAAGAACTATAAAATTCTACACATTCAAGAGCTACTTATATAAGCAACATGACTCAAAACGATCTTATTCAATGCTGCAAAGATGAAATTCAATCTACTTTGCAATTATTTTCGATGAAACTACTGATTGTAGTCATACTGAGCAACTCAGCCTTTGTTTGCGGTATTTATACGACGGCAATATAAGAGAAGATTTTGTAACTTTCCTTGATGCGTACGATTCGATCCGAGAAGAAGATGTTATAAATGGAGAAAAAACATTGACAGGTGTAGCTTTGGCACACATAGTGATCGATATTTTTAATAATTTAGGACTACCCTTCGAAGATTGCGTTGGAATTGGAACGGATAGATGTTCTGTAATGACATAAGAAGTTAAGGGAGCTATGCAGGAGCTTCTTAAAATATGTACCAATGCTAATCATTGTCCGTGTTTCAACCATTGTCTTAATAACGCGCTTGCGAAAACGTCGAAAGTTCTTCAAACAAAGTATTGTATTGCGTTGATGAAAAAAATTATCAGTTTTCCAAATCAGTCTCCGAAACGTACCATAGTTTTCAAAAAACATCTGCAGGAATCATTAAGTGGACTATGTGAAACGCGCTGGTCTGAAAAACATGATGGTATAATGCAGTTTGAAGAAAACATCACAAAAATTGTTGCTTCGTTTCAAGAAATTTCTACTTAGCAAGATTCAACAACAAGTTCTGAGGTCCGTTCTATGTTGAAATCTATTTGCAAAACAGAGTTCGTGATTTCAATGATTTGTTTGAGCAATGTACTTTCTGTTAAGGGCCCATTACTCATACTTAGTATAAATTTGACTTGGCTTAGAAGTCTGTTGAATTTTGATTTTCTATGTAAGTTCTAAGTGTCGTTTACATTGTGAGATGCCATTTGTTTGTTTCCATTTCATTTTGACATTTTGCCATACAAATTGACATTTATTTAAAAATAAATTTCAAACCTGATTATGATGCCAGATTGTATGCGCTAAGTGGAGTATAATCGTGGCTAAGTTGCCAAGTTTACGCCAAGTCAAGTCTATGCTAAGTATCAATAATGGGCCCTTTACACGACCAATAAGCTTACTTTTGCAAACACCGTCAATAGATTTGAATCAAGCTTCTGAAGCATTGAGTGACACTTTGCGAATATTAGAAAATCATAGACTTGAAGCAGGAAGTACTTTTTCGGGAATTTACAAAAAAATTGTCGCTTTAGCAGGTAAGTTAAAGTTTAATATTGTCCTCCCACGAATTTCTAAAAAGCAAATACATCGAGCGAATTACACTTCATCAGACGCTGAAGAGTATTATCAAAAAGCAATTTATATACCTCTTCTTGATTATATTATTCTTGATTTACAAGGTGGATTACCTGAAGATACATTGAAAATTTTTAATCTTAATTTGCTACTCCCATCGCGAATCATCAAAGATAATACACTGCATAAAAGAATTTGTCTAAAGAGCTTGTCCAAGATCTTGATAAACGATACGCAGGAGGAAATAAAATTAATCTAGATGGAGAGTACGAAGTGTGGTCAGAACGCTGTCCGATAAGCAACACAAAAAATCAATTCCACTATCAGCTGAAAAAGTTTTAAATGATTGCAATGAATATGCGTTTCCATCAATAAATGCTCCTATCAAAATTCCACGCCACGCTTCCAGCTGGCAATGCTTGTGCTGAAAGGAGTTTTTCGACACTTCGCCGGTTGAAAACGTGGTTACGGTCCACATTGTCCCAGAACATACTCACTGGTCTTACACTTTTAAATACCCATTTGGATAATTAGATTGATATTGATCATATAATTGAAAGATGTGTAAAAAAAGGGAAGCATAGAATTAAATTTACTGTGTGAATATGAACTATGCGGAACAAAAAATTGATGTCAATGAATTGAATATACTATTGTTAATTCGTATAACTAAATGAAACCAAATATGTGTATGAAATTATTAAACGATGTAAAAAAATACTAATAAATTTACCCCTATAAAAAAACGGTCTGCTATACGTTTCCCTGGTTGTTTTTCTTGCATTTTCACCTATAAAGTATCTTGATGTGAACTTTGCTCAAAACACATCAGTTATTGAGAGAAACAATTACTGACTGAAATCGCCCCCTCCCCCCTCAAAAAGCAGCCTGGATCTGCCACTGCAATATCGGTACATCAGTGAGTGACAAATAAGTTGCTCATCACGTTAATTAAGCACATTGTATTAAAATACACTACATGAAAAAATAAGATAAAATTTACTATATTAGTTTGATAGTGAGCTATAAACTCAAATAATATTCATACATATATGTATGTATGTATAGCTAATATTAAAGTAACAAAGCAACTTATCTCGACTTACGTGATGATTGGGAATTGTGACAATCCAAATTGTGATAAAATAACATTCAACTTCACAATTCGGTATTGTAACGAATTTAGTGAAACTCCGCTTATTTTACACCCTCTACTAACGTTCTAATCGCTAAACTGTTGAATAAATAACTCCAATATTCAATAGTGCAAAAATGGCCTTTATTAGACTACTTTGAAAGTACCTCACAATAACATTTGACTTCACAACTGATAGCGTGCTTAAATCAAACTGACTACTGCTTACTCAGCTTTTGCTCCTTTTATACTCTCTGCTGTCCCGTTCCCATACTTCTAGGTGTTTCTTCTTCTAGAATTTACTACTTGTTTACCAGCTATAAACTTACCAGCTATAAGCTACAGATGCACGTTTATAGCCTCTCGCATAGCCATATGCGCGTGTATATGTGAGTAATACTTCCACCGATGATTGCATACTTTTGTGAATATCTCCGATATATTCATGTGTTTGTGCGTATCTCTCCGCTGCTAGTATGTACATATGTATAGACATTATGATTGATTTGTTTATGTACATAAAATTGACTGCTTAGTATCGCCCTAGAGATGATAGTATCCCTTAGTGTTGCTAATATTCGTCACAGTATGGTCTTCTTGTTCTTGGGCGCTTAGCAGGAATATTTAGTTTGAACAGGTCATACCCGCTTTATGCATGGTGTGCAGCGACACATGTGTAAAGTGTAATGTGAACAGACTGCACAAAATTTCTCTGTCCTAAAGTTCTGTACGTCTATTCCTCCATGTAAAAGATAAAACTTCCCACGTAAACTATCCACATGAGCTGGCAAAGGATTTCAGACAAATTAATCCCATGGCGTTCGTCTTAAAAACAGTGGAGAGATTATTGGACATACATATACTCCATGATGAGTTCCCCGCATCTACGATACTACGGAGAGTCCGCAGAGACTATGCTACAGGAAGTGGTGGGAACATTGAAGAAATCCCTGTTGTATAAACAACTTACTCTTGCCATTATTGTTGATGTGTAAGGCGACTTCAACTACATGAAAACTGACGCGATAGAATCTTCATAACATAATCTTATGCATTATGAGTAGATTGCACGTATTTTTTATGGAGAACGGCAGATCGAGCGACCACCAGCGCCATCTGAAATGAAAAAGTTGCCATATTCCAACTTATGTTGCAAGCAAAGCATAAGAAGAAGAATTTGACATATAATTATATATTTCTTTTAACAAATGAAAATCAAATAAATGAAACAAGGTTGACGTGTGCGCGCCTTGCGCAAAAAAAAAACAAAAATGGTTTGAAACCTTTTGTTAGTCCAGGTCCAGGATTTTTCAAACCTTTTTCTCAAATTTTGAAGTTTCCTTCATACAAACTTACATATGTCGAATTTCTGAAAATTTGAGAAAAAGCAATAGTTTTTTTTATAAATATGACCTAATGACCACAAAACCACCAATCACAAGTAATAGATATATGTATACGTTTTTAGCTATGTTCGATATGTACATGTATTTATTAACTTAACATTTTTTTACAAAACTTCTTTAAATACAATGGGCTATCGTTCGCAATACAGAATGAGGCCCAATATTCGATGTAAAAATAAATTCATTTTCAATTTTTTGCTTGAATGTCGCTTGGGCTGAAAAAGTGATATCTTCGAATCGCCTGACTCTAGAAAAGGCCACATATAACTGTCCATGTGAAAATACTGGGCTAGGTAAATATAAACCGGCTTTATCGAATGTTTGACCTTGGGTTTTGTTGATTGTCATAGCGAAAGCGACTTTTAATGGAAACTGTTTTCTAGTCATCTGGAAGGGTACAGTTGGATCTGAAGGAGTTAGTTCAACTCGCGGTATGATAGCTATTTTTCCCGAAACAATTAATTTAAAAATTATTGCGTTCTCGCCTAAATGACTGACGACCATCCTGGCACCATTTATAAGTCCTTCTTTGGCATTAAGATTACGAATCAACATAACGATTGTATTTTTCTTCATTAAAAGTCGAGCATTCGTCATTTTTTGGACATAAAATAGCTGTTGAGTAAAACTTAGATATGTTACTGTCATTTATTTCATTTGTGCCGTATCTTCGGATATTTCATGTTGGATTTCTAAGTCACCATTTCCCAGTTTGAGTAGCCAGTTTTTAAACTCAGGATCATTATTGGCTCGCATATTTTTAACTAATCTACGAATTTTCACCTTTCACCACAACGCTGAGCGTTTAATGCAATTTTCAATAATTGAAGTTCTGGTGACATGTCTAACAACTGGAAGAACTTGTCTAAAATCACCTCCAAATACAAATATTTTTCCTCCAAATGGCAAATTCAAATTTGTTATATCTTTCAAAAGCTTATCAACAATGGTTATTGCATCTTTAGGTACCATAGATACTTCGTCCCAAATAAATAAATCTGTTTCCCGTAAAAGCTGTGCTTCTTTTGAGTTTGGCCGCACAGATGATACTGTAGTATCTAAAATAGGCACAGGTAGTTTAAAAAGAACATGTGAAGTTCGTCCCCCAGGTAACAGATTCGCAGCAATGCCTGTCCATGCAACTGATAAAACCACTTTATTTTCCCCTCGGAGGATGTGACATAGCGTAGTGTAAATAAATGTTTTTCCTGAACCACCTGGTCCGTCAATGAAATAACAGTTTGGAGATTCATTTCTAACCGAACTCAAGACTTCTTCCACTATTGACGTTTGCTCTTGATTCAGTTTGCTAAAAGCTTCTTGTCCATGTTGACGTTCTTGTTCAACGTTGTAGAGTATGTTAGGCTGGTCAACTATAGTTGGTTGAGGTACGCAAAAGTGTGGACACGTTCTGCCATGCGTTTTAAAAATGTTTTCTAAATCTAGTAAAGCAAGATTGTAGAACTCTTCGCGCTGGTGTTGTTTTTGGTAATCCTCTGATAATGCATAACGAAATATATGCCAAAGTTCCAAAATGCTGGTTGGTGAACAGAAAATGCAAATAATTGCAAAAAGCCATCTCAACTGAGTTGGCATTTGGTAAGTTA
The DNA here is from genome assembly GCF_040869045.1 of Eurosta solidaginis. Lineage (NCBI taxonomy): Eukaryota > Metazoa > Arthropoda > Insecta > Diptera > Tephritidae > Eurosta > Eurosta solidaginis. Next base: position 367,829,244 of record NC_090319.1, read on the forward strand.
CAGCTTTCTGCAAACATTCTTTCCACTCAGCATTGTTACCTACTAAATGCAATTTTTCCGCAGTTGCTTGAAAACTATCATAGACTACATCATTTACCGTACGTATTTCCGTGTATGACTTTGGTCCTTTGGTATGGAGAAGTAAAAGACGAAGGAAATACCTTTCATAATCCATTGGATTTACGGTGTACATCCGACCAATGCACTTACTGTTTCTCACCCTTATGCACCATTTGCCTTTAGACCATACGTAGTGTTCGGGATTTTCGTGGTATAAATACTGACGGGCGTCCTCTTCTTCGTTGCAAAGCTTGAAAAACGCCATGAGTTTGGAGTCCTTGCTAATATTGGTTTCAGCTTCGCGACCAGCTCGGAAGTAAATCATCTGTTCTTCTTGTAAATGGACAGGTAGCCGCTCAATAGTATGTGAACGATGAAAGAGTTGGCGCTCATGAATTCGCCACATTGCCTCTGGAGGACTAACATAGCGACAGTCTAAGAATGTATTAACTTCGTCTACATTTACTTCCCTTTGCCCGTCAGAGTTAATGCTCAATTTCAGTGAAGCACAGTCATGACCCTTATAAACGTATTTGTACAAATACTTAACAGATTTAATTGAGGAACAATGCTCGACAGTAATGCGGGCCTGATATTTTCGACTTAGGTAAGAATTATACGGTACGATCCAGTAGTTGCTGTAACAGAATTCTCACGTAAAGTAAAGAGGGTAACTATTTACGTTTATGTTTGTTTCACTTCGAAATTCTTTGGGGAACCCTTTACTACACTGAGCGTCTTTCATACAGGGGCTGTTTGGATTTAAAATAACGCATGGGCCGTGCGTCATAGTTTGTTTTTATAATTGTAAAAAGTTGCAGGTCTTCCTCATTATTTGGAAGCTCGACAGAAATTAGGGAATCCACATCTTCAATTGAACGGAGCTTATCGACTTCTCGAAGCATAAGAAGAATATGCGCGTGCGGTAGGCCTCTTTTTTGGAATTCGATTACACTAACATACGCAAGAACTACACCCAGTACGTGCTTTTTTAATAAATCATCTAAAAGTGATTTGAGTTTTAAGTGAAATACTCTTGAGATTAAATTAGGCCTGTTTTCTGTCCTCTCATACGGCTTGAGTTCTGATGTTATTTCAATCCATTTAGGGTTGCAAGTAAACGTAAGGAAAATGTTTGGTTTGACAAAGCGGGATACTATACTCATAGCATCTTGATAATTTTGAAGCATGTTTCTCGGACTACAAATAAACGAAGACGGAAGAATAACAGGAAGTCCTGTCGCTGCACCTCTTTGTTGAGCATCTGCATGAAGGAAATCCATTAACCCTTTATAGCTTTCAACTCTTAAATCTTTTTGATGTGACCTAATGTATGCAACTCTGGAGCCCTCCACTTTGACATAACTGTCTACAAAGTATTGCTGAAAAAATTTTCCTGAAGCTTGTATTATATTAAATTCACCTCTTATTGCTAAACGGTAACAATAATGTTGCAGTTGAGTAGTAACGGTTCGTATTGCAGTTGTCGACATGTTGCATACATCGTCTCCATCCTGCGTCTCCACAGGGAAAGAGCAGAGGATAGCACATTGGATCTGAATGGGGATTCCGACACGATATTTTACTAAGTGATCCATCTGACTTATAAAAAATTGTAAAGTCAAATATGCCTGGTGGAACGCCATCTTGACCCAAAAAAACTGCCGCAACTTCAGATACAGTGGGTGCATTATATCTTCCGGGATGGAAAGCATTTTCCGTAGTAAATTGTATTTGCATATCAAAATATTATAAGACATATCTTTGACACAATTGAATAAACTCGCATACGGATTATAGGCTATAAGCATTGTTTGAAGTTGGTTCATAAGAAATTGGCAACAGCTCTTATTAACCTCTCGGTTTGTACGATACTGCAAAGCATCATCATTGTCTAAAATAAAGAGGCCAACATATGAGGGTGTTTGGCCCTCAGGTGGTTGTAAAGCTCCAATTCTATGATATACTTAACCGTTTAGCTTGAAACAAAAGGGGTCTCTTCCAGGGATGTTAACAAAGTTTACTTGAACTGAGCGTTGTTAAATTTTCTTACGTTTTCCAAATAGTTTTTTGTTACAGAATCATTGCGTTCGATTATAGTTTTAAGTTCTTTACATACAGAAATTTCTGGCAAACTCACCTTCCCTTTATGACAACAAATTGAAGAACTTCTATCGCTAACTTCACTGGCAAATAGTTTGTCCATACAAAATATACATTGTTGATCCATACGTCCAACGCTATGTGGTTCTTGAATGATTCCGAGGCGTGCGCAACAATAAGTTTTTGGAAGCTTTTCCTGTATTCTCCTAGAATTTGTGTCACTGCTTAACTTTTAAATATATGATGGTACCAAGTCACTCCTACGCTGGACTACCATTTGAGCACTTTGTTCCTGTCGGCGGTTACGCATTGTTTGCCTTGCATGAGCTAGATGAATATTTCGTTGCTGACTTGGTCGACTTCTTCTTGACGTCTTCTTCGCTCAGTTGAAGGATTTAAGGTGGCCCTAGGCATTATAATCTAACAATATGAACAAAATGTGAACACATGTAATTCATGTCAAAATACACATCTTAGAACTTACCAATTATGTATTTTATCACAGGTGTATAAAAAAGATTTTCAATTACGAATAAAATCAGCTACTATTGTGAGACCAGAAAACATTATACAAATATGCCTAAACAGCTGTTTGAATTTCAATATTCAAGTGTAAAACTTGATGGCGCGCTCGCAGTGGGTGATATTCACCATATTCACCACTGCCTAATATTGTTCAGTCACAATAGCGTTGCAGTACGAGTTGATTTTTTTGTGCATTCACAATCGCTCATATTAAATAATTTATTTTTATTAAATAAGCTTAAACAAAAGCACTCTGCTAATTAAAACATGGTTTTGCATGTAGAGCTAACCCCCACCTTTAAAACGATACCTTATTTATTAATATTGGTTCCAAGTGAGAGCAGAAAATTAGGAACTAACACAAAAAGACCTTACAAAAATAATATATATGATAATTTGGCTAAGGGTGCCTTCATACTTTACAAGTGAAATTATTTTTCTCATTTATTGGTACTTTTCCAAAATTTTTCACAGTTTAAAACTGCAATTTAACAAATTAATAGAGCGCAAAATATGGTAATAAATATTTTCCTTGTATAGTGAGAATGTTAATAACAGGACAAGGAGAAATAAATTTCAGTTGCCAAGTCTGAAAGTCCTTTATATTTACAAACGCAACATCATATATGAAAAACTTCATTGTGGCTCCTTACTTCTCAACCGAGAAATATCATCTGAGCTAGGGAGAACAATAGTTAATTAAAAGATATGCAAAAGCACACCACAAGGCGAGGTGCTCTGACCCTTGATGTGGCGCATTACCATAAGTGATATCCTAGAAAAACTCAAACAAGTGGTATGAAGATTGTGGCATACACCAAAAATGTGATGAGCGCAATAATGGAAAGAACGTTCGAAAAAGTAAGGAGGTGGGCACAGGATTACAACTCTTCATGAGGCAGTTCAAACCTTTAAATTATCAAGGCTAAACGGCCAGCAATTAATCTCATGAAGCAGTACTAAGTAGGAGCCAATATTCGACTTCAAACTGAACTGGAAATCGTGTATGAAGGAGTGGGTGCCGAAAGCCTGTGTTACTTATAAGCCTGTAAATCGGTGATAGGAAAGAAATTCGGTCTCAAACCAAGGATGGTGGCTGTACGAGGCAGTGGAACGCCCAAAACCTTGGTGTTTGTATGCATCTACGTTGGGCTTAACGGTAGATGTATTCTTTTAGATGTATTCTTTTTTTGCATGAGGCAGCGTTCTTTGTCAATATTTCTGTGTCGCGGTACCCATGTAAGGTGTACACGGTTAGATCGGCGACAGTTTGGTGTTAGTTCTGAGTTTGAAGACTATGAGCAAGAGATTAGCAAAAAACAAAGATTTCCTTCAAACCGCGGCACCTATGCTAGCTCTTCATACTTCTGCCTGGAGGACAGTACTATGATCAGGTAGTCTGGAAGAGATTTGGAAGCCTAGGTCTTTTGAAAACACCACCTCCAACCCTAGTATTTAACTAAGAACCTTACCTGAACCTTATATTTAAGAATCTTTCCTTTAGTAGAAAAGTTACCAGTGGGTGGGAAAAATAATTTCACTTGCAAAGTGTGCCAGCAAATGTCAAATTTTCTTCTTATGCTTTACTAGCAAAAAAAGTTGCAAGTTGGCTACATTTTCATGTCATGAATCTACCGTTCTCCATTAAAATACGTACAATCTACTCATAATGTAAGACTGAGTTAAACGCATCTATATGAAAAACTGCTTATGTGACTGCGCTTTAAGTGACTGCCAAATACTTTTCCGATTCAGAGCATATTTTCGTATTTCAAAGTACAGCAGCGAACAGAAAAAATTAATCAAATTTCGTCAGACTAAATTTTCTTATTTTATTTTTGATATTCTAAGGAAAAACATAGAAACAATTTCGAAAAATTTGAATATTCGGCGAATTCCAAACAATTTTAGTCTAACAAGTTAAAAAAGAAAATGTTCCACACTTTTTATGAAGGAAAATCTAAAACACGCTTCGGAAAAACACAATTTTCAAAAAGCAATGCGAATTTTGAGAGACGTATAACTTATAATTTTTAAGACTAAAATTCATTGGGCTGCAAAATGCATACTCGAAAATATTCAGGGAACTGAAAATAAAAAAGTTTGAAATTTTCGTAAAATTTCGTCCAATTTTTCAATTCCTTCGAAAACATGTTTGAGATGTGCTTGCATAGTTTCAGTTATAAAATACATGGCCGTTATTTTTTAAATTATCGAAAAAAGATGTATTCAGTTGACGAAGTTTATTAAAAATTTCCACTGCTATTTTTCTGTTCGCTGCTGTATGTGCATTTGTACATAGGCGTGTCCTTAGGCGTCTTTTTAACTTTTCTCTATTTAAATAATTTAACTCGTAGTTTTGTTTTGTAATTTCTCAATTTATAATTCAGTTAGTTGCAATGACAAAAGTCGCCTAGCGGTAATCCTCTTCAATTTAATTTAAATTAATTTCGATTTTAAATTTGTCACTGATAATCATGTAGTATGACACTCATAATTAATTGTTACACATTGCAAACTGTGACAGTTAAATTAATTAAATATACGGCATATAAAAGTGATGAATAACAAGCACAATGGACATGGTACAGAACGACATGGAAAAGCTTGTTGCAACAAACCAGAAGCCACAATGTAACAAATGATGAAACAAAAGTTGGCAACTGCAAAGATTTCCAGATGCAGTACGTAGATGTTGCAATAAGCTCGTGGACAGAAAACTGCTACTGGAGTTAAGAATTCCAAAGGCGGTCAACATGACAAATGATAGATTATGAAGTTAGGGCGAAAAATGGCAGGTGGCTGGTATGTAAAATTAATACATACAGACATATGTAATTTTATAAATATTTGCGAAGCATAAATTAACAAGTTTAAAAGGATAGAGGAAGATGGCTTGTGGTTTTATCTAGAAGTTCTACGGGTTTTGTATAGTTATTGGGATCAATGTAGGAGTCTGTCTGTATCTTGAAATAATCGCCAATATGCATTTCTTTTGTTAACATTTTACTACTTTTTACGTAATTTGTTTATACTATTTTAAGTGTTTACACTTACATATTTGGCTCCGCAATTTTTGTGGATAATAAAAATAAAATAAAAATATAAGTAATAAACAAAAAATAAATTATCTTGCTGCGAGGCATGACAAAAGCTTATTGTGGGGGCGCGCAATTTCATGTTCACTTCGGTTGGCTTTTCGCAACAAATCACGCCAGTATAATAATTCAAGTGCGGTTGACATTTTTATGGCAAATATTTTATTCATTTTTTGTGCTATATTTTGTTATAATTTTTTTGCTATATAATTTTTTTTTAAGTTTTTTCTTTTTGCTTCTACCTTTCTTTGTTTTAACTGCCTAAAAGCTTTCCTCTTTTTTATTCTCTTATGCAATTAAAAAACAAACATTAATCCTTTATATAATATCCCTTATTGTGGTGATTGTGGATGGTTGGTTAGAGATTGGTTAAAGAGTCATAAAACAACAGTAGGCAATAAAAAAGGGGAGGAATGTTTTATGTTGTGATTTGCTTCATATGTTCATGAGTATATATGTATACTAGGGTGTCCGCCATTTACCAAGTTAGTTTATTCTTGCGACATCCTCTAGATTTATTATTTTGAGCTACAAAAAAAAATTGTAATATTGAGCTATTCCAATTAACAAAAGTGGAAGAAATTTTTCCATTAAAAATGCTTAACTCTGCCCAATTATTTTTAGCTGATTTTTTTAAAACCTAAAAAATTTGTTATTGGACTTATTAGTATTCACATATTAGTAAAACCAAATGAGTTTTTAGACGATTTCATAACTTTTGGTTGCTTAAACTCTGGTGAAATTTAAACTCCAGTTAAACTGCAGAGCAATTCTCCAGTCACTGTCTAAGGCCGACTTTGGAGTAGGCTTTTTGTAAGGTAACATTGGTATTGTTACGAATATTAGCAACACTAAGGGGTACTGCCATTTCTAAGCCGATGCTAAGCAGTGACGTAATGCACATCAATAATTCAATCATTATGTCTACACATATGTACTTACACGCAGCGGAGAAGAGATGCACAAACACACGCAGATATCTTATCTGAGATGCTCCTAAAGGTATGCAATTATAATTGTGGAAGTTTCGCTCACACATACAAGCGCATGGGGTATGAGAGAAGCTATAAAAATTATACATCTGTAGTTGTAGCTGAGAAATTTATAACTAACTAGTAAGTTCTGGATTAGAAAAGCCTAGAAATATGCAACGAGGAAATCAGACAGTATAAAAAGGCGACAAGAGTAGAGGCGAGAATCAGTTTCATTTAAGCTATCAAACAGTTGATTTAATTAAGCAAGCTATAAGTGTTATTGAGAAGTACTTTAATAAAGGCCATTTTTCCATTATTCAATATTGGAGTTATTTATTCAACCGTTTAGTGATTCGAACTTAGTAGAAGATTGCAAATAAGGGAAATTGCAAGTAAATTCGTTACAGTAATTTATTTTCTAGATAATTTTAGATACCACAACATCTGGATTTTATTTACACAACAAAGGTGGAAAAAAATAATTATCCAGCCTTAGAGAAATATATAGTATCTAGTTGTAAACTTGATATGCAACACCATTCCTATCAATTACTATCCAACCTTTGAGAAATATTGGAAAATGTATGGTTTTCGATTTGAACACGGACGTCGTTCTCAAATTAGTCTCCAACCTTTTAGAGATTTTGAGAAATTTATAGTTTTCAAATGAATATCCAGCATATTTCTCCAGTTTATATCCTACAATGGATATCGAGTTTTAGTGGAGTTGAAAAACAATCTTCTCCAAGTTGGTACCACCAAAGCTAACAGCTGATTATTGTGAAAAATAAACATCTGGTTGGTAGCAGTAATGAAGCGTGAGTACAAGTTAGAAACTATCTTTTTTTCAAAATCATTTTTTGTTTTATAAAAAAATTCATTTTTTGCTGAGAACGCTATGATTCTTAAGTTAAGCCACTATTTTGAAACAAAAAAACGCAATAACCTCCAAAGAGCACGCTAGAAAAGTATGCTAGTTATCAACATGGGCTCTAATGGTACTCAAGCCGAAATGCTTATTGGGTATCTTAAGGTGAGCTTAAACTTCAATTAAGGTAGGCTGGTAAACTACAGAATAAGCTTAAGCAACTGAGTTGACCTTGTACTGAAACACCGGGCCTTAGTATTTTATTTACTATTATAAAAAAATTTAAGGAAATTAAACAAACTTTCTGTTGTCTTGTAGCTGTATCGACCCTGTCAAGGGTGCTCTTCGGCGATCCTTGTGAGATTCGAACTCGAATGCTCAACTCGTAGAGGCCAAGTTTCTAGTGTAGCGAAAAAAACAAAGGTATCTGAAAAGTAGCAAATAAAAAAATTAAATCTTTAATACTTAACCACCATATTAATTTTTCTAATTTCAGTCTAAGTTAAAGAGCGGTTTTCCGAAACTAATTATCCGATTTGATCGAAAGTTGACGAGTACGCTCCTCATTTCCATGGCGAAGCCAGTAACAGATGACTGCCGGAAATCAGCAGATGTGTACTATTTTGATATGATTTGACACTTCAACTTCCGGCGCAGTACGATTTTGACATTAGTCCATCGATTTACAAAAACAAAATATGTACAAGGATCTTTTATTTGTGTTTGTAGGTATGTCACCGTGCTGCCACCTTGTGTGTGATTCGCTTCACATTTGACTACCTCTTCTACTCGGTAAATATTTAATGCAGCGGGCATGGGCAGAGAGGCACAGGGAAAGGGAACAGTAATTGTCCAGGAACGTGAGAGGAACAAGGGCTGGTGCGGAGAGTGAGACAGGAAATAACAGAAGGATAAAGATACAGATTTATAGAGAGATGTAGTGGCAGAGGAAAGAAGTGGAAGAGAAGAGGCACAGGGGAGAATGAAAGAAAGGAGACTAGAAAAAAAAAAAGGTTTATGACAGAGTTCGGAAAAGAGAGAGTATAAAAGAAGAGAAAGGGGAATATTAGACATGAACTGTAACCGAATAATATAGATTTTTCTAATGAATTAAATAATGATTTCTATTATGTTCATGTTTGGGACGATGAAACCGAATCAGGCGATCATTTCGTGGATTAATATTTTCTAGATGTGAATCTTCGGCGCTTTCAATTCGTGGGCTGTAGCGTTCAAGTTTCCCGTAAGAAGCAGACTCCCAGTAACAACTAGGTATCAGATCGTCTTCAATCAGTTGAAGATTGCGCTTGAAGATTTGAATTGGATCATTTGTGGCAAGTAGCTGGCCACTCTTGAGGTATTTACTACAGACAATGGATGTAGGGAGAAGGGACTAAACCATCAAGGATTCTACTTATCGCTTTTTTAAAAATAGCAATTCAAATGTAAATATTAAAAAACCGTTTAAAAACATGGACATGTTGCTTGCTGGTCTGATATGTTACCATCGGATCCAGACTTATGCTAAAATGGCGAAATTTGCCTAACCTCTCACTGTAAGCAGCATATCCCTAGTATCGTGGTTATCTGAATGTTTGACAAGCACATATGCACACTCTACATGCACACATACATTTACGGTAGCATCCTTTGAATCGTTTAATTTGTTTTTGGTACTTTTATGTCCAAAACAAAAGAAAACAAGTAAGGACGGTACTGTCTTCGGCTGTGCCGAAGGCTTTATACCTTTCATAAAAGGGGCTGATCAATAATCTTATCCCATTCGTAATCTCCAAATAATGCGGTGTATAAGATAAGAAATATATAGTGAACAGATGTAAATACCTAAACGATTTTCAGATAAATATAAAAAATGGCAAAAAACCACCTTATCTGAACGATCGGTTGTATGGGATATATATTATATATAGCTCCGATTGAAATGATTTTTACAGGAAATCTTCTATGATATATTAGAATATATATCACCACGTTTAACGTTTTTATTTTGAAAATTAAGGGAGAAATGGCTAAAAATCTTTCTATCTGAACGATCGGTTGTATGGAGTATATACTATATATAGCTCCGATCAAAGTCATTTTTTCAGGACATCTTCTATGATATATTAAAATATATATCACCGAGTTTCACGTTTATACTTTCTAAATTGCGGCAGGAATGACCAAAATCGTCTTATCTGAATGATCGGTTGTATGGGAGATATATGTTGTAATGGTCCGATCCTACCGGATCCGGCAAATATCTAATATAATACAAAAATACATCCTCGTGCCAAATTTCATTGAGATATCTCAAAATTTAAGGGACTAGTTTGCGTTCAAACAGACAGACGGACAGACAGACGGACAGACGGACATGGCTATATCAACTCAGTTCGTCGCCCTGATCAATTCGGTATACTTAATGGTGAGTCTATCTTCTATATTTCTCAACGTTACAAACATCGGACCAAAGTTAATATACCATTTCATGTTCATGAAAGGTATAAAAATGGCATAGAATAGGGCTACCATAGTTCACTGGCACTTTATAATGAATCTTCGTATGTGACATGTAGCCTTTGTAAAAAAAAAACAAATCCTTGGGTTATGGCTCCTTTTTTGCGGGCAAAGATTTTATTACCATACACTTTGCTGCGGCTTTTAACTCAAACCTTACATTTTTTTTTCATCCTCGTATGCTTTGGATCATCCTACTGCGAAAGCCACTTGCTACAAGCTATGCGGCTCGAGTCGCTAATATTTCTCGTTTAAAAAAGGATAAAAACAAAAAATACAACAAAAAAAATTTGAGTTTATCTAATGCCTTGTGCGCTACTTGCTCGCTTGCGTATTTGAACAATAAACGAAATAAAATCCATTTAATTGTTAGCCATAAATGGCACTCATACTCGTTTAAATTTTGAGTTTCTTTCGCTTAACTTAGTCCGCCATTGCCAAGCTTTTTGGTGTTTCGAACGAAGCCATTTTCTACTTTTGACTTTCATCTACAACTAAGATACGTGAAAAGGAAATAGGCGGCTCTTCCTTTAGCTGCGCAGGATATCATAAATATTTTATTTTATTTTTGTTGTATTCTTGCTAATGCGCCTGTAAATTCTAATGTGAACATTTATTTAAATTTATTGTTACTTTATTGCTTGCCCTTATAAATCTTAACTAATTTCGTTGGCGATTTTAATGACTTTCACTAGTATCCAGTTTGATTTGAATGTAAAGGGACATATATTCTGGTGTAAGGAAGGATTTTACTGGAACATTATGAACCTCTGAAGAATAATTCAACAAAAACTAAATGCTAAAATACCTACAGTAGCGCACCGAAAAACAGCAGTAGAAAATTTTTGGGCTTCATTCTGTATTGCGAACGAGCTTAGACGAACGATTCGCCTACAAAAAATTTCGTCTAGCACTGGTATTCTCTCTCATTTTCGTTCGGACTTTCCGTTTCTTACTTAATTGAAACCCGGAAGGCGAAATCAGTTATCAAATGAAATGTTGTCATCTTTTAACATAGTGCAAATACACTAGCGATTCATCTCTGAGGCGAAACGAACGTTCGTTTCGTAACAGAGAATGAGGCCCTTTATTAAGCTTCGCCAATCAAATAAAATTTTTGTTTTTATTTTCGATATTTTAACAAACAATTTTTATGAATTTTTGTAACTGAAACGACATAAGCCAAATTTCGAAAACACTTCTTTTTTATTTTCATTATTTTAAGAAAAAACTCTTATTAGTGTTTTGTAGCGAACACTTTGCAAACATACTTCGAAAAAATTCGAAAATTCGAGAAAATTTTTCAAAATTTTTTAACTTTTTACTTGGAGCTCTCTGAATTTTTTGGGGTATGCAGTTTTGTAGCTAAACAAGCCTCACAATGTGCAAGTTACAGACCTCAAAATTCGCATTTAATTTTTAACATATTTTTTCCGAAGAGTGTTTAAAATTTGTTTCCATTTGATAAAAAAATTCACTCTTTGTAAGGAGGAATATCGGAAAAAAATTTTCAAAAATCAATGAGAATTATGGGAGATCTGTAACTTGTACTTTGTAAGGATAAAATAGATTGGGCTACACAACAGAATGCTCAAAAAATTCTGAGAAGTAAAAAAAACTTGACAATTTAAGTAAAAGGTGTTCGAAGTTTCGAACTTTTTCGAAAACTTTTCCGAAATCGTTTCAACAGCTTCAGTTATAAAATTCAAAAGACGAGTTTAATTGAAAAAGAAGAACTTAATAAAAAAATTCAGAAAACTCCAAGTAAAAAGTTCAAAATTTTCTAGAATTTTCAACTTTTCCGAAGTTTGTTTGTAAAGTTTCAGTTACAAAATTAATTATAGTCTTCTCTTGAAATATTGAAAATGAAAATTTAATTGAAAAGGTTCCAAAATTTCCCAAAATTTTCTTTTCAAGGTATTTCGAAAATGTTTTAATAATTCAAGAAGAAGAGTTTAATTGAAAAAGAAAAAAAATAATAAAAAAAAAAAAAATCTGAAAACTCTAAGTAAAATGTTCGAAATTTTCTAGAATTTCGAAATTTTTCGAAAACGTTTTCGAAGTTTGTTTTGAAAGTTTCAGTTACAAAATTCATTAACGTCTCTTCTTGAAATATTGAAAATAAAAAAGAAAAATTTAATTGTAAAGTTCGAAAATTACCCAAAATTTTCTTTTCAAAGTTTTTCGAAAATTTTTTAATAACTCATAAACCTTTTTCTTTGAATATCGAAAATAAAAAAAAGGAATTTAATTGACGAAATTGGATCAAAATTGCCACTGCTATTTTTCTTTTCGTTGCTGTAACTACATACCTGGATTTCATTTTGAAAAATAGTTCGTTAGAAATAAGTACACACCCACAATAATAAACTTACCAGCTCACGTGTCAGTGTCTTAAAATAATAAATAACAATTTCAGCATAATCATCGCCGTTTTTATTATATGTCATTGTTTTGAAATATTAAATAAATAATATAATGAACTCATAAATAACAATAATGTGGAAGTTCGGAGAAATGTCTTAAAAAACAACCAGTAAACATAACTTCATGCATAAATATTACATACTTAACAACACTTTGAAAATCTCTACCGAACAGAATATGCCCATAAATGCGCAGTCAAAGTGTCGTGTGTGCATAGTTTAAATGTGATTTTGATTGTTTGATTTCAATCGATTTGATTTATGGCTTGTTTCGATTGCCAGTGACATTTGTAATTACTCTTGTGTTCACTTTCAGATAAGTATGTGTGCGTGTATGTTAGTATGGTTGTCACCCGTTTTGGTTGCATGCCCCAAACGCATGCGCCAACGCCATCATCGCCGTAGTTGAAGTGCAACACCATGCGCGTCGCGTTCGTTAATGTTTGCCGTGCTACCAATGCGCATACCAATGGCATGGAAAACCAGAAAAGAGAATTGTTTACAGGCTTGCCGAAACTTATACCTTTTAAAAACTAAGAAATCAGGTGATATTCCAAAATCTTTTCTCAGAGATGCCGTTCTCTTATAGCGTGTCCATCTCAACCATTTTATTATATATCCAAATAGTCGATCGTAACGAAGCTATATGTTCCTCAAATTGACTCAACTCTGGTCATTTTCAATATCCAACGTTTGCTTGTAATGATATGTTTTTAAAAACGAGATTAAAACGAAACCATTTTCGTAATAAGTATTGCGAAGTAAGATTTAAGCGCCCATTACTGATACTTAGCATAGACTTGACTTGACTTGAGAACTGTCACTTACAGTTCTGTTAAATGAACATTGCATGTTACTGATTACTCAAAACTTAGCAACACTTAACTTGATCTAGAAGCCTGTTGAATTTTGATTTTCTCTGTAAGTTCTAAGTGAGGTTTACATTTTGAGATGCCATTTGTTTCTTTCCATTTCATTTTGACATTTTGTCATACAAATTGACATTTATGATTATGATGCCAGATTGTATGCGCTAAGTGGAGTATAATCGTGGCTAAGTTGCCAAGTTTAAGCCAAGTCAAGTCAAGTTTATGCTAAGTATCAGTAATGGGCCCTTTAATAACTTTTATTCTGCTTACATCTACAAATATCGAACTCAAATTAATATAACATTTCACGTTGTACATGGTATAAAGTTTGATGCTATCGTGGTGATTAGCAACGAGTCATGGAAAACAGCTTCTAGTACGTAGAATTGAAGAAGGATGTTGCCAGATTTCCTTATCCTGTTCTTTCATTAAATAACCTTAGGATTACTAAATTAATTTCCATTTAATTGTCCAATATTAAGAGCTCAGCCTGAAGAAGACCTTTGAGTATTATATTAACAACGGAAGCAGAGGAAGAGGATGGGCCTTACTGCGCTGGAAGAATCAGGAAGAAAACGACTAAAATTCCACTCCAGGTAGCCCAGCGAAGAAGCAAATGGCGCTTTTTGTTGGACAGCCATAACTGCTTAAACGATTAAGCGCCAATTAACTGTGTGGGTCTTATTAAATGCACAAACTCTCCTTCTAATTGTTGACTAGGTAATATGAACTGGGAAAGCTCTTTACGATAGAACAACACGCTTTGGCATACCACTAGAGGAACATTCAAAGGAACGGCAATGCCTTTAGTTGATATAGAGTTAAAATGCCGCCATATCAAAAAGACATTAAAATTCAAAAATTTAAGTCAAACAAGTAAGGAATGCTAAGTTCGAGTGTAACCGAACATTACGTACTCAGCTGAGAGCTTTGGAGACAAAATAAGGCAAAATCATCATATAGGAAAATGAACCTAGGGTAACCCTGGAATGTGTTTGTATGACATGGATATCAAATGGAATGTATTAAAGAGTATTTTAAAAGGAATATCGCCATAAAGGTGGACCAGGGGTGACTCTAGAATGTGTTTGTACGATATGTGTGTCAAATTAAAGGTATTAATGAAGGTTTTGAAAGGGAGGGCCCTTAGTTGTATATGTGAAGGCGTCAATAAACCAATCCAATCATCATGTTTAATCCCTTTTTTCGTATTTGGTATAGAATTATGGCATTTTTTCATTTTTCGAAATTTTCGATATCGAAAAAGTGGGCGTGGTCATAGTCGGATTTCGCTCATTTTTAACACCAAGATAAAGTGAGTTCAGATAAGTACGTGAATTAAATTTAGTAAAGATATGTCGATTTTTGGTCAAGTTATCGTGTCAACGGCCGAGCGGACGGTCGACTGTGTATAAAAAATGGGCGTGGCTTCAACCGATTTCGCCCATTTTCGCAGAAAACTGTTATCGTCATAGAGGCTTTACCCTTACCAAATTTCATAAGGATTGGTAAATTTTTGTTCGACTTATGGCATTAAAAATATTCTAGACAATTTAAATGAAAAAGGGCGGAGTCACGCCCATTTTGAAATTTTCTTTTATTTTTGTATTTTGTTGCACCATATCATTACTGGGGTTGAATTTTGACATAATGTACTTGTATACTGTAAAGATATTGTTTTTTCTTAAAACTTGACTTTTAAAAAATAGTTTTTTTAAAAAGTGGGTGTGTTCTTCATCCGATTTTGCTAATTTTTATTAGGCACATATATAGTAATAGGAGTAATGTTCCTGCCATCATGATATCTTCAACAACTGGCAAATTACAGCTTGCAAAACTTTGAAATTACCTTCTTTTAAAAGTGGACAGTGCCAAGCCCGTTGTCCAAAATTTTACCAGTTTTAGATTATATGTCATAAGTTCAATCCACCTACCAAATTTCATCGCTCAATCTGACTTTGGTAATTAATTATCGCGCTTTTTCGATTTTTCGAAATTTTCGATATCGAAAAAGTGGGCATGGTTATAGTCCGAAAACGTTCATTTTAAATAGCGATCTGAGATGAGTGCCCAGGAACCTACGTACCAAATTTCATTAAGATAACTCAAAATTTACTCAAGTTATAGTGTTAACGGACAGATGGACGGACGGACGGGCATGGCTCAATCAATTTTTTTTTTCGATACTGATGATTTTGATATATGGAAGTCTATATCTATCTCGATTCCTCTATACCTGTACAACCAACCGTTATCCATTCAAAGTTAAAAAATCTGTGTGCAAAGCACGATGAGTATAAAAATAGAAGTTTTGCGTGTAAGGTATAAGATTTTGCAAATTTAAAACTTTGTTTTATCTTTGAATTTGGATTTTAAATATATCAGTTTTCATTCTTCATTAGCAAACAAACTGATATCCGCATTGCCATTTTCGTTCATTCTGATCTGCTTTTATCGATAAAATGAGACTGAAGATGGCATAGAGCTGGGAAAACACAGTCGCTTTAAATTTCATATTTTAACATCGAAGTTTTTCAATAGTAAAATTTAGGTTTCGAAAAAGTCAACATTTATGAACGATACATCGATGTCTTTTCGATGTTATTGGCCCATATGACGTCATCAAAAGTATGAATGAATTTTTTTCTCAACTTAACACTAAGTTTTCAAAGAAGCACAAAAAAAATATTTTCATTATGATTTATTCAAATGCAAAGGTAAATTTTTCAAGAACAGCGATGATAAAAAATCGTCCATTAAGGAATGATGTATCGATTTTTTTTGAGGTTTGTACTTATACACGGAAAATTGATATTAGAAACATCGACGTATTGTTTACATCCCAATACACAGTCCTTAATTTAAATTTCCTAATAATTTCCAAACTCATAGATTTATTTCCATTTGTCTCCAATATGGCAACACTATGCACATTACTCGATAGGTAATAATTAAAATGCATGTGTACGAACACCTTAAATGAACATGCCTAGATTACAGCGAAGCAAAGAAAAAAAAAACGATAGCGAGTGACAATTTTCCTTATTCTATCTGTGAGCTTCCTTATCCTTTTATAAAATGAAAAGATCATTTTGAGACCATCAGGGAATAAATCAACACGCTGTGTGGCTTCGTCAACGATCAATCAGCTTCATACGTTTGGCTCAATATCTTCATACTTCTGATGCAATACTAATGTGGATTAAACCGTATCAAAATAGGAAAAGTTCGGCGTACAACACCAACATTTTCAGAACACTTTCGAAAAATGTTTTTGGTCTCTAGTAGTACTTTCTAGCCTGAACTATGAAAACCGTTTCGAAACTAGATTGTCTCATGAGGACGAAAAAATCTATATGAAAACACATGATGTAAAATCTGAAAAATATGTTTTACCTTAAGATTGATCTTTTATTCATTCTGTCTAATGTTTATATTTTCACATATTGATGTCTCGCTCCAATAAGATCACTTGGCAAGTAAAAATTTTCTCGCCTACATACGATTAAGTTCATTGAAGTTGTCTGGCGCGCGTTGCAATGAAAACAATTTTTGTTTTTATTTCGATTTTAGATTAAATACGTTCATTGATGGTGGATTTTTGGGGCGGCCTATCATTATCGTTTCACTGATCTATAACTGTGATCAACTTGACAATCGAAGGCATTTTGTTGTCTCTGTGGAAAGTAAAGGCGTAATGTCACTTTGATTGAATGTGTCTACTCAATGACAAAAGCAATTATTTTGCGCGGATTAGCGTTTCTCTTATACGTAATTATTTTTTTGTTAATTTTGTCGATTTGTTGCCGTCAGGGTCACCCCTAACCATGAAGCTTACAAGTGAGCTAATCAGTATATGATCGTTTTGATTTTTGTATTCATATTTTTCTACATTTTGAAGGATTAAGTAAATTTGTGTGGGTTGCTTTATGATTAACAATGGTTATTGAGTTAAATATTGATTACCAATATATATGACAAATTGCAGACAGTAAAGTTTTGCGCTTAAAATCGCAGAAGGCGAAGATATATATAGGGTGGGTCATTATTAAATTCATTTACATCATCATTATTGATTGGCGCTAACCGCCTTAGCGATTTCGACCGTTTCGTAACAAGCCAGGCAAGCAGTCGCTGTTTCGCGATAGCTGTGGCCTATTGAGAACACCAAGGGAGGTCATTATTATACGGATAGGTTTATACATCTTCCAGAGAACTTTTTCTCTAGAACACTACAAGAGTCATCTCATCTTATCTGGACACCGTCCACGATTCCAAGCCCTACATCAAGACAAAAACTGCTTCGGCTGTATTTGCAAGGATCAAAACAAATATAAACTTGAAATTTGTGGGCGGACTTGTGAGACTTTTTTTCCGACCTAGTATAATGTGAATATTTCTCCAGAAAGTTTCCAGCGAAATTAGGAATTTTTTATAAATAATTTTTGTATCACATGTGGATTACTTATAACAAGTTTTAAGCCGAACAATTTCGATGTGCTATTTCCCAGCAGTGAATGAGTGTCAATCGTTTGTTCTGTCGTCTGCTTTAAGTGTGCGTCGTATCAAATTAGACGTAGTTCAAAACATGCTGCTCTAGTTTTCTGTGCTTTTCTATAGAAATCAATTTTTTGTATTGTTTTTGAGAGCAAAGCTATCAACTACACTTTTTTCTTGATTTATGAATCTTACTGAATCCATTTTCTTTGAAGCCTTTTATTTCTTTAAGGCCCGGTTTTTCAGTACAAGTTCAACTCAGTTTGTCAGTTAAACTACGCTTAAACTTTTTCTGCAGTTTTTCAGTCTTCTTTGACTGAAGTTTAAGCAAAACTTAAACGGTCGATCTGGCTGGGTTAAACTCTAATTAACCTATTGGTTATTTGCGTTCGTTCGAAATGGCGTCGAATATACCAACAAGCATTTGGGCTTGAGTACCATTAGAGCTCATGTTCATAACTAGGTATACTTCTAAAATCTCAAGGGCTGGGTCGCAGTGGCAGTGGCTCAACCCGACAATCATAGCCTACTCAATAAAAGAGGGAATGTTTTATGAAGCAAAAAATGATATTACTTAACAATAAAAATTGTTGATATTACTTAAGTTGAAAAAATTTAATTAAGAACTTGTGGTTCTCTAACTAGACTCAAATATAAAATTCCATACTACAGTATTTTCACGAAAATAAAATATATATAATTTATTTTTGATTAATTATACTTCATTACTGCTATCAACCAGGTGTTTATTTCTCACAATAAACAGCTGTTGGTTTTGGTGGTAGCACCTTGGAAATTTTTTTTCAATTCCACCTCAACTCGATATCCAGTGGATATCAACTGGAGAATATTCATTTGAGAACTGTACATTTCTCAAGATCTCTCGAAATTAGGATATTAATTGGAATATATTAATGACGTTGGAGATCAACTCGAAAACTTTTAATTTTACAAAACATCTCAAAAGTTGGATAGTGATTGGAGAATGAAATTTGATATCAACTCGAGAACTATATGGTTTAAGAATAATTAAATAATGATGTAGGATATCACTTCCGGAACTATGTATATATATATTCTCGCTGGAGAACATTTTTCCATGTTTGTTGGGTAAACAAAATCCAGCTGTTTCCGTATCTACAAATTATCTAGATAATAAAAAAACCAATGTTCCCGCACTAAAAAGTATACCCCAAAGGCGGCCTTAAACTAGATTAGAGTTTAAGCAAACTTAGTTTAAGCTTAGCTTAACCAACTACTGAAAAACCGGGTCTAAAACACAAATGTTACTGAATACATTTTTTTGAAGCCTTTTATTTCATTAAGATTTCGAGACTCGAACTATCCCAAAATATCTGAGTCAGCCTATGACATGAATCAACTTTTGGCGATCTTTAAATTCGATCAGCTTTTGACAGCAACATTTGCAACTCATATTCTAGCTTTATGTAGCGGCAAAATGCTGCTATTTAATTAGCTTGTCAAAAAACAGTCCAAAAAACAATAACTACTGTATTTGAGCGCAATGCTTCACGCAATTTAATAAAAAATAAAATAAAATAAAAATTGTTTTTTTTTTTTACAATTTACGTTTCTCTGAAAACCCAAAAACTGCCACACCTAAATGAGTTAAATACTCAATGTTTTCTTTTCAAATTATTAATACAAAGAAAAGGCCAATTGAAGATGACATTGTTATTCGACAGGTTGTTTGGCATTAGTCTTGCCCAGTTCGCCGAGTACCTTAGAAATAGGTGTACCTCAAAGTAAACACAGAATGTTCCCATTCAGTGGAATTTTTTTTGAGTAGCTAAATGAAGTTCATATTGGGTGCAATCACGTGACTTGCAATAAATTCTGGTTACTTTATTCTTGCTTTTTTTTTAATTTGGTATTTTTACTATAATTGTGGCATTTTTATTAACCGTCCTTGTCATAGCGTCGATCCCTTTTTCATTGGAATTGAGCTAATAAATACCATTATTCTAAAATTTTATTATGTGTATGTACATATGTCTGCTTGTGTTTCAATTTTTTTTTTGTTTATTAGTATATATTTTCAAATTATAAGTGTTTGTGTGTCTGGTTATTATAAACATTAACCACTTGACTAGCCAATCGATATTTGTTTGCTTGTTTATGACTCGCAATAAGTTGCATATTTTCAGTTTAAATAAAAACCTATTCACAATTGTCAAAAGTGGCAGATGTGCATACATAAGTTTTACTTAAATTTTTTATACTTTACAGAAGTGAAAAATAGCAATCGAAACTTTTATCAAAGTTCTTCAGTTAAATTTTTTTAATTTTTTTTTTTTTTTACAAAACAACTTTTATGAGTTTTGTAATGGAAACCATTCAAACCAATCACAAAAAAATATTTTCCAAAAAATTTCAAAAATCAAGAAAATTTTAGGAAAATTTCGATCATTTTATTTGTAGTTCTCTGAATTCTTTTGAGTATGCAGTTCGGTAGCCTACCCCTTTTGTGTCTAACCAAGAACAAGTTATAGTATGCCGAAATTCGCACTGATTTTTTACAATTTTTATTTTGTAAGGGTGTTTTACATTTTCCTTTCATTTAAATAATATCTGCAAACTTTGACAGTCAGTTTAAAAAACAAAGGAAACGGCTAACAAAAGAATCGAACTTTTTTGCGTGTTTTAAACTAGTATGAGATTTTTTTGCCACTATAGTAACCTATTGAATCTTTTAATTCGAAGTAAAAGCGCAAAATTGGCCCGAATCAAGAAATCGAATTCGTCAAATTTTTCTATAATTTCCAAGGATAATATCTTAGGTTCATCGGACAGGACAATTCCAGTACCTTGTAAATCTAAATACATACATATAGTCGATTAATACGTAGTTACTTCGCACAGAAAGCTGCGATTACAAGACTTTTTCTTGCGTTTTAGAGGCTAGCTTACCCACCCAGCATTTAGATGATTACATTTTGAATTTCCCTACATATCAATACAATTTGATTACTCTTTCCGACTAAATAATGAGTTATCATATAATTGAACAAAATAAATAATCAAATATGCTTACCTTTGATGATCAAAAACTTAATATAGTTTTTCAATCACATTTTGGAATGATATTTGAATCAATGTGTGTGAAATCAAATGTGTTTATTTTAGGTGATCAAAAATTTATAATCATTTTTAATTCAGCTTTTTGAATCTTTTATGAATATATTTGTTGACTGAATAATGATTTTTATACTTGTTAAAATTTTAATTTTCATTAAAAATTTTATTTTTTTCACATACACATATTTTTTCAATCGCAAAGCTCAGAAAAAATATATAAAAATTTTATTATTTATATAATTATACATATTCTTCAAGACAAGAAATAATGTAAATGCTGCTCGTGACCGAAGATTTCCCCAACCATTTCTCCACCTTCGGCTTCCCGGAAAATACATAATAGTTGGACAATACAAAGGTTGTGAGCTATTTGAACCACAGTTAAGTGAAACTCTCTTGACATATGTACCTGGATGTGTCTTCAACATCCAGTACCGTATCGTATTTTAAGATATTGACGATCATAGATAATGTTGGATGTTGTAGTCGCAGGTGTATATCGATCAAGTTTGTTTGCGAGTGGCCTGTGGTTCAAATAGCTCACTTCCGCATGCTTTATTCCCCTGATGAAATAAGATTATTATGTATTATCTTATTTTGAATGAGATATGAAGAATAAATGCATCATAATCACATTCAAAAATTATTCAAAAATCTCAACCAAAACGATTGAAATATGTTCACGAATATGATCTGAATATGACTGCGAAAAGCCGTCAAATATTACTCTAAAACAATTAAAGCTTAATTTTACAATGATATCAAATATGAAATAAAAAGCGTTTCGAAATAGGAATCATAAATAATTATTCAAGAATAATCACATTTAAGGTACATTTTTCTCCCGACGATACAGATATTTTCGAACAGAAAATGCTTTTAAATTTGAACGTTTTTAATCATCTTGGGGTATGATATTTAAATATTTTTTGATAAAAATTTTCAAAAAATGCTGGCTGGGTAGTAAGATGGTTATACTTAATATAATGTGAAAGAATTTGTCATCGATACTTGGAGACTCAGAAAAATGTTGGAAAAAACATAATATTGTAGTTTAAAAAGACATGAAACGATATAGCTTTAAATTAAAAAAAGGGAACAGCTTGTGTGTTTGTTCGCTGCGAACCAAACATTCAAGCAAGCTTTCAGAGAGAGTAATTCAAACACCAATTGTGTACGTAGATAAGTGAGCATATATTTTTTTCATTTCATACACGCCTGTTGCCAAGTTTATGCAACAAAACCAATCAAGAACGCATAAATACTTTAAGCATACTTTCCTGTTAAAAAATTTGAATAAATGTACTACTGTTTCGTTCTATTCAACTACTTTATTTTATCTATCCCGCCGTACACTCCGTACGTTAGATAATCATCCATTAAAAGGGGGTTTTTGGTCTCTTACTCTAAAATTTGAGGGTCTAATGGAAATTCTAAGAACGTAGGGCTTATGGCCTCAATTACACCTACATACTGCGGTACATATCGCTAAGAGTATATTTTCACTGTCAATCAATGCAATTGTTGTTATATGATGATGCACCACAATGCAGTTTTCTCAAAAATTGTTTGGGGAATTTTCGTAAAATTTTACTGACGAGCTTATTTTAGCACAGAAAACAGGAATCCGAAAAAAATGTTAGGTACTCTGACTTTGAATTAAAACATAGTTCAGGCCCCCCGTGATAGGATGTGTTTGGAACAAATCCTTAGGGCGGGAGTGAAACAGATAGAGAGGGAGAGGGAATGAAATGGGAATGGTAGGTAGTGATAGAGAGGGAGCGGGAGAGCAAGAAGGTACAACTTTTTCAAAAGTTATTTAATAAAGAATTCACACAGAGTGTTAATGAAATATTTAGTCAAGTTTTCTACATTAACTTATTGAACTGAATCTTCCTTACAAAATACAAATATTGAAGTATGTTATAATTGCTTAATTTACAAACGATAAACGTGTATACCGATGGTTTAAAATTAGTGGGAGAGGTCGGGATTGCTGTTTACTGCGTCGATCCAGAAATAAGTGAAGCCCACAGGCTGCCAGATTGCTGAAGTGTCTGAAAGCGTGATAAAGCTGCAGTCGCATCAATATATATATATTGATTGTTAGGCAGCCATAAAGGGAAAAGACTCACACGGTACTTCATTAATAAGTGTCCTAGAATGCAAACAAGCATTGGAGAGACTTTGATCAGGCTGGACAATACATCGCTACTCGGTTCACGATCATAAAGAACAGAAGGGAATGAAAGACCGATATGTTGGTAGACAACCTAGTCCGCTTGGGAGAAATCAGAAGGAGTTGCATTTTATCCATCAAGCACGAGATGCGTGGACAGAAGCGTGGGGACAAAGTTGCTCATATTTCTAAAGAGCGTAGACTTTAGGCTCATTCTGATCATAATGATGGGCATACTAACTCACCTGAAAAAAGAGGTACAGTTAAAAAATCTAAAATATTTGAAAGTCAAGCTAACAATTTTATACCCAGCTGTACTTGCACACAGAGTATATTAACTTTGATTGGATAACGATTGGTTGTACAGGTATAAATGAATCGAGATAGATATAGGCTTCCATATATCAAAATCATCAGTATCGAAAAAAAAATTTGATTGAGCCATGTCCGTCTGTCCATCCGTCCCTCCGTCCGTCCGTCTGCCCATTAACACGATAACTTGGGTAAATATTGAAATATCTTCACCAAATTTGGTACACGAGCTTATCTGAACCCAAAATAGATTGGTCTTGAAAATGAGCGAAATCGGATGATAACTACGCCCACTTTTTATATATATAACATTTTGGAAAGCACAAAAAACCTGATTATTTAATAAATAATACACCTAGAATGTTGAAATTTGACGTGTGAACTGATATTGAGACTCTTGATAAAATTTTGAAACAAAGTTTTAAAATGGGCGTGGCACCGCCCACTTGTGATAAAATCAATTTTACAAATATTACTAGTCATAAATCAAAACTTGTTAAACCCATCGTAACAAAATTCGGCAGAGAGCTTGCCTTCCCTATAGCGAATGCTTTGAAAAAAATTTACGAAATCGGTTAAGGACCACGCCCACTTTTATATAAAAGATTTTTGAAAGGGTCGTGGACGAATAAAATAAGCCATATCTTTGCAAAAAAGAGCTTTATATCAATGATATTTCATTTCCCCAGTGGATTTATAACAGTAAATAGGAAAAACTTCAAAATTTTAAGAAATGGGCGTGGCATCGTCCATTTTATGACTAAGCAATTTTCTATGTTTCGGGAGCCATAAATCGAAGAAAAATTAGTTCAGAATAGAAACATATGTGTGTATGTATATGTGTTATTGCGCAACCTTGTAACACTATTAAGCACACAAAACAAACAACAACAGCATTTCAAATGTAGAGCTGGGTATGTAATGTTCGGTTTCACCCGAACTTAGACTTCCTTACTTGTTTAATATCCATTTGAAAAACTATAATTTTTAAAAAAGTGTTTAATTTTTCCAACTATTTGTTAACGTTGTCACGGTATATTTTCTCTGGCATAGCCCAACTCTTACAAATATCATATTCCTCGAATGCACTGATGTACATGCTTACATACATACTTATTTACATTGTATATATCTTTTGTAGAGGCTCCTTAGAGTAATAAAAATGTTTAGGAAACACTTCAACTTGCTGCACCAAAGGACAAATAAATTGCGTACACGGATGCGCAATAAAATGCAAAACAGCAGGACATGTTAACGCCCACCCGCAACTTCAAGCATTCATGCCGAGTAGGTAGATACAGAGCTAGAACTCCCGCAAATTCAACTCTTGTTCAGGACAATGCTATATGTCACAAGCTCGTATTTATTGTCTTTTCAGTTTGGTAGTAAAACTAGTGCAACACTTTGGCTTATAGTACAAAAATTATTTGTTTCTATTTGTGTATTAATATATGTTGTAATACATTCGATGACATAGAGCAATTTCATATGTACATTCTTCCAAATATTTTCTTACTTTTCTTACCTTTTTTGGGCGCTGAGGTGTGTTCGCAGAAGTCGTTAGTGTGACAGGTTGGATTTGTTTTGTAGGTAATACATTTGTTTTAATTGTGTCTGTGTGTGTGTGTGTGTGTGTATTGTTGTCCCATTGTCTCAGTTTGTCCTCAGACTGTCATAATCGGCATCAGCTCTGTCTGGCGCCAGTATTTAGGCTAACAAATTCTTTAAATATTTCAATATTACAGCAAATGCGGGTGTAAATAGGAGAAATGCAACAACAACAACTTCATAGAAGGGAAATCACTTATGTTTCAAATTGGTAAAAATTTGAAAATCATGCAACAGGTAAGTAAGTAGATGAGTGCGTTCCAATGCTTAAGGCATAAGGTAAATGTTTTCAGAATGACACTGGCTATGGTCTCAGGAGTCTCATGCAGCATCCATGTTAAGTTTCATCTTCAAGTGATTTATAAATGTTTTTAAAAGATACATATATGTTGCTATGAACTGGACGACCCTTCTGTTCGATATGCAAATAAATAATTGATTCGTTGAAACGCGCATAAATTAAAGCTAGTTTTCTAGATTTGCCCGATCTGTTTGCATAAATGTAATGCGAAACGAAGGCCAGAGGACTTGGAAACGTTCGCATCACAAAACTTTCAAAATTTTCCTTCAACTAAATGCACAGCGATTAGCTTAAATCGACTGGAACCGCAACGTTCAACCTTCCACGAAAAAGCGCTGACCACAGCTTTGGATAAATCTAGGAAAGCCTCAGGTCCTAACGGAATACCAGCGAAGGTAATTAGCAATAGGAGAAGAAATCAAATCTAGGAAAGCCCCAGCTCCAGGCGAAATATAATATTCATGGCTTTCCTTGCACAAATATGTCGAAGCAAGAATTTTTGCAAACTTTTTAGATAGAAGGGCCAAGTAGACCTCAAATATCTGTCGTCTTTCCGGCGACTGTAGAAGAGAGCCTTCTAGAAACTGTCTCACTGATAACATGACTTTCGGAGAGAGCACACCACAATAAGCGCCATAGCTGAACTGATAAAGCAGTAAATGAAGCCGAGACAATGTGCCACCAACTACAACTGATCCCGCTGGACGTCAAAAATGCTTCAGGATGTTTATTAAGTATACCTTTCATTGGTATATTGAGTTCGGTCCGATTCTTGAAAGTTGTAAGTTCTTAAATGAGAAGAGGTAGACCCATCAATAAGTATACCGAAATTATCAAGATAACGCACTGAGTTGATTTAGCCATGGCCGTCTGATGTCAGTCTGTCTGTCCGTTATGAAAATTGGTGAGCGGGCATATATTGATGATTGGACATTTGTCGTAACTTACCTCTGATTCAGTATAGGCTATATATCAAATACAACAGAATTGTCAGATAAGGAGGTTTCCGTTATGCCTTTCTCTTTCGTTATGTCTTTCTCACACAGCTAAAATCTTGCGTTGTTGCCAAAATATCATCATGCCGCGAGGTTAAAGGTGCGTGCACACTTAGCGGCGCGACATATAGCGGCAGCGGCGCTTCACTTTTTTGCCTATTTGATCAACATTGCCGCTCATGGCCGCGGCGCGTAGTGCTGCTGCCGCTAGGTGTGAATTGTTCCATAAGAATACATGCAAATAATATTTTGAAGCGCAGTGTAGTGCAGCTCAGTGTGGCCTTAGCTTAAAGCGCACCGTAAATAGCTGAATCGCTGATGACGGTCTTCGGCTGACTCCAGCAAAAACGGTACCGTCAACCTTACGTAAAAGTGAATCTCCACTGAATATGATGATTGGGACCAACAAAACGAAACACGCAGTTCAATTCTTTTTTGGTAAGGTCAGACCATAAGCCCACCATCTCATTAGAGAAGCCTGCTGCTACATCAGAGAAGGCTACACATGCCATTACGAGTCTGAGTCTACTAATGGCCATTATAGGTGGTTCAAAGCCTTGTAAACGGAAGCTGCTGTTCCCAGCTTCTGATTTTATACTCTTATACTGCGAACTTTTTTTAGCTTAGCGCGTGGTTTCCGCGGCAGCTTTACTGGTCGTTGCGGAAACCATACCAATATAACTTTGCGCTGAGGGAAGAAAAGTACTATACGATATTGGCGAAAAAGCGAGTACAGATATTGTGTCCATAGAGGTACGAGAGGAATTGATACGAAGCAGGTCACATTAGCGGAACGTCAGTGCTGCAGGCAAGTAGACAAGGGAATTGATTCCGCGACTGAACGCATGCTTGAATCGACCAGACGAAGAGGTCGACTTCTACCGGACATCATTTTTAGACATACATGGTTAGTGCCCTAAATACCTACAAAGTATGGGAAGGCGGCCACCGTGGTGTGATGGTAGTGTGCTCCGCCTATCACACCGTATGTCCTGGGTTCGCACCCCGGGCAAAGCAACAACAAAATTTTAGAAATAAGGTTTTTCAATTAGAAGAAAATTTTTCTAAGCGGGTTCGCCCCTCGCCAGTGTTTGGCAAGCGCTCCGGGTGTATTTCTGCCATGAAAAGCTCTCAGTGAAAACTCATCTGCCTTGCAGATACCGTTCGGAGTCGGCATAAAACATGTAGGTCCCGTCCGACCAATTTGTAGGGAAAATCAAGAGGGGCACGACGCAAATTGGAAGAGAAGCTCGGCCTTAGATCTCTTCGGAGGTTATCGTGCCTTACATTTATTTATTTTTTTTTTATGGGAAGGATTGAAAATGTGAAATATAGACTACGTACACCACACCTAGAACTCATCTCAAAAACCCAACTATAGTCAGGAATATTATTAAGCATATACCATCAAATACATTTTACGCTTTTGACTGAGTCCAAAAAAAGGCCAAATCTTTTATGGACTTAAATTGTAGCCATCCTTGCCAAAGTAGGCTTAAATAATTGCAGAATGCCTAGAAACATATTTTGCTTGATATGGTCAGCACACTAAAAATGTGAACAGCACCTCAAAACAGCATTAACTGCCCACCACCCAATTGTAGAGCTGCTGGAGCTGTCATCAACAGCCGTTTTAACTAAATATTAATGCTCATGCTGGTTGCCAGTATGTTGGCAACACACATCACAGCACCGTATGTAGGTATGACTTGCTCCAGCAAATTTTCCAAACTCATGTTAATCGTAATGTTGGCATTTTCAGTGTTTTTGGCACACTTAATCCTGGCGCAAAACTATTCCATTCGCATTGTTCCACGCACAATGGGCACAAAGGACATGTTTGCACTGATTATCAGATTAGACTATTGTATGTACAAATTGATATTGTCATGTTTCAAGTGCCTCCAGTGCCATTGTTTAATACGGTACGGTAGACTTGGCTAGCTAGCTGCAAGAGAGAGAATGTGCGAATAAGCTAGCATGGTTTGTGTAGGAGGTGCGTGCATTAGTGGTGTACAGAGAAAAAAAAAACCGAACTGTGAGCATCGGGTTCTTAAATGAACTGACAATTTCGGGTGTTAAGAAAAATGGAAACAATTCCTTTACAGGAACATCTTTGTAGCTTTTCAGGGTTAATTTTATGGATTGATTCGAGAGCACTTCAGGATCCATTTCGAATAGTTTCGGTATTATTTTCGGGACTACTTCATAACTGCTTCAGGTTTATTTTTGGACTATATCGGAATCAGTTATTGCTTATTTCGGACACGATTCAGGACTGCTTCAGGATCATTTAGGTATCAATTCCTAAATTTTATATTAGCATTTGGGAGCTTCTTCGGGCTCACTTTATCGGGATCACTTCTTGCTTATTTCGGGATCGTTTCAGGACTGTTTCAGGTTAATTTAGGGATCAATTCCTAACTTTTATAGTAGCATTTGGGAGCTTTTTCGGGCTCACTTTAAGACTATTTCGGTGTTTGTTTTCAGGACTATTTCGCGATCATTCCAGAACGTTTTGGGATTGTTGTCAGGATGACTGTGGAGAAAAATTCGGGATTATTCAGAATTATTTCTAGATCACTTTAGGAGTATTTCAGGACTATTTCCGTACCATTTCAGTACTGTTTTCGGGAACATTTTCTGATCGATTTGGTTCTGCCTAAGAATCACTTCAGATTGTTAATGGGATTAATTCGAGACTATTTCGGAAAAGTTCCAGGATTATTTTTCGAGATAACTTTGAGCTTATTCTTGGACTGTTATAACCATCCTTAAATTATATTGCAGTGATCCCGATATTATACATATAAAAGCCTCGAAATTTTGCTGAAATAATCCCGAAATTAGCAGGGAAACAATGCCAGAACAGTCTTTGAAGTGATCACGAAATAGATCCGCAATGCTCCTAAAATAGTCACTAGCTGCTTTTAAAATAGCCCTGAATAGTTCCCGAAATGCGTACGAAGTGATCCCAAAATAGTCCCGAAATGATTATAACAGTTCCAAATCGAACTAGAAAATAGTCCCTAGAAAGCTTCGAAGTGATCCGGAAGTAATTCCGAAATCTTCACGAATTTGTCCCGTGTGAGCTAATATTTATTTATTTATCTCGTATTAATCTAGAAAATGTGAAAATTTTCATACATATTACAAGAAAAAAAAAATAATAGACACAGTTATTTAATCGTAAAAACTAAAAGTTACCTAAAAGTTTACGTATATAAGTCATTTAATATCGATTTAAACATATGTTTTGTGGCGAAAAAGTCCAGACCCACAGGATTTGAAAGCATATTAAACTCTTTTAAAGCTCTTGAAATTGGAGCATTATACTCGTAATTTTTCTAACGGTGTCCAGCCAGAAAATATCGTGATTGCGTAGTCTCCTCTGTGGGATGTTGAACCAAAATTCTGGCCAGCAGAAATTGGCAGTCAATCGCTCCACTTATCAAGTCGAAAACAAAGGCGAGTGACAGAATAGAACGTCTGCTGTTTAACGATTTTAGGCTTATAAGCAAACAGCGACTACTGTAAGAAGGAATCGGGTCATTAAAATGCAACGACCGTAGGGCAAAGCGAACAAAAACTTTTTGCATACGTTCAAGCCTGGTAATGTGACAATTATAGAATGGCCTCCAGATAAAGACCGCGTATTCTAATTTAGACCGCACAAGAGAGGTGTATAGCAATTTTAATGTGTAAGGATCGGTAAAATCAGAGCTAAATCGTTTTATGAAGGCAAGTGTTGAATATGCCTTCGCAATTATGAAATTCAAATGGGTTTGAAACAGAAATTTACAATCGAATACAACACCAAGATCAGTAATTTCACTTAAAGTGGATAATCGTAACCATCGATTTTATACCATATGGGTAACGGACAGCGAGACTTTGAGTATAACTCAAATTTGAATATAACTCAAAATAGTCCAAATAATTGCTTATGCGGCAGTTACTCACGAACGTACGTACCAAAAACGTGTCAGCTGACACGACCTATCTTATGAGTGTGCAATGTAAACAATTTTGATTTTTTCCGTAAGAACGTGTCAGCTGATCGCTCTCTCACTAGACAGAGTTGCCTAGTAAACTTTTGTGAGCTAATTTTTGACCGTGTGCAGTTTTATGCAAAAACACCTAATTAAAGTTTGAAAAATTGTGAAAATAATTCGAAATAATTATGTAAAAGTGCAGATTATAAATATGTAATCTATTTATATTTATTTAATATTAATTCCAGCCTTTTACAACGTCAAAAATTAAATTGGAAAAAGTTGCTGCTTCCATAAGCATGCATGCAAAATGGTCATTGGCAACAGTGCTTATCTGTAAACAATACACACACAAATATGTTATGTACATGTACACAGACGCACACATTGATTCCTACGGGCTTGAGAGTTCAGTCAAACGTGTTTCGTACGACAAACGTCCGTACGTACGGCACACGTCGGTGGGTAATTGCCGCTTTAGGTTGGTTTGAAATCCGTCAGAACGGGTTCTTTATATGCTCAGTAACCACACATCACTAGTGAGCTCCTTTATGCCCATATTTGAGAGGGCATCAAGTGTGCGGCTCTTGCTTTGTTACAACTTGCGATTTTCACTTTTGTTAGTGTTTTTTGTAGGCTTATGAGCTGTTGTTTGTAGTGTCGCCAATGCTGATTAAAAGATTTTCACTGACTCACACAATGCAACACTGATCCGATTCTATAGCAATGAGTCGGTGCGTGCAACAGCAACATTATTTGCGAATTTAACAAAGAAAAAATCAAGTGGCGTAGAAAGATGAGTAGGTGTAAAAGAATAGAGATTTGCACTATTTAGACATAAAACTAAACATAACTAAATAGGTAGGCAAATGCATATGCATGTAAGTAGTATTAAGAATTTTTGTGGAAAACAATTTCGTGAACAATGTGTTGTCAAATATATTTGTCGACATTTCGAGTACTATTTGTTCTAGTTTTTTTATTTTTGCTATTCTTCTCATTTACTTTCTTGCATTGTTACACCTTTTGTTCATTCTAGTCCAGTTTCGATCAGCGATCATTAGCATAAATCCGATATTTCCATTGTAGTGGTTCGAGTGGTTCGAGTATAGATTTAAAAGAAAAATATTTGGAGCTGTGATCTTGCAGAAGGATTAGAAGATAGCGAAAAATCGAGTTTAAGTAAGAAAGATGCATATCATGTTGTGTTGTGTATAATCTAGATACGATCAGGTTGAGGATTTCTGGAAATGTTTTCTTTCTTCGCTACATTTGCACTTTAGCTATTCGCAATGGATTTTCTTAATTCTACCTTGAATTTGATGGAAAAACGCTTATTTACAATGACGTTTTTGATCAGTTATGACGATTAGATGTGGAAACTTGATTATGTATACACATGTATAGTGTGTCGGGTGTTTAGAAAATATTTCGTTCATTTGCTTTAAAAGGTTTCCAGGAAAACAGCTGAAAAAGTGGTCCTTAAAATTTCTTAAAAAAGGACCATTCAAACGTAACTATCGGGAATCAATAGTTGCAGCAAATATTAAAGTATGGCATCTATATATGAGGCTTTAAGCGCATTTTTATAGAGTATCATGTCATTTGTTTATTTTCTCCAAGCTTAAACGATTACATGACGAGCTGTTTTGGTAAAACTTGGTCCTGTTGTAAAGCTAAACAATTTAATTAAGTATGATTTTCATTCATAAGTACTTACCTACTTTATTGGCGCTTAACCGTTAACGCGGTTCTTCGTTTATTCGCACCAAATGATCACATCAAGTATATTGGAAGGATTTTCCGTCATCCTTGGCAAATTTAGTTTCGAGACAAACCGGTTTCGGTGTTGTGCCATCATCAGTGTCGATTTTCATTCTCCGAACTAAAGAACGAAAATCGACACTGATGATGGCACAACACCGAAACCGGTTTGTCTCCAAACAAAATTTGACAAGGGATAACGGAAAATCGTTTCAATATACATCATTTATCCACCCTGTCGGGCAATCAACAAAATAAAATAAGTCGATCACATCAAGGGAATGTACACCGTGGTCCTTTCAGCGGGGTGGAGACCGGCCTGTTCCTTTGCTTCCATAGGCGGGTTCCGATAAAAACACTTTCTTAGCCGGAGCGTCATCTTTCATTTGCATAACATGCCCTAGCCTATGTTGAAGTATGCGTAAAGTTCGTACAGTTCATCACTAAATCTTCTTCGGTAATCGCCTTCGCCAATGCGTGGAGATCCGTAAATCTTTCGAAGAACTTTTCTCTCGAACACTCCCAGAGCCGCTTCATCTGATATTGTCATGGCCCATGCTTCTGCACCGTATAGCAAAAGGGGTCCGATAAGTGACTTGTAGAGCTTGCTTTTCATTTGCCGAGAGAAAACATTAGTTTAGAATTTCCTACCTAGTCCAAAATAGCATTTATTGGCAAAAGTGATTCAATTATTCAAAAACGCCCTTATGTAAATCTTGGACAGACATAGGTCCTTCTAAGATTTGAAAGACGAAAATCGGCCCAGTAGATCGCCTGTTGTGATCTAAGCTAAACAAGTTATTTAATGTTATAAATAGTAAAGAAGAAGAAGAAGAAGATAAAGTAAAGATAAAGACAAACAGTTCAATATAATGCCCATTCTTACTCTATGAAAATTTATAAGTGTATTTTTATGACGCAGTCCCGGAAAATGGACCGGAGACCATTCCCCAAAATCTTATTTACTGAGTATTTTGATTTAAATTAGGAACATAGGTACCGGGAGCTGACCTATTTTAAAAAATCGTATCTACAGTGTGATAAAAAAGGACATGACCCTATTTTGGCTATTTGGTCTCATATTGGCCTCCAATAGTTAGTTCTCTGAAGGATCAGCCTTTTTGGAATGTACATGCTTGGTAGTCTGACGTCGAGTTAACAAACAATACAGAAAATACAGACCCATATTCTTTTAAAATTATGCACGCTAACAAATAGTCTGGAAAGATCTATGACCTTTGGAAAGCGGGTTACACAGCTCACAGTTTCGTCTTTGATAACTACCAACGATAAGGCGTGCAGATCCTAGATACTTCCGCATGATACTATCGTGAATCCTGCACTGTGCTATAAACACCGTCTTAAAGCTATCTGATGTTATGTTATGTTCTCCTTAACTACGTCATAAAAAGGTCGGAACGAAATCGAATTTTTTTTTTTTCGAGCAGCAACAATGACCTATTCTCTCTTCATCCACTCGACGCGTATGCCCCAGAACGCTATCCCTTAGGAGCAAACGCGTTTGGCTTAGTGAAGATACCACCGTTTTCCCCTTATCTGAGCATCTGACATTAAGTTAGTCGAATTTCATTTCCTTTTCGCCACATTCGATACGGTTTCAAAACGTAAATATGCTTTTGGAGCTGGTGTAACGCATAGTTCAGAGAGGACATGTTCACTCATCTCGAACTGAACTTTTATTTTTATTCGTAGTACAAGTTCTTTGATGACCTACTTGAATGTGGCATTTTTGTAATCGTAAACTAGAGAAAAAGGGAAAAAACTATCGATTATCTTCTTTCTACTCTTGTAGCGATAACGTCGATTTGTGATGTTCTAAGATGATGGTCCTTTGCCATTAAGGTACTAGACCAATTTGATATGACCACTTAGAGTCTTCTATGTCTGCATCCCTATTCACTTCTAATGACATGCATGCCAATCACGGGGAATTTCTAAGCCACCTACACTCAGAGAAAAAATCGTTCTAAAACGAACGAAACAAGTTCAAAATTAAGAACATTCGTTGACAAAAGTCTGTTAAGTACGTTTTTTCTTAACTTGTGACCGATGGGCTTGTTTTAAGAACAGTTTTTCCAAGCACACCGTTCGTATTTTATGACCACTTGGTATTGATGTGTGAACCTTCTGTGCTCATTTCAAGCACTACTTGGGCTTGATTTAGGATTTTTCGTTCTCACGCTTCGGGAACGATTTGGGGCCGATTTAACATTTTTCGGTCTCAATTTAAGAACGGTTCGTGCTTGATTTTTGGTGGGAGGGAAAGTATTTTTTTAAATATATTTATTTAATTTTTATTAATAATAATATTTTTGTCATAAATAAAGAATATTTACAACAAAAAAATTGTTATTAAAATTCAAAAGTTTAAGAAAAAATGCATAATAAGCATTTTCTCATACATTTCTCTTATTGAGAAATTATTCTTATTTAAAGATGTAATCTGCATATATACTTAAAACATTTCATAACAAGTTTGAGAATTACCTGTGGATATGTGAATTGAACTGAACGAAAAATAAGAGTTAAAAAATAGAACAAAAAAAAATTGTTTTAAAAAATTCAGAGTTTGGTGGTGATCGAACTCGCGCAACACGATGGCAAGCG
This sequence comes from Eurosta solidaginis, assembly GCF_040869045.1. NCBI lineage: Eukaryota > Metazoa > Arthropoda > Insecta > Diptera > Tephritidae > Eurosta > Eurosta solidaginis. The sequence continues at coordinate 367,864,065 of NC_090319.1, forward strand.
CAACATCACAGCCGCTGGGCCCCTACAACTGCTTGATAGCTGCTGCCAAATGGTGTATTTAACATTGTAGTGCACACGAATTGTACCGTTTTTTTTTTTCTTGGGCTTGATTTAAGAACATCGTTCTCATTAATAGAACATTTGTTCTTATTTTAAGACCGGCCGTTCGTTTTTCAAGAAAATGGTGTCAGTTCAAGAACAAGGTTGTTGTTTTAAGAACAGATCGTTCGTTTTTCAAGAACAAAAAAGTAAGAACATGAAAAGCTTGAGTTGAGTCCGGTGGTGCTGGATTTTAGAACGGCGTTTTTCTCTGAGTGTAGTCGGCTGTACTATGACAGTGTCCTATACTACTGCCTTCCGGACTATCACCAGATCATTTCGAAACTATCACCAACATTTCGGTTTTTTTTTGTTCGAACTATTTCGCGATAATTTTGATATCACTTCTTAGAAAGTTCAGGATCCAATTGAGATCAGGATCGGAATGTTATTAGGAAATATTTTGCGAGACCGCCGTGGAATAATTTCAAGTATATTTATAAATCATTTCGGGGCTAATTCGGGATAATGTCGTGATTGCTGTCGGAACCGATTCGGGATAGGATTATATTCAGACTATTTCGAGATCATGGCATTTTATAGTTATTCCCCTCCTTTTTCTGCTGTACAACTTTTAAGGTACGTGATTACCTGCAGTTGCGATACCTTCCTTCGCACTGCCTTATAAATTTAGTGGTATAAGTCTTTTCATTGTGGAAAGTTTCCCTGATGGGCGGGGAACGTCCCTTTTTATATTTTGAGTGTATGTTCTATGTCTTGATATAGAGTCCTACCAGAAAGAGGGACAATGATTTAACTTTGACATCAATGGCCCGACAGTTGCTTCGGGTAATGAGTTGATCTTTAATATTTGAACACGTGTTGTTTCCGCCACTGCCCTCTCTCAGATCGAAATTGGAAATTTTGCGTTGCTTAAAAAGCCAAAGACTCAACAAAAAACCAAGATGAGAACAGGGCAAAGTTTACAATACAAAAACAGCATCATGTGTGACACTAAACAACAATAGCAACTTAAGTTATCCACGTGCTTTACCGGATCGTGTTACAATGATTTTGTCCATACATACAAATCTTAATAAGCGCCCTCTTTAATATCACATTTTTCTCACTTTTTTGTTCCCTGTTTAAGTGCTAAGTCCATATTTAGTGTAATACAAAACAAAGCACAACTTTATGCATAAAAGCTTGAGGGATTACAAAAATGCACTGACATTTTCAAGTGCTGCACATGCGCGTGCCAAAACGCCAGCAGTTGCGGAATTTTTTTGTTTTACAACCCCTCGAAAAAGAGGTTTTTGTTGCAATATTCAAACAAAATATTGTAAACATTTTTCTAAAGAAGTCTACGTTGGTGGGCTTTAATCTTTTATTTGTGTTTCTTTTTTCAATAAACTGTAAAGGAATGCTTTGAAGTGCCAACGCAACAAAAGCAGTGCTCAATGGGTTAAGAAGTATTGCAACAACAACGGGTCATAACCTAAATTAATATGAGTGTTTAAGAGTTCGAGTGTACTTTGTGCATTGAAAACAAGTTGGTTATACTAAAGAGTGTAAAGGAAATACATACAAAGCTTCAAAAAGGATGCAGTTCGTCAGGCTTAAGGCAGCTAACCCTGCTGGAAATATTCAAAGTACTGAAAGGTTATCACGTAAAGTTCCACTGTCTGAAATATCACCATTAACAACAATATAAAAAGTAGAATGTCTTAAGTATGGCTGTAGAGAGTTTTTTTTTTTGCATATTGGTCTCATATACCTTGATACTCTACAAGACTATTCCAATCACTTCCTTTTATTTTTAGCTTATTTAAGCCAGTGATAAGATATGCGACACATGTATTTCTGGTATGAGAGGACCTCATTCGTTGTTTCAACATCAAGAGTAGATCCATACCCTGTTAACCCATCATTCGTCTCGTTTTCCTCTATATTGTGATGTCCGGGCTTTCAAATAAAAAACGATATGTCAAATCGCATGGCGCAAGGTCCACTTCTATACTGTCCAACCCCCAGCGGGTTAGGGGGCTTAGAATATACCCGCGGTAGGTATGCCTGTCGTAAGAGGTGACCAAGATACCAAATTGATTCAAGGGGTTGTGTTGCGCAACCTCCTCAAAGGATTGCCAGCGCAATATAGAGCTTTTCCAACCCAATTGTCAACCTCACATAGCCATGGGGAATTCTGTTTCATTAACAGTCGAGGCTCTGGCGACCCCGAACTCCTGATGGATCTAGGGGGTGGGAGGGCGGTATGGCCTAGAAGGTTTCATGTGGCCATAAGAAATTGTTCCCGAGATAGTCGGACTAGTATCTTTATGGTAGTGCTTGCTACCGGAGCGTAACGGATCTGCATCCGGCAAAGGACCAGCAACATCGATAACACTACTCACGGCCTTCCGGGAGTGTCCTTATCGCCACAACAACAACAACACTGTCCAACTAGGGCTCGTATTACGTTTTATGATCAGTGACTGAAAACCATTTTCACTCAAACGATAACTATGTAACTGTCAAACTATTTCTAAAAATTGTAATTAGTTATAGATCTAATAAGTACTATTTGTCGCTAGTTCAAATATGTCATTAATCCGATTCACCTTTTTAGAGCTATTGTAATTTCAAAGATGAGTTTCGGTTACGGATCGTAAGACGTCATACTTGATTATATTCGCCTAGCTGTCGACAAACCCTTTACAGACTTCTATATAGCGGAAATCGCCAATCGAAACTGAGTCCGAGAGACGCATAGATATGGGCGTGGGTGGGTGCAAGGAATCCAGCTGCAACTCCAAATGAATATCGGAGCGAATGTCCCATCTTTTCACTATTTCTATCGAAGGCTGCCCTAAGGCGTATGTAGTCCGTTTATTATGTAGTAAAGGAGTCATTAACATTGAGCAGAACACAGCCGTGCCTTTCTCCTAAAACATAACTCCCGAAGCCGAAGGGTATTCTTTTTTGCCGTTTTCTTGGTAAAGTGATCGACCGGTGTTAGACTGCATATGCCACTCAGTGACTTTAAAAGACACATACAGATAGTAGAACTTTTCCTAAGCGCATGAGCTAGCTGAAAAGGTCGCATCACTCAAAGTTTGTGCCGTAGTCTTTCCAATCGGGCGGCATTAAAAGAAGACGAGAGTTGCACATTATCGACCAAGCAGGAAAGGCGCGTAACCAAGCGCAGGCTGCAAAGTGTTAAAGATCATGCGCAGGTCTCACAACCTTAGACTTAAAAAGTTTTTTTTTTTTTTTTGTCATTAAATTGAAAGGACTGTAAGCTCATAATAGATATTGCCTACTGGCGTCACATGTATTTAAATTAGGTCTCGTCAGTGTTAGCAGATGTTGGAAGTGCGGGTTGGAAATGGAAAAGATCGAGGGCAGGCTAAGACTCTAGCCATGAGGACTGTTATGAGGTTGGAACTATTTTGAAAAATATATCCTGATTTTTGACAACGTTCTTCAGTTTTGTAGTTAAGCAAACTGCTGCCAGCCTACGGAACTATTCTCTGGATTATATCGAGATAATTTTGATACAACTTCAAGATTATTTCAGCGATAAATTCGGGAATATTTCAATACGAGTTCTAGTTTTTAATAATTTTGGCACTGTTTTCGATATAATTTTGGGATTATTTCTGAACGTTTTTGGAAACATTTCGAGATCATCTTAACACTTCATTCGCATAATAGCAAGATTTTTTTCAGGATCATTCGTGAAATATTTGGGAAACATCTCAGGATTATTTTAGAGATCATATAACTTTGGGACAGTGACGAGATCATATCCTGGACCGCTTTTGATTACTTAGTTTCGAGATAACTGCGGAGCTCATTTGTTTGTGATTATTTCGGAACTATTTTCTGTACCATATCGGGATCATTTGGAGATTACCTTGTGATTAATTTAGGGTTGAATTCGGAAATATTTTACTACCAGCTTCAAATCATTCCGGTACTCTTTTTCCATATAATTCAGGAGTTATTTCTGAGTCAATATTTCGGGAACATCTTAGCTCTATCTCCGGATAGTAGCGAGATTGTATTCGAGTCCGTGTGGAATAATTTGGGAACCACCTTGGGACTATTTAGTGAACAATTCGAGACTATTTAAAAAATTTGAAACTTTATTAAACCTAATCGGACTTTCACAATTTTGTGTAAAGTTATCAATCCTCGCGTTTCAGTGGACAGTGATCCAGATCACGATAGAAATCTGTATGGATTAATTTGGTATGGCCTTTGCAAATTTAATTTTTATCGAGATCTGGATCCCTGTCCATTGGAACGCGGGGAATATTAATGTACATATCACACGTTTTATTGTAAATAGAAGTAATTCAAGATTAAAATTTTTTTTGGAAAACGCAAACAAAGATTTATTTTTTCATAGAGTTCCATTATAAAAATGAGATTCAAATACATCTTTGTCCGTTATTGTACACTCAGAGAAAAAATCGTTTTAAAACGAACGAAACACGTTCAAATCGTTGACAAAAGTCTGTTTTTCTTAACTCGTGACCGATGGGCTTGTTTTAAGAACGGTTTTTTCAAGCACACGGTTCGTATTTTATGACCAGTTTGGTATTGATGTGTGAACCTTCTGTGCTCATTTCAAGCACTATTTGGGCTTGATTTAAGATTTTGCGTTCTCACCCTTTGAGAACAATTTGTGGTCTATTTAACATTTTTCGGTCTCAATTCTAGAACGTTTTGTGCTTGACCTTTGGGGGGAATGAGTGGGGAAGGTAATTTTTTCAAGTAGTACTCATTCATTTATTTTTTTTATTAATAAATAATTTGTTTTCATTAATAAAAAATATTAATAACAAAACAAATTATTATTAAAATTCCAAAAGGTTTGAAAAAACGCATAATATGCATTTTTTTTTATATATTTCTCTAATCAAAAAATTTTCTTATTTGATGATGTAATTTGAATATATATTTAAAAGATTTCATAACAAGTTTGAGAATTAACTGTGCATATGTGAATGGAGCTGAACGAAAAATAAGAGTTAAAAAATAGAATATAAAAAATTTCTTAAAAAACTTCAGAGTTAGACGGCGATTGAACTCGCGCCACACGATAGCAACCGCAACATCATAGCTGCTGGGCCACTACAACTGCTTCATAACTTGTGCCAAATGTCGTATTTAACATTGTAGTGCACACGAATTGTACCGTTTCTTTTTTCTTAAACTTAATTTAAGAACCTTGTTCTCATTAATAGAACATTTGTTCATATTTTAATACCAGCGGTTCTCTTTTCAAGAAAATGTTTGTCAGTTCAAGAACAAGGTTGTTGTTTTGAGAACAGGTTGGTCGTGTTTCAAGAACAAAAAAGTAAAAACATGAAAAGCTTGAATTGAGTCCGGTGGTGCTGGATTTTAGAACGGCGTTTTTCTCTGAGTGTAATCTTTTTGGGTATTCAATAAATGTCAGCATAATTTCGTCTGCTGGTTATGTTCGTGGGTCATAAAACCTTCAAAAATCAAAATTTCAAGTTGTATCAGTTTACAAGAAAACGTGCAACATATTTCTAGTAATACTTCAAGCACATGATTTTTATAAGAAAAACCCCCATTCATTCATTTATTATTTAATTTTATCGATGAATTAGAAAGATAATATAAACATCAAAAAATAACTTCCACTTCAGCAGAGCATAATAAAATTTGATTACCACACTGTAACAAAAATTAATTTTCAAGTGCTTAAACGTAGTTTTGAAAAAAAAAATCAATTTAGTTAGTTAAAGTTAAAGATATGACAACAACATTCAGTTTAACCTATTAGATTTTTTTCGGCTACCAAAAAATAGTTTTAAATTACTTGATTCGTTTTTTTTTTTGTTCCCAGCAATCAAACACAAACACATAAAAACGCCACGTTTCAACATTATCTGTCAGCAATTTGTACAGACAATTGATAACATGAACAACAAAAATTAAAAAAAAAAAATTTAAAAAACCTCGAAGCACTCATCTAACGTTTGATTGACAATAGCCCGAGCATTGATAAGCAACAACCACAACCACTTCACTTGGCTTGTAGATGAAAATTTTTTGGTAGCAAAGTTTCTTATCGAATTGTTTTGAAGCAGGAAATCAAAATTGAAATCAAATCACAGCTAACACTAAAATAATGAGAAAAAAATTTTAAATAAAAAGGTAAATAATAATTCTTATCGTAACTGCTTCTAACTGTTAAATTGTGTTTGTCTTTTTCTGGGGTACGACTTTATATGTAGGAAATTGAATAGGAAAAGTTAACATTTTTTTACCAAGAATAATAAATATTATCTAGTACACACATATATATATATCCATATAAGTAGTTATGTGCTTTCAAGTACGCATACCCCAATCTTTATTTAACTCGATTTCAATTTGTTTGCTATTTTTTGATAACTTCATCAGTTTCATTTATTTCAGTAGCTACTCGTACCAAGCGTGAAATCAATTATTCGGTGATAGCGTTTACATTGTCGTTGATTAAAAATCGTTTCAAGCAAATCAAAGCCACATCGCATTTGATAGACAATTAATTTTGGTAGCATTGAATGAATCTAGATTTGGGGAAAGATTTAGCAATTTGAAAATATTTAACCTACTTTACTTATGTTGTTGTTTTTATTGGTAAGAACATAAAGTGTTTGCATTTAAATAAGAATATATCAAATAATATTTGTTTTTAGAATATTTGAAAGACGGTGCTGAAATTGGGAAATAACACAATTAAAGCCTAGAGGCGGCCGCCGTTGTGTGGTGGTAGCGTGCTCCACCTACCACCCCTAAGCTCCTTAGTTCAATTCTTGGGTAAAGCAACATCAAAAATTTAGAAAACAGCTTTTCCAATTAGTAACAAGTTTTTCTAACCGGGGTTGCCCCTCAGCAGTTGTTCGGCAAACACTCCGAGTGTATATCTGTCATTAAAAGCTTCTCAGTGAAAACTCAACTGCCTTGCAGGTGCCCTTCGGAGTCGGCATGTATGTCCCGTCCAGCCAATTTGTGGGGACGATTTAAAAGGAGCAACACACAGGTTGGAAGAGATGCTCGGTCTAAATCTCCTTGTAGATAAATTGCTGTTTTCTTTTAAAACCAAGAGGGTCAATACTACTTAAGTATAAGAACTCGGATGGCCGGGAAAAAATGATTCAAAATAATTGAGGCTATAAGCACAAAGGTGGTGTAGCCCACAATTTATTTATGTTACGGTTCCGTTTAAAGGTGCATTAGTTACATTATATATATTAGACTGGGTCGATTTATTAACCTATATCGCGCCATCGATTTTTCGATAGGATTTGGGCTCAGGAAAAAAAAGTTCCACTACGCATACCCAAAAAAATAATTTTTGTGTCTGCAAAATTTCAACGATTTTTTATGCATTTATTCATTTTCAAGGCTCCAAATAATTTTTTATGTATTTTTTTTTTTTCGTGTCAATTGGCGAATGCAAAATTGGTAAATGCAGTTTCTTGAAAAAAAAAAAAATTCTTTTATGGAGATTTAGAAGAATTTTGGTCGAAAAATCGATTTTTTTTTGCAGGCTCAAAAATTATTTTTTTGGGTATACGTAGCGGAACTGTTTTTCCTGAGCCCAAATCCTATCGAAAAATCGATGGCGCGATATAGGTTAGCTTTCGTCCATACAAATCGACCCAGGTTAATATATATACATTTCAATATAATCATGTATTTTTTGTATCCATGAAAATATGGCTCTAAAAACTTTTTACTTGCATAGGGCATAATATGAACAAATATACGTGAGTAACAAAAACTCGTGAAGTTTGAGAACAAATAAATAACACACCTATCAGAGATTGGTAATCCTCCGATAACTATTCGCAAATTTGTCGAAGGAAACCTCATAACTTTTGATACTATATCGATAACTTTTCGATAAGAAATCGAAAACCTTCGATAATAAATCGATAACTTTTAGTTTAAATGTCGACTGCTGTTATCTCGCCGATAACGTACCTGTGGAATGGTCAGCATAACGGCTGCATATTCTTTACATACATTTTTACATACACTCAGAGAAAAACGTTGTTCTAAAATTCAGCACTACCGGACTCAATTCAAGCTTTTCATGTTCTTACTTTTTTGTTCTTGAAAAACGAACGACCTGTTCTTAAAACAACAACCTTGTTCTTGAACTGACAACGATTTTCTTGAAAAGAGAACGGCTGGTATTAATATATGAACAAATGTTCTATTAGCTACAACGATGTTCTTAAATTAAGAACAATGTTCTTAAATTAGGTTCAAGAAAAAAGAAACGGTACAATTCGTGTGCACTACAGTGTTAAATACAACAGTTCGCACAAGCAGTCGTAGTGGCCCAGCGGCTAAGATGTTGCGGTTGCGATCGTGTGGCGCGAGTTCGATCACCGTCAAACTCTGAAGTTTTTTAAAACAATTTTTATGTTCTATTTTTTTAACTTTTATTTTTCGTTCAGTTCTATTCACATTAGCACAGGTAATTCTCAAACTTGCTATGCAATGTCTTAAATATATATGTATTCAGATTGCATCATCAAATAAATAGAATTTCTCAATAAGAGAAATACAAGAAAAAATGCATATTACGCGTTTTTTCATCTTTTTGGTTTTAATTATTAATAAAAATAAATAAATGGGAACTATTTGAAAAAATTATCGTCCCACTCCCCCCAAAAATCAAGCACAAACTGTTCTCGAATTGAGACCGAAAAATGTTAAATCGACCAGAAATCGTTCTCACCGCGTGAGAGTGAAAAATCTTAAATCAAGCCCAAATAGTGCTTGAAATGAGCACAGAAGGTTCACACATCAATACCAAAGTGATCATAAAGTACGAACGGTGTGCTTGGAAAAACTGTTAACGAGTTAAGAAAAAACGTACTTAACAGACTTTTGTCAACGGATGTTCTTAATTTTGAACTTGTTTCGTTCATTTTAGAACGATTTTTTCTCTGAGTGTACTCGCTTTGAATTGCAAATTTAACTCTCTTTTCTTAAACTTGCTTACATAGTCACCTTTTCAATTAACTTTTTCCAGTACATAGCAATACTGTAACCTTCGTGAAATATGAACAGTAATTTTATCAGACCACTTAATTTTTGTCCTCTAAATACGTTGGACGTTTTACAAAAGTATTTTTTTAAAATAAAGCATAATTTTTGTTTAACCTAAAAGGTAAACCGTGCAAGTGTTTTTATTACGGCAAAAAAGGTAAAGTCAACCGTTCCAACTTCGAAAGCATCAATTTGGTAAGGATTTAGTTCGATTGAGTCCTACATACCTATAACAAACCTTTAACTTATCGCTAACAAACGAATAACATTTCTATAACAAATTGATAACAACCCGCCCAGATGCGGCTTCGGGTTTTATTTTTCTTCGATTTTGACTACTAACCTTTCCTTTCCTAACACTTCATTTTCGTTTTTCCTTTCTTTTCTTTTTTTTCTTTTCTTTCCTTTTCTTTTCTTTTCTTTTCTTTTCTTTTCTTTTCTTTCTTCCTTTCCTTTATTTGGCTTCGCAAACACACATCCACATAATTATCAGCATTGTTATTTTACTCCTCTTTTGCTTCCTCCCCCTTTTTTGTATTCTTTACATTCATTTCTTTTCCTATGTGGTTGTAATTTCTCCATTATGTATCGTCGATTTGTTTTTCTGTCTGATATCGCTCAAATCAACTCCCCCATGTACATTGTTCCCACAGTGTAATGGGTACGCTCAGCCCGTTATCTCGCCAGCGTTTTCGAGTAATTTATAAACCAACGGCAAGCTTCTTCACCTTTTAGGTTGCTTTCAATACCATTAAAACTTAGGCCATATGCAAGGATCTCGCTCTAGGTAGTATAATTCGACAACCAGGAGCTCCTTTAAAGAAGGAATCTTGTCACCACTCGATATAAAGTGGTAATTAATGAAATGGAGGAAGCATTTATTGCAAAACAAGCTGGACTAGCCCGATAAGCAGAAGACGTTTAAGGAAGGAGGGCTTAAACAGTGCTAAGAAAGGATGGTAAGAATAGTAAGGCTGGCACAGCCTGGTGAAACTATATACCAACTTGATGAATTGTACGGAAGTATAGAGATTCGCTGGCGGTCATAAGGTATTTTGGTATTTCCGCCGGCACAGCAGAAGGGAACATACTATAACTACGAAAATACTACAGGGAATCTTCGACATAAACATATAAACGAACTCAGTACGGTAATCTTCTGAGAAAAATCCAGGAATATACCGACAGGGCGACGATCCTTCCTTGAACTATTCACAATTTTTTTGCGACGAATGTCGCACATTTATGAAGAATTGTTGGCAAAAGCAAAATGGAATTAGAAATACAAAGTAATAACCGCTGAGCGAGCCGAATGGTTACCATAACGGCGCCTAAAGGGTACTGGTAAGATCGGAAAATACCGAAAAAGTTTCCCTTTCATATATTCCAATTTAAAAAAAATCAATTAAGACAACCTTTTTAAAAATTGTTGTAAAGGCCTTAACCACCCTCCCTTATGTATGATATTCTTGAGCAAAGGCAAGGGTGTATATGTTGCCTCCGATTGTGACTTATTATTTCACTTAGCCTCTTAGACGATTCTGTTTTATTTCGTTCATTATCTTTAAGTAGAATAAAATTACTTAGGCTGATAATTGAGTATCAAATCTTAAGATATACCACAGATAAAATAAGAACTCAATCAATGTAGATTCCATTTTCTCAAACTAAACGAATCGATTGCTAAAAAATTGATTTACATCACCTTTGACCTTTTTAAAACAATCACTCAAAACATTCCATCAATCAATTCAACACTATTTTACCCCCACTTGAACGGGGTTTCTACACTCTGCACAGATATATACCTACTTATGTATACAAAAAACCACTCCATACCGAAAACTTAATAACTCAATACATAAATTCAATCGGAATAGAGTAAATAATGGGGCCACCCGCTTCGAATGTTCAACAATAACAACCATCCAGACAGCCAGCTGATGAAGTTTGTTACCAACAATTAATTCAAGTAAGTCCTTTCTCACGTAGGCGTCACTTTGTTTGTATATTACAATGAAGGACATTTTGTGTGACACAAGACCAATATTATTAGTTGTGTATAAAATGTACGTACAATATAGGGTGTTTTGTAAGGTGATTTAATATATCGACTGTTTGATCTCAGAAATCGTTTGAAACTCTCTCTATTTCGGAATAAGTTTGAAGTAAAACCTCACTGATGATAATGCCTTTTGCATAAATTTCAATTATGGTTTTAGGTAGGGTTTTGATATCGGTTCCGGTGCCACTTTTGCTTTCACTACCAGTTTTAGTCAAGGCATATTTTTTCCTTTCGATTGGGGTTGCAGTTCATATTTTGGTGCGAATTCGATCGCGGTTTCGGTTTTACTTCCGGTTTAGGGCTATTTTTTTCCTTCGATCGAGGTTTGGGTTCTTAATTTGGTTAGTCCTCGATTTTTATCTTAGTTCGGTTATGGCTTCGCGTTCGATTTCGGTATCTTTTACGGTTTCAGTTCCGTTACCGGCCCGGGTTCGACCTTGCGCTTTTTATGCCGGATTAGGTTCCAGTTTTGGTTATGTTTTACTATCCTCCCTTTATTGCATACTTGGATATTATTTAAATACGAATTTCGATCCCGGTTAGGCTCTGCTGTTGCAGTCCTTCCTGGCTTAATAATACTAAGCTCCAGGTTGAATTACTACCATGGTACGGATATGACTCCGGTTTCGGTTTCGGCTTCAGTTCCATTTTAAGTCTGGGTTCGGCCTTGAGGTTTCGATACCGGATTACCCGCTGATTTCCGGTTTCACCCCTTGCTCCAGATTCGCTTCCGGGTTCAGTTCGATTTCGGTCCATTTTCGATTCCTGATTTAATTTTGGCTCCGAAGTCGGTCCCGGTTTCAGTTAAGTTTCAGATCAGCTTTCAAAATGGCCCAACATTTTCTTAAAGTTTCATTCCGGTTTGAGTCCGATTTCGATCCGTTTTCGGTTCCGGTGCCGGACCAGTGTGCAGTCTTCATATTTTAAAGCCGATTCGCTTCCGTTTTCGATCCTATCCAGGATTTGCTTCTATTTTTAGTCCAATTTTGATCTATATTCGATTCCTGATTTAATTTCGGTTACCGTGTCGCCCTGGGTTCAGGTCCAATTTTAGTTTCACTTCGATGCGGTTAAAGATTTTCTAAAGCATTCACTTCGATTTCGGTTTGTTATCGGTTTCTGGTTCAATTTTGTTTCCAGTATCGGTCCAGGTTTCCATTCCAGTTTCTGTTCAATTTCGCTTCAAGCTTCGAACATAGTTTTGGTCCCAGATTCGGGCGGGGCATAGTCCGATTTCCGTTCTAATTTTGGATTGAGTTACGATCCTTTTAAAATTCCGGTTTGCGTCCGGCTTCAGTACTGGTTTCAGTTTCGTTCCCGATTTCGGTCCTGATTTCGGTCCCGATTTCAGGTACAGTTTTCAGTTTTACTACCAGATAAGTTTCTTTCGGTCTGACAGAGCATTCGGCACCCTATCTGACTTTTGCTTTAATATTTTTTCAATATAAAAAACACCCTTTACATACATATGCAAACTCACATTTGTGTGAAATACCGCAATTAGGCGCAGAAGGTATTTCACTCAGCAACCATATGCTGATCCTTTCACAAAACCTTCGATTGTCCTTTTTTTCAGTTATTCGTTTGTCTTTTTGTTGGCATTTGCAATTGCCGTTTGATTCGATCAGCGGGGGTTTGCCCAAGGTTTAGCCCACAGGCGTTGGTGACGCCATAGCTCAGCAGCAATATTGTCGCGACTGTAGTCGGGCACATTCGCACGCCTCCTAACAATGTCGGGATTGTTATTTTTTTTTTTTCTTTTTGCGGTAGCTAAGACATTTGCGCCGACACCAAAGAACAAAAACAAACAAATCACAATCACGTACTCGAACTCGCATAAAATTGTATCCTTTTCTTGATGGGCTTTGTTGTAAAATTTCCATCGAAATGTCATTGCATTTATTGTATGCTTGCTTGAGCATTTAGTGGGCTTAGACTGTTGTTGTACCTTGTATTGAAGGTAATATTGAATAATTTGTTATTTGCTTTCAGATGTCTATAGAAATTTTTACATAATCGTACATGCGACATTTTATGCGGGTGTGGGAATATCGCATATGGCATGACTGGACCGACTGTCTGGTCAAATGCAAGCTCTGGGTTGCGTTACATATTTAGTACTATTCACTGAAATATATGTAGATATATAAAAAAAAAAAATAAATGTAAGGCGCGATAACCTCCGAAGAGATCTAAGGCCGAGCTTCTCTTCCAATTTGCGTCGTGCTCCTCTTGATTTTCCCTACAAATTGGCCGGACGGGACCTACATGTTTTATGCCGACTCCGAACGGCATCTGCAAAGCAGATGAGTTTTCACTGAGAGCTTTTCATGGCAGAAATACACCCGGAGTGCTTGCCAAACACTGCCGAGGGGCGACCCGGCTTAGAAAAATTTTCTTCTAATTGAAAAATCTTATTTCTAAAATTTTGATGTTGCTTTGCCCGGGAGTTGAACCCAGGGCATACGGTGTGATAGGCGGAGCACGCTACCATCACACCACGGTGGCCGCCAGATATATATGATATTCAATAATTATGTTTAGAATAACATGTGGTGATATTCTCATATTAGAAATCCTTCGTTCTATCCCTACAATTTACTTTGTAAATATTTTTGTGCAATTTTTAATGGATTTTTCGAAAACAAATCATAGTCTGAAATGTTTCCAGGTTAAGCGAATATAACTAGCACATTTTATTTTTAATATGAAATTATTACTTTTCAATTAGAGAGATTTCATATTCTCTACCACAATAGTGAGTACATACATTTGGAAGAGGTCAGCATGTTCCCAATGGCTTTACAATTGCAAGAATGGAGTTTTATAAATAATGCTACAAGCTTATTTGAGAGCTATATTTTAAAAACATTTTTGAGATTCATTTCAACATATTTACCAAATTTTATTGGTCTAGGTCGAATAGCCTTAAAGTTATACCAAACAACATTGCAGAATGTTCAAAATAATGTCTTTGTTAAACTGTTTCCGGAATAGCTCTGAAGCCAATTTCGAAGTAAAGCCACAAATAGTCCCTGAAATATTCTCTGAATAGTCTGTTCTTAAAATAGTCCCGAAATAGTGACGAAATGATGCCGAAACCTATTTCGGAAAGATCTCTATATAGTCTCGAAGAAGTCTCCCCAATACTCACGAAACAGCTCATATTGATACTTAAAATAGTCCCGAAATAGTGACGAAATGATGCCGAAACCTATTTCGGAAAGATCTCTATATAGTCTCGAAGAAGTCTCCCCAATAATCACGAAACAGCTCATAGTGATACTTAAAATAGTCCCGAAATAGTGACGAAATCTCTGAAATAGACTCGAAACTATCCCGAAACAACCCCGAAATTTCCTCAATCTACTCCCAAAATGGTCACGAAATTTTCTCGAAATAACTCCGAAAATATGTGTACCATAATAGTCCCAAACTCACCCTGAAATATACCATAATCATACAGAAATTGGTCCGCAATGATCTGAATATAGTCCAGAAATGAGGGGCAACTCCATTTTTTACACAAAATAGCAACGCAAATCTTTTCAATAAATGCACAACTATCAGAGAATAGTCCTGAGATGTTGCCAAAGTGACTGCAAAAGAGCGCTAAATGATATTAAAAACAATCAAAGAATGATACAAAGATATTTCTGAATTTATCTCAAAGTGGTAACAAAATAATACCGAAGTGATCGCAATACAATTTTGAAACTTTGCCGAAACAGTTCGAAAGTATCCCTAAATTATACCGAATACAACTCCGAAAATATCCATAGATAATCCGCTAATGGTCACATTCCCAAAATTGCCTAGACCTTGGTATATCAGATATCATTGATCGAGAGTTTTTGAGAAAATACATAGAAATCTTTGGAAAGAAATACTGCAGTGATCCTAAAACAATTCCGAAAATTTTCAGAATAAGTTCTAAACCGTCCCGAAACTATAATGAGTACAACGCCGAAAATATTCAGAGATAACCCCAAAATGCTTAGTTTTCCAAAATTGCCTAAGCCTGGCTTAAATGACCCAAGTACTAAATACCATTGCTCTAAGATTTTGGAAAAATTATGTCGAAATGTTTATAGAAGAGTCCCAACATGATCTTGAAACAATTTAAAACATTTTTTAAACTGCTCCGAAATGATACCGAAAAAGCTTGGAAATATTTCGAATACACCCTCGAAGTGATCCAACGTATTCTCGAAATGGCTAGTGAATTGTGGAATTGTGGTGGTCCTTATAAACCAAATAAACCACATGTTCCAGCTTGTTGCACAGGGGTCAATGCTAAGATTTTTCTATGAAGACTTGTAAAATTGGAATTGATTACTTATATGTATAAACACGGATAATCAGGAATTCAAAAAAAAAAGATAACAAGAAATGGAACCTGATCGTCTACAGAAAAGTGTCGGTCATAAATCCAATTGTGAACGTTGGCCTATACTTGAATGATAATAATTTGTTACATAAATGCCGCCAGGAAACAAAAATCTCAAACAATTCCTAAAAAGTGAATGAAACCTTTTTAACAAAAAGACATGATGACAAAGCAAAAAGGACAGAACAATTTAGTAATTATCGAAATTTTACCAAAGAAAAATATTAAGGGTGACATACATATAGGTTGGTGATATTACAAATTGTAACAATCGAGTATCAGGAGAATGATTCAGACTTAGGTATATTTGTTTGTACCTAGTTACGTAGATGCCAAAGTGTAGTGCTTACGCGGCACAAGTGTTACTTTTACCATGGTAGTAATTAAAATTATGTGTAAATAAATGTATCAAAAAAGTGCTATTTGTACTACATTCATCAAATTGTATAGCTTAGGTCCGGTTTTTCAGTGCGAGTTTATGTATATTCCAGTTAAAGTGGACTTGTGTTTAACCCTGACACTTCGGCCCCTTGAGCTTAGATGAGCAGTAATATTTTATGTTATCGAACAAACTGGCAAGGTTAAACGCAAGTCAACTTTAACTGAAGCTTAAACTCGCATTGAAAAACCCGGCTAATTCAAGCAAAAAATTTACTCGAGGTCGAGTAAAAAAACACATAAAAGCAATTTGGAAACAAATAAAACTAATTAAGTTTACGCTTTGTTCTTTTCATAAAAATATAAAGGTAATATACATAATAAGAAATTTGTATAGAAATGTCGTTTTAAAAAGCTGTATAAATATTTTTCATTATTAAGGCCATTGAAATTTTAATTAGGCACTTCAAGCCAAAAAATTTACTCGAGGTCGAGTAAAAAAATATAATACCAGTTTGGAAACAAATAATGTTGCATAATAAGCAATTTCTATAGAAATGTCGTTTTAAAAAGCTGTATAAATATTTTTCATCATTAAGGCCATTGAAATTTTAAGTGGGCACTTCAAGCCAAAAAACTTACTCGAGGTCGAGTAAAAAAACACATAAAAGCAATTTGGAAACAAATAAAACTAATTAAGTTTACGCTTTGTTCTTTTCATAAAAATATAAAGGTAATATACATAATAAGAAATTTGTATAGAAATGTCGTTTTAAAAAGCTGTATAAATATTTTTCATTATTAAGGCCATTGAAATTTTAATTAGGCACTTCAAGCCAAAAAATTTACTCGAGGTCGAGTAAAAAAATATAATACCAGTTTGGAAACAAATAATGTTGCATAATAAGCAATTTCTATAGAAATGTCGTTTTAAAAAGCTGTATAAATATTTTTCATCATTAAGGCCATTGAAATTTTAAGTGGGCACTTCAAGCCAAAAAACTTACTCGAGGTCGAGTAAAAAAACACATAAAAGCAATTTGGAAACAAATAAAACTAATTAAGTTTACGCTTTGTTCTTTTCATAAAAATATAAAGGTAATATACATAATAAGAAATTTGTATAGAAATGTCGTTTTAAAAAGCTGTATAAATATTTTTCATTATTAAGGCCATTGAAATTTTAATTAGGCACTTCAAGCCAAAAAATTTACTCGAGGTCGAGTAAAAAAATATAATACCAGTTTGGAAACAAATAATGTTGCATAATAAGCAATTTCTATAGAAATGTCGTTTTAAAAAGCTGTATAAATATTTTTCATCATTAAGGCCATTGAAATTTTAAGTGGGCACTTCAAGCCAAAAAACTTACTCGAGGTCGAGTAAAAAAACACATAAAAGCAATTTGGAAACAAATAAAACTAATTAAGTTTACGCTTTGTTCTTTTCATAAAAATATAAAGGTAATATACATAATAAGAAATTTGTATAGAAATGTCGTTTTAAAAAGCTGTATAAATATTTTTCATTATTAAGGCCATTGAAATTTTAATTAGGCACTTCAAGCCAAAAAATTTACACGAGGTCGAGTAAAAAAATATAATACCAGTTTGGAAACAAATAATGTTGCATAATAAGCAATTTCTATAGAAATGTCGTTTTAAAAAGCTGTATAAATATTTTTCATTATTAAGGCCATTGAAATTTTAATTAGGCACTTCAAGCCAAAAAATTTACTCGAGGTCGAGTAAAAAAATATAATACCAGTTTGGAAACAAATAATGTTGCATAATAAGCAATTTCTATAGAAATGTCGTTTTAAAAAGCTGTATAAATATTTTTCATTATTAAGGCCATTGAAATTTTAATTAGGCACTTCAAGCCAAAAAATTTACTCGAGGTCGAGTAAAAAAATATAATACCAGTTTGGAAACAAATAATGTTGCATAATAAGCAATTTCTATAGAAATGTCGTTTTAAAAAGCTGTATAAATATTTTTCATCATTAAGGCCATTGAAATTTTAAGTGGGCACTTCAAGCCAAAAAACTTACTCGAGGTCGAGTAAAAAAACACATAAAAGCAATTTGGAAACAAATAAAACTAATTAAGTTTACGCTTTGTTCTTTTCATAAAAATATAAAGGTAATATACATAATAAGAAATTTGTATAGAAATGTCGTTTTAAAAAGCTGTATAAATATTTTTCATTATTAAGGCCATTGAAATTTTAATTAGGCACTTCAAGCCAAAAAATTTACTCGAGGTCGAGTAAAAAAATATAATACCAGTTTGGAAACAAATAATGTTGCATAATAAGCAATTTCTATAGAAATGTCGTTTTAAAAAGCTGTATAAATATTTTTCATCATTAAGGCCATTGAAATTTTAAGTGGGCACTTCAAGCCAAAAAACTTACTCGAGGTCGAGTAAAAAAACACATAAAAGCAATTTGGAAACAAATAAAACTAATTAAGTTTACGCTTTGTTCTTTTCATAAAAATATAAAGGTAATATACATAATAAGAAATTTGTATAGAAATGTCGTTTTAAAAAGCTGTATAAATATTTTTCATTATTAAGGCCATTGAAATTTTAATTAGGCACTTCAAGCCAAAAAATTTACTCGAGGTCGAGTAAAAAAATATAATACCAGTTTGGAAACAAATAATGTTGCATAATAAGCAATTTCTATAGAAATGTCGTTTTAAAAAGCTGTATAAATATTTTTCATTATTAAGGCCATTGAAATTTTAATTAGGCACTTCAAGCCAAAAAATTTACTCGAGGTCGAGTAAAAAAATATAATACCAGTTTGGAAACAAATAATGTTGCATAATAAGCAATTTCTATAGAAATGTCGTTTTAAAAAGCTGTATAAATATTTTTCATCATTAAGGCCATTGAAATTTTAAGTGGGCACTTCAAGCCAAAAAACTTACTCGAGGTCGAGTAAAAAAATATAATACCAGTTTGGAAACAAATAATGTTGCATAATAAGCAATTTCTATAGAAATGTCGTTTTAAAAAGCTGTATAAATATTTTTCATTATTAAGGCCATTGAAATTTTAATTAGGCACTTCAAGCCAAAAAATTTACTCGAGGTCGAGTAAAAAAATATAATACCAGTTTGGAAACAAATAATGTTGCATAATAAGCAATTTCTATAGAAATGTCGTTTTAAAAAGCTGTATAAATATTTTTCATCATTAAGGCCATTGAAATTTTAAGTGGGCACTTCAAGCCAAAAAACTTACTCGAGGTCGAGTAAAAAAACACATAAAAGCAATTTGGAAACAAATAAAACTAATTAAGTTTACGCTTTGTTCTTTTCATAAAAATATAAAGGTAATATACATAATAAGAAATTTGTATAGAAATGTCGTTTTAAAAAGCTGTATAAATATTTTTCATTATTAAGGCCATTGAAATTTTAATTAGGCACTTCAAGCCAAAAAATTTACTCGAGGTCGAGTAAAAAAATATAATACCAGTTTGGAAACAAATAATGTTGCATAATAAGCAATTTCTATAGAAATGTCGTTTTAAAAAGCTGTATAAATATTTTTCATCATTAAGGCCATTGAAATTTTAAGTGGGCACTTCAAGCCAAAAAACTTACTCGAGGTCGAGTAAAAAAACACATAAAAGCAATTTGGAAACAAATAAAACTAATTAAGTTTACGCTTTGTTCTTTTCATAAAAATATAAAGGTAATATACATAATAAGAAATTTGTATAGAAATGTCGTTTTAAAAAGCTGTATAAATATTTTTCATTATTAAGGCCATTGAAATTTTAATTAGGCACTTCAAGCCAAAAAATTTACTCGAGGTCGAGTAAAAAAATATAATACCAGTTTGGAAACAAATAATGTTGCATAATAAGCAATTTCTATAGAAATGTCGTTTTAAAAAGCTGTATAAATATTTTTCATCATTAAGGCCATTGAAATTTTAAGTGGGCACTTCAAGCCAAAAAACTTACTCGAGGTCGAGTAAAAAAACACATAAAAGCAATTTGGAAACAAATAAAACTAATTAAGTTTACGCTTTGTTCTTTTCTTAAAAATATAAAGGTAATATACATAATAAGAAATTTGTATAGAAATGTCGTTTTAAAAAGCTGTATAAATATTTTTCATTATTAAGGCCATTGAAATTTTAATTAGGCACTTCAAGCCAAAAAATTTACTCGAGGTCGAGTAAAAAAATATAATACCAGTTTGGAAACAAATAATGTTGCATAATAAGCAATTTCTATAGAAATGTCGTTTTAAACAGCTGTATAAATATTTTTCATCATTAAGGCCATTGAAATTTTAAGTGGGCACTTCAAGCCAAAAAACTTACTCGAGGTCGAGTAAAAAAACACATAAAAGCAATTTGGAAACAAATAAAACTAATTAAGTTTACGCTTTGTTCTTTTCATAAAAATATAAAGGTAATATACATAATAAGAAATTTGTATAGAAATGTCGTTTTAAAAAGCTGTATAAATATTTTTCATTATTAAGGCCATTGAAATTTTAATTAGGCACTTCAAGCCAAAAAATTTACTCGAGGTCGAGTAAAAAAATATAATACCAGTTTGGAAACAAATAATGTTGCATAATAAGCAATTTCTATAGAAATGTCGTTTTAAAAAGCTGTATAAATATTTTTCATCATTAAGGCCATTGAAATTTTAAGTGGGCACTTCAAGCCAAAAAACTTACTCGAGGTCGAGTAAAAAAATATAATACCAGTTTGGAAACAAATAATGTTGCATAATAAGCAATTTCTATAGAAATGTCGTTTTAAAAAGCTGTATAAATATTTTTCATTATTAAGGCCATTGAAATTTTAATTAGGCACTTCAAGCCAAAAAATTTACTCGAGGTCGAGTAAAAAAATATAATACCAGTTTGGAAACAAATAATGTTGCATAATAAGCAATTTCTATAGAAATGTCGTTTTAAAAAGCTGTATAAATATTTTTCATCATTAAGGCCATTGAAATTTTAAGTGGGCACTTCAAGCCAAAAAACTTACTCGAGGTCGAGTAAAAAAACACATAAAAGCAATTTGGAAACAAATAAAACTAATTAAGTTTACGCTTTGTTCTTTTCATAAAAATATAAAGGTAATATACATAATAAGAAATTTGTATAGAAATGTCGTTTTAAAAAGCTGTATAAATATTTTTCATTATTAAGGCCACTGAAATTTTAATTAGGCACTTCAAGCCAAAAAATTTACTCGAGGTCGAGTAAAAAAATATAATACCAGTTTGGAAACAAATAATGTTGCATAATAAGCAATTTCTATAGAAATGTCGTTTTAAAAAGCTGTATAAATATTTTTCATTATTAAGGCCATTGAAATTTTAATTAGGCACTTCAAGCCAAAAAATTTACTCGAGGTCGAGTAAAAAAATATAATACCAGTTTGGAAACAAATAATGTTGCATAATAAGCAATTTCTATAGAAATGTCGTTTTAAAAAGCTGTATAAATATTTTTCATCATTAAGGCCATTGAAATTTTAAGTGGGCACTTCAAGCCAAAAAACTTACTCGAGGTCGAGTAAAAAAACACATAAAAGCAATTTGGAAACAAATAAAACTAATTAAGTTTACGCTTTGTTCTTTTCATAAAAATATAAAGGTAATATACATAATAAGAAATTTGTATAGAAATGTCGTTTTAAAAAGCTGTATAAATATTTTTCATTATTAAGGCCATTGAAATTTTAATTAGGCATTTCAAACCAAAAATTTACTCAAGGTAGAGTAAAAAAAATTCTATGTATTAATTGCTTTAACTTAAATATACAAGTAATTTTATCGTTCAAATCTAGAAGGAAACGTTTTTGCTCATTTTTTATTCACACGACCCAATTATTTATAAATAGCGCCCACAAAATTGATATCGGTTTACTTTATACATAACAAGTGGTGGAAATAGTTTTCAAATAAAATGTATTTACGCAATTACTTCGCGTTTTGGGTTATCATATTTAGCTGCAGTTTGGCTTATACTAGTTCGGAATATCGCATTGTAGGGGGCTCTCCTTGGACCATAGAGCAGAGTCCTTACTTGGTATCAATATGGTATGGGGACAGAAATCGTTGCGTAGGTTCCTTGATCAGATTGGAAAAGGTGGTTACAGCTGCCAATTGCGTGGCAAAATTAGATAAGGACCAATTTACTGTTGCAGCTGGGGTAACGAATTTATATCATATATCCTCAACTGGACAAACTCGCAAAGTGGCCAGAATAATTGTTCCAGATAACTATAATGCCGAAACAAAAAATATGGATATAGCTTTGATGATATTGTGTCGGCCGTTTGACGAGCGTAATACAGTAAATACAATAACATATTGCGCAGATGTTTTAAAAGGTAGAACGGTAATGCAAATTAGTGGATGGGGTTGGACAACTCGAAACAGTGGGATAACTTCGAATATACTCCAAGCAACTAACTTGACTACAATAACACAGAGGACGTGTAACAATTATTATAAGGTGATAGATAAACCTATAACATCATCAATGATTTGTGCTACTGGGAAAGATCTATCTGATGCGTGCAATGAAGATTTTGGTGGACCGGGCGTTGTGAATAAACAACTTTATGCGGTGGTATCACATAATGTGGGTTGTTTGCAATCCAATTATCCAACTGTTTTAACAGTTTTAAGTAATCCAAAAGTTCAGAGATTTTTAAATAATGCATTGGACCAAACGGCTTAATGTTGAAATACAACTCTGTTCACAATGCACATATTCATGCAACGCTGTAAAATGTCAAATTTGAATTCAACGTCTTTTCTTCTTCTCTTTATTTTCAACAAATAAACTTCGTATTATATTTCGTGTTCAATAAAAGTACTTTGTATTAAACTTAAACATGTGTATATTGATTATGCTTGGTGCAGGGGAAACTTCCACAGTGTTAAGTACAATATAAACTACAAAAGTTCACAGGGGCGGACCCAGCACGATTTGGGAGGGGCGGCGATTTAAGTCAACTTCTTAAATAAGATAAAGTGACCTTAAAATGTTTCATACAAACACACATACATATCTACACTCATCTACAAAAGTCATCATCACTCAGATTTTTCTAGTTTTTACTAAGTTTTGCTTCGACCTTCATAATTTTCGATATTTTTATAAAAATATTTATTATTTTATAACACCAACAAGCCAAATATGCACTTAAGACTTTTTAGAAAATTCGGGAAAATTCCGCGAAATTTCATGCAAATTTCTAGCTTTCGGTAAGAATTTTTAGAATTTATCTCTCAGATGGTATTTTGCATGAACGTTTGCGGGCAATCAAAGAGAGATCCTTTGAAATACATATGTACATACATACAGTGTTGCGGAGATTTCTTCCTTTTTAGAACATTTTGCTCCTTTGAAAACTATTTCAAATATTTTTCGAATTATTTTGGGGCTCAATATTTTACCCTGTCATAAACATCAAATTTAAAAATGCACTTGATTATTTTAAGAAGTATCTATAGAAATATGATTCAGAAATTATATCCTTTCGAATTTATAAGAAATCCATAACTTAAAAATAAAGGTGCGTATTCAAAGTCGAAATATAGTTACTTATACTTCAAATTTGGTCACAGCTTTTTTGACATTTGGTCCATAGCAAATTATTTTAAAAAGCCTACCTACATAACATTGATTGTGAATATGTAGAGAAGGATTTTGATTAGTCATTTTAAATTGATTTACAGCTTATAGCTGTTAAAAATTTCAATTAAAAGGTATATTGCTAAGAGCTTGACTTTAACGGATCAGTTCAATGTATAATTTTGGTGCGGTCATGCTACACAAAGTTTGTGGCACGGTTCTGTGTGAGGGTGTAGCATACAAGTAAAATCCCTATTGACCGCTTTTTGAAAATTCTCAACGACAACACTGTTCACAGCAGATTCGAAGAACGGTACTTTTGATATAGCGGCTACGGTTACCACTTCGTTCTATTTATACAAAACTTGTGCTTTTTGTTTAGGTTTGATCTGATGGTCACTTTTCCCCCAGTCTGGTTCTTTCCACGGAAGCGAGAGCAAAAGTGATAAAAAAATAGGTTTGTTTGCGCCACCAAAACCGATTAACAAAATTATAGATTTTTCTCCAAGATATCACATTCCAATGCATATTCAGGCGGCTTTTTGGCCGAAGTGTCACCCGATATCAAAACTATGAAATAGAAGATTTATTTTTACGTGTGTATATCTTTAGGATCACTTAACACACGTTCTCAGATTTTTTAGCACCAAGAAATAATTACACTGGTTTACAGCCAAAATGCACCAAAGACGCCATTATGAAATTCTTATGTAAAATCACCACCTGATTTCGAAAATCAAGGTTATTTTTAATTCTATGGTAACGTTTTAAGATATTTAGGAATAACCGTTTAAAACAATATATATATTGGGTCTACTGAATCATATACATATATCTCAAGAACGAATTAAGCAATTCCAAAACGGTCTGGAACTTTCAAAAGACAATAAAATTTGCTATAAACTGTGCATACACCACTTTTTGCAAGGCCTTGTAGGTTCAAGGATAACGAACAATCATTACGGATTTTTTCAATATTTTTTGTAAAAATATAAAAAAAAATTGTACTTTGCGAGGAAGGATCTCGACAACTTTTTATTTTTTTGCAGATTTTGAGAAACCAACAGTAGTCACCCATCATAGCGACATCCCAGAATCCTTGATACAGACTTTCAATAATTTTCATTTGCTGGTGAAACCTTTGGCCATGCTCGTCACTTTCGTCGCCAAGATTTTGCGAGAAAAAATTTAAATGGGAGTGTAGAAAATGAATTTTTAAAGACATACTAGCAGACCCGGCAGACGTTGTTCTGCCCTAAATTTGATCTATCTGCATACATTTTAATAAGCTATTTCCGTCTAACTCTGCCCTACCCCTCTACACTTTTTCCTAACCCCTTTATTCACTCCTCCCTCCGTCTTTTTCGCTTCATCTATCTCCATCTTCGTCTCATTCTATCTCGTTCTCAGTCTACTTCTATCTTTTCTGTTCTCTCAAGTTTTTCTCCTTCTTCTTCATCTCTTATTGCCAGTCCAGAGGGTGGTATATATGTTGTTCCAGTCCCCTTCCGAGTCTCAGTTCCAGTCCCACTCCGAGTCTCAGTCTCAGTCTCAGTCCTAGTCCTAATCCCAGTCCCTGTCCGTCTCTGGTATACTTCCCGGAAAAAAGCATTACAAATACTAATATAGGCAAATTTATATACCAAATTTCAGGCAAATCGAATAGGACGTATGTAAATAGGTATGTGGGTATTATTAATTCTTGTCTTTATTTCGGCTTCGCATGCATATTTATCAGTTTTGCCAGGTTGATGCGACTAAATCGAATATCACAATGAACTTTAGAACTCTCAGCAACAGCTTTCATTTGATATCCATAATACACACACATTCTAGGG
Organism: Eurosta solidaginis; assembly: GCF_040869045.1. Classification (NCBI taxonomy): domain Eukaryota; kingdom Metazoa; phylum Arthropoda; class Insecta; order Diptera; family Tephritidae; genus Eurosta; species Eurosta solidaginis. The sequence goes on from NC_090319.1 coordinate 367,889,507, forward strand.
GTATCTGGGTCCATGTTTTGGCCTATATCTCGAGACCATAGTCACTCAGCGGTGTAAAACTTACTCTGTATTATAGCACACATCAACAGCTTCAATTTCATACCCATAATGTAAAAAAACATTCTAGGTGTATCCGGGTCCACGTTTTGGGCTATATCTCGAGACCCTAGCCTCCCAGTTGTATGAAAATTTTGCTGTACTATAGCACTTATCAACAGCTTTCATTTCATATCCATATTGTATAAACACATTCTAGGGGTACCCGGGTCCACGTTTTGGGCTATATCTTGAGACCCTAGCCTCCCAGTTGTATGAAAATTATCCTGCACTATAGCACTCACCAACAGCTTTCATTCGGTATCCATATTGAATAAACACATTCTAGGGGTACCCGGGTTCACGTTTTGGACTATATCTCGAGACCCTAGCCTCCCAGTTGTATGAAAATTATCCTTACTATAGCACTCATCAACAGCTTTCATTTGATATCCATATTTTATAAACCCATTCTAGGGGTACCCGGGTCCACGTTTTGGGATATATCTCGAGACCCTAGCCTCCCAGTTGTATGAAAATTATCCTGTACTATAGCACTCATCAACAGCTTTCATTTGATATCCATATTTTATAAACCCATTCTAGGGGTACCCCGGTCCACGTTTTGGGCTATATTTCGAGACCCTAGCCTCCAAGTTGTATGAAAATTATCCTTACTATAGCACTCATCAACAGCTTTCATTTGATATCCATATTGTATAAACACATTCTAGGGGTACCCGGGTCCACGTTTTGGGATATATCTCGAGACCCTAGCCTCCCAGTTGTATGAAAATTATCCTGTACTATAGCACTCATCAACAGCTTTCATTTGATATCCATATTTTATAAACCCATTCTAGGGGTACCCCGGTCCACGTTTTGGGCTATATTTCGAGACCCTAGCCTCCAAGTTGTATGAAAATTATCCTTACTATAGCACTCATCAACAGCTTTCATTTGATATCCATATTTTATAAACCCATTCTAGGGGTACCCGGGTCCACGTTTTGGGCTATATCTCGAGACCCTAGCCTCCCAGTTGGATGAAAATTATACTGTACTATAGCACTCATCAACATCTTTCATTTGATATCCATATTGTATAAACACATTCTAGGGGTACCCGGGTCCCCGTTTTGATCTCAAGACCCTAGGCACGCAGCGAGAAAAAAGGTAGACTTTGGCCGATTCTCAGACCTACCCAATATGCTCACAAAATTTCATGAGAATCGGTTCAGCCGTTTCGGAGGAGTTAAGCCTCTAAAACCGTGACCGAAGAATTTTATAAATTAGATTTACTCCTGAAAGAAAATAAATAAGTAAGGAAAGTTAAGTTCGGGTGTAACCGAACATTACATACTCAGTTGAGAGCTATGATGACAACATAAGGGAAAATGACCATGTAGGAAAATGAACCGAGGGAAACCCTGGAATGTGTTTGTATGACATGTGTGTCAAATGAAAGGCATTAAAGAGTATTTTATGAAGGAGTGGGCCATAGTTCTATAGGTGGACGTCATTTAGGGATATCGCCATAAAGGTGGATCAGGGTTGACTCTAGAATTTGTTTGTACGATATGGGAATCAAATGAAAGGTGTTAATGAGTATTTTAAAAGGGAGTAATCCTTAGTTCCATAGGTGGACGCCGTTTCGAGATATATCCATAAAGGTGGACCAGGGGTGACCCTAGAATTTGTTTGTACAATATGGGTATCAAAAGAAAGGTGTTAGTGAGTATTTTAAAAGGGAGTGATCCTTAGTTCCATAGGTGGACGCCGTTTCGAGATATCGTCATAAACGTGGACCATGGGTGACCCTAGAATTTGTTTGTACGATATGGGTATCAAATTAAAGGTATTAATGAGGATTTTAAAAGGGAGTGGGCCTTAGTTCTATAGGTGGACGCCTTTTCGAGATATAGCAATAAAGGTGGACCAGGGGTGACTCTAGAATACGTTTGTACAATATGGGTATCAAACGAAAGGTGTTAATGAGTATTTTAAAAGGGAGTGGGCCTTAGTTCTATAGGTGGACGCCTTTTCGAGATATAGCAATAAAGGTGGACCAGGGGTGACTATAGACTTTGTTTGTACGACGTGGGTATCAAATGAAAGGTGTTAATGAGTATTTTTAAAAGGGAGTGGGCCTTCGTTCTATAGGTGGTCGCCTTTTCGAGATATCGCAATAAAGGTGGACCAGGGGTGACTCTAGAATATGTTTGTACGAAATGGCTATCAAATGAAAGGTGTTAGTTAATGAGTATTTTAAAAGGACGTGGGGCTTAGTTCTATAGGTGGACGCCTTTTCGAGATATCGCCATAAAGGTGGACCAGGGGTGACTCTAGAATGTGTTTGTACGATATGGGTATCAAATTAAAGGTATTAATGAGGGTTTTAAAAGAGAGTGGTGGTAGTTGTATAGGTGGTCGCCTTTTCCAGATATCGACCAAAATGTGGACCAGGGTGACCCAGAACATCATCTGTTGGATACCGCTAATTTATTTATATATGTAATACCTGCCAAGATTTCAAGGGTTTTTTATTTCGCCCTTCAGAACTTTTTCATTTTCTTCTACTTAATATGGTAGGTGTCACAACCATTTTACAAAGTTTTTTCTAAAGTTATATTTCGCGTCAATAAACCAATCCAATTACCATGTTTCATCCCTTTTTTCGTATTTGGTATAGAATTATGGCATTTTTTTCATTTTTCGTAATATTCGATATCGAAAAAGTGGGCGCGGTCGGATTTCGTTCATTTTTTATACCAAGATAAAGTGAGTTCAGATAAGTACGTGAACTAAGTTCAGTAAAGATATGTCGATTTTTGCTCAAGTTATCGTGTTAACGGCCGAGCGGAAGGACAGACGGATGACTGTGTATAAAAACTGGGCGTGGCTTCAACCGATTTCGCCCATTTTAACAGAAAACAGTTAACGTCATAAAATCTATGCCCCTACCAAATTTCAAAAGGATTGGTAAATTTTTGTTCGACTTATGGCATTAAAAGTATCCTAGACAAATTAAATGAAAAAGGGCGGAGCCGCGCCCATTTTGAAATTTTCTTTTATTTTTGTATTTTGTTGCACCATATCATTACTGGAGTTGAATATTGACATTATTTTACTTAAAAAAAAATTTTTTTTTTTAAAGTGGGCGTGGTCCTTCTCCGATTTTGCTAATTTTTATTAAGCGTACATATAGTAATAGGAGTAAGGTTCCTGCCGAATTTAATCATGATATCTTCAACGACTGCCAAATTACAGCTTGCAAAAGTTTTAAATTACCTTCTTTTAAAAGTGGGTAGTGCCACGCCCATTGTCCAAAATTTTACTAATTTTCTATTCTGCATCATAAGTTCAACTCACCTACCAAGTTTCATCGCTTAATCTGTCTTTGGTAATGAATTATTGCACTTTTTCGGTTTTTCGATATCGAAAAAGTGGGCGTGGTTATAGTCCGATATCGTTCATTTTAAATAGCGATCTGAGATGAGTGCTCAGGAACCTGCATACCAAATTTCATCAAGATACCTCAAAATTTACTCAAGTTATCGTGTTAACGGACGGACGGACGGACGGACGGTCGGACGGACATGGCTCAATCAAATTTTTTTTCGATTCTGATGATTTTGATATATGGAAGTCTATATCTATCTCGATTCCTTTATACCTGTACAACCAACCGTTATCCAATCAAACTTAATATACTCTGTGAGCTCTGCTCAACTGAGTATAAAAAGTATATCAGATACATTTATAGGTGACAGACACATTAGTATATAATTTTCTTAGGCTGGATTTATCTTTCAATTCAGAACAAATTTTTTGTTTACATTTTTCTCGTTCTTGTTTGTTCGGAACTGGGCGATGAATTCAGATTTAGGGCTATATATTATATAAATTTAAAAATTTTAATCCAATTTTTTTGTTTATCTGGCATATAGGTTTTAAAGTTAACTGAGAAAACGGTCCTAAATATTTTTTTTCATTTACCCATTTCCGCATAGTTTTTGATTAAGTCGTTCACTACCATCTTGTAGTTAGGACTTTTGTGTTTGCATAAAAAAAGTAACGACCCTTTCAAAAGAATCCCACGTGCTGCCTCCACTGATGACAATAGTTCTTTGAAATGGTTATTGGTCATCATTTTTTTTATTTGCGGTCCCACAAAAATCCCTTTCTTTATTTGTGCTTCTGAAATCTGTGGAAAGATTGTCTTCAAATAATGAAAAGCTTCGCCTTCTTTGTTTGATTTTGTTTTGTTTGTTTTTGATAAGGCTGAGCTTGATGTGGAGCGGAGGTAGAATTATTTTTTCCTTCTTTATAACTGGGGAGTATTTTATGTCATCCACCCCAACTTGAAACTCGATTCGTTTTGGCCAATCCTTTATGATGTAGTGGTCTTGACGAGCTAGGCTATCCCATTTGCATAAAAGCAACAGTATTTTGTGTATCCACTTTGTAGACCACACAGCATTCCAACGACTTTAAGATCGGCACTTATTTTCCAATCATGTTCTTCGTATTTGATTAATTTGAGCAATTTTTGCATTATCTCATACGTTTCCTTCGTATTTACTGCATGCGCGATCGGGATAGATGGCTTTTGGTTGCCAATATGCAATAATATGGCCTTTGAACTTAATTTATTGCCGTCTATGAACAATCGCCACTCTTTTGTATCATATGGTTCACCAAACTGTTTGAATAGACCAGCAATGTCTTTGCAGTAACAAACACTGTTCTTCTTCGTATAGTACTTGGAAAATTTTTCATGACGAGTTCTATAATATGTTACCTTAATATCGGATGAAACAAATTTAAATTGCTGCATATGAGAGGCGTGTAGTTCGGCCTTTTTTTCTTTGACAATTCCAAATCCCTTATCCAATCATTGAGTTGTGCTTGTGACAAAGAGTTTCTTTCATTTTCCGTTTGAAATCCAGTACAATATGATGCCGCGTAATCAGATGCTGCTGTTGACAATGAAACTGGAGCCGGAACTAAAGTTAAATTTGATTCTGGCAATTTAGCTTCCGTTGAATTTAGTGCTGGTAACGACACTGTAGATACGCTCGCATAGGTTACTTTTCTTGACTTTCCAACCCAAAGTACTTTTGTAGCACAAATATAGCAGTGCGTTTAATGGCAAGTTGGTTCCCTCCACTTCATTGGTGTTATAAATTTCATAGATAGTTTCAGAAATTAGTCAGATATGCTTTAAAAGGGAGCAAATTCCTAATTTTTACAACGCAACTTTTTGTTCCAGTTTCCGAAAAAGTCAATTCGACTCGACATGTGGTGCACACAGTATTCGGTGTCCATGGGTTTTCATTGTTTTTAGGCCAAATTCCAAAATATTTATAGTATGTAATTTTCAAAGGATTTGTAAAAACACGGCGCATCCTTTTAACGATAAATTGACTGCAGATAAAACAGAACATTTTGGATCTTTTGTACACTGAAACTCTCGCACCCTTTTATTCATATTTAAGTAAATGACGGGTTATAAATTGCAATTATAAACTGAACAGTATCCGGTGAGCCTTGCAGATATTATGAAGGAACAAGGCGCATGTACAATTTTTTATACTTAGATCAAGTAAAAATTCAAGCCTACCTAGACAAAAAGGTTCCATAGTTCCACAAAGAAAACACTACCTGCCTTTAAAATATGTTCTTGCTTGAAATGTACCTGGGTGTGAGAAAACGACACTAACAGTTTTTTGTATCTAATAACCCTTCGAAAATCTACCTGCTATAACTAATACTAACACATATGTACCAGTACACAGTGGTCGGTCTTATATGGAGTTGGTGGCCAAAAATACTTCCAGTAGAGATATAAACGTGAAACTTTGCTCACGGCTTTAGAAATATATGATAATTATTTTTTTTTTTTTTTGGATGTGTGGGGAAAAGTGGTAAGATGTGTCTGTCGCAAATACAATGTTTAATAGGATTAAATTAGGAAATTAAAGTTATTAAAATAGCTTGCATACATAACAAAAACAAAACAACAAACACAGACCAAAGTTTACATTTGCATATCGTCGACTGGATAAAATAATGTCGTATGTTACATGTGAGCACATATAACATACGACAATAATTTATCACGTTGACGCTATCAGAAAACTGCCGCAAAACATAGTTAGTGGCAGAAATTGGCAGTTGATATTAACACTTTAGAATCTCAAAGCTTTGACTAATAACAAGATATAAGTTCCAACGTCAGGGTAGGTGAGGAACCCAACTAAAACTTTAGCTGAAATTTAAATATTTGTGCAAATAAACACTAATAAAAGCACTGGTGAAATTTTAAATAACAAAAAAAAAAACCCAAAAAGCTAAAAACACGAAAATTATTTCAAAATGAAGTAAATATCTTTCACTTCAATATGCATTTCTATTTATTTCAATATAATGACATTTTATGTATTTTTAAAAAGCTTAAACTTGCACTTTATTTTTAACTTGCTCACACTGCGAAAACCAACTAATACCATAACCCCATTTTTGAAGCTATTCTTGAAGAGTACAGTTCGAATAAAACAAAAATAAATATACCTTTTAAAAGGCTGTTCTAATAAGAGATACTAACGATACATTTGGTGGAAAACTTTTTAATTCAATTTTTTTTATTTTTGGCCTATGGAACCGATCACTGTGCGGTTGAGTACTTAAGTATTAAATGGATATATTTACTTGAATGCTTATAACTTTTGTATTAGCCCTCCGATTTTGTTGAATGAAAGCTTATTTTTTTTGCAATAAAACAGAGCTTAGAGAAAAAAGTCTGCAGAAAAATAAAAAGTTTTCGAGATCCTTCCTCGCAAAGTCCAATTTTTTTTATATTTTTACAAAAAAAAAATTGAAAAAATCCGTAATGATTTTTCCTTATCTTTGAATCTACAGGGCCTAGCAAAACCTGTTGTATGCAGAGTTTATAGCAAATTTTTTTATCTTTTAAAAACTTAAAACCGTTTTGGAATTGTTCAATTTTTTCTTCAGATATATATGATTAGGTGGACCCAATTTTTTTTAAATTTTTTTTTTTTTGAAAAACGGTAATTCGTCAATATCTCAAAAAGATTACCATTGAATTAAAAATAACCTTGATTTTCTGAATCAAGGGGTGATTTTACATAAGAATTTCATAATGGCGTCTCTGGTGCAGACAAAAAATTGGAATTTGTGATCCAGTGTTATCACAGCATTTTAAGACGGAGCCAGACATTGCTAAATTGACAAATAAACGACTGAATAAGCAGGCCTGAACCGTGATAACAAATTAATTTTTAATGCAAGTTAATAGCCTTGAATATTGTAAATTGTTAGATTTATTGAGCTAAAAGCCTTCACAGATGAATAAAACTTATATTTTATTTATATTCATTTATAATTTATTTGGTCGATATTTCGACTTCAATCGACTGATCGATCATACATATCCATATGTTCCCGATGATGACTTCAGATTGAAGTCGAAATATCGACCAAATAAATTATAAATGAATATAAACAAAATATAAGTTTTATTCATCGGTGATGCCTTTTAGCTCAATAAATCTAACAATATAAAATAAATAAAAACAAGTAAAGGTGTCTAAGTTCGGGTGTAACCGAACATTATATACTCAGCTTGAGCTTCAATTGCATATTTCATTTAAGATAAATTACTTCTCTACATAACACATGGCACCGCCTGTTTAAAAAAATGTCTCCCCATTTCCTCTTACAATAAAACTTGATAAGTGAAATATCAATGATCCAAAACTATCTTTATAGTTTTTTAGTTATAGCTTATTATTCTAGTCTACGAGCCTATAAGAATCTTTTATATAAAAGTTGCCGTGGTCTTTAACCGATCCGGTCGATTTTTTCTAGAAATATTTTCTACTATAGGGAAAATTTGTGTACCCAATTTTATTACGATCCGTTAATTTTTCTGCGAGTTTGCCTCCAAAAGCATTTGCTTAGTCATAAGAGGGGCGGTGCCACACCCATTTTCAAAAATTTTAGTGTTTTCCAATTTAATGTTATAGTTGAATTTAAAAAGTAAAGTTCTATTGATACAAAGCACTTTTTCGCTAAGTTATAGCTTATTATTTTCGTCTACGACCCTTTTAAAAATCTTTTATATAAAAGTGGGCGTGGTTTTTAACCGATTTCGTCCATTTTATCTTGAAATATTTCCTGCTATAGGGAAAATCTGTGTACCCAATTTTATTACGATCCGTTAATTTTTTTTAGAGTTTTGGCTCCCGAAACATCGAAAATTGCTTTGTCATAAAAGGGGCGGTGCCACGCCCATTTTTTTAATTTGAAGTTTTTCATATTTACTGTTTTAAATCCACTTGGGAAATGAAATACCATTGATATAAAGCTCGTTTTTGCAAAGATATAGCTTATTTTATTCGTCCACGAACCTTTTAAAAATCTTTTATATAAAAGTGGGCGTGACTCCTTAACCGATTTCGTTAATTTTTCTTCAAAGCATTCCTTATAGTAAAGGCAACCTCTCTGCCGAATTTTGTTACGATAGGTTTAACGATTTTTGATTAATGATTAATAATATTTGTAAAATTGATTTTATCACAAGTGGGCGGTGCCACGCCCATTTAAAATTTTTTTTTTCAAATTTTTATCAATTGTCTCAATATCAGTGTACATGTGAAATTTCAACATTCTAGGTGTATTATTTACTAAATAATCAGGTTTTCTGTGTTTTACAAAATGGTATATATATAAAAAGTGGGCGTGGTTATCATCCGATTTCAATCATTTTCAAGACCGATCTATTTTGGGTCCAGATAAGCTCGTGTACCAAATTTGGTGAAGATGTCTCAATATTCACGCAAGTTATCGTGTTAACGGACAGACGGACGGACATGGCTCAATCAAATTTTTTTTCGACACTGATGATTTTGATATATGGAAGTCTATATCTATCTCGATTCCTTTATACCTGTACAACCAACCGTTATCCAATCAAAAATGAATATACTCTGTTTGCAAAGCACTCTGAGTATAACAAATATATACTTGACGCGATTTATCTCAGAAAATATTTAGGCTGAGCTTCTCTTCAAGTTTGCATCTTGCCCCTTTTTAGTTTTTCCTACAAATATATGGGGCTTTAATTTTTTATGCCGACTCCGAACGGCACCTGGAAGGCAGATGAATTTTCACTGAGAAAGCTTTTAATGGATGAATGAACTTTTTTCTTAAATTTTGATGTTGCTTTTGCGCGGGCCTTGAACCCAGCACCCTCGGTGTGGTAGGCGGAGTACGCTACCACTACACCACAGCGCCGCCAAAGTCTTGAACCAGCAAAAGCAATAAGTTAAGCTTAAATTCCGGTTAAACAATTATAAGATGAAAATAACAAGTGTTCACTTTGTTTTGGGAAAACCCTCATTTTTTATTGATCTTGATGAGAAAGATTATGTTTCATGAAAAATTTACGCTTATTTTGAACCCTAAACAACCTGTTGGAAACGATATCTTATTATTCCGTTTTTTCGGATCGTGTATTGAAAGCTCTTATACAGGCTTTGAAACATTATAAATGTGTCAAATAGGCTAATTCACGACTATTTTTAAACGGTTTTATTTAGCTTGACTTGACAGGCAGGCCGCATGTACGGCCGTTGTGAACGAATTTTGTAATTGAAATTTAAGTAACTTCCCGATAAGCTACAAGCTTGAAACTTGGAATAGAGTTCAGAGCCCGATGACAATGCAATAATAAAAAAAAATCGCCGCTAAGTGGCGCAAGGATCGAGATATTCACAAAAATCGTATTTGTGATCCGATTTGGCTCATATTTGGAACACATAATACGTACAAGAATAGAAAGCGACCTGTGAAAAAAAATTGCCGCTAGGTTGTGCAAGGATCGAGATATTCACAAAACTCGTATTTGTGGTCCGATTTGGCTCATGTTTGGAGCACATAATACATACAAGAATAAAAAGGGACCTATGAAAAAAATCGCCGCTTGGTGGCGCAAGGGTCGAGTTATTCACACAAATCGTATTTGTAGTCCGATTTAGCTCATATTTGGAACACATAATACATACAAGAATAAAGTGACCTATGAAAAAAAAAAATCGCCGCTAGGTGGCGCAAGGATCGAGATATTCACAAAAATCGTATTTGTTTTCCGATTTGGCTCATATTTGGAACACATAATACATACAAGAATAGAAAGTGACCTATGAAAAAAATCGCCGCTAGGTGGCGCAAAGATTGAGATATTCAAAAAATCGTAATTGTGGTCCGATTTGGTCCATATTTGGAACACATAATACGTACATGAATAGAAAGCGACCTATGATGCTCGATTTGGCTCATATTTGGAACAAATATTACATACAGTCCGGTAGAAGTGACATCAAAATATTTTGGAGTTGGAGGAGGGACAAGCATACGTGGCGCAGAGTCGAGTAAAGTCTTTGGAAGGATTGTGTATTGAGGACTTAGATTGTAACAAATTGTCAGGAAAGAGTCCTTGTAATAATGAGTCACTAAATGAACTTAATAGAATGAGAAATAATAGGCAATTAAATAAAAACTAAAAACAATTTTTGTTGTTATATCGGCCTACTGATTTTAAGATCGCGGGTTCGAATCGAGCTCAAGGCCTAACAATAATTTTTTATCATTATTATTGTTATGATAAATTTTTTCTTAATTGAAAAAATTTTTAAATTAGAATAGAAGAAAGAAAAAATTTTAGACAACTGCCAAAGCTCGTTGTATAGATCCATTTCGGGAACTGCTAAATTCCTTCATCGGCAACGTTATAGCAGCGGCGCCTAAACGTTGCCGATGAAGGAATTTAGCAGTTCCCGAAATGGATCTATACAACGAGCTTTGGCAGTTGTCTAAAATTTTTTCTTTCTTCTATTCTAATTTAAAAATTTTTTCAATTAAGAAAAAATTTATCATAACAATAATAATGATAAAAAATTATTGTTAGGCCTTGAGCTCGATTCGAACCCGCGATCTTAAAAACTAAAAACTTGAAAATAAAATAATTAAAAAAAATTTTTTAAGTTAAACGGTTCTATTGAAAACCATATGTACATGAAGTAATAATAATACTAACAAATAGAAAATAATTAGGTAGATCTTAGGTACTAGTTATCACACTCCTCATCAATCTAGGGCATTAACCAGACAATTAAATAAAAGCGTTGGACGCGTCAAATTTCTATTGATAGTCATTAGTAAAACCAACTGAACCTTAATCAGGTTATGTTACGCCTTACATTTTTAGAAATTTCAGGCGCCCAATGCTTTTATATAATTGTCTGTTCAACGCCCTAGATTGATGAGGAGTGTGATGACCTACCTAATTATATTCTAGCTTTTCTTATTATTATTACTTCATGTAAGTATTGTTTTCAATAAAACGGTTTAACTTAAAAATTTTTTTTTAAATATTTTATTTCTGCTGATTTTACCCACAGCGAAACAAATGGAAATTGGAAATGAATACATAGCTGCACTATTAATTTCATAAAATATTTCAACTGAAGTATTATAACTTGCAGATCTTTCGCGGGGGGGGGGGGGGGGCGTTTGCCTCCCCCCTTTCCCCTGGATCCGCAACTGAAAGCTCAACGCTTTACAATTGCAGGGTGTCGGTTTAAATGGACTCCTTTGTGGAAAATCACTCTAACTCGACTGAACACCCCATTTTAGAACTCTTTTTCATAAACGCTGCAGTGACTAGAATTATTATGCTAAGATAGATCTTTTTCGAAAGGGTATTTGAGATATTCTATCAGCAATCGAAATGATGATATTTCTTTTTGTGTTATATATAAATAAATGTTTATAATTACCATTAAAAAAAAAAAACATTTTTTTATTGTATGCAACGGAAGTGTGACACATGCAAATGCCTTAGGTTGTGAGATCAAACTTTATTCTTAGCTTTGAAATTCCTTCTTTGATGAATAAAAAAAAATGATAAATGTAAGGCGGATAACCTCCGAAGAAATCTAAGGCCGAGCTTCTCTTCCAATTTGCGTCGTGCTACTCTTGATTTTCCCTACAAATTGGCCGGAAGGGACACCTACATGTTTTATGCCGATTCCGAACGGCATATGCGAGGCAGATGAGTTTTCGCTGAGAGTTTTTCATGGCAGAAATACAACCGGAGCGCTTGCCAAACACTGCCGAGGGGTGACCCAGCTTAGAAAAATTTTCTTCTTTATTATTATACTGTGACTTTAAAAGAACATACAATCTATGTTTTGTTCTAAAAATAAATTATTTATCCTATAGGACTGACTTACCACATAACTTGCCTTCGTATGGTTGGCAACCAATGATCGTAGTCAACCATACTACATTTAATTTTATTGCATTTGTGGCAACGATATTTTCTGTTCGGCTTTTTCGCGGGTAATTTTATTCTGTAAAAAAATACATGCCAGGATCCCATCTGAATACGTGAAATAGTGCCTACAGGTACTGATTAAATGCATTATGTATTATGATTTTTACAAAAAGCCTGACAGTTCGCACGAGCCTACTTACAGAAATTTGAAACTTTTTTGGACTACCTATTATGACCAAACAAAAATTGGTTTAAAATCAAATTGTAAAATCTTTCATGAAAAAGAGTATTTTGAGTTTTGTTTTAATATTGCATAGATTTTGTGGATTGAAATTAAAAGTGTGTAATTTTTAAACTCATCGTATACACACAGACTATATTAACTTTGGTAATATAACAGTTGGTTGTACAGATATAAAGGAATCAAGATAGATATAGACTTCCATATACTAAAATCATCAGTATAGCAAAAACATTTGATTAAACCATATCCGTCCGTCTGCCCGTCATTTAACATGATAACTTGAACAAATATTGCGATATCTTCACCAAATATATGCAGACTTATCTGGACCCAGAATAGATTAGTATTGAAAATAAGCGAAATCGGATGATAGCCTCGCCTACTTTTTTGATATCGAAAAATGGAAAAAATTTCATAATTCAAGAACGAATACCGTTAAGCTAATGAAATTTGATAGATGGGTTGGTTTTATGGCGCAAAAACAAAAATTCCAAAAAATTGTGGAATTAATTCGGCAGAGAGCTTGATTTTACTGTAAGGAATGCTTCGAAGACAAAACAATTGGTGTTCTTGGATCTGTTAAACAGTAGGCTCTTGTAAGTACAATAGTCAAGTATTGCTTGTGCGTTTCGTATAAGGTATATCAAAATTATATACATAGTTTTAAATCAATTTAGAAACATGTTTCAATTTTTTCACTGCGCGATTTAAACTAGGAATCAAATCTTCATTTCTTCTATAACATCAACGCCTGAGTACAGTATCCCACTTTCTTGGCTGTCAGTTCAAATACGCGATTTCTTAGAAATTGTTTCAAGAAAATTCTATGTCAGAATAATTTTTACAAGAATGCTTTATGTCAGTGGCTGTTTCGAAAAAGCCATATCTCATAATTCTGTTTAAGGACACCTTATTGCAAAAATTTTTTTCATAAACTTCAAATTGATCTCAAAATATTTTACTATTGCGCTATGATAAGGCATTTTGGAAATATATTATGATTAAGCAATTCAGAAGGTATCCTATGCTTTAATCAAATTTTATATCGGAATTCATGGAAACAACTCAAGTCTTAAAATTTTATATAAAGCACAAGCACAACCGTGTCGACTTGCCCAGATATATTACACTATAGCTATAAAATAGTAAATTCTTTGCCGAAGTTTTGAGATAGAAGGTTTTTTAAATATGTCCAACAAGTTCTGAAATAGGTTTTTTCCAACATTTTTGCTGATCAGCTTAAATAGGGTTGATTCAGGCGTCCATATAGTTATTATTTTGCCAACTCTGGTAAATGGAGTAATATTATACGGGTAAATATTCTATCATAAACTGATTATCGATAAGATATTGTCCTAGGATCCTGGTAAGGCTAGCACTTTTAAACCTTTATTGGTTTATTAAGTCTGGTCCGATTATCAAAAAATGTAAGTCCCTAAAGGAGATGCTGATAAGTATACCGAAATCATCATGATGAGCTGAGAGGATTTAGCTATGTCCATTTGTCTGTCTGTCACCCTGTTTGAACGCAAACTAGTCCCTCAATGTTTAAGAAATCTTATGGGAATTTGGCGAGCATGTGTATTTTGGTCAACAGTTGGTTGTACAGATATAAAGGAATCAAGATAGATATAGACTTCCATATATTAAAATCATCAGTATAGCAAAAAAATTTGATAAAACCATGTCCGTCCGTCTGCCCGTCCATTAACACGGTAACTTGAACAAATGTTGCGATATCTTCACCAAATATATACAAACTTATCTGGACCCAGAATAGATTAGTATTGAAAATAAGCGAAATCGGATGATAGCCTCGCATACTTTTTGATATCGAAAAATGGAAAAAATTTCATAATTCAAGAACGAATACCGTTAAGCTAATGAAATTTGATAGATGGATTGGTTTTATGACGCAAAACAAAAATTCCAAAAAATTGTGGAATTAATTCGGCAGAGAGCTTGCTTTTACTGTAAGGAATGCTTCGAAGGCAAAACAATTGGTGTTCTTGGATCTGTTAAACAGTAGGCTCTTGCAAGTATAATAGTAGTAGGTACACTTGCAGGTATAATAGTCAAGTATTGCTTGTGCGTTTCGTATAAGGTATATCAAAATTATATACAACGTTTTAAATCAATTTAGAAACTTGTTTAAATTTTTTCACTGCGCGATTTAAACTAGGAATCAAATCTTCATTTCTTCTATAACATCAACGCCTGAGTATAGTATCCCACTTTCTTGGCTGTCAGTTCAAATACGCGATTTCTTAGAAATTGTTTCAAGAAAATTCCATGTCAGAATTATTTTTACAAGAATGCTTTATCTCAGTGGTTGTTTCGAAAAAGCCACTGAGATAAGGCATTTTGGAAATATATTATGATTAAGCAATTCAGAAGGTATCCTATGCTTTAATCAAATTTTATATCGGAATTCATGGAAACAACTCAAGTCTTAAAATTTTATATGAAGCACAAGCACAACCGTCTCGAATTGCCCAGATATATTACAGTATAGCTATAAAATAGTAAATTCTTTGCCGAAGTTTTGAGACAGAGGGTTTTTTAAATATGTCCAACAAGTTCTGAAATAGTTTTTTTCCAAAATTTTTGCTGATCAGCTTAAATAGGGTCATTTTCGATTCAGGCGTCCATATAGTTATTATTTTGCCAACTCTGGTAAATGGAGTAATATTATACGGGTAAATATTCTATCATAAACTGATTATCGATAAGATATTGTCCTAGGATCCTGGTAAGGCTAGCACTTTTAAACCTTTCATGAAAATGAAATGGTATATTAAGTCTGGTCGGATTATCAAAAATTGTAAGTCCTTAAAGGAGATGCTGATAAGTATACCGAAATGATCATGATCAGCTGAGTGGATTTAGCTATGCCCATTTGTCTGTTTGTCACCTGTTTGAACGCAAACTAGTCCATCAATGTTTAAGAAATCTTATGGAAATTTGGCGAGCATGTGTATTTCGATGAACGATTAGTCATTTGTAGGAACTGACTGACTTTAGCATACATCTGCAATACAACCAAATTTTCGGATAAGAAGCTTTTCACCATTTCTTTCCCAATTTATCCGCTACTGCTTGAAATTTCACAGGGTACATATAAGCCATACATTGTTGTCTGATGGTCAAAATCGGTCATACACATATAAAATATATATATATGTAGTTCCCATACATAAGTCCAAAATAATAGTTTAAATTTCATTCTTATTATAAAAGTCACAAGCAATGATGAAAAAAGTCAAAAATGAAACGCAAAACCGGTTTTTCGGATTTTTTTTATAATGAGAGAAATTTGCGTTATTTGAGGATCATTTCCAGATTATTGTCGAAATATTTCCCGATGATTTCGATACAACTTCGGAAATATGTCGTGGCTATTTCGGGATTGTTTTTGGGCTTATTTCGAAATCATGCTTGGGCTGCTTCGGAATTAATTTTAGTAACTATTTCGGGATCATTCTAGATCCATTTAGGGATCATATATATAGATCCCATATGTTCAGATTTACTGGATTTTTTCAAATTTCATCAGATTCTGTTTCAGGTCCATTATGAATGGTATGAGTTATTCGGCATAGCCGGAGGCAGTCCCGGTTTTACTTGTTTTTTTTGTTTTTTTTTTTTTAACGAGTAACTACTTTGTATTATCACAAAGTACAAAGGCAAAATATCAAAAAATCACCGAAAATTATTGCTTTGTATGATTTTATAAATAAGAAATATTTTTGTCTTCAACCCACTGTGCAAACAATCAATCACTTTCGTTGAAGTTAAAAAGTGGTAACACGAATTTCAATGAAGCGCTCCAACTAGATCTTATCACCTTAAGATAATCTAATATTGATTTTGTTGCTAAGTAAGATTTGTTTCAATTGGTAGCGTTTGTATTATCGCAGTAGCATAATTCGTTAAAAAGAAAATTTGTTTAACTGGGCGTAATTGTTTATGCTACAAGAAAAATACAATAAGAAACAACTAAAAGAATAATCAAAGTTTAAGGAGATCCCAAGGTGTTTCAAGCATGCATCATATTCCAAAAATTAAATTAATTACGAAAAAAGTTTTCAACAAAATACCAAATAGGCAAATTTCAACAACAACAAAAATTCTCCCTTAAAAATTTATTAATGGCCTAATAGTGACGCACTGGGACTTTAAGCTAGATCTAAACGGCGTATCCTTAAAAACTTATGTATATTTGGATGCTAAGGTGAACAAAATTGAAAAAAATTAAATAATCAAACCGCACACATTTCGATCTCATATCTCTAAATACTGTAGGCATGTTTCTTCATTGTTTACAAACTTAGCGGCTTTTCTATTTTTTCCCGTTTCGCATTTACTTTTATCTCTGTTTACAATGTCATATGCAGTCATATCTTGCTAAAAAATCACTTCAATTTCACACATTTTCTCTGAAAATTATATTCTAAGCAATTCGCTTGTGCCCTTTCTTTAGTTTGTGATGTTTGCGTTTTGATAATGCAAAAAGGACAACAAAGAACTCGTTTTGGTGGATTAGTCAACTAAGAGTTAACACTTTTTTGTTTTGTTTTAAACCTCTGCCTTAAAAAATTATTTTATGGTTTGTATGACAAATTAAAAAATTTGCTTAGTTTTTGTTTTTTGATTTGAGGAGTTAAGTATAAAATACATATGCATTTACATACTTTTGGGGATTGCATATACAGCTTGATGCGACTTGGATCCTAAAAATTTGCGATCACTTTCAGTTAGGTGTGAATCTTTAATGCGAAACAATTTACATTCCTGCAGGGCAAGTATTTTCCAGAGTTCTTACCATCACTTTTATAGATTTGCAGTGATATCTCTACAACTATCTGGATTGTTCGCGTATTATCTTCTCGCATATTTCTGTGTATCAGCATCTCTGTTTTTCCTGAAATCAAACTGATTCCTCCTGGCACCTGGTCTTTTATACTTCGTCTGCAGAGGTATAGTCTCCTCAACTTCATGTCGCTTAATATTGCTAGATTGTTCGAGTATCACATTTCCGAGTACAAGAGAGAAACAAGGATCTCAATTCAAGCTTTTCATGTTCTTACTTTTTTGTTCTTGAAAAACGAACGACCTGTTCTCAAAGCAACAACCTAGTTCTTGAACTGACCACCATTTTCTTGAAAAGAGAACGGCTGGTCTTAAAATATTAATGAGAACATTATTCTTAAATTAAGTACAAGAAAAAAGAAACGGTAAAATTCGCGTGTGCTACAATGTTAAATACACCATTTGGCACCAGCTATGAAGCGGTTGTAGTGGCGCAGCGGCTATGATGTTGCGATTGCGATCGTGTGGCGCGAGTTCGATCACCGTCAAACTCTAAAGTTTTTTAAAACAATTTTTTTATATTCTATTTTTTTAACTCTTATTTTTCGTCGAGTTCCATTCACATATGCACAGGTAATTCTCAATCTTGTTATGCAATGCTTTAAATATATATTCAGATTGCATTATCAAATAATAAGAATGTCTCAATAAGAGAAATATATGAAAAAATGTATATTATGCGTTTATTCAAACCTTTTGGAATTTTGATATTTTTTTTGTTATTAATATTTTTTATTAATGACAGAAAAAAATTTTATTAATAAAAAAATAAAAAAATGATACCTTCCAACTCCCACCAATGATAAAGCCCAAACCGTTCATGAATTGAGAACGAAAACTGTTAAATCGACCCCAAATCGTTCTCGAAGCGTGAGAACGAAAAATCTCAAATCAAGCCCAAGTAGTGCTTGAAATGAGCACAGAAGGGTTCACACATCAATACCAAAGTGGTCATAAAATACGAACGGTATGCCTGGGTAAACTGTTCTTAAAACAAGCCCATCGGTCACGAGTTAAGAAAAAACGTACTTAACAGACTTTTGTCAACGAATTTTCTTAATTTTGAACTTGTTTCGTTCGTTTTAGAACGATTTTTTCTTTGAGTGTACGTATTGCGAAGTCGAGATCGGCATTATCAAAGACTTTAAAGTACCTATTGTGTGGCTGAAGTATATGAAGGATTTTTTAGGAGAAATGGTTAATTGGAGCTCAGCATTCTAAAAGTAACATTGATGTCTGTACACAAAAAGATATGGAGAATAAATTAAGCTAGTAATAATACAACAATAGTAAGTAAACACTCTGCTAGCAAGTGACTTAGCATCTCCATATGTTTAAGCATACACCGCTCAGAGTAAGACGAAATAGGCTCATAGGCTGGAGATGGCTAGCAATAAAACAGAAGTAGTTTTGGTGAGCTCAAAGCGGACTGTGGATGAGTTAGACCTAACCATTGGAAATTATCAAATAAGTTCGAAGCATTTCTTGAAATATCTAGGGTTAAACATTGACTCAAAACTAACTTTGAAGGAGCACTTCAGGGCGGTGGGGGAGAAAGTTTCTAGAGTTAGTTAGGGTTCCACACGCGAATAATGTCCAACATCGGCGGCCCAAGCGAAGCCACCCGTCAGCTATTATCCAACGTAAGCAGCTCGATATTATTATATGCAGCACCAGTATGGCACGGATCTAAAATGGTCCACCAAAAAGATATGCTAGCAGCCTACCTACCGTGTTACTGTTATAAGAGTAGCATGGTTTTATCGGACGATGTCCGACGACGCGATCCATGTTTTATACAGGAAAATCCCAATAATGAAATGCGCGTTCTATTTGGCATTGGAATCAGCCGACCAACTGAAGATGCTAAGAAAATCGCAAGGTCACGAACAAGGTCTTAAGTGACAAGAACGGTGGGAAGGGTCGAGAAAAGGGCGCTGGATGAGCGAAAACACGGCGAACTAAATTACCACCTCACACAGATATTGAGCGGGAGCGGCGGCTTCAAGGAATATCTACATAAGCGTGGGATAGAGGAGGATCTTTTCTGTCCACACTGTACCTCCTAATTGGAAAGCGCAGAACATGTAATGTTTCACTGCCCTCGTTTTCACGGCGAAAGACTCTCTGTAAACAGAGTTTTTGGAGAGGAGCCTTCCTTTAGGAATTTAGTTCCTCGAATGTGCGGACAAATAGATTGTTGGACTGTTGTGAGCAAGGTGGCCTTTATATGTAGTTATGACGCAATTGATGCATGATGAAAAGAAGCGCAGAGAAATGCGCATACGAAGTAGTGGCGGCTAAATTTTCTTTCCCCCTCGTAATGTTATGCGTACACGGCGATCCTGCGGGTGCGGACACATGAACAGCATTAGGCTGGTTTCATTGGGCCACTTGAGGGTAGTGAGCTACCCCAACGTCCAATAAAAAAATAAAGAAAAGGCTCACTGAAATTAAGTAACTTCTGAACTAAAAGAAAAATGTTTGTACTCTTTCTTCTCTGTAAATGTGAGACATCAATTGGATTGCAGGTTAGGGCACAGACTACTTCAATTTAGATAAAAATAAATAAATGTAAGGCGCGATAATCTCGAAGAGATTTTAGGCCGAGCTTCTCTTCGAATTTGCGTCGTACTCCTTTTTAATGTTTCCAACAAATTAGCGGGCCGAGACCTACTTATAATATGTTGACACAGAACGGGCATGGCAGAAATACACTCGGAGCAGTGGCGTAGTGAGGTTTTCTTGGGCCCGGGGAAAAATAATATTTTAGCATTAAGAAAGGAAAGGTCAGCTTCACAAAAACGAAGTTCGAATATGCCTTAGGTATATGTTATTGACATCTTCTTCTTCATGATTAAAGAAACCAAAGGAGAAGAGGGCGTATGAGTAAGAATGCCATTCTATTACTTGTATTTAAATGAATAAACTTAAGAGTGAAAGACACGAGGTGCATGTTTTTAGTATCTTTTAAATATGTGTAGACGAGCTCACGGTACCAGCAAAGTTTAGTACTATACGATGCACGCGTATAGACGATAGTAAAATAATTGACTTTTTGCCATAGCTTGCTGAAGGTTTCAAAGTTTTCGGGATCGCTTACAGATGTTCTAGGTGCTGTTCCAGGATCATTTCCAACTTGTTTTCGGGATCATTCGAGATTGTTTTACGAATCACTTTGGCACTATTATGGGATCATATCGGAACTATGTACCGATAATTTTGCGTATTATATACGAAACATTTCTACTATTCCTAGTTTCATTTTAATTTCGCGACTGTGTTGAAATAATTTGGGGACTGAGATCAATTTGGGATTATTTCGAAATTATGTTCGGGCTAATTTCAGGACTGTTCTAGGGCTCTCATATGGACAATTTTTATACCTTTCATGGACATGACATGGTATATTAACTTTGGTCCGATGTTTGTAACGTTGAGAAATATAGAAGATAGACTCACCATTAAGTATACCGAATTAATCAGGGCGACGAACTGAGTTGATATAGCCATGTCCGTCTGTCCGTCCGTCTGTCCGTCCGTCTGTATGTTTGAATGCAAACTAGTCCCTCAAATTTTGAGATATCTCAATGAAATTTGGTACGAGGATGTATTTTTGTATTATATTAGACATTTGTCGGATCCGGTAGGATCGGACCACTATAACATATATCTCCCATACAACCGATCGTTCAGATAAGACGATTTTGATCATTCCTGTCGCAATTTTGAAAGTACAAACGTGAAACTCAGTGATATATATTCTAATATATCATAGAAGATTTTCCGAAAAAATCACTTTGATCGGAGCTATATATAGTATATATCCCATACAACCGATCGTTCAGATAGAAAAGTTTTTGGCGATTTCTCCCTTAATTTCCAATATAAAAACGTTAAACTTGGTGATATTTATTCTAATATATCATAGAAGATTTCGTGAAAAAATTATTTCGATCGGAGCTTTATATAATATACATCCCATACAACCGATCGCTCAGATAGGAAGGTTTTTGGCCATTTCTCCCTTAATTTAGAAAGTATAAACGTGAAACTCGGTGATATATATTTTAATATATCATAGAGATTTTCTGAAAAAATCACTTTGATCGGAGCTATATATAGTATATATCCCTTACAACCGATCGTTCAGATAGAACAGTTTTTGGCAATTTCTCCCTTAATTTCCAATATAAAAACGTTAAACTTGGTGATATTTATTCTAATATATCATAGAAGATTTCATGAAGAAATCATTTCGATCGGAGCTATATATAATATATATCCCATACAACCGATCGTTCAGATAGGAAGATTTTTAGCCATTTCTCCGTTAATTTCCAATATAAAAACGTTAAACTTGGTGATATTTATTCTAATATATCATAGAAGATTTCGTGAAAAAATTATTTCGATCGGAGCTATATATAATATACATCCCATACAACCGATCGCTCAGATAGGAAGATTTTTGGCCATTTCTCCCTTAATTTAGAAAGTATAAAGGTGAAACTCGGTGATATATATTTTAGTATATCATAGATTTTCTGAAGAAATCACTTTGATTGGAGCTGTATGTATATAGTATATACCTATCCCATACAACCGATCGTTCAGATAAGGGGGTTTTTTGCCATTTTTTATTTTATATTTATCTTAAGAATCCTTTAGGTATGTACATCTGTTCACTATATATTTCTTATTTTATACAACCGATTATTTGGAGATTGCGAACGGGATAAGATTATTGTACAGCTCCATTCATGAAAGGTATGAAGTCTTCGGCACAGCTGAAGACAGTCCCGTCCTTACTTGTTTTTTTTTTTTTTTTGACACTATTTCGCAATTGGTGCCGGTATAATTACGGTACTGTATTCGGATCATTTTGTGACTGTTATTGGACTATTTCAATACCATCTCGTAATTATTTCGAGGCTTTCTGTGGATATTTATAAATTCGAAACCATTTTCGAATAATTTTGAGATTAAAATTATTTCAGGAATGTTTCGCGATTGTCTTCGAAAAAATTTCGCCACCGTTTCGGGATTTTACTATTTTAAGCTCCATATCTGTACTGTTCAGGACCATTTCGAGATTTTTTGCAGGATTATTTCGGGATCGTTTCGGATCAGTTCCAGACTATTTCAGGACCAATTCGAAATTACCTTTACATCATTTGGAGACTATAAACTACAAAATGTTAGTTTAAGTAGAAACGTAGTTTGTGTTGTTGCAAGCATGAGTGTATGTATGTACATATATATGTACATACATATGTGTGTAAATATACTGCAAAAAGCACAAATCAAAACAAAGTGTAATACATATTTTCCATGAACATAATTTTGTAAATATCAAAACAAATTAGTCTACAAAAGTCACATTTGCTTGTATCGATTGAATCACATCAAAATTCTCTGGAATTCACGCATCATGACCGACACACCCAGAAGCAAGCAGATACATCTTGATATGCGTTGCCATCTCTATATGTTTGTAAATTCATACGTACATACGTACATACATATTTATGAATAAATGTAGGTATCTCTTAGACTAATTGAATTTACAAACCACGCTAGAATATGTGGACACATTTAGAATGCATAATCTATGCATTTATTATATTCCTTTAGAGGTAAGAAGTATTCGGATGAAATTCTCTGGTAACCAACTTAATTTTTCTATTTTAAACTGCATAAACAGTGCAATAAATCACATTTTAATCAACAACAAATCTCTACGTAATCAACTCAAGGATGAAGAGTGTTGCATGTGGCAGCAAGCGGAGCTATGAACACACATACATATGTATGTATGTATGTATAGATATTGCTGCCACACATGGCCAATAATAGCAAAAGCAATGTTGGTGGTGGCAGTGTGACAATAAAATTGGCAGCAACGACAATGCCCATCACTGAAGAGCGACACAAAATGACAAAGCAAACATACACATACATATGTATGAACCCACATGTATGCAAAGAATTTGACAAATGGCCAAACAGACAGATGGATATGACACACAAGCAATTGAACATAAACGCATGTATATTAGGGTGGTACTTATAAATTAAATAAACGTTTTGTTTTAGTCTCACGCCTCCAGACGGTAAAACCTAGTTCAAAACAGTTGAAGCGCGTTGTGCAGGGATTCAAGTACTGATTGCACTATGAAGGCTCAATATATTAAAACCTGAGCTTTAATAACTGTGCGACACTCATTAACCGTTTTTATCGGGACCAAAATTAATTTGTGATATCGCCAACAATGATATCGATTTTGTCCTTTGTGCGATATCCCTTAACTGTTTCCGATAGGGATGAAAATTTTTGTGCGATTTGTGCCCTTGGTATTACCGTCTGAAGGTGGGATACTGAAACAAATATTTTATTTGATTGATAAGGACCGCCTAAGTATACTAAGGTAAATAGGTACGAAATTGGATATACAGGGTGCCACATTTATTAAGCCGCTTGTCCAACTATGCCTTAAACCTTTTAGAGCCACATACTATTGTCTGAGTCTCTAAGACTGAGTAATATTAACTTACTTACTTACTTAATTGGCGCTTAACCGTCTAAACGGTTATGTCCGTCTAACAAGGAGCGCCAGTCGTTCCTTCGCTCCGCCAACCGGCGCCAATTGGTCACACCAAGGGAGTTTAAATCGTTTTCCACCTGGTCCTTCCAACGGAGTGGGGGCCGCCTTCTACCTCTGCTTCCATAGGCGGGTTCCGATAGAAACACTTTCTTGGCCGTAGCATAACATGGCCTAGCCAGCGCAGCCGCTGCGTTTTAATTCGCTGGACTAAGTGGATGTCTGCGTATAGCTCGTACAGCTCGTCATTAAATCTTCTTCGGTACTCGCCATCGCCAACGCGTAGAGGTCCATACATATTTCGAAGAACTTTTCTCTCGAACACTCCCAAGGCCGCTTCATCTGCTGTTGTCATGGTCCATGCTTCTGCCCCATATAGCAGGACGGGTACGATAAGTGACTTGTAGAGTACGATTTTCGTTCGACGAGAGAGGACTTTACTTTTCAATTGCCTACCTAGTCCAAAGTAGTTCAAAGTGGCATTTAATTTTAACTATAACTTCCTTTTATAACAGTCTGGAAAGATATTCTTTAAAATCTCCACACTTTTAAAGCGATTCCAACCGAATTCAACAAAATTCACCAGTCATTCCTTCTTTGTTATAATTGAGGGAATGCCAGTTCTCTAGGCGAATCTATACCAGGTGGTTGTTAAACGAATTCAAACAGTTCGCCGTGCAGAAGAATGTCAAGTTAAAAGAAAACTTTCATTGATTTCGATTAACTGACATATTGTTGTACAAGGCGTTGTATGGAAAATTATCAAGAAGAAGCAATCAACTGTTGGGAAAACAACACCTGGTACTGAATTCGCCTTGCCAGCCCTTCTAGATTTTGCTCTAAATTGCTAGAACAGGCAGGCTCAAAAATAATTTTTGTGTCTTCGGTTCGTTAATTTTCCGAAAAAGTTCTCTAACTTTGATTTTGACAAGATATAAATGGGCTTAATCTCATCCACATTATTACAAAGTTGTAAGCTGTCATCTACAGAAAAAATTACCCATGAAACACTTTAGTTGTTTTATATATTTAACGTCACCATGTACATAAATATTGTGAGCCTGCGCAGCACACAATTAAGATGACCGCCAAGTGATAATTAATGATGACGGAGTTGTAAGCTGAAATGCATGTCAATGGAACAAATGAGAATAATGAAATAATTGTGCTCAGATTATTAGACAGCCTGACTATGCGCTTGTCTATATGAAATCGTTTGTTGTCTGTCATAGTTTTTGTGGTTTTAGAATGAGTAGAGAAGGTAGCACTGTAGGTGCACAGAAATGCAAGCGAATGTTTGCAACAAATAATTTAGCACGCGAACACAAATAAATGTAAATACCCTGCAGCGAATCGCACCAGTTTGGAATTAGCTCAGAACTATCTCATTAAGAGACGATACCAGATCTAATTCTGTACCCTTTGTAGACCTTTTGAACGCGTTGTTAACAGTCTTAGTCGTTAGTGGCTCTGAAATAGTCGCTGCCTTTGATTAACTAATTTAGTGCTGTAGGTATAAGTGTGGGTGCCAATTGTCCCGCCCTTCATCCAATTAGCACCAGTGCGGTGGCTGCCACCCATTACCGCTGCAGGGTAAATACTATCTGTACTCCATACCTAGGAGTTATTTATATTTGTGTTTAAATGACACTAGCCTATACCCACTAGCCAGTCCGAAGGAAGAAAATACAACACAACACGATTGCGATATCGCCCCATATAATCCTGAAAATAGTTCCGATACACTAGAGAAACTAATATTGGAACAGTCCCGAAAATGTCCCAAAAATAAAGCTCGCATAGACGCGATATAGTTTGGAGATATGGAATTGACCCATAGCAGGAATTTTTAAATTTTTTAAAAAGGTGGCGCCTAATGCTCGCCTGAATTCGTCCCTAAATAGCCTTGAACAAGTTCTGAAAACAGTCTCAAAAAAATGTGGCTATAGTTCAAAAATATTTCCGAAGAATTCCTTCCGAAGAATTCCTTCTTAAAATGTTTACGTAAATAATCCCGAATGGGATTACGCTTTGGCGACGGCGAGTACCGAAGAAGATTTAATAATGCGCTGCATGAGCTTAACGCAGACATCAACATAGTACACTCAGAGAAAAAATCGTTCTAAAACGAACGAAACAAGTTCAAAATTAAGAAAATCCGTTGACAAAAGTCTGTTAAGTACGTTTTTTCTTAAGTTGTGACCGATGTGCGTTTTAGAACAGTTTTTCCAAGCACACCGTTCGTATTTTATGACCACTTTGGTATTGATGTGTGAACCTTCTCTGCTCATTTCAAGCACTACTTGGGCTTGATTTAGGATTTTTCGTTCTCACGCTTCGGGAACGATTTGGGGCCGATTTAACATTTTTCGGTCTCAATTTAAGAACGGTTCGTGCTTGATTTTTGGTGGGAGGGAAAGTATTTTTTTAAATATATTTATTTAATTTTTATTAATAATAATATTTTTGTCATAAATAAAGAATATTTACAACAAAAAAATTTTTATTAAAATTCAAAAGTTTAAGAAAAAATGCATAATAAGCATTTTCTCATACCTTTCTCTTATTGAGAAATTATCCTTATTTAAAGATGTAATCTGCATATATAATTAAAACATTTCATAACAAGTTTGAGAATTACCTGTGGATATGTGAATGGAACTGAACGAAAAATAAGAGTTAAAAAAATAGAACAACAAAAAAATTGTTTTAAAAAATTCAGAGTTTGGCGGTGATCGAACTCGCACAACACGATCGCAAGCGCAACATCATAGCCGCTGGGCCACTACAACCGCTTCGTAGCTGGTGCCAAATGGTGTATTTAACATTGTAGTGCACACGAATTGTACCTTTTTTTTTTCTTGGGCTTGATTTAAGAACATCGTTCTCATTAATAGAACATTTGTTCATATTTTAAGACCGGCCGTTCTTTTTTCAAGAAAATGGTGTCAGTTCAAGAACAAGGTTGTTGTTTTAAGAACAGGTCGTTCGTTTTTCAAGAACAAAAAAGTAAGAACATGAAAAGCTTGAGTTGAGTCCGGTGGTGCTGGATTTTAGAACGGCGTTTTTCTCTGAGTGTATAGCGAATTAAATTGCAGCGGCTGTGCTGCCTAGGCCATGTTGTACGAATGAAAGAGTACGCTCCGACTAAGAAAGTATTTTTATTAGAACCCACCTATGAAAGCATAGGGAAAGGGCTCACACTCCTTTGAAACGGTTAAGGGCCAATTAAGTAACTAAGTAAGATAATGTTGAAATAGCCACGAAACAGCCTCGGCGATGAAACAAATCCGAACAAAATCCCGAAACGGTCCAAAACAGTCTCGAGATCGGAATTTTTTTCCAAAATTGTTATGCCTCCATAAGCCCGTAGATTTAGTATGACTATTCCGAGTGAAAATTCTTAAAGTTTTAACGGCTTAAAATAAAAAGCAGCTACTCTTCCAAAGAGGCGTAGAACCCCACCTCCTCTTATTCAATCACCTTTTTTACTAGTGTTTATCTTTGTGCCAAAGTTAATCGAAATCTGTTCTAGCGTGATTGAGTCACAAATCGATTAAAAAATTGTTTTAAAAATTCTCCATCTGAGTGCTAAAGTTCATCTATATCCCTCTAGCCGTTCTAACGTGATTGGGTCACAAAGACAAACGTCTGTACATCTAGACAAACACTTAAACTTTCGGATTTATATTACTAGTAAGATAAGATACGTACATACATACCCAGTAAAGAATTGAGCGACTGGTCTTTAAAGAGCGTTTCTCTGGTGTTTTTAGTATCCGACCAGTCCCAGACTAGTAGCAGCAGTCTTCCGAGTATATGAATATGAATATGTATGCTTGTAAAAGCGTACAAATATTGCGCTCCTCACTTCCCTACCACTATCAACTCAAAATTTATTGATATCAGGTTCGAGAAATATTGGACAACAGCATATATTTTGTTGCCATTACCGGTGTCGATGTTGTTGTTGTTATTATATATTGCTATCATGATGAACATCAAATGCAATGTGTTGCATTGTAGTGATTTGTACATTTGCTGTCCGTCCATTCATTCAGCATGATGCGAATGACAAAAGGTGTACAATTCGATTCGACTGCGTCCGGATGCGCTTTACAGGAAGCGGCCGTTTTTGGTCTTCGTAAACAAAAAATTCAAAATTATACAAAATATATCGTGTAGCCATTGCACAAATCGTTCCTACAGTTGGTTTGATCAACATGCCACAACGGTAGCATCTCGCTTATCGTCTCTTGTCGATCGCTGTGATTTTATTCGTTTGCTACATTTGGTTTCATCTTCTTTCCATGTTCCATATTCCAAAATTTTTCGTTTTTGTTTTTTATATGTATGTACATACTTTGTGGTTAAGCGTTATTTATTTGTTATTTGACGCGTACGTCGATTGTTAACAGAATCATTCGAAAAAGGCGCGAGATTGTGTTGGCTTTTGATTCTAACACGAAAAGATAAAAATGTAAGCAAACACGCACCTACTTTGTGATTGAGTGTCCAGAAATGGAGTCAAATTCAATGTTTTTATCTTTAAAAGAGTTTTTTTAATTTGTTTTGACATTTATTGTATTTTGCGGAAGTGAAATTCTGATGTCAAGGATGTAGTCTCCCTGCAGCGAATCATATTAGTTTCGAACTAACGCAGAACTATAGCATTGATAGACGTTGCTAATTCAAATTCTGTTCCTTCCCAATTCTTCAACTAACACTTTAAATGTTATGATGTCCAGCGTAATAGAAATAGCCTTCCTTTATAGACGTTTTGCATATATATTCGCTGTTCATTGGTCCAGCCTTCTACTTCCAAGGAAACTACCACTTTCTATACTTTTGAACCAAAGACTCATAAGTTTGAGAGGCGTGAGTCACACATTACAGTTGAAAAGATGGATCAATCATGTGGGTTCACCATACATGCGGGACATATATTACCGATCTCAGGGTTAACTCGAAATAAGTTACAGTTTATCTTATTACAGTGTCCAGATCGAAATTGTGCCAAGGAGCATTTGTCTTCGCAGGAAGTCTGCGTTCTTCTACTTCGAGTTTCGGGTATTGGACTCGGAGAACGGGGTTCGCCGGCATTTATCGGCCTTTACAGACTTTTTGAAGAAGAGGCGAAGCGTGTTTCAATACTCTTCCGGTTCAAAAGGTTCAATTCGTGTTTGCAGACCTTTCCGTAGTTCTTGTAGAGATGTCGCCTTATATCCATGGAGGACGGAACCCCATCAATCAGTTGTATATTAGAATACCTTGGAATTTAACAAAAACTGTTTGCCCAGTACTTGGTTTCTCTCCTGCAGTATTTTGACGGGGCCATATCGGAGACGCTTAGCGCATAATTGGCTGGACAATTGCTTTTCTGGTAAGGAACTGTAGGACACTGTAACGGCTCTGATATTTAAGTAGAACTGCGGTTGCAAGCTCATGTAATTGTAAGTCATTATCAAACGTCACACCCAGTATTTTTGAGTGCCAGACAGTCGGTAGTGTGATGCCATCTAAGTGGGTGTCAAATATTGCCAACATTTGCCACGTCCACATCGTAAATAAGGGCGGCGAAAGTTTCATTGGCGATAGTGCTAAGTTACGCAAGACAAAGAAGCTGAAATTATGGGAAACAGTTGATAATTGTAGAGTAAAGCTCATTCATGGAATAGCCCAGACCAGTATGCAGTCAGCGGCAACCATGATCACTTCTTTAGATGGAGAAGGGAGGTTCAATATATAAATATTTAAAATAAATGGGAAAAGAAAACCACCATGCGGAACCCCTTGTTTAATTTTTCTTGGTTTTGATGTTACGTTCCTTGGATCCAACAGCACTTTATCACCAAAGGCGATAGATATTGTGTTATTAATGGAATCAGTCGGGATAGGGTGGGCAGCAATAAGACTCGGTGTATGCTGAAGTCCTGCGTAGACGATGGAAATGTCTGGCGAGCTATAACAGTTTCGAACCGTATACATACGTGGAGGCGTCCTCGTTCAACGCGCATTCAGTCGTGTCATATATTTGGAATGCTACATCTGGTTATGTTAGGTTAGGTTCGGTTGAACTGGCTGGCCCATGAAGACCTCAAATAGACTGAATGAGTTGGTAGTGTTACCAGAAATTTGTTTAATGAGCAAACTGGAAAGACCGATAAAAAACCAGGACCTATGTTATAAAGTAGCTCCCTCCTCTTAGCAAATACTAGAAGCTTTCTAGGGCCTATGCCACTTGCTGCTTCCAGCTCTGACAGCCGTATCACTCCTAATATCTGGAGTCTTAGCCTGGCAAGCGCAGCGCACGAGCACAAAACGTGGTCGATCGATTCCTCCTCTAACTCGTACTTCCTAAATATGCTTTCACTGACCAAGCCTAATTCAAAGACATGTGACGCCAGAAGGCAGAGTCTAGTCTGAGTACTCGCCAAATTGGTTATGTTGCTAAAAACTGTCCTTCAGCTGCCGGTCGTACATACTTTCTATTACTAAAAATCAGTCTCACCATAGAATTCCGGTTTAAGATTATATATCCTCGGCTAGTGTCAATACTAAGCTTGTCTGAAACAGCTAAATTTTGCTGCATCTCAGAGCTAGTTGTTCCTGAGCTGAGAGGGCTGACTTTAAACATAGCTTCCACAACTAAAATTCAACAAAATCTGGAAAAATGTCCTTTCCCGTACAAATTTTCCTTGCCAGCTCCTGGACTACAGCCTATTTTATATCGAAAGTACTTAGCAACAAAGGAAGTATGTCAATTTTTAATTTAATGGATCTCTAAAGCTCTCGTGGAGGATTTTTATATAAAATTAGCAGATCTTAAATACTTAGTGCTTAGTTTTCTAAATCTTCTTATTGACCACTCAAATCCATGGAGACACTCACTTCTGTTGGTCATAGTGTATAACCTATAGCTGAATCGGTTGCGATGAATCTTGGACACACAAACTTTTCAGTCATAGAATTAGAGAATAGGGTAGAGATAAAATAGAGACACATTTCAGTTGCAACTGAGTATAATGCATACTGAAATATTTATTTATTTATTTATTTATGTAAGCCAATCAGCATACAAATCTTATAGGCTATTTAGACATATATATATATATATATATATTAAACAATAATTCTAACACTTCAAATACTTTATTTATAAAGAGTTGTTAAAGAACTTAAAAAGCGATCTTTCGAACCTGAAAAATCTACCTCGATAAATCTAGCAATTCTGTTGAACTCAATTAAAGCTCTAGTAATTGGAGCATTTTTCACATAAAGAGCTTTAGAAATACCAACATGGAAGAACTCCGAGCTACGCAGAGCTCTAGCTGGAATATTTATTAGAATCCTTTCAAGGAGCACGGGACAATCAACAACACCCCGAAACAAATCAAAAATGAATGACAGCGACAAAATTGTTCTCCTGCTCTGCATTGATTTTAAACTAATCAATAAGCATCGCGCTTCATAAGTCGGAATAGGCTCCGAGAAACGTAAGTTGCGTAATGCAAATTTTAAAAATACCTTTTGGATGCGTTCAATTCTTACAATGTGGCAACTGTAGTATGGCGACCAAATGAAGCAGGCATACTCAAGCTTGGAACGCACAAATGCCGAAAATAACTCCTTAAGTGTATAAGGGTCGGCAAAATCCAAGCTATGACGCCTAACAAAGGCCAGCATGGCATACGATTTTGAAAGGCAAAGGTTAATATGGCTTGCAAAAGTAAATTTCGAGTCGAAAATTACTCCTAAGTCCTTAATTTCACTTACCCGCGACAAAGGCGTATTAGATATATGATATGAGGTATCAATGATATTCATACGTTTCGAAAAAGTAATTTGAAAACACTTACTTATGTTGAGTGTTAGCCGATTATTTTTACACCAGTTACTTAATTTATCCAAATCTAATTGCATCAATTCGGAATCATGAAGGCTATTGATTATAGAATATATTTTAAGGTCATCCGCGTACAACAGAAATCTTACTGTAGAAAAGCAAGAGCAAATGTCATTGATAAACAAGACAAAGAAAATTGGGCCCAGAATGCTTCCTTGTGGCACACCGGAGCAGGCGACGAACGGAAGAGACCTAACATTGTCAACCACCACCATACAGTGACGATTATATAAGTAGGATTCAATCCATCTCAGGAAGACAGAATGGAATCCCATCAGGGCTAGTTTTTTAGTCAGAATTGAATGTGCAATCCGATCAAATGCTTTAGAAAAGTCAGTATACACTATGTCAACTTGACATCCTGACTGAAAGGCTGCGATGCAGTCATCAGAGAAAATAGCCAAGTTAGACACAGTTGAGCGTCCCGGAAAAAAGCCATGCTGTTCTGGACATACAATATTCTTGACAAAGAAAAGTAGTTTCTCTTGAATAATGTATTCAAAGAGCTTTGCTGTGGCTGATAGTTTGGAAATAGGCCTATAATTGCTAACGTCATTTTTATTGCCACTCTTGAAAATAGGTGAGATCAGAGCTAATTTCCAAGCGTCAATAAAGGTACCCGACGATAAGGAATTGTTAAAAATTAACAAGAGTGGGTAAGCTAGGGTATCGCACAGTTTGAACACAATTACAGACAAACCATCAACATCGGTATTTGACGAGGGTTTAAGTCGAGAAATGCCCCTAACGACATCGTCATTAGGCAACACAAGGTTCCCAAAATCAAAAGCAGGATGTGTGTTAAAACAAATGTCGTCACAATTGCCAGAATCGGATACAAAATTTTCCATAAAATATTCGGAAAAAAGATTTGCCGCAGCCACAGGAGTATCAACCACTTTGTCGTCGGAGAAAAGAGATGATGGAATATTAGCAGTAGTAATTTCCTACGCAAAAATTTCATAGGTGTAGCACTTAGCAGTCCATATTAAATTTAAGTGCGTATATATATACATGTAAAAAAAATACAACTAATGCCGTATATTTGATACACCGCTTTCTGTTGAAACAAGAAGGATTCTGTATGAAAACAAAATTCGTTTCATTGGGATGAGTCATTCCATAGCGGGCTTACAATAAAAGATTTTAAAACAAATTTTTAAATTAAAATGTTTAATTGAAAAGAATACTTACATTTAGTAATAATAATATTAAAAGCTATAAACTAGTTAGGTATAGCCTAGGTATTAGTTAATACACTCCTCATCAATCTAGGCCGCTGATGAGACCAATAAATAACAGCGTGGGTTGCGCCAAAAAATCTGATGACAGTCAACCGCTCATATCTTTGCAAATGATATTTTCAAGTAAGATCAGCTGAACCTTAATCAGGTTATGCTACGCCTCACGTTTAAAAAAATTTCACGCGCCCAACGCTTTTATTTATTTGTTTGATCAACGCCATACACTCAGAGAGAAAGACCGTTCTAAAATCCAGCACCACCCGGACTCAATTCAAGATTTTCATGTTCTTACTTTTTTGTTCTTGAAACACGACCAACCTGTTCCCAAAACAACAACCTCGTTCTTGAACTGACAACCATTTTCCTGAAAAGAGAACGGCTGGTCTTAAAATATGAACAAATGTTCTATTAAAGAGGACAATGTTCTTAAATTAAGGACAATGTCCTTAAATTAAGTTCAAGTAAAAAGAAACGGTAAAATTTGTGTGTACTACAATGTTAAATACAACATTTGGCGCAAGTTCTCAAGCAGTCTTAGTGGCCCAGCGGTTATGATGTTGTGGTTGCGATCACGTGGCGCGAGTTCGATCACCGTCAAAGTATAAAATTTTTCAAAGCGCTTTTTTAACTTTTATTTTTCCATTCACTTATGCACAGATAATTCTCAAACTTGTTGTGAAATATTTTAAGTATATATGCAGATTACATCTTCAAATAAGAATAATTTCTCAATAAGAGAATAATAAGAAAAAATGCATATTATGTATTTTTCTTAAATTTTTGGACTATAATAAAAATTTTTTTGTTATAAATATTTTTTATTTAAGACAAAAAAATTATTATTAATAAAAAATAAATGCGTACCTGTTGTAAAAAATACTTTCCCCTCCCATGAATGATCAAACCCAAACCGTTCTTGAATTGAGAACGAAAAATGTTAAATCGACCACAAGTCGTTCACGAAGCGTGAGAACAAAAAATCTTATTTTAAGCACAAATAGTGCTTGAAATGAGCACAGACGGTTCACCATGGCGGAACGATACAAGGTAGCAGCATGGTGATATACCTAAAAACATAAATAAAAATTCCATGTACTTTGTTTTTGTAAATTCGATGGACATATGTCAAAGTTGTGCTGCGCCGGAAGTTGATGTATCAAATCAAGTAAAAAAAGTTTATAATCAGCTGTCCCATGCTGCCACCTTGTATCGTTCCGCCATGATCAATACCAAACTGGTCATAAAATACGAACGGTGTGCTTGGAAAAACTGTTCTTAAAACAAGCCCATCGGTCACAGGTTAAGAAAAAACGTACTTAACAGACTTTTGTCAACGAATGTTCTTAATTTTGAACTTGTTTCATTCGTTTTAGAACGATTTTTTCTCTGAGTGATAGATTGATGAGGAGTGTAATGACTAGTACCTAAACTCAGAGAAAAAATCGTTCTAAAACGAACGAAACAAGTTCAAAATTAAGAACATTCGTTGACAAAAGTCTGTTAAGTACGTTTTTTCTTAACTTGTGACCGATGGGCTTGTTTTAAGAACAGTTTTTCCAAGCACACCGTTCGTATTTTATGATCACTTTGGTATTGATGTGTGAACCTTCTGTGCTCATTTCAAGCACTACTTGGGCTTGATTTAGGATTTTTCGTTCTCACGCTTCGGGAACGATTTGGGGCCGATTTAACATTTTTCGGTCTCAATTTAAGAACGGTTCGTGCTTGATCTTTGGTGGGAGGGAAAGTATTTTTTTAAATATATTTATTTAATTTTTATTAATAATAATATTTTTGTCATAAATAAAGAATATTTACAACAAAAAAATTGTTATTAAAATTCAAAAGTTTAAGAAAAAATGCATAATAAGCATTTTCTCATACCTTTCTCTTATTGAGAAATTATTCTTATTTAAAGATGTAATCTGCATATATACTTAAAACATTTCATAACAAGTTTGAGAATTACCTGTGGATATGTGAATGGAACTGAACGAAAAATAAGAGTTAAAAAAATAGAACAAAAAAAAATTGTTTTAAAAAATTCAGAGTTTGGCGGTGATCGAACTCGCACAACACGATCGCAAGCGCAACATCATAGCCGCTGGGCCACTACAACCGCTTCATAGCTGGTGCCAAATGGTGTATTTAACATTGTAGTGCACACGAATTATACCGTTTTTTTTTTTTTTTTTCTTGGGCTTGATTTAAGAACATCGTTCTCATTAATAGAACATTTGTTCATATTTTAAGACCGGCCGTTCTTTTTTCAAGAAAATGGTGTCAGTTCAAGAACTAGGTTGTTGTTTTGAGAACAGGTCGGTCGTGTTTCAAGAACAAAAAAGTAAGAACATGAAAAGCTTGAATTGAGTCCGGTGGTGCTGGATTTTAGAACGGCGTTTTTCTCTGAGTGTAGGGCCTACCTAATTATTTTCTAGCTTTTATTACTTCATGTAAATATGGTTTTCAATAAAACCGTTTAAGTTAAAAAAATTTTTTTTTAAAATTTTTTTTCAAGTTTTTAGTCTTTATTTAATTGCATATTATTTCTCATTATATTTAGTGCCTCATTATTACAAGGACTCTTTCCTGACAATTTGTTACAATCTAAGTCCTCAATACATAATCCTTCCAAAGACTTTACTCGACTCTGCGCCACGTATGCTTGTCCCTCCTCGAACTCCAAAGACCGCACTGTACGTAATATTTGTTCGAAATATGAGCCAAATTGGACCAAAAATACGATTTTTTGAAATATATCGATCCACGTGCCATTTAGCTGAGTTTTTTCTTCTTTTTATTGCATTGTTTTCGGGTTCTGAACGAACTATGTTCTAAATCCCAAGCTTGTAGCTTAAAAATTCGTAAACAACACTCGCTATAAATATTCAAGCTAAATAAAACCATTTAAAAAAGAGTCGAGATACTCACAGCATTTTATTTTTCAGTCACAACTTGGCGTTTTGCATTATGGAGTTCATGCAAAACTCTTTTATAAGTTGATTCCAAAAGTGACCATTTGTCCAAGAACTTAATTGAATCTGTCCTGCTGCTAAGCATCAACCTCAAAAGCTATCGACAATATGGTAAATTTTGTTATTTTTATATGGTTGCGTATTTAAGTAATTATGGATATCATAAAAAGTTAAAAGTCAAACCAAAATTTTTACACTTATATGCACAAATACAGCCAGGCTGCAATCATTGTAAAGGATGGCTTATGCAAACCTCACAACAAATTGAAAATCAAATGATATTGTTTTGATAATAATAATGCCCAGTTGCCATCAGCGATAATCATATCACCAAATCGACATTTAAACAGCAAAGCACTTCAATTCGCAACTCAATGCTTGAGCTCTCTATTTGCTTTTCAAAAGAGCATAGCAGCTAATTCATGTTAGTCTTAAGTTCAAAACTTGGATTGCATTTAAAATACGCTGATTATCTGTACTAATTTTGTTTTGCTGCTGTTGCTATTTTGTGTGTTTCTTTATATTTTGCTACTTTCATTATCGCTAAACAAATCGCATGTCAACCAAAGAACCATTCATACGCCCGACCAACCAGCTGTCCAACCAAGACAAAAATCATATTGAAATTGAGATCATAATTATATAAGTTAAGTAAATACTCAGTTTGACTATATCTAACCATTATCTTTAATCTATGTGGTTGGAAAAATTAAATAAACTAAACTAGGCATACGCGTAAGTACGCACCATGCAGTCAATCGTACAAGTTATATACAATATCAATAGGCATACTAGTAATTCTGACTTTTAGGAGACTAGTCCGATTCTGGTTAGAAGAACATAATTTGTTTAGCATTCAAGTCGCTTCTAAATGAAGTTTAGTTTATGCATCACTAAGGACACATTGAGACTATTGAAAATACTTACGAGCAGTTCAATCTTAGCTTACGTCGTTACGAATAATAACCATAGTTTTTCAAGACAAATTCCTATCCCAGCATACGAAAGCCATAACGATTGGGGTTTTGCTATTAAACTGTCTCCAAAATAATAACGGCTGAAAATAAAACTGAAGTGTCGGTTTGGATGTTGCGAGTGCAAGCCTTTGCCTTGGTTAGGTACTCAGTGGAGGGAAAGCCGATGCAGAAACACCTTCTCCTACTCTTACCGCCGCCGAGTCACGTCGTAATAAAACCTGATTTATTAATCCCGAACGAACCAAACGGAAAAACCTGTGTCATAGGCGAAGATCTTAAGTGACCCCAGAGCTTTCAGTAGACGGTTTTTCAATAAGAATACGGTGAGTGAACTTCCCTAGGATCGGAAGCTATTCAAAACGGGATTGTGTATTTTTCATTTGGAGATTTCCAGTGAATTAGCTTCGCCGAAAACTCAAAAGGGTATATGAGTTCTCGATGTTTAGGAGGATCCTCTTGAGGGATCCTGCCTTATAGGGTGCCTAACTGGTGACGATGAAAGCTGGGAAACAGGCGGTGAGATATCCTTATTGTTTAATCGACAAACTCACACATCGTTGCCAAACGGCTTTTAGCCAGTCCTCGTAACTTAGAAAGAAGCAGGATCGTAAGACCAATTAGGTAAGAAGCATAACAATGCGCAAGTGGTTTTAGCCAACTCAACATCTCTATGCTATAGTGCTTGCTATCGGTTGCCTAGGAGGGACATCTTTTCATCAAGGCATAGGCCAATTTACATGAGTCATTAACTCTATTAAACCCTACTAGTATCCGTGCTACAAAGAAATAGTAATGTGCAACTTCAAAGATCCTTGGAGATCTTCTTGGGCTGGCTAGCCCCTATCTACGCCAATTATCTGACTTAGGGATGTCTTGAAATATGGTGCAGCTGGCCTATTCCTTCCAAAGACTTTCTTCAAGGTATCTAAGCATTCCCATTATAAGGGTAGGCCTCTATGATAATGGGTCACTCAAGAGCAAAGAAATTGTACTTGGAACCTTTTTTGACATCGAAAGAGCTTTCAGTAGTACCAAGCCAGCGGCCACTAGCACTAGGAGTATTTCTAGTAGCAGAACGGTCATAGCGAAGGAAGCAGTATCGACTCAGGAAAAGATGATAGGGGTTATGTCTCAGGGAGAAACTCTTCCTCCACTGCTTTGGCCGCGGTTTATAATGACCTGCTTCAAGGCCAATAACATTGCACCAGGAGCTCACTGACGGCCGGGAGTTTAGTATTGCGTATCAACGCTGCATATTCCAGTCGGAGGAAGCCGGTTTCAAGAAAAGTCAGCTAGAAAATGGTGGCTTGACGTAATTCTTGCCAGTTCTTGACTTAAAGCGTTGAGCGGAAATGTTACGAAAAGTTTGTATACTCATATTTGTCAGGTAATTAACACAAGGCGCGATATACTTTGGATGTGCAACTTAACTTTTTCTTAAATTGGTTGAGGTATTGTCTCATATTTTATGCCGAATATGAACCGCATATGCAAGGCGGATGAATTTTCGTTGAGAGGCTTTTCAAGGCAGACATACTCTCCGAGTGTTTGGTTTAACACTGCCGAAGGGCGACCCCGGTACCCGGAATTTGAATTCAGGATCTTCGTTGTGGTAGGAGAGCACGGCACTATGGCGATCGCCTAAGCTGCCTGAAAAAGACGAGCTAGAATCATGTAGTTACTTCATGCAAAGTCGTCCAACTCTTGCGAAGACGACGCGATAAATCACACGATAAAATCTCGCTTATTCGAAACCACGCAGCGATTCACTGATTAATTCTAAGCTGCTCACACAATTAGGTAGTATTGTAACCTTCCAGTGGATTAAATGGTTAGAATGCTCCCGTGATAAATATGCCTGTCGAAAGAGGCAACTAAACTACAGAATTTCTGCAGCATACTATCATCATCGAAAGGAAAGAATACCTAATTTAACCTCGTTTACAGGTTTCCTTACATTATATTGAAAATTACCATTCCAGATACATAGCTTGAATTTGACGAATTTATTAGATTAGATGCTTCCTTGCACTGGTTATTTTAGAAATGGTTGACATATAGTTATGAACTAAAATGTTGTGCTATTAAACTTGGTTTTATTGCATGGTATGTAAGTAAGGAGGTAAATATACATTCTTATGATTTAATATTCAAAAGTAAATAAGTAGATGGTAATGCAGATGCAGATAAACAACAAAAAAAAAAAAAAAACACAAAAAACAGCTTACATTCATTCACAATTCTGGCATAAGACAACATTCTTATTACTGGTAACAAAAAAAAGGTAAAGTCAGCAGCACCTAATATAATTAGCCTTTTTACAAGGTCTACTTCGGCATACGGCGATGTGGCATGCTTCCTTCTACTGGACTGTATGCAATATTTGTTCCAAATATGAGCCAAATCGGACCACAAATGCGAATTTTGCGAATATCTCGATACTTGCGCCACCTAGTGGCGATTTTTTTTCTTATTATTGCATTGTCATTGGGTTCTGAACTATATGCCGTGCGGCCTGCCTGTCAACTCAAGCTAAATAAAACCGTTTAAAAAAGAGAACGACTTATTACTACTGAAAGCTCCACGTTTGAAATAAGAACTATCGTCCAAATAAAATTAAAAAAATTGTTTATCCACATTATTTCACTAAATTTTACGCACAATACAAATTTGCTTATTTAAAAAAAAAAATTCTTGTTTTAATAGTAACATAGTAACATAATCACGATAATAAGAAATGTTTGCAAGCTTCGGTAACAAACTTTGCAGTTACAATTAAAAAACGCTCGTGAACAACTCTTTGCTTCTTGATTTACTCATGCCTTTCTATTTATTCTTGTGGGCGACATCTGCTTCTGTCACGTTTGCTGCCACTGCATATTCCCACCATAATTCTTTTATTTCTTTTCACATTCATTGCTGCTCTGCTTTCAAAAATGTCCTTTAGCAAAGCGTTTCGTTATTGTTCGACCTTCTTTACCAACTTTTTATTTTATGTTGTTTTGATGCCCTGCTTCAAAATTCATACGAGTATGCTTTCTTTTTGTGATTTATCTTCGATCATGATAAACTCATTGAAATTATGATAATGTTTTTGTTTGAATAGATTTTTCATAAATGCACATACAAACTTAGATACATATGTACATGTGTAAGCATGTATGTATATGTAGTGGCATATTAACAGCTGTACAATGAGTATATTTTGACAGACGCACTATCCCTTTAATAAAACGCAGTATTTTCAGTACTATTTTCGGTTGTGTCAGTTTTTTGTGTACATTTTTTGTGAAAGGAGTAAACTGAAGTTAGGGTGTTTTTGTCTCTATTAAGGTAAGCTATTTTATTGCATTATCTCTAATCTTTTTTGACAGAAAATAGTTGAGCCAACAGTGGATTATAGTAACAGGCGTTTAAGTAAATATGTTACATGAAAGTGTCTGCCATAAGCTTCCTTAAAATAAGTGTAAATGGTTTGTTATTGATTGTATTAATTTCTTAACGGCAAGTTATCGATTTGATATAGGTGTGTTATACTGTTTTCACATAGAAGCTTAATGATCTCATTTCACCTTCTAATGGAATCGTAAATTTTTTGCTTTCACACAGAAGTAACTGCTCGATTAGTATGAAGGCTGAAATGTCAAGCGAATAAAATGACAATGCTATATGACAGACAATCATGGCGGAACGATACAAGGTGGCAGCATGGTGACATACCTACAAACAAAAAAAATTCCATGTACGTGTAAATTCGATGGACAAATGTCAAAATCGTACTGCGCTGGTAGTTGATGTATCAAATCAAATAGAAAAGGTTATAATCAGCTGTTCGATGCGGCCACCTTGTATCGTTCCGCCATGCAGACAATGACATTTACTTTCACAAATGACATTTTTAAGCACTGAACACACCAAAAACTAAGAAGCGGAACGCTGCCAACAGAGTTGCATTGTGCTTTTGACTTCATTAGGCATTCGATTAGCTACTAACGAAATAATTACAGATTCGAATTTTGTAGGGAAGATTGAGCTCAATAAGCGTCTTAATGTAGAAAACTGCCTTTATTATTCAATAAGCCGTCTGTGTGAAAACAGTATTATTGGTGAGCCATAGACGAGTTATCGATTTGTTATCAATAAAAAAGCTTACCAATGAGTTACTGAGTTTTATCGATAAGTTTTCAGTTTGTTATCGAAAAGATATCTATAAAATATCAGAGTGTTACCGAAATTTTATCGACATGCAATCGAATATTATGGATTTTTTTATCGAAATATTTTCGATTTTTTTTTAAGAAAATTTATCGAATTACTATGGAAAGTTTATCGGGTTAAACCAAAATTGATTCATGATTGAAAAAAAAAGTTATCAATTTGTTACCAAGAAGTTATGTATTAGTTACACCTAGAGAAAAAAGCATGAAATTCTAAATATTTTCACTTAGATTTAATTATTTTTACCAATGGCATTAAATTGTAATTTCGTCAGTCTTACTCTGCATGTACTTAAAATATCTTTTCATCATCAACATTGTGTTTTCAAGGATGAAAATACTTGAACCAAATTAGATAACATATTTGACTTAAAGTGTTCTCATAATTAACCCAAGTATAATTCTGTCATTATTAAATATCTACGTATTATTTTTGGGTATTTTCGTACTATTTTAGCAGAATAAATATGTATTTTTTTAATTTAAAGTGTTTGGTATTCAAACTTGCAGCTCCTCATATTTAAATAAAGCAAACTTAAAATCAATAAGAACGTTTTTGATTTTCAAAGACGGTTTTTCTCTGGGTGTATAGCAGTTTTACCAATATGTACACGGCACTTTAAAGATTTGCTATTGAAAATTTATCGACTATATGTCATAAATTATCGATTTTGTAAAGATAACCTACCGATTTTATAACGGAGTGCTACCAATTTGTTATCTGCATTTTATTTGATTTTTTATCGAAAAGTTATCGATTTGCTATGAAAGACTGTATCGAAAAGTCGTTCTAAAAACAAAAGTAAGGAAGGCTAAATTCGGGTGTAACCGAACATACATACTCAGCTGCCAAATTACAGCTTGCAAAACTTTTAAATTACATACTTTCAAAAGTGGGCGGTGCCACGCTCACTGTCCAAAATTTTACTAATTTTCTAATCTTCGTCATAAGTTCAACCCACCTACCAAGTTTCATCGCTTTATCCGTCTTTGGTAATGAATTATCGCACTTTTTCATTTTTTCGAAATTTTCGATATCGAAAAAGTGGGCGTGATTGTAGTCCGATTTCGTTTATTTTAAATAGGAACTTACATACCAAATTTCATTAAGATACCTCAAAATTTACTCAAGTTACCGTGTTCATGGACAGACCAACGGACGGACGGACGGACATGGCTAAATGAATATCTTTTTTCGTGCAGATCAATTAGATATATAAGTCTATATCTATCTCGATTAATTTATGCCGTTACGGGGTACCGTTATGCTCAGCTGAGTATAAAAACTAAGTGCATTGTGAGAAATGAAATTGCTTGAAACAATTTTGCACAACCAGCGTTTTTGGCATGAAGTGACCAACGAAGCTGCCTGTAAATCAAGCATCCTCCCACTTCCTCAGATTATGTTCCAATTGGAGATCACTGCTAATAAGTCAACCTTTCACTAAGTGTCGCTCTTTTAGATTTCTATTCTGAACGATAAGATGGGATCCGAGAAATGAAGAACGTAACCGTATGTAGAACTTTAACATACGTGCGAAAAGCTTCTGTTCGTCTTTCACCATTTCCAGGTCCGATTATTTTGCATGCAATTCAACCCGAGGGTTGAGTCCAAACAAACTCAGCCCAACTCAGCCCATGATTTTTCCCCAATT
This sequence comes from Eurosta solidaginis, assembly GCF_040869045.1. Classification (NCBI taxonomy): domain Eukaryota; kingdom Metazoa; phylum Arthropoda; class Insecta; order Diptera; family Tephritidae; genus Eurosta; species Eurosta solidaginis. Next base: position 367,932,605 of record NC_090319.1, read on the forward strand.
TCAAACTGCTTTAGAAATTTCCTCGCCTGCCTTAACTGTGCTACATCAAGAAGTCATAAAGTAACCTTTATCTTAAAAGTGGACAAGATAACTCACGCATTTTCTAATTATTTCACCAATGAACCACTCCCAGTTTCTTTAGAAAACTATTGAGCGTCTCGTAGAAGCATAGCCAACAAGACGGTTCTTAATTCAAATGTGAAACAAATCATAGGTAACTCCATAGAGGGGACTACATTTTCTGTTAAAACAACAAACAACAACAACATCCCTGCGGATCAAATGAATCTGATCTTACAACCGGTGGGCCATTACACGGGCAAAGACTGTAAGCACAATGCGTCTCTCAAACACGTAATTTGTAAGCTCCAAAAAGCAGCTAACAAAACATGGGTAAGAACTAAAGAGACCAGAATCTCATTGCGTAGGGCGTATCCTGTGTTAAGTGCTGAAATGCAGCCATCATAATTTAAGACAACATAAAGTGTTGACGTTTGTTGCCGTTGCTGCTGTCGATGTTTATGCCACTGTGTTGAGCATTATGTAGTAAGTAGATAGGTAGCGCTGATGCAATAGCAACAAAAGTATACACAAACAACAAATAAAGCGTCAGGCCTAAAAACGTAAGCGCCTATGATGGTGATGACGATGAAGATGGCGATGACGTTGCCAATTGCTTTAGTGCTTTTCATACGTACATACACACATACATAAATACACAATACATAAATACACAAACAAAAGTTAGTACTGTTGCTATTGTTAGTGTTGATGGTTTTGTTGTTATGCGTGTTAGCAGTAATGTCAGCATGTGAACAAATGTAGGTTCGCGCCGCCACTCTTAAACATAAACATACAAATATACTACGAACGTCGAGTATATCTAAACCATTCCACTTTAGTGGCTGAGCATTAATGCTTGACGTTTTTTTTTCCAATGCGTCTGCTTAAGTAGATGTGAGTGCATTTGTGTGTGTTTGTGCCAGTTGATCCTTGCGCTGCCCGGTACCTTTTCTTATCAGCAAATGCGATGCAGATTAATCGCCACTGATAGGACGCATGCGCAGCCGGCGATGAGCAGCCAGAGTGCCAGCTTGAAGTAGAAGCAGCAGCAGCAACGGTTGTCGTTTAGGCGGTTTTTCGGTCGGTTGATCGGCTGGTTAGCTCGTTTGCAGGCGTTGAAATTGATGCTGGTGATGTTTTGTACATAGAATTTTTTGATTTTGTTTTTGCTTTGTTTGGATGTTACACGGATTTTGATGTTTGTCAGGAATATGCAGTTCTTCATTATTTTGTGGTCTTTGCTTTTGTTATCTTCCACTATTATTTGTATACCCAGTTGTGTTTAAAAAAGATGGAGAAGGAAACGTAAAATGAAAGTGGAAAAGGAAAGGAAATGGAAAGTGGAGCGTAAAAGGGAGAAGAAGATGGAGATGGATAGAGAAAGGGAAAGAGAGAGTGTAACGGGAAAGGACATACAGAAGAGAGTTGGCAGGCAAAGGGGTGGGAGAAGGAAATGGAGAAAAAGGGAGCAGACAAGGGTAAAGGAGAGGGAGAGGGAGGAGGATATGAAGGTGAATAGGGAGACGGGGAAGTAGAGCAAGGGGAGAGATAGAGGCAAACACGAAGAAGAATAATCAGACGAGGATGAACACGAAGGCAACGACAGAGGAATAAGGGGAAGAAAACGATAACGAAATCGAAGAATAAGAAGAAAAAAGATGAAGACGAATACGAATCCGAAGGGGAGGAGGAAGAAGGCGAGCGATATGAATAGAAAGAGGCAGTGGCGTAGTAACGGGGCGGGGGGAGGGGGGTATCGAAGTGAATAGTGCTTAATAAATAAAGTGTTAAAGTGTTGTTAAAACTAAATAAAGTGTTTTATTTGTGTGTGACAAATAGTTGAAAAAGCGGCCGAAACTTTCCAACGAGGAAACATGTGAAAAAATGGATACGCAATCGTGTTCTAGAAGCAGCTTCAACGATAATGAAGAGAATAAATTTATTTCATTAACGCGTGATGCCAACCCAGTCGTCAATATGGGTAAAATCATGTTTTCAGGTATAAACTCTTGCATCCTAAGTGCCTCCATTTTCTATAAATAATATAGAGAGAACGCATGTTATAATTATATAGATATTAACCCACAGAATCCGATGGAAACTCCAGAATGGACAGAGATTTTGGCTCAAGAGATATTGCTATTCATTTAAAAAAAAAAATTAGAGTTCCCAGCCAGTAGTCGAAAAAATCTAAAGTTTGAAGGAAAATGGCTCGATGAATTTTATTGACTCGCGTATTCCGAAAAGAAGGATGGTGTTATTTTTTTCATTTATTGTACTCTCTTCAGTCAAAAATATGTTGGGAAAGGAAGTCACTCGTCCGTTGGATCTCTGGTTATACTTCCGTTTAAGCGATGGAAAAATGCTAAGGAACACTTTCGAACTCACCAAGATCTAGAGTATAACAAGGCCGTAATTGTTTCAGCGGAAAATTTCATTGCATTCAGGGAAAAGAGAATGGTCTACATAAGTTTGCAGCTCAATTCTGTGAAAAGTGCTGAAATTCAACGGAATCGAGAAATCTTTCGCTCCATCGTCGAGACAATAATTTTCATCCGCAGGCAAGAAATAGCTTTAAGAGGAAATCGTGATTCTGGTCCTATATCCCTCGAGACTCCTCCCCATAATGATGGTAACTTCAAAAATCAACGCAAGCGAATGCTGCACTATACTCACAGATGGGACAACCGACATTAGTGGCTCACTATGTTTCCATTATACTGAAAGAACTGCAGATGATATAATTTTGAGAGAAGATTTTCTGCAGTTCATCCCGATCGAAGTTTGCACTGGTAGAGGACTTGCTTCGTCATTGATAAATATTTGAAAGAAGCTGAAGATCAACCTGGAGTTTTTGGTTTCTCAAGGATACGACGGTGCAGCTGCAATGAGATATCACAGTGGAAGAAGTCATCGATTCGCTCAAAAACAGAAAAATCAATATGTAATTTTGCTTTTTACTATTAATTATTACAAGAACATTTTCAATAAATGGATTACTGAATAAATACAATACTATTTCCTCCCAATAATATTATTCCATACAATAAGTACTTATCACCTAACAAAATTTGAATTTTAAATTTTGTGACCCCCCACTTTTTTTACAGGGAAGTCTATTTTTGAGCAACTGAGGGTGCTCATCATATAACATCTTCCATATTTTTTTACATGCACTACTATTTTGAAATTCAGAATTTCAACATGGTTTTTGCTTTTCAGCTATTATCTCGGGAACACCTCCACCCATTTAAATGAAAGTTTGTTTGTAGATAACGCGCTAAGTTCTTACTACTTACGATTAGACGTTGCCGATGTTCTTTCCAGGTTGCCAAGGTTGCCATCTGACATTATTATATCAGCTGTGTATCCGATCCAGCTCAAAACGGATTGACCAACTCGAATAAAATTTGTATAACGCTAAGTACTACCTGAGCTTCCTTACTTTGGTGTTGCTACTTCAGATGTTTTCAACCGATTGCTACTTGTTGACATTTTTGAAGATGAATTTAAGTTATGCCAAGTCCGGTCACCCAGCAACTATATATTTTTTTTTTCATTGAGGAAGGAACTATGTCCTAAAGACTTTATTTCAATTGTAGACATTTTTTCGTGGCGTGACATAAGGTAAACGCCAAAGGGTTGAAGTGGTAATAAGGTCAATTTAATTTAAGTAAGTTAAATTCATTTCAAAGAAGTGGCCGCTGGAACAGTATTTGTCACTAAAATGAGTCCGAATGCAAGCAAAAATTTTAAATAAAATATCGCGCGATTTTTTATTCCAAATTTTCTTTAAACTTTTGGGTGAATTAGTTCTTATCTCAGAGACGACCCCATTGGGCTGTTCGCTTTTCATACGACTGAACAAAAATATAGCGAAAACAATAATGCGTTACTATAATTCAACAATTGTTAAAATTTTTATACGTCGAGGTGTCAAACAAAATTTTGAGAAAGAGTGAGTTTTCTTTATGACCATTTCGGAAAAGCAGTATGGTCATAATGTCATAATTTCAATTGACTTTGTGGTCATTTGGAGTGGTCATAAGGTCAATTGACGATATGAACGTTGACCTTATGTCACCCTTCATAATTTCTTATGCTTCCAGCTTTAAAAAAATGAAACTGAATCGAAGTTTGAATTTTCAATCCACATTCGGTTATATTAGTTTTGGTTAAACCGTACGAGTTTTGTTTATTCTTTTTGATTTAACATTTTATGCACCCTTAGGTTTGAATGAATTCTTTCGTTTTATGTAAATACTTGTACACTCAGAGAAAAACGCCGTTCTAAAATCCAGCACCACCGGACTCAACTCAAGCTTTTCATGTTCTTACTTTTTTATTCTTGAAAAACGAACTACCTGTTCTTAAAACAACAACCTTGTTCTTGAACTGACACCATTTTCTTGAAAAAAGAACGGCCGGTCTTAAAATATGAACAAATGTTCTATTAATGAGAACGATGTTCTTAAATCAAGCCCAAGAAAAAAAAACGGTACAATCCGTGTGCACTACAATGTTAAATACACCATTTGGCACCAGCTATGAAGCCGTTTTAGTGGCCCAGCGGCTATAATGTTGCGCTTGCGATCGTGTTGCGCAAGTTCGATCACCGCCAAACTCTGAATTTTGTAAAACAATTTTTTTTTGTTCTATTTTTTTAACTCTTATTTTTCGTTCAGTTCCATTCACATATCCACAGGTAATTCTCAAACTTGTTATGAAATGTTTTAAGTATATATGCAGATTACATCTTTAAATAAGAATAATTTCTCAATAAGAGAAAGGTATGAGAAAATGCTTATTATGCATTTTTTCTTAAACTTTTGAATTTTAATAACAATTTTTTTGTTGTAAATATTCTTTATTTATGACAAAAGTATTATTATTAATAAAAATTAAATAAATATATTTAAAACAAGTAAGGAAGGCTAAGTTCGGGTGAAACCGAACATTACATACTCAGTTGAGAGCTATGGAGACAAAATAAGGAAAATCACCATGTAGGAAAATGAACCGAGGGAAACCCTGGAATGTGTTTGTATGACATGTGTATCAAATGGAAGGTATTAAAGAGTATTTTAAGAGAGAGTAGGCCATAGTTCTATGGATGGACGCCATTTAGGGATATCGCCATAAAGGTGGACCAGGGCTGACTCTAGAATGTGTTTGTACGATATGGGTATCAAACGAAAGGTGTTACTGAGCATTTTAAGAGGGAGTGGGCATTAGGTCTATAGGTGGACGCCTTTTCGAGATATCGCCATTAGGGTGGGCCAGGGGTGACTCTAGAATGTTTGTACGATATGGGTATCAAAGGAAAGGTGTTACTGAGCATTTTAAGAGGGAGTGGACATTAGGTCTATAGGTGGACGCCTTTTCGAGATATCGCCATTAGGGTGGGCCAGGGGTGACTCTAGAATGTTTGTACGATATGGGTATCAAACGAAAGGTGTTACTGAGCATTTTAAGAGGGAGTGGGCATTAGGTCTATAGGTGGACGCCTTTTCGAGATATCGCCATTAGGGTGGACCAGGGTTGACTCTAGAATATGTTTGTACGATATGGGTATCAAATGAAAGCTGTTAATGAGTATTTTGAAAAGGAGTGATCCTTAGTTCCCTAGGTGGACGCCGTTTCGAGATATCGCCATAAAGGTGGACCAGGGGTGTCTCTAGAATATGTTTGTACGATATGGGTATCAAATGAAAGCTGTTAATGAGTATTTTGAAAAGGAGTGATCCTTAGTTCCCTAGGTGGACGCCGTTTCGAGATATCGCCATAAAGGTGGACCAGGGGTGTCTCTAGTTGTACGATATGGGAATCAAATGAAAGGTGTTACTGAGCGTTTTAAGAGGGAGTGGGCATTAGGTCTATAGGTGGACGCCTTTTCGAAATGTCGCCATTAGGGTGGGCCAGGGGTGACTCTAGAATGTGTTTGTACGATATGGGTATCAAACGAAAGGTGTTACTGAGCATTTTAAGAGGGAGTGGGCATTAGGTCCATAGGTGGACGCCTTTTCGAGATATCGCCATTAGGGTGGGCCAGGGGTGACTCTGGAATGTGTTTGTACGATATGGGTATCAAATGAAAGGTGGTAATGAGTATTTTAAAAGGGAGCAATCCTTAGTTCTATAGGTGGACGCCTTTTCGAGATATCGCCATAAAGGTGGACCAAGGGTGACTCTAGAATGTTTTTACGATATGGGTATCAAAGGAAGGGTGTTACTGAGCGTTTTAAGAGGGAGTGGGCACTAGGTCTATAGGTGGACGCCTTTTCGAGATATCGCCATTAGGGTGGGCCAGGGGTGACTCTAGAATGTTTGTACGATATATGTATCAAACGAAAGGTGTTACTGAGCATTTTAAGAGAAAGTGGGCATTAGGTCTATAGGTGGGCGCCTTTTCGAGATATCGCCATTAGGGTGGGCCAGGGTGACTCTAGAATGTGTTTGTACGATATGGGTATCAAATGAAAGGTGGTAATGAGTATTTTAAAAGGGAGTAATCCTCAGTTCTATAGGTGGACGCCTTTTCGAGATATCGCCATAAAGGTTGACCAAGGGTGACTCTAGAATGTTTGTACGATATGGGTATCAAACGAAAGGTGTTACTGAGCATTTTAAGAGGGAGTGGGCATTAGGTCTATAGGTGGACGCCTTTTCGAGATATCGCCATTAGGGTGGGCCAGGGGTGACTCTAGAATGTTTGTACGATATGGGTATCAAACGAAAGGTGTTACTGAGCATTTTAAGAGGGAGTGGGCATTAGGTCTATAGGTGGACGCCTTTTCGAGATATCGCCATTAAGGTGGGCCAGGGGTGACTCTAGAATGTTTGTACGATATGGGTATCAAAGGAAAGGTGTTACTGAGCATTTTAAGAGGGAGTGGACATTAGGTCTATAGGTGGACGCCTTTTCGAGATATCGCCATTAGGGTGGGCCAGGGGTGACTCTAGAATGTTTGTACGATATGGGTATCAAACGAAAGGTGTTACTGAGCATTTTAAGAGGGAGTGGGCATTAGGTCTATAGGTGGACGCCTTTTCGAGATATCGCCATTAGGGTGGACCAGGGTTGACTCTAGAATGTGTTTGTACGATATGGATATCAAATTAAAGGTATTGATGAGGGTTTTAAAAGCGAGTGGCCCTTAGATGTATATGTGAAGGCGTTCTCGCGATATCGACCAAATGTGGATCAGGTGATCCAGAAAATCATCTGTCGGGTACTGCTAATTTATTTATGTATTCAATAACACTAACAGTATTCCTGCCAAGATTCCAAGGGCTGTTGATTTCGCCTTGTAGATCTTTTTCATTTTCTTCTCTTCCCATCATCATTTTAAATAGCGATCTGAGATGAGTGCTCAGGAACCTACATACCAAATTTCATCAAGATACCTCAAAATTTACTCAAGTTATCGTGTTAACGGACGGACGGACGGACGGACGGACATGGCTCAATCAAATTTTTTCTGGATCCTGATTATTTTGATATAGGGAAGTCTATATCTATCTCGATTCCTTTATATATGTACAACCAACCGTTATCCAATCAAACTTAATATACTCTGTGAGCTCTGCTCAACTGAGTATAAAAATACTTTCCCTCCCACCAAAGCAGGCATCGGCGTTTCATACATCTTAAGATGGTGAGCAGCTCACACAGATAGCCTGCGCTCTTTGTTTAGTGAATGGTTCAGTCTGCAATGAGCAGTTGGCGTGTCAATATCGAATGTTGGTATCGCTAGTTGCGCAGCGAAAAATGTATGCACGTATTTACGTAAATACATTTTATTAATATGAATTAATTTAACTAATTTAATATGAAAAAATGCAACTCTCCTCAAAAAGTTTTAATTTTTTTGTTGCATTCAACTTATTTAAGTTTTTATGCGAACTTTCAAAATGTCGTTTGATGTTATTTACATACGTCGCTGAAAATGTTTTGTAGCATAAACCCCATTGAATTTGCCCAAAGGCGTTGTTCAACATAAAATATTCGCTTGCGATTGTGCGCATCAATAATTTATTATTTATTGCGTGCTTAGCCGTTGCAGTTTTACAAGCGAATGATCAGTGAATCAATTGGTTCGTACGATCAAAGCGCTCTCACTAATACATCCACACAACATTTTTGCCGACACTTGCACCAAAGATCAAGCACGAACCGTTCTTAAATTGAGACCGAAAAATATTAAATCGGCCCCAAATCGTTCCCGAAGCGTGAGAACGAAAAATCCTAAATCAAGCCCAAGTAGTGCTTGAAATGAGCACAGAAGGTTCACACATCAATACCAAAGTGGTCATAAAATACGAACGGTGTGCTTGGAAAAACTGTTCTTAAAATAAGCTCATCGGTCACGAGTTAAGAAAAAACGTACTTAACAGACTTTTGTCAACGAATGTTCTTAATTTTGAACTTGTTTCGTTCGTTTTAGAACGATTTTTTCTCTGAGTGTATATGCATTCATATGTATATTTTTTTTTTTTATAATTTTTAATTTCCGCGCTATATCGTGTGAAGCTCAACGTCAACTTCAAAAGCGATCATCAAATTCTTTCCTTACAAAAATTACTTTAAAACTTGCGTTCATTGGCCGAGTAAGTGATGATTTAGATTAAAAGATGAGGCGTTTTTTTGGCGCAAACAATTTCAACAACAAACAGAAACGAAGGAATAGACAACAACAAGCAATTGCTAACAAGTATTTAAAACAAATAATAAGGCGTTGTGATAACCAGCGATTTCGCTTCGGGTTACCACGATGAGGACAGCCCTAAAAAATTTGTTTAACCGATGCAATTGACCTCTACAACAACTACATCTGCAATATTCGCATACAAATATATATCTCGGCACATAAATGTAAATACGCAGATAGAGATATTTGCTTACATACTCGTATCTATAGGATATAAACGCTAAACAATCAAGAACAACAAAAAGTGCTCACAATTTTTACGGAACATCTGTTGATCGTTTGCCGTTGATAAGTTCAATTGTGACCCTTAAAACAATTTTTTTCGACCTATTTGCTTATTGTTGATAATATTTAGTTGCAACCATCATCACATAATCGTTTCCCTTTTGTTTCTGCATACTCCTCATATCTGCGTACATTTATGAATATGAAAATTGTCACGAGTTATTGTGGTCGCTTTGCCGCTTCATTCAAATACCACTTGGCCCTGACTATGATGCCCTATCTGCCTCCCTTGGGCATTAATGACAGACATTTGCATTGTACATATTGTTATATTCATACATTCAAAGGTACCCACATATATACATACATAGCATAGCGAGGATTTTAGCAAGTAGTATTTTGGTATCTGGGGGATACCAACGGATTATTATTGGCCAATGAGGTACTTTAATAACCATAATCAGGATATTATTGTTATGTTATGAGCGCATTGTATGTATTTAAAGTGGAAAAAAATAATTTAAAACAAAATAAATTCAAAATTATTTGCAAGCAGTAAGCAGGATCACAAGTGCAGGAAATGCGCACAGCTGGAGTTTAAGAGGCGAATAACTTGTGAGTTTCAAAGACGGAAGTTTGCAGTTTATCGGAAATGTGTGTGGGTTAACGTAATTTTAGCTCAGCAAAGGTTGACTTTTGGACATCCTTTTTTAGGCGATAAACTGTTGTAAAGTCCCATATTTCCAAAAATGTCTGTATTTTAAAAATCGTTTCTTTGGTCCGGGAAAAATCAAGGCATTCATAAATACTTTTAGCGTTTAGACGGTGAACACAGGCCCCCGTCGAGAGGGGGGGAGGGGGAGGTGAAGGGGTCATCCAAGCTTTTTGCGTACATACAATAAACAAACCACACCTTTAATAACCTTTAGTAGATAGCAATCATGTTAAATTTCAACAAATTTTATAAATTTCATAACGGGTCTGCACCCCGCATAAGGTGTTGCTGGTTCTTGGCGTCGGCTTTGTAGCATAAAGTTGAATTCGTTTACTGTTGCAGCAGAAAAATTCGGAATGATGCAAATTCCTATACAGCGATATACATTAGACTGGTCGATTTATTAACCGACATCGCGCCATCGATTTTTCGATAGGATTTGGGCTCAGGAAAAAAAGTTCTACTGCGCATACCCAAAAAAATAATTTTCGAGCTTGAAGAAAAAAAATACCTTTTGGATTTTGGGGAGTGTGTTGGTCGAAAAATTGACCCTTTCGCCATTTTTTTTTCGATAACAGGATAACTCGAATATCTTTACTAACTTGGTATACTATCTTATCAAAATAGATTGGTATTAAAATACGGCGAAATCGAACGATAACCACTTGTCCACGTTTTCGACAGCTAAATTTTCGGAAAAATTCCTTTAAAGTGATGAAGCATGATATGTGAATTAACTTTATAAGACAATTTGCAAATTAAGTATAATTTTGGGAAATGGGCGGGTTGAAGGGTTCATGTTGAAATTTGGCATGGAGTTTGTCCTTGCTGTTTTATATATATTGTGACGGATATTAGCATCACTAAGCTATACCATCACTAAGGCGATGCTAAGGCCATGCTAAGCGGTATTTACGTCAATAATCAAATCATGTATACATATATATAAGGCAGCCGAGAGATGTCACACACAGATGCATTTACTTATACGCCTATGTGTGTGCGAGAGTCTGTAAACTACAAACTCACATACATCTGAGAGACGCTGAAAAGTAGACAATTGTAAACAAGTAGAAACTATATGAGAACTATAAACACACGAAATAGTTGGTAAGTTCTGGAAATAGAAGAGCCTAGATGAATGCAGCGTAAATTATAAAAGCGGCGCAAGCGAGTAAGAAGTAATTCAGTTTGATTTGAGTTGTCAAGCAGTTTCGACAAAGACGCTATCTAGCGAGCAAGAGCAGTATTATTTTGAATAGTAGAGTTTTATTTGAGCTATCAATCAGTTTGGTTGGTAAGCAAGCTATTCGTTGCACAGTTTGAGTGTTATTGTGAAGTACTTTAATAAAGGCCATTTTGCATTATTACAAATTGGAGTTATTTATTCAACAGTTTAGTGATTCGAACTTAGCAGAGAATTGCAAATAAGAGGATTTGCAGGAAATTCGTTACAATATATTGTGAATATTAACAAGATCGCTTTAGCGACCACGCTCTCTTAAAAAAACTAACTAAGGCCCGGTTTTTGAGTACAAGTTTAACTCAGTTTGTCAGTTAGACTACGCTTAAACTTATTCTGCAGTTTTTCAGTCTACTTTAATTGAAGTTTAAGCTGAGCTTAAGCGGCCGATCTGGCAGCGTTAATCTCCAGTTAACCTATCAGTTATTTGCGTTCATTCGAAATGGCGTCGAATATACCCAACAAGCATTTAGGCTTGAGTACCATTAGAGCTCATGTTGATAACTAGGCATACTTCTAAAATATCAAGAGTTGTTTCGAAACAGTGGCTCAATTCGAGAATCATAGCCCAAGAGGAAATTTTCTATAAAGCGAAAAATGCTATTACTTAAGTTTGAAAAAATGTTATTCTCAACTTGTGGTTCTCTAACTGGAGTCAAATGTAAGATTCCATACTACAGTATTTTCACGAAAATAAAATAATTTATTTATAATTTATATTTGATTAATTATTACGCTTATTACAGCTATCAACCAGATGTTTATTTGTCTAAATAAACAGCTGCTGGTTTTGGTTTTACCACCTTGGAGAATTTTTTCAACTCCACCTCAACTCGATATCCAATGTACGATATCAACTGGATAAATGTGTTTGATATTCATTTCAGAACTGTAAATTTCACAAAATCTCTGAAAGGTTGGGTAATAATTTGATAACGATAATACCATTGGAGATCAACTCGAAAACTCTAAATTTTACAAAATTTCTAAAAGGTTGGAGAGTGATTGGAGAATGAAGTTGGATATCAACTCGAGAACTATCTGGTTTAAGAATAATCAAATAATGATGTTGGATATCATCTCCGGAACTAGATATATATCTATATCGATGAATAAATATTTTTTCCATGTTTGTTGGGTAAACAAAATCCAGCCCCAAAGGCGGCAACCTGTGCTGAAAAACTGCTCAGTAGTTTAACTGGAGTTTAAATTTGACTGGAGTTTAAGCAAACTTAATTTAAACTAACGAAAAACCGGTCTAAGTGATGCTAATATTTCGCTTCAGTTCTGATATCGTGTAGCAAACGATTTCGTTGAAAATTGACCAGGCCCACCCTATTTGGTAATCTCTCTGTAATTCTTTTAATGCCATTAACTAAGCAAAACAAAAACTCGTTCTTGTAAAACTTGACAAAGTTGGTTGGAAGCCATACCACTTTTAAGCCCTTTGGGTTGCCCTTCTTTTTGCTCGTTGACGAGATACTTTGAGCAAAAATTAAGATATTTGCACCAATTTTTATACATTGGCCTAAATAAATACATTTATATTGAAAATGGTCAAAATCGTATAATAACCACGCCTATTTTTTGGATATCGCAAATTTAGAAAAATTAAAGAAATGAGACAGTTCATTAACAAATACTGATTTTCAATTCCTTTAATTCGATTTTAACTTTGTGCTGGCACTTTTGGTGTTTGATTACTCAATTCGTTGAGTTTTCATTTCATCCTAGATGCACAGCTTCGTCATTTAGAGTTCTTCGTGCTGACGCATTTCTTTTCTTGAAATTTGCCAAATTCGAGTACGATGTTAACTCAATTGTGCCGCGCAGCGCAGTGTAACCAATGCTTAATGGACGGTGCTTTAGCTCTGATAATAGCGTTGTCGTGGTGAGAGTTGACAATAGAGTTTATGGTAGATGGCCAGCCGTCGCATCTTCGGATCAAACGTTTTACTGTAGGAAAATCAAATATTCGGTAGATATTCCCTGGACTTCTCTCGGAGAATGTTGTCTTAAAGTTTTATACTGCACCTGAAGGAATGTACTCGTTCATTTATCGATGGGTTTAAGCTTGTTGGGAAAGTATAAGCTATATATTTTAACCGAATTTAGGACTTGAGTCCCCTTTTCATTTTCTCGACCATTTTAGCGTATATCAAGCAGATTTTTTTGCAATCAGCAGTGCAATTAGAACTTCATTCTGCACCTGTTGTATCTGGTTCGGTTGGTATGCCTCTCTTATATACCTCGTGCGAGCTATAGTGTTAAAGAACACTATGGACTTATTCAGTCTACTTGGCGTCCTCACGGATCGGCCAGTTCTACCTACATTGTTAAAGAACGTACGACAAGCAGATGCATGAAGTTTGCGGAAATTATTCAGCACCTCTTCTCACCATTTCTCAATAATCTTAAGAAGGCATCCAAACTAGGAATTAAGGAGATAGAAATATTATTTCACGAAGGAGTGCTTAGATAGGTTTTGTAGCTTTTCTGCCAGTTTGTGTATCTATGGGTTAACAGTTCGCCGAACCGGCAGGCCGAATTCTTTGTTACTTCTTTCGCAAGGACTGGCGGTAAATGTCTTGAGAATTTTGTAACAACTGTGTACTTTGTTGGTAGTATCGTTTATAAGTGTGGCAAAGTTGGGACCAAAATCAAACGTCGCACACAAGATTCTAGGTTGTTACCCGTTCGAATTACTCAGCAGTCATCTACGTAAGAAAATATGGTATATCTTTCAGACAGGGAAGGAATTTAAAAGATGGAGTGGTGTTTTGGTAAAATATACTTTTTAACAGCACTAAAATGGTCGTCCAGCATCCGGGCCCTGTAAATAATACTGGAAAAAAGGTTACTTGAAGCATTTTTGGAACTACTTTTGGACACTCAATCTACTACTATTTTCGCTTAACATATTTCATTTGCATTTTTGTATTAGAAAGTCGCTGCGGAATGCTGCACATTGCAATTGCATAAACTGCTATGCTCAATCTTCCAGCTGTGGTTTCCTTGGTTGCTGAACGAAACGCCGGTCAATATTCACTTTCCGTTTTGTTTATTTTATTTATTTTACTCTCAGCTCAAAGCTTCAACCCAGTCTACGACTAAAGCCACTGTCGCCACACGTTTACTCGTTCGCAATTAACGCGAAATTCTACGAATTGTTTAATTAGAACTTTTGTTGCATGCAGCATTGGTACGTATGTACATAGCAAGGTCGAAATTGCAGAGGGGTGGGTATAGTGAAGAACAGCCAACTAAAATGACAGAGTTGCAGATGGAATAATCTGCTTGGCTCAAATTATAGCTGTGGAAGGAAATAAGTTTGTGATCAACAGCACAAGAAACAAACGGAGTCGCCGATGGGATACTGAATCCATGTCAAGTGAGCTAAGCTTTTTTAAGTTGCTTACTCATCTCTTTTTCCTGGCTTCAACTCAGTGCAAAACTCTTAGTTATTACCAGTGGCAAGTCCAGAAAATATTTTCGGTCTCCAATTGAAAATCTTGCTTACCGTCAGGTAGATATTCCGGTGGTTTTTTCAAATGCATTTCGAAAATTTTCCAAGTCGGAATCGCCAGAACTTACATAACGTCTATACAAATTGGTGATTCGATCGAGCTTAACCTCCGGAGCACTGGGATGGTAGGAAGCAGTCGAAGTAAACTTTTAGAAGATTAATATAGGACGCAGTTTATGTGGAATATAGGTCAATCTGAGGCTTATAAGAAAGATACGAGCCCACATCTTTTCTATCAGAGTCGCCTTGATAGTTTAGAGTCATCCTTTAGTTTCCAACTATTACTTGTGTAAAGTTCCTTAGTTATGGGCAAGCGACTCCTCATCTCCTTGGCTACGCCTTTGTGGCTACTATAAAAATGTTTTCTGTAAACACAAGACTCGCGCCACTATTTCACATGTTTTGACTTTATATACTACTATACTCGTTCTTGGCTTAGCGTTTTTGCTTCATTTTACTTTTTTATTTTTATTTTTTCTAAAGCAATGAGAATTTAAAGTTTAAGGAATTGACAAAAAGTAAACACAGTAAAGGGCATTTATACACTTATTATAGTGACAAAAAGGAAAAGTTAAGCGAGCGTAAAAAAGTGTGGCAGGAATCTGTGAACTTGTCGTCTGGCGGTGTTATCAGCGCAACTAAACAGTTTCTACATTCTTCCGAATGTGTGTATGTGTATGGGTCACAGTTGTGAACACAAAATTAGCAGCATAAATTGTTAACATATTTTGAGGAAACGAGTCAATTTTTCTCGCGTTAACTAAAATTCTTATCCTCAATGTCTTAATATGAAATGTTGTGACTGCGAATGTGAGTGATTGCGAGGCAAAGTGTTACTGCGTCATACATAATCTGGCCCTTTATCAGGAATTTCCGTGTATTGTTTTTATTATTGCTAATTTTAGAATAACCATTGTTTGCCACAGCTTAAGAATCCTATGTTAACCAATTTCTGAAATATTTTCTGATATATTCGGAAAAAATTTTCACATCCCAATAATTTCGAAATTTTTTATTGAAAACTAGCCGACCCGGCAGGCGTTGTTCTGCCCTAAATTTGGCCTATATGCATACATTTTAATAATCTTCTTCCGTCTAACTCTACCCTCCCCCTCTACACTTTTTCCTAATCCTTTTATTCATTCCTCCCTCCGTCTTTTTCGCTTCATCTATCTCCATCTTCGTCTCTTTCTATCTCTTTCTCAGTCTACTCCTTCTCTCTTTTCTCTTCTTTCAAATTCTTCTCATTCTTCTTCATCCCTTATTGCCTGTCCCAGAGGGTGGTATGTATTTTGTTCTACTCCCAGTCCCAGTCCCACTCCGAGTCTCAGTCCCAGTCTGTTTCCGGTCTACTTTCAGGAAAAAGGGTCGTAAATATTAATATAGGCAAATTTATATACCAAATTTCAGGCAAATCGCATAGGACGTATGTAAATAGGTATGTGGGTATTATTAATTCATGTCCTTAATTCGGATTCGCATGTATATTTTTATTTTTATTTTTTATTTTTATTTATTTATGTATATTTATCAGTTTTGCCAGGTTGATGCGACTAAACCGAATATCACAATGAAAATTACTTTAAAGCTCGCAGGAACGGCTTTCATTTGATATCCATATTACCCACACATTCTAGGGGTACCCGGGTCCATTTTTCAGCCTATATCTCTACACCCTGTACGTCGATCGCAATCAAAGCTATGTAATAACCACCGCTTGAGGTATGCGCAACTTGTGTGAAAGCTTGAACTAAATCGACCGACGCATCTCTTCAAACACCGGCGACCAACTAACAAGCATTTTAGCATTTCTTAAATGTCTTAGTACCTCTAAGCCGGGGGCCCCCTCAGAGACCCCGGGCCCGGGGTTATCGCTCCATTCCCATCCCCCGTCTCGATGGGCCTGGTGATGTGCTATACTTGATATCATTCGCTATAATATTTTTTATTGATAAGCACGTTGTTTAATTAAACACCAACCAATTACACGGAAGTACCACCTGAAAATATGAGTGCCGGTGCGTATACGTAACACTTTATTAATACATATAAACATTTAAAAAAATTGCAATAAAATAATATTGCGGTTATGAACTGAGATATAACCCATCCTGTGTTTCAAGTTAGATCAAACAACACACGGGATGCAAAACAAATTCAAAATCGGTTCAGTAGTTTCGGAGTCCATCGCGGACAAACATTGTGGCACGTAATTTTTATATTGAAAATATATAAACTGAGTTCAGAATTTTGTGTGTTTGGTGTTGGAAACGTTGTTATAGCAAATGAAAGGCACTGTTTGTGAAGTTGCGTATTTGCCATGACGTAGCAAATGCATAGCCATATAATTTTTTGGCGTTTTGTGTAAAAATACTACACCAGTTTGGAAATACAATGATGCTAGACCATTTGCACAAAATCCTGAACTCCGCAGTTTGGTTGTTCCATAAATTTAAGTCCCGCAAATTACAATTTCGCATTGAAAAATCTAAAACATTTATTAGCGAAAGTTTCTTTATTTTTAAAGAATTCGTAAACTTTCGAATAATTGCGAAATTTCGAAAACCCTTCCCAATTTTTTCAAAACCCCGGTTCTCTTTATGGAAATAGTCGTAGCCAACTTCTGTAAAAAAATTTTGAAATTTATATGTAGCTTATTAAACGTTTCTCTCATCCTTGAAGATTTTTACACAGTTTTCAAAAATTTCTCTGTTTTCATGAATGTTTAAATATAAATTAATTTTTAAATTCAACAGTTCTCACTTTGGCTAAAATAGTGAAACACTTTCTATGAAAATTTAAAATTTTTTGTATGAAGATTTTTAAACATAAGTCTAATTTTAAAGATTTTCGATCTCTTTTCAAACTATCGATTTTTTTCGAACACGTTTTTGAAATTTATTTGCCTAGTTATACAGTTTTAAAATACATGAAGAGAATAAAAAGCATCTTTAAATTTAATTTTCAGGCAAATTTCAATCAATTCAAATATTCGAATTTTTTTCAAAATCGCTGTTCTCATTATGGGGAAATTCTTAAACACCTTCCAAGAGAAATTTCGAAACTTTTATGAAGTTTTTTAAATGTTTCTTTTATTTTCGAAGTTTTGAAACTCTTTCTACTTTTTATGGAAAAAAATCTAAAATACCTTCTTAATAAAAATGTCTAAGCTTTCTTAGCAGTTTTATATACTTCTAGAATTTTCGATGTTTTTCAAAATCGCAGTTCGCGTTACGGCAAAGATCTTAAACACCTTTTTTGAAAAATTACGAAATTTGTAAACGTTTTTCTTATACAATTTAAAATATAGTTAGACATGCTTTGTAAGTAAGAAAATCTAAAACGCCATCTAAGTAAAAACTTCAAAATTTTCATGAATATTCGAATTTAATTTTTTTTTTCAAAATTAGAGTTCACATTAAGAAAGAGTCCGAAACTCCTATGAAAAATTTCGAATTTTTTGTTTTTTTTTTTTTTTGTTTTTTAGACATTTCTTTACTTTTTCGAAAATGATTTTGAAATTAGTTTGCATGGCTCTCGTAATGCAGTTTAAATAAAAAATTATAAACAACTTTTTGAATAAAAATTTAGACACCCTTTGATTAAAAATTTCGAATTTTTTCAAAATCGTTTTAAAATTAGTTCACAATGTGTAATTTAAAATAAACAAGTAAGGAAGGTTAAGTTCGGGTGTAACCGAACATTACATACTTAGTTGAGAGCTATGGTGACAACATAAGGGAAAATAACCATATAGGAAAATGAACCGAGGGAAACCCTGGAATGTGCTTGTATGACATGTGTATCAAATGAAAGGCATTAAAGAGTATTTTATTAGGGAGTGGGCCATAGTTCTATAGGTGGACGCCTTTTAGGGATATCGCCATAAAGGTGGATCAGGGTTGACTCTAGAATTTGTTTGTACGATATGGGTATCAAATGAAAGGTGTTAATGAGTATTTTAAAAGGGAGTAATCCTTAGTTCCGTAGGTGGACGCCGTTTCGAGATATCGCCATAAAGGTGGACCAGGGGTGACCCTAGAATTTGTTTGTACGATATGGGTATCAAATTAAAGGCATTCATGATGGTTTTAAAAGGGAGTGGTGGTAGTTGTACAGGTGGTCGCTTTTTCGAGATATCGCCATAAAGGTGGACCAGGGGTGACTCTAGAATGCGTTTTTACAATATCGGTATCAAACGAAAGGTGTTAATGAGTATTTTATAAGGGAGTGGGCCTTAGTTCTATAGGTGGACGCCGTTTCGAAATATCGCCATAAAGATGGACCAGGGGTGACTCTAGACTTTGTTTGTACGATATGGGTATCAAATGAAAGGTGTTAATAAGTGTTTTTAAAAGGGAGTGGGCCTTCGTTCTATAGGTGGTCGCCTTTTCGAGATATCGCCATAAAGGTGGACCAGGGGTGACTCCAGAATATGTTTGTACGATATGGGTATCAAATTAAATGTATTAATGAGGGTTTTAATAGGGAGTGGTGGAAGTTGTATAGGTGGTCGCCTTTTCGAGATATCGCCAAAAAGGTGGACCAGGGGTGACTCTAGAATACGTTTGTACAATATGGGATTCAAACGAAAGGTGTTAATGAGTATTTTAAAAGGGAGTGGGCCTTAGTTCTATAGGTGGACGCCTTTTCGAGGTATCGCGATAAAGTTGGACCAGGGGTGACTCTAGACTTTGTTTGTACGATATGGGTATCAAATGAAAGGTGTTAATGAGTGTTTTTAAAAGGGAGTGGGCCTTCGTTCTATAGGTGGTCGCCTTTTCGAGATATCGCCATAAAGGTGGACCAGGGGTGACTCCAGAATATGTTTGTACGATATGGGTATCAAATGAAAGGTGTTAATGAGTATTTTAAAAGGGAGTGGGCCTTAGTTCTATAGGTGGACGCCATTTAGGGATATAGCCATAAAGGTGGATCAGGGTTGACTCTAGAATGTGTTTGTACGATATGGGTATCAAATTAAAGATACTAATGAGAGTTTTAACAGGGAGTGGTGTTAGTTTTATACGTGAAGGCGTTTTCCAGATATTGACCAAAATGTGGACCAGGGTGACCCAGAACATCATCTGTTGGATACCGCTAATTTATTTTTTATATATAATACCTGCAAAGATTTCAAGGGTTTTTTATTTCGCCCTGCGGAACTTTTTCATTTTCTTCTACTTAATATGGTATGTGTCACAACCACTTTACCAAGTTTTTTCCAAAGTTATATTTCGCGTCAATAAACCAATCCAATTTCCATGTTTCATCCTTTTTTCGTATATGGTATAGAATTATGGCATTTCTTTCATTTTTCGTATTTTTCGATATCGAAAAAGTGGGCGTGGTCATAGTCGGATTTCGTTCATTTTTTATACCAAGATAAAGTGCGTTCAGATAAGTACGTGAACTAAGTTCAGTAAAGATATGTCGATTTTTGCTGTAGTTATCGTGTTAACGGCCATGCGGAAGGACAGACGGACGACCGTGTATAAAAACTGGGCGTGGCTTCAACCGATTTCGGCCATTTTCACAGAAAACAGTTAACGTCATAAAATCTATGCCTCTACCAAATTTCAAAAGGAATAGTAAATTTTTGTTCGACGTATGGCATTAAAAGTATCCTAGACAAATTAAATGAAAAAGGGCGGAGCCACTCTCATTTTGAAATTTTCTTTTATTTGTGTTTTTTTATTGCAGCATATCATTACTGGAGTTGAACGTTGACATAATTTACTTATATACTGTAAAGATATTAAATTTTTTGTTAAAATTTTACTTAAAAAAAATTTTTTTTTTAAAAGTGGGCGTGGTCCTTCTCCGATTTTGCTAATTTATATTAAGCATACATATAGTAATAGGAGTAACGTTCCTGCCAAATTTCATCATGATATCTTCAACGACTGCCAAATTACAGTTTGCAAAAGTTTTAAATTACCTTCTTTTAAAAGTGGGCGGTGCCACGCCCATTGTCCAAAATTTCAATTATGCGTCATAAGTTCAACTCACCTATCAAATTTCATCGCTTTATCTGTCTTTGGTAATGAATTATTGCACTTTTTCGGTTTTTTGAAATTTTCGATATCGAAAAAGTGGGCGTGGTTATGGTCCGATATCGTACCAAATTTCATCAAGATACCTCAAAATTTACTCAAGTTATCGTGTTAACGGACGGACGGACGGGCGGACGGACGGACATGGCTCAGTGAAATTTTTTTTCGATCCTGATGATTTTGATATATGGAAGTCTATATCTATCTCGATTCCTTTATACCTGTACAACCTACCGTTATGCAATCAAACTTAATATACTCTGTGAGCTCTGCTCAACTGAGTATAAAAATGTTGAACACAATTTTGGATGAAAATTTAAACACTGAGTAAAAATTTCGAAATTTCAAATTTTTCGAAATCCTTTTGGATTTAGTTTGCATGGTTCTCGTTGTGCAGTTTAAATAAAAAATTATAAATATTTTTTTGGGTTACAATTTCTAGTATTTTCGAAAATATTGTTTTAATTGATTTCCATAATGTTCGTTATAAAACTGAAAATTGTATAAATTTTGCATGGATGATAATTGAAAACACCTACGCGAAAATTTCGGAATTTTCATGAAGATTTTTCAAAACCTTGCTAATTTTCTAATTTTTACAAAAACGTTTATCAAATTCGTTTTATCAGCTTTTGATTGGCAATTTAGTTAAGGTTTTTTTAAACTAAGAAAATAATTCTAAGAAGATAATAACTGTAAAATGTTTTAATAATGCTTGCCGCTATTTTCTTGCTTACAACTGTATATGCACATCGCAATGTGTGGACAAGGTTTGTTTATATGTCACTTTAGTGTTGTTCCTACTATATTTTTGTGCTTTTGTTGTTGGGGTCTGCTGATGCTGTGCGATGTGTTACCACTGATTAAATCATTAAATATTCTGATTGTGTCGTGCAATAATGAAATGTTTTCTCTCGTTTCTTTAATTTTTTATTTGTCATTTGTTTACGTATTTCTGTTGACTATTTTTTCCCATTTTTTTCGAGTTGTTGTCCAATTGCACTGACTCGCTCATCTCGCTTGTCTGATGGCGAATTATTCATGGAATTATTTGAAATCAACATCGACACGAGTAATTCTCGTTCTATTCTGGGGCATTTGAGTTGGTATTCATGAAATTATGCCTTAATCAGTGGAGATTTTGAGTTAAAAGTGGCAACGTGCCACAAGCAACAAGTTCACTTGGTTAATTCAAAAAACATGCCACAACCAACTAACTAAAAGATTTCAGATTATTTCAGCATTTGACTTGGTTTGTTGGTTCACTGTAATTTTGTTTAACATAATGCATTTCATGAGTTTGCTTTTATTTTTAACCCAACTTACGCTATATATAAGAATTACTCGCGAGATAGAGGATTCCGCGATATGGAAATAAGCAGCTGTGTAGGAAAAACGTTTTATTATATTCAAGGGAAAGCTTTAGACTACACTACAAATACTTCACTGTCATAGCTTGCGAAATAAGTTTGGGTTAACTCGCGGCTTTTTTATAGTACTCGTGGTTCTACTATGAAATCAGTTCCATATATTTCAGGAATGTTTTCCATATTAGAGCTAGTTTAGTTTGAAATCTCTCCACAGCGACTTCAAAACTATTTTCAAAGCAACAACTGGGCTACTTTTGAATTTTTAAAAATAATTTTAGGATCATTTCGTGTTTCCAAAAGAGCTGTCCATCTTCGTCACGAAAATCCAGTACAAAAATTAATACCTTCAACTCTTCACTTTTGTAAGGAGATCTTATTTGAAATAGCAGTGCATTACTTTGCAACTCGTTCCCTACTTTTTGCAATCGATTTTATTTCAGAGGTTATCCATATCCGCAAGTACTGAACGGGGTGCGTTATGTCTGGTTCGATGACTGGCTTATTTTGCGGCTCCAAAATAAAAACGGTTCCTTTAAAGTAACGGATTTCATAATAATAAACGGATGCAAAATATTAACCGTTTCAAAATAGAAGTCGTATCTTGTTTAGAAACTGCTCAAAAGCAACAATTTCCTAAAAAGTTACTTTTACAAGAAAGTATTCAGTTTGAACATAAGTAATCGGCTCAAAAAATTATAGGTTCAAAAACGCTATCTGTTGGAAATTAAGTAACTGGTTCTAAAGAATTAACCAGTTTCAAAATATTAATCGGATCATAGAAGTAATCGAAAATGTAGTTGAATCCAAAATTATGTATATCAACAAATTTTCGAAAACTCATGAACTTATCCAGAAAAAATCTCGAAACTATCTCTTTTTTAATAATTCCCATCGTAACGTTAAACGTGAGCAAAAAGATATCTGCTTTCAATTATTCCACAACCTGCAGCAAGTGTTCCGGATATATGCATGCATTAGTATAGAAAATTTTTTCCAGAAACCAAAATTTTCCAGAAATTAGTTATAATAAAAATACAAATTAAATAATAAAAATACAAATTAAAGGAAGTTCTGCTTTGCGGACCATTTGGCACCCCCTTTGAATAGCGACCGGGGCAAGACGCCCCCTCCCCCCCTCCCCCTCCCTAACTACGCCACTGACTCACATTGCTGCAGAATAAGCCTGCTTAATACCGCATGTATCGATTGGACCTTATCAGGATCTCCACAAGCCATTCGAAACCAGCTTCATACAGGGCGGCTTCGTATCGTGCGATTGTCTAACCTTATGCTTGAAGAAATGAATATATTCGTTATAAATGCTGCATTCTTCATATAAAATAAAAAAAGCGAAAAAAGTAGATCTTGCGATGTATGTTGTAGTCTTTTGTCACAGCTCCCCTGATGGCTTGCTCAGAATGATGGACATTATCAAAGAAAGGTGGGATGGCTCTTGAATTGTTCGAGAGAAAAGTCCTCCCTAACGTTTATGATCCTTTTTGTGATGTCCGCCGGTAAGTATTGAAGAAGGTATAATGATGAATTGTACGGGCAACGAGTGAAAGGCCAACGTGTTTGCTGGTTTGGTTATGTTATGGGAACGGACAAGGACAAGAAAGTGTATCTATCGGCAGGCGTATTTGGAAGCAGAGGAAGTGGAAGACCTCACTGAGTTAGAGGAGGCAAGTGAAAGTGATCTTCTTGTTAGTTCCAATAAACGTCATCGCAAAACAGGGATAGCTGACATGACTTGCTACGCCTAGGCGGTTAATCACCAATCGTGGATGATGATGAATTATGAATCCGGATTGCCTCGGTAGCAAGTAGCACATTACTAATCTCTTGCTGCAACTGTTGTTGTAGATGAAGGGCATACCTTCTTGCAGGACGGATAAAAGCATACGAAAGTTAAAGCGCTAAAGGCATCAATGTTTTCAATGGATATAAGCCATGCATGCAAGATTAACATGAAGATATACTATGCTTATAAAGCTTCAAATTTTATGAATAAGTCCGCAATCTATTAAAACAACAAATTGTTTACTTAAGAAGTACTTCAACATCTAATTAGTAATTATAGTTCTGATTCATATGATTATAGATATATAATTTATCCATTCGCAAACCGCATAATTAAGTACTACATTTATTTGTATTAAAAACTTACCTTTAACATATTATTTCAACAAATATTATCAAATAATATGCATCTCAGAGGTAGACAGCAAAACGCTTACCAACGCCCACAAAGGTCAGAGATAATACCAAGCATATTTAGACATGAAAATCCATTTGTATGTATACATATACACATGCATTTAAAATATTTGTTATTGTATTGGTGTTTAGCAAGTGCATTTGTGTCTGATTTGTGTGTTTACGGTTCCACGTCCGCTTATCAGATTGCAAGCTGCTCCTATTATGTCACGCAACTGTTTCACATTACAATGTTTTCTACACAAATGAATGCTCGCCATATAAACACACACACATATCAATAGATATTCACATACAAGTGCATAATTAATTTACACAAAATGCACATTTGCATATTTCTCATTTAATCAAAATTTTGATTTCCAAAATTTCCAATTCAATTTGCATCAGGCACAACAACAACCAATTGCGTCCATTGATGCCTACCTGAGTTAAGCAAACAAACTTTCCATACAGATTACAGCTGCACATACATACATATGTACATTTATCCATGTAAAATATGTACTTGCCATGCATTTGTTGCTGCTGCTGCTCCTGCTGCATGTTGCAAGTGACATTAACTGCTTGCTTGCATGCATGTTGTTGCAACATTATAAATAAATCAAAATACAATTTCTCAGAAATTGTGATTTCATATCCCCAAACATCATATCCTTGTTATTCTTGTTGTTGTACTCCAATAAGTGTCGCCTATGTAGCGCCCACTGTCATTTTAGTAATGCCAAATGCATTTAAGCAACGCTGTGCAGCATAGATGCATATAGAGAGAATATCGACAGCAACAACAGCAAATTCACTTGCAGCAACAACTCTACATTTAACAGCAGCAGCATCAACTGCAACGACGCAAGAGTCTAGTTGAGTTTCAACACATTGGTATTGCATGTATGTTTGTTTGTTTATTGGACAGTACCTGAAAGAGATGAAATTTTGCAGTTTAGAGCCTATCTTATATTTATCAACTATCCTTTTCACTTCCTTCCTCGACCGGTCCATTCTTCCTGCTACTCTTCCTTCCTTTCCCGTTTCTCTTCCTTTCCATCCACCGTTTCTCCCTCCCTGTTCCGCTCCCTCTGTTCCTCTCAATCTAACTGGCCCTCTCCATATCGCACTTCCTCTCACTCTCCCTAATCACTTCGCTCACCTTCACTTCCACCTTTCTCTCCTCTATATCAAAGTTTCCATCTCGCTGTTCCTCTTCCACTCACTTTCCGTCTAAATATTCCTATACCACCCCATCTCCGTCTGTCTATCAAACTCTTATTCCGCCCCAAAATAGCAGTTGAATAGTAATGGCAGGGCAAGTGGTCTGGAAATTACTGACCTAGCTTTTTCGATCCTTTCGAAAGATTTTAGGATAAGTATCATCTGCGCGTATAGGGCTGACAGAACTCCGTGACTAGGGAGGCTAAGTCATTTGGACTGGCAATTAACCCTGAAAAAACGGGGCTGATTCTTTTTACAAAAAGATAAATGATCTCGGCTTTCAGCACAGCTCGGCTGGCGGCATACCTTTTGTATTTTCCTATAGCGCTAAGTATATGAAAACTATATTGGACAGAAAACTGCTCTTGAGGCCAAATGTGGAGGGTAGGCACAGGACAGTCTCGGTTACCTTTTTCTACCGCAGGAGGCCGTCGATAAAAGATGGGTGCTCTCGCCAAGGGTAAGCCACTGGCCTAAAGAAATGGTAGTCAAGTCAATTTTGCTCTATTGGAAAATGGTCTGATGGGCCATACCTAACACGGCGAGTATTACCAAATGTTAATCTCGCTACAACGTATAGCGCTGGTTAGTATCAGCGGTGCTCTTATCACAACTCCCATTGGAGCATTCTTGCCAACCGTGACTTAAATCAAGTCAAAACAGTACAGACCATTATGTGCCAATAATCGCACACAATCACTTCCTCGAGAGAGGTATGGGGGCATGCGTTAATATTAGGCAGTGGACTGGTTGACTGGTGCACGTTTGGGTCGAAGTGGGACGGGAAGGTTGAAGG
This sequence comes from Eurosta solidaginis, assembly GCF_040869045.1. NCBI lineage: Eukaryota > Metazoa > Arthropoda > Insecta > Diptera > Tephritidae > Eurosta > Eurosta solidaginis. The sequence continues at coordinate 367,958,736 of NC_090319.1, forward strand.
AAGGGTTTTCTGTAAAGAGCTCCTCGATGTAAGCTGCAAGTTTAAGTTGCCTGATCACTCCAGCATATTTCAAGCGCAGGCTGCCGCAGGATGTGGTGGATGGGATGCTTTCCAATGGCAAGTGGTCCGATCGAAGGTGGTATGGGAATACCTAACCTCGCTTGTGTTTACGTTGAACTATTTTAGTATTAATATCCGCTTCCGGGATATAACAATACACCTGTGGTGTGCTCCACTATAGATGGACCTCGAGTCAGCTAAAAAAAACGCTAGGCCGACACTTCCTCTTACAGAGTAGCAAGATCCTTTCGGTAAAAAGCGAATAGCAAGCGGTCTGCTTAAATTATTGGATTCAACAAAGCTCATCTATCAATAGTGATTGGAGTTTTGACGGGCCATTGTCCAATGAGGGTCCGTGCAGTATATCTCAACAAACTGGAACATGCCCTTAAATAAGCTAAGGAAGTATGACGAGATGGAATCATCGGGACACTTCAAGCTTGACTGTCAACCTTTGGTTAGAACTAGGCAGAAGAAGTTCGATTGTGGGTTACTTGAAACATAAACAAACTTCGTGTTTAGCTGCCCAACTTTGCAAGGACAAGGCTAAGGACTTAAGTTTGCATTTTCACAGAATACTGAACCGAGATCTCCACCTATTAGTCTTATTGTTGCTGTGTGGAACACAAAGCTGAGCATACAAATTCCTACTGAAAATGAAGCACCCTAATGTACATATATTTGTCACCAGGTAAGCATATGGCAAGTTAGTATTAGCATAGTTAGTAGTGGCATGTATCCTGTGCAATTATTTTGAACTGAAATTCGTATTTTGCAAATCGACTAAATGTATCAGCAACGAAAGCAACAAAGTCACTTGTTTAAATATCTCCTATGTTGTTGATGTTGCTGGCATGTTTTTTTTTTCGTTTTTGTTGTAGAAACTTGCAACAATAGCTTTGGACATGTAAAATATACTGGGGATCATACGAGTCTGTTGCACAAAAGCTGGTGTTGAGGAATTTTTCAAAGCTGAATCCGGTCTTATAAACAACTAGATGGCATTTTGCTGGCTACAAATGAAATATATATTTACCAGGGTCCGAATCTCCTCATTGACTACAATTTTTCTTTCAATTTCTGATTTCACATAGAAAACTTGGATGGTTTTTCAGAATAAAGTTTCAGACTTCCATGTTCCATCTTGAAGGTTATTATTTCCCTCTACCCATAATAATCGATATCAGTCCATTGTCCATATTATAGTAAATACACTGAGAGGAATAATCGTTCTAAAACGAACGAAAGAAGTTCAAAATTAAGAACATTCGTTGACAAAAGTCTGTTAAGTACGTTTTTTCTTAACTCGTGACCGATGGGCTTGTTTTAAGACAGTTTTTCCAAGCACACCGTTCGTATTTTAAGACCACTTTGGTATTGATGTGTGAACCTTCTGTGTTCATTTCAAGCACTAATTGGGCTTGATTTAAGATTTTTCTTTCTCCCGCTTCGAGAACGATTTGTGGTCGATTTAACATTTTTCGGTCTCAGTTGAAGAACGGTTTGTGCTTGATCTTTGGGGGGAGTGGGGAAGGTAAATTTTTCAAGTAGTACCCATTTTTTTATTTTTTTATTAATAAATAATTTTTTTTTAATTTTAAAATTATTATTAAAATTCCAAAAGATTAGAAAAAAGCCCATAATATGCATTTTTTCATATATTTATCTTATTGAGAAATTATTCTTATTTGATGATGCAATCTGAATATATATTTAAGAAATTGCATAACAAGTTTGAGAATTACCTGTGCATATGTGAATGGAACTAAACGAAAAATAGGAGTTAAAGAAATATAAAATAAAAAATTGTTTTAAAAAACTTCGTGGTTTGACGGTAATCGAACTCGCGCCACACGATCGCAACCGCAACATCATAGCCGTTGGGCCACTACAACTGCTTTGATAACTTGTGCCAAATGTTGTATTTAACGAATTATACCATTTCTTTTTTCTTGAACTTAATTTAATAACATTCTTCTTAATTTAAGAATACTGTTCTCATTAATGGAACATTTATTCATATTTTAAGACCAGCCGTTCTCTTTTCAAGAAAAAGGTTGTCAGTTCAAGAACAAGGTTGTTGTTTTGAGAACAGGTCGTTCGTTTTTCAAGAACAAAAAATTAAGCACATGAAAAGTGGTGCTGGATTTTAGAACGGCGTTTTTCTCTGAGTATAAATTTCTTAAAGTTGAAGAGCTTGGTGACTTTTCATCAATCCCAGTTTGCAGTCTTGTCTGCTCAACAAAAACTGATTCATACCTAATTCAAATCACACAAACCGAAAGATTTGAGAGGTCATAAAAACTGCTAGTACCGAAGAATATCGGATCCATATCCTACAAAGGCCTGCTCCCATCTGCAACTCCTTAACCTTCGGGGAGTGTTTCTTCGATAACAACAATAACAACGGATGATAACACGAGCCCTGCTTCAACCTAAAGATCGCTGGGCAAAAGAAGACCAGCTATACCTTATTTAGCTGCGTAGTAAATGTGCTATCAGCCCTTTTAGATTAGACTTGACGTTGCGTAAAATATTACTTTTCGTTGTGTATACGATAGCTTGGAAGATCGAACGTGAGTTTTTCCCATCATCACAGGAAGACATCCGAAACGGACAAGGCGGCTGCGCCCTGGTCGTTGATCAAATTAAGTGATATAAGCTTTCCTATTATGGCTACTGTAGCACTCTTAACGACTTTGTACAAGGCGGGTCGGGCTACTTTGTATCTCCAACTGCTCCTGTGAAATATTCAATACCATTATTATTTTGCGAGGGGGATAAAGAAGAGGGACTACTCTGTGGGAAAGGTTGCTGGGGTAAAGAACGCTGTACATTGATACCTCTGTTTAAATATTTAACAACTACTCGACTAACAATGCAGCTATGAAGTATAATAGCTCAACTATGGTGCGATCTAGGGTGGTGTGGGAGTGCCTTATCTCGCATGTGCTCGCTCGAAATATATGAAGGCTTAATCGGTACCTACAACTAAACCTGACGTAGTGGTTTTTAGGGATGCGTGTCTATACAGCTAAGCAACGCTAAGCAAACACTATTTCAGAGTAGCGAAATTTTTTTTATGAGCAGAAGTGGCAGATGTTCTACCGAAATCTGTGTTTCCTGAGGCTATATATCAATGGAAAGAGGGGTTTGGATGGGATGCTCTACGTCGTACTATACTGGGATACCCCCTTCCCGTTTCGTCTGCATGGTGTTTGACTAGACGTTACCGTCAACTGCCTAGCTATTGCTAAGGATGATCATATATCCAGGGTAGAGGTCAGTCTATAAAAATAACGACTATGCAACGCGAAATGTCCCTTATGACTATATTTTACGTCTTAAGCTACTTTTAACAAGTGAACGATTGAAAATGGGACCGAAGGCTGCTGTGGCGCAGGTGCGACAAACTCAAGAACGCACATAGGGTGCTAAACTTTCTGTAGACTGGTGAGATTGTAACTCTTACGAAGAGCTCCAAAACCCCATTAAAGAGCCAAACGTTACCATTATGACAGCCTAAGAAAGAAATGGTGCGAGTAAAATCAACAAATCGGTTCTGTTGTTCTTGACTTAACGGAGATTCGGTGAAATTGATCGAATTATGGTTAATTCGACCGAATTCTTTGTCAAACGAACAAATTAGTTTAGTCATTTAAACAGAAGAGAAATTGTCGCTCTTAAGTTAACAAAATTTTGTAAAATTGACAGATTCCTGGTCAATCTAACTGATTTTTCTGTTAACACAACTGATCTTACAGGTCATTTCAACGGCGATCAACTGTTAATACATGAGCAAATTTCAAAGAGAATTTTACGCTCACTGCGTTCTCTACTTTGTACTTATGACGATGGTGCCACTTTAAAAAAAAACACCAAAATAAGAAAACCATCAAATCGAAAAAACACACAAAATGGCAAAACAATAAAAACCTAGTTTTTCAGTTATCAATACAAAACAAAAAAAACCTTTTTGTATTTACTGTGCAAAAATTATGAGATACCGGGACACCTATCTATCGGATACAATTTTACAACTTCTCGTCCAAGCGAAATGCAAAATTGCGCCCTCTTGTTGCAAAAGTTTTGTTTGAACGAATAGGATTTTTCCAAAATTAGTAACATTTTGTTCAAGTTTTTACGAATTTTCACTCACGCGAACGAATCTAATAAGATAATAAAAAAACATCCTTTTTATTGATGATGTTTCCGACAACATAAAAGTTTGAGTTGCTTTGGAATCGTTTCAACTTAAAGTGTTGCGAAAATTAAATTTGCCGAATTACATGTAAAGTTACTCCAGTGGTGAATTACCTTCCTGCGATTTTATTCTTTACTTTTCTATAACTTACAAGATCTCTATTTAAAATGTTATGTCAAACATTTATACAAGTTTTGTTCGAAACAATCAAGTGTGACAACTACATGCGAGAGAAGACATTGAATGAGCTGAGCTGCAACTGGAAGAATTGGAAACAGTTTTGTGACTACTATTTTCATTTCTATTTGCAAAGGAAAGTTCAAAACTATAAATTAAATAAATTATAAAATATAAAAGTTGGTGAAAGTGCGTTTAATAAAACAAACTAATAAAGTGTATAATGTTTAATGTGTGCCAGCATATTTGATGTATGTCCAATTGACGTTCGGTTAGTAAGTGCCACCGTGGTGTGATGGTAGCGTGCTCCGCCTGGGCATACGGTGCCCTGGGTTCGCACCCCGGGCAAAGCAACATCAACATTTTAGAAATACGGTTTTTCAATTAGAAGAAAATTTTTGTAAGCGGGGTCGCCCCTCGGCAGTGTTTGGCCAGCGCTCCGAGTGTACTTCTGCCATGAAAAGCATTAACTGAAAACTCATTTGCCTTGCAGATATGCCGTTCGGGGTCGGCATAAAACATGTAGGTCCCGTCGGGCCAATTTGTAGGGAAAATCAAGAGGAGCACGACGCAAATTGGAAGAGAAGCTCGGCCTAAAATCTCTTTGGAGGTTATCGCGCCTTACATTTATATACAACTTTTTTTGTTCATTTGACTACTAAAACGGTCAATTACGAATCAACGATTTGTGCGCAGTTGATTCAACATCTAGTTGCGATGGATAAAAATTGACAGAAATTTCGGTTGAATTGACCCGTATTCCCGTTGATTTTGTCAGTCATTTTCTTTCAGTGTAGCCACAGTGCCATCTTCGGCTTGTGAGCTCATTTCTTACTGTGTTTGAGCATCGTCTCTAGGGCTCTTGTGGCATGATTACACCATCGACAATAGGACTGCTGGGTCGCTCATACTTATCTGGTAGCAATGTAAGGCTATAGAAGCTTTATCAGCTCTGTCGTCTTCTCTATGTTGGAAGCACATATCCGAAAAAAATGGATAACCTGTTATAGTTTGTAGGAATTTTTTTTTTATTGCTAAAACTTAACAAAATCAAAGCTTTATTTTAAAGTTATTTTACAAAATTAATCTAGGCGTCCAACACTACACCTCTGAATCCTCTTCTTCCTCATCCAAACGCTGTCTCTGATTTGCATGCGCATTCCGCGCTATTCGATTGCAACAATTCGGTAGGCATTCTTCTTCGCGACAAAAAGTAATTAATTGCAGCAACAATATCAAAAATACCAACAACAATATAACCATAGTAAGAACATCACGTGTCGTCCAATATGGATGAATGCCAGTGAGATCGGCGTCAACTGTTGCACCCTCAGCGTGCAACTGGTCAAAATCATCCATAGAACTGCTGCTGCCGGTAAAAGCGTAACGATGATGAGCGGCGACCTTATCAGCCAAATTCAAAGTAGCATCGAGAACATTAGCGCCATTGTTGTTGCTATAGCTATTTGAAGTGAAGCGTACAGGCAGTTGTATGTTTTTGTCTTGCAGAAAGGCAGACATCGTACGCATATAACGGTATTCCCAATAATTTTCGAACATGCCAAACTCTTTGAGGTAGGCATGCGCAGCAACAAATTGCTCATAATCAAAGAAATGCAAACCATTGCCTTCAATATAAAACTTTTCAAGATTAACGAGCGGCTCAAAAAGACGTTGATCCAAACGCAACAAATGATTGAAAGCCAAATCGAGATGTGTTAGCTTTTGTAAGAGTACAAAAGTTTCTGCAGACAAATTCTGCAATTGATTAGAGGCCAAGTTGAGATGCACTAAATTATGCAGCGGTAAGTAGAGCGGTGAATGCGAGGTGCGCAACGATTGCAATTGATTGCGTGATACATCCAAACGTTGCAGATTCAACATACCCACCAAATCTTCCAACGATTCCAAACGATTGCCATGTAAATCCAATTCACGTACACTTAGCTTATCACCAATATTCAAGCTCGTCAGCTGATTATTGCCAGCATGCACTTTAACAGCGCTCCCCGCAATAACAACACTACTCAACGTACTACCCGATAACAGTAGCGTATCAACCGATTGCAAGCTCAATTCATCCACATTACTATTGCTTATGTCGAGCAAATGTAGATGCGGCAAGTGTTCCAACGCGTTCGCCGCGAACTCAGTGAACTTATTATCACCCAAGAGTAAAGTTTGCAATTTTGTATTTTGTGCAAATGTTCGCTTAACGATAAGCTCAATATTATTGCTACTCAAATCTATATGCTCCAAGTTGATGAGATCATCAAACACCGACTTGGGTAACTCGCGTATATCGTTTTGTTGTAAATCGAGATAACGCAGCTTATCCAGTCCATCGAAAGCATTCTGGTGCACCATATGTATGGTGTTGCGTCCAAGCTGTAGCTCCTCCAATTCGTAAATGGTAATGAACGCCTTTTCGGGTACATCCGAAAATCGATTCTTTTGCAATATCAAACTCTTAAGAGGATGCCCTTTTGGATAATCATAAGCGGTCAGCCTATTGAGGCCGCAATTATGCATCAATAGCGAGCGTAAAGCGGGCGCTTGTGCGAGAAGAGCGCTTGGAAAGCGTGCCAATAACGAATCACGCACCACCAGCTCATACAGCTGCGGTGCTGTGGCATTTGCCACGATTAGCGGATCGTTAAGTCTGACGGTGATGTTGGTCAAAGTGCAAAAGAAAATTTGGGTGTTGTCACAGCTTTCGGTGAGGTTGAATTGGAGCGCGTCGGCATTTGGCGTGACGCGGCACTGCACTGCGATTAGCACATAGCATATGAACACAGTATATTTTAGTTTTTCCACACACATTTTCTTCAACTCCAAAGCGTTCTTTAATTTTTATTTAAAAAAAAATGACTTTAGTGCAAATTCTTTTATGCGAAAATTTCCGTTTTGACACTCAAGCAAAGATCACATTGAAATCAATTAATATGATCTAATTTTTTTTAAGATTTACTTTAGCCTTAATGCTGACTGATTTTTAATTGCCCGCTGAATTTGCATTTTAAGAATAAACTAAAGCGCTTTGTTTACTTTTAAGTCGTTATTACAGCTTTTTGCCCGCCTTATCAGTATCAGTGAGCTGCAATTATTCATCTTTTAAGGTTACTAGTTGACTAACCAAAAAATGAGTATTAGTGCGTACACAAACAAAGAATACCAAGCACTTATATCCACAAAAACACGTTTACATAGTCATGCTTCGTAAAATGAATAACCGCTCATAAGCCACGAAGCAGTTCAGTAGTCAATTGTCTTATTGAGCAAGAAAGTCAACTGTGTTATAGGAAAACACTAATTGGAATCAGTAAGACTAATAGTGCAATAAAATGAATATAGTCATATCAGTCTTCTGACGCTAGCAACACAAGGATGTACACGAAACTAAACTGAATACATCGCTAAAGAAAAACCGATAGTAAACGAAGTATACAGTGTATTACACACGAAACCAACATGCTACTGAGTTAAAGCGACTATGATTTCAGTTTATACTCAACAATGTCATATATGTATGGGACATATGTGTTGCGGGGCACTCATATGTATTTTCTATTTTATATGCTAGTCATTCATAGTATTTTTCTGTACTTGACTAAGTACACATTTAGACACAATTTTTTGGCTCATAACTAAGTGCACTAATTTTATTAGTACTCAAAGCAGATCTCTGATCAGTATCTCAGTGAGTGGTGAGAGGCTGTACTGATAACACGTGAGTACATACGTACTTATATATGTGTACTTAGGTATACGACTCGACTTTGTTGTCGCTTTCGTTATAAAGGTTCTCAGAAACTCATACATATGTATGGAAAAAGATGGAATCAAGCTCTAAAAGTAAATAACCAACTAAATGCTCCATTACTGATACTTAGCATAGACTTGACTTGACTTGGCGTAAACTTGGCAACTTAGCCACGATATACTCCACTTAGCGCATACAATCTGGCATCATAATCAATAAATGTCAATTTGTATGACAAAATGTCAAAATGAAATGGAAACTAACAAATGGCATCTTAAAATATAAACGTCACTTAGAATTTACATAGAAAAACAAAATTCAACAAGTTAAGTGTTGCTAAATTTTGAGTAATTAGTAACATGCAATGTTCGTTTAACAGAACTGTAAGTGACAGTTCTCAAGTCAAGTCAAGTCTATGCTAAGTATCAGTAATGGAGCCTTAAGGCTTGGAAAGCTCATGCTTACATTTCATACAAAGTACATATATATATATAGATAATATTGAGAACAAATTAGAGCTTTAAGCTCATTTCGTATACACATAATCAACCAATCGATACTATACTGCGAAAAGCAGGATGGCCATAATGTCAATATCATTGAGATTGTAACCATTTGAAATTACCTAAATTGTCTTTATGGCTATTCAAAGTGGTCATAAGTTCAATTGACGTTATGACCGTTGGATTTATGTCATCGCTACGCGCTAGAACCTTGAGGGTGTCACGCGCAACTTTATCATAATCATCATTAGATGGCACTTAAATTCCTAGTCGTTTTGGCCGTGTCGAGTCGCAAGATGGTTCGTGTCGAGTCTTCTTCAGAATTTGACATATCGTGGCCGCACACATTAAAGCCGCACTTATAAGTTTTTTCACTGTGAGCTTCATACTTATAATGTTGCCGAACAGTGCCATTTCTAAAGATTCCTTTCTTCAGTTAGATATTTTCCAAGGAACAAATGTTCTTTAAAGGGCTCCAAGAACCCGTAAGATATATATACTTACCACGTGCAAACGTCTAGCTAACCCTGGGATCTTCGGTTTATCTACTTCAAACTGGCTCGATATAGCTTGCCGAAGCCGCCAAGCGAACGTGTTGCCTTTCGTTGCTTGATGTTACTTGGAATAAAAATCGTCCCTTATTGAGAAGCTGATATATTTTCTACCTGTATAAGGTCTCTGCAGTAGCTCTCGTACTGGTACCAAGCAATGTTCTTTAAGTGTTTTTAACAGAGCCTCTGTAGCATTGAGACCAAAATGCAGTACCTGCAGTCATCAAGCAAACAGAGAGATAATGCAATTGTGCCTTGGCAACCACCGCCTTAGCCTTAACTTCGAGATAGTAAAATACTTCGTTTGTTTACTCTCAGCTTTGACATGCAGTGAAGAATTGCTTTTTCCAATGAATGCCAATTTGTACTAGGTAGGCAATTGAAAAGTTAAGTCCTCTCCCGGCAAACGAAACTTCATTTATCGTACCCGTCCTGTTATATAGTGCAGAGGCATGGACCATGACAACACCACTTGAAGCGGCTCTGAAAGTGTTCGAGAGAAAAATTCCTCGAAAATTTATGGACGACCTCTACACGCTGGCTACGGCGAGTATCGATGAAAATTTAATGCAGACTCAGGTGAATTAAAACATAGCAGCTACTATGGCGAGGCCATGTTACCCAAATGACAGATGATACTGTGTAGCAGGACCTGGTGAAAACGATTTTAATTCCCTTGGTGCGACCGAGTGGCGCCAATAAGCCCAGCGAAGGCGCAGCTAGCTTGCGTTGTAAGTAAGTAAGAAAGAGCAGATAAAAGACCCAAGTAGATTAATCTTTACCTATCAGTCTTGTCGTCAGCTTATCGAAGGCAAACATTCCCTAAGTCTCAGCTCGCTCTCCCTTCGATACACAGAGGCGTGCGGGGAAAGAAATGATCTTCGCAGCCCACGTGCTTGGTTTATCTCTTCATGCTGAAACATGCTACTTCAGATTATCAACCTGGAGATGTTATATGGTGGATGCGGCAATTTTCGACTGTTCCATTTCCTTGGACTCCCTCATTTTAAACTCGCTTACTTAGTAAGCTTTAGAGTTATAAAAAGTCTTTGCCCATGTCCGTCGCATTAGTATAAATGCCTAGTTGGAGTTTTGGTTATGACAAGCCGTTACTTACAAAACCCATAACACAAATGGCTCCAGTAAGGTAGTGCATAATCAGCTATTCATTCTTGTTCTGATATAAAAGAAAAGTAGCGTAGATATAAGCAGACTGAAATGTAAGCGTGAGTTCCTCTACCGGGCATATAGCGCCGACAAACAATTTAGTTTGACCACATATCTAAAAACTTTTTCGGTGCCCCAATTAAGCCCATTTTTTCTCTCAGGTCTTATTGTAAGCCGCAAGTTTCTCCACAACCTTGTGATTAAATAACTTCACACTTTAAGCAACATAGCACAACATTGCCAACAAACTTACGCACACTGGAGCAATGGAGTGCACTCGGAATAAAAATTCGATGGTGTTGGATAAAAACTCGCATCTGTTCAATGCGTTGCGATCGTTTGAGAGGGCGGTTGCTAAATCACACGCCCGCTGCATTGAATCAGGCGGGTAACTTCGATGAATGTTGGCTGGGTCGTTTGATCATTCGATTCATTGTCGTTGCATAACTCGAATCGTTTTGGTCAATTGTGACTGGGCGGTTGTGCAGTTGCCTGGCAGCGGTTTAAATTAAAGCGTGTGATTTTATTGCACTTCACTTCACAGTTTTTTTCTTCATTCAACTGTTTTATGTGCCGCTGCAAAATATTTGTGCGATTTGTACAAAGTCCGCTCACACAATCAATAATGTCTTTCCGCCTGCCATTCCATTTGACTCCTTAGCCATCGATCGATTCAATGCGAATTCTTCAAATACTTGTTGTACGGTTCATCGTGCATATCGATCGTATGGTTGTCGTTAATGTTGCACAACCTCAAATAAAATGCAAGCAACATTATTATATGCAACAACAACACTATTTGTTGCTATTAGTTACCAATACAAGTCACCAATCGTTCAAACATTTTACACATTGACCTTTTTCTTATATGGCGCATTGTTTTTGTTATTGCTTTTTTACGATAATGTTAGCGATCGCCTTTGGTCATTCGCACCCAAAACAGTTCCATTCGCAGTCATAACCATATCCATATCCACAATGGACATTGGTATTCGCGGTTTGACTCTTGCAGTCACTCTGTAAATTGCGCACATTTTTATGGTCTCCCACTTACCCGCCCCATCGGACACTTCCCACCTCCTTGAGGGCGATTTGCAGTTGCATATGGTCTCAAGCAAATGAAAATGAATGTCCTTCGTTGGCTCATTTGTATATTTGGCGTTGCATATGTCCATGTTTGATTCAGCCTTATTGAAATTCTCAGCATATAAAACAGTGTTCTATTTTTTGAGTGCAAGATATATAAGTTTGTAAACACTTCAAGGAGAAAAACTCAAATGCGTCAACCCGGGATCAAGTAGATACCTGACAAGCTATCTAGTGACAACAAAGAGTATTAGGATATCTCCAGCTACGCCTCGGTATAATAGCGGACGGGCAAATGTGATGGTACGCCAATAGCTGGGAGGCGGAAGCGGTAGCGGTAATGAGACGATGAAACCAGAATATAGCAAAGTATAGATTTTAGCCTCGGGCGTTGGATTCAACTTCTGAGAGAGCCTTCGGTGGTCGGCTGCAGGAGCGTCCACACTCTTGAAGCTACTTCATATGTGCCCGAATAAACGACGGAGCTGTACAAGCTGGACACCGTAAATCTACACGTGGTATAAAATGTAGTCCCCACTACACTATCATCGTAGGTATCAAAGCGCGGGCGCTGTTGCGCCAGGTTTTGCTGAGGACAGTTTGCAGAGTGGTGAGAAAGCTAGGCTTAGAACGCAACCGTGTGCTTTGAAATATCATAACAATTTCGTTAGCCTTATCCACACAGAGCCGAGTAACTTTTTTTTGAATCTGTCTTACCACAATCAGAAACAAACACTTATAGATGAGGAAAGTAATTTTACCAAAAATCTAAATATTGCATAAACTTATCTGCATTCAAATCCCTTATGCCTTCCGCGGGGATATTCTTAGCTCTCTTTGAAAGTGTTGTGAAATCAACGCTTCTTGCCGCAACACTCCTATGGTCAATCCTGTGTGAACTGGCAGTTTCATTGGATATCCGTGAAAAGACTTCAATAGAAATCTGTGAGGGGTCCATGTTCGCTACCCTAGTCCATGGATTTTAATCTTAATGCTTGAACTTAAAAAACAACTAACCTTTATCAGCGACTATATTCGCACCAAAAAAACGTTTAAATTTAGCCTAGAAAATCATCCCGAAAGGATGGCGGAACAGCCTCAAAAATTCAACCAATACCGAAATAATTCCAAACCAATCTTGAAATGCTGTGTAGATGATCTGAAATTTTTTCGAAAATTCCAAAAATGATGCGGAAGAAAATGAAATATAACATGGTCCATATATAGCTGCAATGTGTTCCTAATTGCTCCACAAATCCCAGAAAAAACTCCCTAAAGTTAGTTATCTGCTATAAACTTACTACGTTTATAGCTTCTCATATGCGCGTGTATTTGTGAGTGATACTTGCACAAACCATTGCCTACTTTTGGGAGCATCTCAGATATATGCATGAGTTTGTGCGTTTTCTCTCCGCTGCTTGTATGGGCATATGGGTAGACATAATGATTCATTTGTGGATGTTAAGAACATTCGTTGACAAAAGTCTGTTAAGTACGTTTTTGCTTAACTTGTAATCGATGGGCTTGTTTTAAGAACAGTTTTTCCAAGCACACCGTTCGTATTTTATGACCACTTTGGTATTGATGTGTGAACCTTCTCTGCTCATTTCAAGCACTACTTGGGCTTGATTTAGGATTTTTCGTTCTCACGCTTCGAGAACGATTTGGGGCCGATTTAAAATTTTTCGGTTTCAATTTAAGAACGGTTCGTGCTTGATCTTTGGTGGGAGGGAAAGTATTTTTTTAAATATATTTATTTAATTTTTATTAATAATAATATTTTTGTCATAAATAAAGAATATTTACAACAAAAAAATTGTTATTAAAATTCAAAAGTTTAAGAAAAAATGCATAATAAGCATTTTCTCATACATTTCTCTTATTGAGAAATTATTCTTATTTAAAGATGTAATCTGAATATATACTTAAAACATATCATAACAAGTTCGAGAATTACCTGTGGATATGTGAATGTAACTGAACGAAAAATAAGAGTTAAAAAAATAGAACAAAAAAAAATTGTTTTAAAAAATTCAGAGTTTGGCGGTGATCGAACTCGCGCAACACGATCGCAAGTGCAACATCATAGCCGCTGGGCCACTACAACTGCTTGGTAGCTGGTTCCAAATGTTGTATTTAACATTGTAGTGCACACGAATTGTACCGTTTTTTTTTTTCTTGGGCTTGATTTAAGAACATCGTTCTCATTAATAGAACATTTGTTCATATTTTAAGACCGGCCGTTCTTTTTTCAAGAAAATGGTGTCAGTTCAAGAACAAGGCTGTTGTTTTAAGAACAGGTCGTTCGTTTTTCAAGAACAAAAAAGTAAGAACATGAAAAGCTTGAGTTGAGTCTGGTGGTGCTGGATTTTAGAACGGCGTTTTTCTCTGAGTGTACAAGTCACTGCTTAGTATCGGCTTAGAGATGACAGTACTCCTTAGTGTTGCTAATATTCGTAACAATATATATCGACTGCAGTGTGGAATATCATTCTATTACGAATTCAGATTTTGTTCGAAAATTGCTCTGTCTAAGAAAATTACTTTTCAACTGGCGATTGCAGTCCACTGTGCCTTCTAGGAGGTGCCGAGGTTCTCATTGCAATTCATTTGAATCACTATATTTTGTCGGTCTATTGAAGCTTTACACTGCCATTTATTATTCTCGAACTTTGTTGTGTTCATTCCTTGTGGTCCATTTTTGATTCAGCAATTTTCACGGATTGTGGTTTATGTCATTGCAATATTGTTGTTAGTGTTTTTGTGCAACAACGAAACTGCAATAAAAAATTAGTGGTTGCATGCATTTCATGTGATTTGTGTGAGTAGCAGCAGCAGCAGCAACGGTTGCAAAAAGAAACAACAACAAAAGCAACTATAAATACAAAACAAATCGAAATGAAACGAAAACGTATTGAACCAAGCAAAACTAAACGCAGCAACAAATTGATGTTGTTGGCGGCGTACGACGTGTGATATAGTGCGATTGAGAGGCGGTGCCACAGAGGCTGTGCAAAGTGTAAATTTATGATTATGCGATTTTATCGAACGTGAAAAAATGAAATGTTCTTTACACATTATAAAGGACCATCATAGCGCAATTATTAATACGAGCGCAAGCGGTCTGTCAAACTGCGCGTTGAACATACAAGCTGGAATCATTCTAAATATTTATTATTATTATACACAGCTAAGCAGAGCTCATAGAGTATATTAATTTTGTTCACAAAACGGTACCCCGTAACGGCACAAACTAATCGAGATAGATATATGTATATTTCTATATATCAGAATGATCTGAGCGAAACAAGAAATTCATTTAGCCATGTCCGTCCGTCCGTCTGTCTCTCCGTGAACACGATAACTTGAGTAAATTTTGAGGTATCTTAATGAAATTAGATATGTAAGTTCCTGGGCACTCATCTCAGATCGCTATTTAAAATGAACGAAATTGGACTATAACCACGCCCACTTTTTCGATATCGAAAATTTCGAAAAACCGAAAAAGTGCGATAATTCATTACCAAAGACGGATAAAGCGATGAAACTTGGCAGGTGAGTTGAACTTATGACGCAGAATAGAAAATTAGTAAAATTTTGGACAATGAGCGTGGCACCGCCCACTTTTAATAGGAGGTAATTTACAAGTTCTGCAAACTGTAATTTGGTAGTCGTTGAAGATATTATGATGAAATTTGGCAGGATCGTTACACCTATACCTATATGTGTTTTAAATAAAAGTTATCAAAATCGGACGACGAACACGCCCAATTAAAAAAAAATATTAAAAGTCAAATTTTAACAAACAATTTAATATCTTTACAGTATGTAAGTAAATTATGTCAAGATTAAACTCCAGTAATGATATGTTGCCACAAAATACAAAAATAAACGAAAATTTTAAAATGGGCGTGGCTCCGCGCTTTTTCATTTAATTTGTCTAGGATACTTTTAAGTCGAACACAAATTTACCAATCCTTGTGAAATTTGGTAGAGGCTTAGATTCTAGGACGATAACTGTTTTCTGTGAAAAAGGGCGAAATCGGTTGAAGCCGCGCCCAGTTTTTATACACAGTCGACTGTCTGTCCTTCCGCTCGGCCGTTAACACAATAACTTGAGCAAAAATCGATATATCTTTACCAAACATAGTTCACGTATTTACCTGAACTCACTTTATTTTGGTATTAAAGAGGGGCGAAACCCGACTATGACCACGCCCACTTTTCGATATTGAAAATTACGAAAAATGAAAAAAATTCCAGAATTCTATGCCAAATATGAAAAAAGAGATGAAACATGGTAATTGGATCGGTTTAATGACGCAAAATATATCTTTAGAAAAAACTTTGTAAAATGGGTGTGTCACCTGCCATATTAAGTAGAAGAAAATGAAAAAGTTCAGCAGGGCGAAATCAAAAACCCTTGGAATCTTGATCTCTTGGAATACTGTTCGTTGTATTACATATACAAATAAATTAGCGGTACCCGACAGATGATGTTCTGGGTCACCCTGGTCCACATTTTAGTCGATATCTCGAAAACGCCTTCACATATACAACTAAGGGCCACACCCTTTTAAAACCCTCATTAATACCTTTAGTTTGATACCCATATCGAACAAACACATTCTAGAGTCACCCCTGGTCCACCTTTATGGCGATATCTCGAAAAGGCGTCCACCTATAGAACGAAGACCACTCCGTTTTAAAATACTCATTAACAACTTTCATTTGATACCCATGTCATACAAACACATTCCAGGGTTTCCCTCGGTTCATTTTCCTACATGGTGATTTTCCCTTATTTTGTCTCCAAAGCTCTCAGCTGGGTATGTGATGTTCGGTTACGCCCGAACTTAGCCTTTCTTACTTGTTAGTTCTTCTTTTTATACTCAGTTGAGCAGAGCTCACAGAGTATATTAAGTTTGATTGGATAACGGTTGGTTGTACATATATAAAGGAATCGAGATAGATATAGACTTCCATATATCAAAATAATCAGGATCGAAAAAAAATTTGATTGAGCCATGTCCGTCCGTCCGTCCGTCCGTCCGTCCGTCCGTCCGTCCGTCCGTTAACACGATAACTTGAGTAAATTTTGAGGTATCTTGATGAAATTTGGTATGTAGGTTCCTGAGCACTCATCTCAGATCGCTATTTAAAATGAACGATATCGGACTATAACCACGCCCACTTTTTCGATATCGAAAATTTCGAAAAACAGAAAAAGTGCGATAATTCATTACAAAAGACCGATAAAGCGACGAAACTTTGTAGATGAGTTGAACTTATGACGCAAAATATAAAATTAGTAAAATTTTGGACAATGGGCGTGGCACCGCCCACTTTTTAAAGAAGGTAATTTAAAACTTTTGCAAGCTGTAATTTGGCAGTCGTTGAAGATATCATGATGAAATTTGGCAGGAACGTTACTCTTATTACTGCATGTACGCTTAATAAAAATTAGCAAAATCGGAGAAGGACCACGCCCACTTTTAAAAAAAAATTTTTTTTAAAGTAAAATTTTAACAAAAAATTTAATATCTTTACAGTATATAAGTAAATTATGTCAAGATTCAACTCCAGTAATGATATGGTGCAACAAAATACAAAAATAAAAGAAAATTTAAAAATGGGCGTGGCTCCGCCCTTTTTCATTTAATTTGTCTAGGATACTTTTAATGCCATAAATCGAACAAAAATTAACCAATCCTTTTGAAATTTGGTAGGGGCATAGATTTTATGGCGCTAACTGTTTTCTGTGAAAATGGGCGAAATCGGTTGATGCCACGCCCAGTTTTTATACACAGTAGTCCGTCTGTCCTTCCGCATGGCCGTTAACACGATAACTTGAGCAAAAATCGATATATCTTTACTAAACTCAGTTCACGTACTTATCTGAACCCACTTTACCTTGGTATGAAAAATGAACGAAATCCGACTATGACCACGCCCACTTTTTCGATATCGAAAATTGCGAAAAATGAAAAAAATGCCATAATTCTATACCAAATACGAAAAAAGGGATGAAACATGGTAAGGTAATTGGATTGTTTTATTGACGCGAAATATAACTTTAGAAAAAACTTTATAAAATGGTTGTGACACCTACCATATTAAGTAGAAGAAAATGAAAAAGTTCTGCAGGGCGAAATAAAACAACCTTAAAATCTTGCCAGGTATTACATATATAAATAAATTAGCGGTATCCAACCGATAATGTTCTGGGTCACCCTAGTCCACATTTTGGTCGATATCTGGAAAACGCCTTCACATATACAACTACCACCACTCCCTTTTAAAACTCTCATTAATACCTTTAATTTGATACCCAAATCGTACAAACTCATTCTAGAGTCACCCCTGGTCCACCTTTATGGCGATATCTCGAAAAGGCGTCCACCTATAGAACTGAGCCCCACACCCTTTTAAAATACTCATTAACACCTTTCTTTTGATACCCATATTGTACAAACAAATTCTAGGGTCACCCCTGCTCCACCTTTATGGCGACATCTCGAAACGGCGTCCACCTATGGAACTAAGGAATACTCCCTTTTAAAATACTCATTATCACCTTTCTTTTGATGCCCATATTGTACAAACAAATTCTAGGGTCACCCCTGGTCCACCTTTATGGCGATATCTCGAAAATGCGACCACCTATACAACAACCACCACTCCCTTTTAAAACCCTCATTAATACCTTTAATTTGATACCGATATCGTACAAACACATTCTAGAGTCACCCCTGGTCCACCTTTGTGGCGATATTCCGAAAAGGTATCCACCTATAGAACTAAGCCCCACACCCTTTTAAAATACTCATTAACACCTTTCTTTTGATACCCATATTGTACAAACAAATTCTAGGGTCACCCCTGGTCCACCTTTATGGCGATATCTCGAAACGGCGTCCACCTATGGAACTAGGGATTACTCCCTTTTAAAATACTCATTAACACCTTTCTTTTGATACCCATATCGTACAAACAAATTCTAGGGTCACCCCTGGTCCACCTTTATGGCGATATCTCGAAACGGCGTCCACCTATGGAACTAAGGATTACTCCCTTTTAAAATACTCATTAATACCTTTAATTTGATATCCATATCGTACAAACGCATTCTAGAGTCACCCCTGGTCCACATTTATGGCGATATTTCGAAAAGGCGACCACCTATAGAACTAAGGCCCACTCCCTTTTAAAATACTCACTAACACCATTCGTTTGATGTCCATATTGTACAAACAAATTCTAGGGTCACCCCTGGTCCACCTTTATGGCGATATCTCGATACGGCGTCCACCTATGGAACTAAGGATTACTCCCTTTTAAAATACTCATTAACACCTTTCATTTGATACCCATATCGTACAAACGCATTCTAGAGTCACCCCTGGTCCACCTTTATGACGATATCTCGAAACGGCGTCCACCTATAGAACTAAGGCCCACTCCCTTTTAAAATACTCATTAACACCTTTCGTTTGATGCCCATATTGTGCAAACGCATTCTAGAGTCACCCCTGGTCCATCTTTACGGCGATATCTCGAAAAGGCGTCCATCTATAGAACTTAGGTCCACGCCCTTTTAAAATACTCATTAATACCTTTCATTTGATACCCATATTGTACAAACAAATTCTAGAGTCAACCCTGATCCACCTTTATGGCTATATCCCTAAATGGCGTCCACCTATAGAACTATGGCCCACTCCCTCATAAAATACTCTTTAATGCCTTTCATTTGATACACATGTCATACAAACACATTCCAGGGTTTCCCTCGGTTCATTTTCCTACATGGTTATTTTCCCTTATGTTGTCACCATAGCTCTCAACTGAGTATGTAATGTTCGGTTACACCCGAACTTAACCTTCCTTACTTGTTAATAAATGAAATAAAAGACGGTCAGTCGTCAGTTAGTTGGTCGCACGTTTGCGCAAAAACAATGTTATTGGCATTGGTAATTATTGTATGAATTGTGAGAATTATTGGTGCGTGTTTGTTTGCATTTTCACCTCTTTCAACTTTATTAATGTACATGTGCGGGTTATTTATTTTTTTTTTTTTTTTGCAGAATAATAAATAATAAAACTTTGTAAATTTACACTGTGCAATAGTAATTTTGTAACAAGGTAGCCATAGTATTTTTATGATAGGTGGCATTGCACATTACTTTTTCTTAAAAGGTTAAACGCAACGTGTCATTCGGCCATATTTGCAGAACCCTGAAGAAATTAAGCTTTGGTTCCTAATTAATAATGCTATATACGTATATGCAGAGGGTTCCAAATTAATGGAAGGGGTTGGGTCTGCTGTGCACCGTGTCAACCCAGAAATAAGAAGATCCTGCAGGCTGCCAGATTACTGCAACGTTTTTCCAGCGGAAATTATAGCAGTGAAGAAAGCAGCAGAAATTCTGAAGGAAGTGTGCTTAAGCTGCAGTCGCATCAATTTATATATTGATAGTCAGGCTGCGATTAAGGCAATAATCTCACACAGTACTTCATCAAGAAATGTTGTCGAATGTAAAGAAGCATTGGAAAAACTTCGCTCAGTTCGGACCATACATATCTTCTGGGTTCCCGGTCATAAAGGGTTAGAAGGTAACGAAAAGGCCGATAAGTTGGCAAAGGAGGGTGCAACACTCGCTGATTTGAAGATAGAAGTTCCAATCCGTTTGGGAGATTTCAAAAGGAGACAGGAGTTGCATATGATTAGTCAAGCAGGAAAGGCGTGGACAAAAGCGCGGGGCCAAAAAATGTCTAAGATCATGTGCAAAGCCTACAATATTAGACTCACAAAGTGGCTCATAACTCTGAAAAGAGAAGACTTTAGGCTCACGATGGGCATATTGACTGGACATTGCCTTCTGGCGTCACATGCTTATAAATTAGGCCTCGTCAGTAACAGCAAGTGTAGGAAGTGTGAGCTACAGGAAGAAATGGTTAGGCACTTTCTGTGTTCATGTCCTGCGCTCGCGAGGTCAAGGCTCCAGCTATTAGAGGCGGTAGAGCTGCCATATCTTGAGGCAGCCATTAACCTGAGTCCTAGAAAACTGCTAGTATTTGCCAAGATGACGGAGTTATTCTATAACATATGTCCTGGCACCTGATTGGAGTTCTTCCGTTTGGTCGTCAAACAAATTACGGTAACACTATGGACACATTCAGTATATGTGAGGTCTTTATTGCCGGGCCAGTTCAACCTAACCTAATTAATATTAAAAAATAAATATGTGCAAGACGCGATATACCTCCGAAAAATTTGCGTCTTGCTCCTTTTTTAATTTTTCCTACAAATTGGCATTACGGGGCCTTCACGTTTTACGCCGAATCAGCATGGCATCTGCAAGGCAGATGAGTTTTCAAAGAGAAGCTTTTTGTGATAGACGTGTTTCTTATTGAAAAAGCTTGTCAATTAAAATTATTAATCGAGTATCATTTCTTCCATGACTTTTTCACATTTTCCCGAAGGCATCTGGTATGTGTTGATGCCGCATGTTGCTAAAGATTTACTCGGCATTTTTACATCTAAGGTAAATAAACTAGCATGGACTCATTGTGGAGAGTAGAAGCTAAAAAAATTCCAAATATGTAATAAATCTTAAAATCAATAGAATTGTTTTCAAAACACAAATTTTGCAGAAATTTATATGAACGCGGCAAAAAACTTTTTTTTGAAATTCGGCATCAGTGAAAGAATTATTGAAATATTTAAAAAGAAAATAAACATTTTTTCTTGCGAAAAAAATGTTTAACAGTTAATAAGATGAATTATTTCAAAATCGTGATGAATGTTTTTAAAAAATAATTTTGGAGATGTTTATATTGTAACGAATTTAGTGAAACTCCACTTATTTTACACCTTCTACTAAAGTTCCTATAGCTAAATTGTTGAATAAATAACTCCAATATTCATTAATGTAAAATGGCCTTTATTAGAGTACTTTACAATAACACTTATACTTCGCAACCAATAGCGTGCTTAAATCAAACTGATCACTGATTCTCAGCTTTACCTCCTTTTATACTCTGTGATTTCCTCGTTCGCATACTTCTAGGCGTTTCTAGAATTTAATCAAGCTATAAAAGAATTTACCAGCTATAAAATTACCAGCTATAACTACAGATGCACGTTATAGCTTCTCATATGCGCGTGTATATGTGAGTGATACTTGCACAAATGATTGCCTACTTCTGTGAGTATCTCAGATAAGATATATGCATGTGTTTGTGCGTTTCTCTCCGCTGCGTGTACGTACATATGTGTAGACAAAATTATTGATTCGTTTATGTAGACACAAGTGACTGCTTGCTTTATTGTTGTTGTGGCTTTATTTACTTAGTATCATATTAGTGATGTGAGTATCACTTAGTGTCACTAAAACTCGTCACAATATGAACACACAAAAAAACTGTTTTTCAAAATTCGGCATTGGTTTGTGATTTAATATTTTTAAAAAACAATAAGTAATTCTAAGTTCTTATTCAAGCTGAAGGCTTATGATAATAATTTTTATGATAATTATTATTTTTAGTTTTTCCTTTCTAAACTTTCACGAAATTCTTAATATGTATATCAGAGAATTTGTTAGTTGTTGAAAAATATAACTTTATTTCTGAATGAACTTTTCACCATAAAAAATGAACAATTTTACGTGACAATAATAAAAAAATTCTTAATGGAATGGATCGATTATTAATTATTTAATTAATTATAAAATGGAAATTTTGCGATCGACTTTTAACTAACTTAAACTTAGCACATAGTTTGCGAGTCAATGGCACTACAATTCGTGGAAAACAAAATGCCGCCAGGTGGCAGACGAATCGAGATAAACGAAAATCCCTGAAAATCCCTGAAAAACGCAGGGAATTTTGCGATCGATTTTTAAGTAACTTCCCGGTGAGCTAGAGACCTGAAACTTGGGCCGTGAGTCAGAACCCGGTGACAATGCAATATTTGATCAAAAATTAATTAATTAATTTGATTAAGAAAATTAATTAATTGATTAAGAAAATTAATTTTGATTTGGGAATTTTTCAATCCATTTTTAACTAACTTCCCGGTTACCCAGAGACTTGAAACTTGGCACACAGTTCGAGGCTTGGTGACAATACAATTTATAGAAAACAAAATTCCGCTAGGTGGCGCGCTAAGTGAGATAACAACAAATATTGGAAAATCGAGGGGAATTTTGCAATCGATTTTTTAGTAACTTCCCGGTGCGCTGGAGACCTGAAACTTGGGCCGTGAGTTAGAACCCAGTGACAATGTAATATTTGATCAAAAATTAATTAATTAATTTGATTAGGAAAATTAATTTTGATTTGGGAATTTTTCAATCCATTTTTAACTAACTTCCCGGTTACCCAGAGACTTGAAACTTGGCACACAGTTCGAGGCTTGATGACAATACAATTTATAGAAAACAAAGTTCCGCTAGGAGACGCGCTAGTCAAGATAACTGCAAATCCTTGAAAAACGAGGGGAATCTTGCAATCGATTTTTAAGCAACTTCCCGGGGAGCTAGAGACTTGAAACTTGGGCCGTGAGTCAGAACCCAAAATTCCAAATGCCTTTTTGTAGGCAGCACTAAAAAATTGAAAATAAAAAGATGAAAAAAAAATTTTATGGACTACATTTATATAAATGGACCAAAAAATAGAAGGCAATTTTTCCTTTAATACACACATAATCTTGTTGAATTTTGACTAAAAATTTTAACAATAGCTCTTGTAAAAGAATTTTGGGATTTAAAATTATAAAGGTAGAGCGCGTGCTTAAATTTTAAATAATAAATTAGTTAATCCCAAGTACATGGTTTTCCTTAAATTGTAAGATTGCGCTCCACCTTTATAGTTTTAAATCACAAAATTCTTTTACAAAAGCTATTGTTAAAGTTTTTTAGTCAAAATTCAACAAGATTATGTGTGTATTAAAGGAAAAATTGCCTTCTATTTTTTGGTCCATTTATATAAGGGTAGTCCTTAAAATTTTTTTTTCATCTTTTTATTTTCAATTTTTTAGTGCTGCCTACAAAAAGGCATTTGGAATTTTGGGTTCTGACTCACGGCCCAAGTTTCAAGTCTCTAGCTCCCCGGGAAGTTGCTTAAAAATCGATTGCAAGATTCCCCTCGTTTTTCAAGGATTTGTTATCATCTTTTTATTCTGAATTAGCTTTTTTTAAGTTTGAACAAATTCATATGAACAAAGAGAGTTTGCAAATAAATAAATATCAAATTTACAAAAAAAAAAAAAAACACTTATGTCTTACACAAAAAATTTAGAAGGAATCCATCTTAATAAATCTAAAAAGATCTCAAAAAATGTTTAAAAAAAAAATAAAACCTGTTTCTTTTCCCTTTTCCTGTAGATTTTCATTAATTAAAGCAAGTTCATATGTATACAATAAAATTTAATTATTCAATTAAGCAACTCACAAAGGGTCTTATTGTCTTATGGAGTATTTGTTTTATACATGGCCCTTGTGAACACTAATGATTTGTTTGACGTGTTAAAACTGACTGAAAAATCTAAATTTTTGCAACAGCTAATCCTTTTATTTAATTTACCGCATCCGATATACATAGGTTGCTAATTTATATCTTTTTACACAAATTTTATATCAGAAACAACAACAAAGCACACATGACAGTTCTAAAATCATAGCATATACGTTGTATAGGAGACCTCGAAAAATTTCCTAAATATCGGATCTATCAGTGACAAATCAAATTTTTGCCAGAAGTAAAAAGAAATCCGATTTTTTTTTAATGTAAAATTTTTATTTTTTGCCGTTTTACTTCTTTCTGACCAATTAAAAACAAACAAAAAATTGCCACTTTCATTCGAAAATGTTAAATTAGACATCAAAACGAATCCATCTCATCACGTGAACTCCACGAAAAAACAATTTTTATTTTCATTCCTGTTTCCCATCTTATTCATTTTGCCTTCTCTTATTTCATTTTCCAGTCTAATTTCCACTCCCACCCTCACTCTTCACGAATTTTTCGACTTCTACCATAAGTACTTCCAGCGATATGCAGTATGAAAACTCCTATTTGCGGTGGAGGCTTATCGAACTAATTTCCTTATTCTCTTCAATTGGTCTTCCCATTCTTATTTATTGTTTTTAATTTTTAAAAATTTTATTTCTTTTTAAACTTATTCCCGCACTCCACTTAATAGGAAGTATCATTTTGCTATTAGGTACCATAATTCATTATCTTTGGCTTACAGTGAAAAGCTCCAAAAGAAATAGGATATAATGACTTTATACACTTGACTGAACACACTTGATGCTTTGTCGTGCGCTGAGAAACAAAAGACATTGCTCCTTAATGGTGAAACTGTAAGAAATCACCATCCAAACCATCAAAATGCTGCTAATCTGCTTATAACTATATATGAGTGACAATTAGTTGATTATTTTGCACGTCGATTGGGAAATTTAACAAGCAAACAGTAATGATTTCCCAAAAATTGTTTACAGATAGATGTATGGTAGGACTGTGCGATTAATTGGTTCTTCGAGTAATCATTATTTAGTTAGTTGCAAATTAGATTACTCAATTAGTCGATTAATTAAAATTTGTGATTAATCAAATAGAATGTTTACTTGAAAGATTAATCTTTTGTTAATCAAAATCTAATATTAATCTTGTAATCGGCTTTTCGATTAATCATATTATTTCACTTTATATGCTTAACATATGCCCGGTCGGTCACCACTTCATGATTTTTACTGTAACATTGAAAAAAGTTGGAAATTTATCGTTAATATAAAAGTGGTCAGCTCATAACGCCATTTCTAAGCAACTTTTTTGATGTATACGCTAATCCACGTCTAAAAATTTTGGTTGCCAGAATTCTCGGTTCTTCGAAGCATGGCTTGTAGAACAATTGTCGCGCTTTAAGTTGTTAAGTACGATCCATACGGATCCAACCTAAACTTCGGTGCTGAATTAATGGTTGGGCAAAATTTATATATTGTAGTTCTAAATTTTACAAAGACATAATCATTGGCTAGAATAAAGAAAATCAACACAAAATGTAAGAAAAACTATACGATGCAAACACCAAAAACAAAAAATACAAAATACTCTTAACCTTTTTCCACATCCTTAGCCAAATATCAAATCATAGATACCTTTCTAAGTAAGCAATCACATTCTTGTGCCAAGAGGTTAAGTCTTAAGTTCGTCGCACCAAATGCTTGCCACATCTAATCATTATTCATGAGAACAGTCACAGTGTATCAACCAAGAATGCGATTAGGTACACATACACATACAGTGTGCAATTTTGCCAATTCACAAACAGTAGTACCCTGAAGGAAAATCGATACTTAAGCACGTAAATTTTTCGATTTCAACGAATACTAGTAAATGAATATATTGTAACAAATCGGCGTTTATGTGTCAGCCAACTGTCAACTGAGAACCTGGAAACTGGAAATGGAGCCTGAAGTGAAGAGGCTCGTTAAGTCACCGTGGAAACAACTCCTTTCCTTATTGCAGCACACCGCTTAACAAAAAGTACAGCCTAAAGAAGTACGAGACGTTTGAGATGATCGACACCGGATTAATTTCCAACGCTCACCGTTGGTATATACATTATGAGGGCGGTGAAACGCTCTATGACTTCCTATATAGGATCGAGAGATTAGCGTATTTATTATCGAATTTCAATATATGCCCTCCCAATTACTCTACCAGTACTTCTACGGAGCGCTTTGCTACTACATAGCAGAGTATGTAATCAAAACACCATCCAGACCATTGAAACTGGGGAAAGCAAAAAGGTACAAAATCTGTTGCTGGAGATATAAGGAGTGGCACCACTTATGTACATACATGCACAAAGACATCGACAAGCGCACTCAGAGAAAAAATCGTTCTAAAACGAACGAGACACGTTCAAAATTAAGAACATTCGTTGACAAAAGTCTGTTAAGTACGTTTTTTCTTAACTTGTAATCGATGGGCTTGTTTTAAGAACAGTTTTTCCAAGCACACCGTTCGTATTTTATGACCAGTTTGGTATTGATGTGTGAAACTTCTGTGCTCATTTCAAGCACTACTTGGGCTTGATTTAGGATTTTTCGTTCTCACACTTCAAGAACGATTTGGGATCGATTTAACATTTTTCGTTCTCAATTAAGAACGGTTCGTGCTTGATATTTGGTGCGAGGGGAAAGTATTTTTTTAAATATATTTATTTATTTTTTATTAATAATAATTTTTTTGGCATAAATAAAAAATATTTATAACAAAAAAATTGTTATTAAAATTCAAAAAAATGCATAATAAGCATTTTCTCATACATTTCTCTTATTCAGAAGTTATTCTTATTTGGAGATGTAATCTGCATATATACTTAAAACATTTCATAACAAGTTGGAGAATTACCTGTGCATATGTGAATGGAACTGAAAGAAAAATAAGAGTTTGAAAAATAGAACATAAAAAACTTGTTTTAAAAAAATTCAGAGTTTGACGTTGATCGAACTCGCGCCACATGATCGCAAGCGCAACATCATAGCCGCTGGGCCACTACAACTGCTTGGTAGCTGGTTCCAAATGTTGTATTTAACATTGTATTGCACACGCATTGACGGTTTTTTTTTTTCTTGGGCTTTATTTAAGAACATCGTTCTCATTAATAGAACATTTGTTCATATTTTAAGAACAGCCGTTCTCTTTTCAAGAAAATGGTGTCAGTTCGAGAACAAGGTTGTTGTTTTAAGAACAGGAAGCTGGATTTTAGAACGGCGTTTTTATCTGAGCTTTTGTTCCAGATGTGACCGAGGTGGGAAATTACTCTCGCCAAGCATTGCGATTAGCGAGTTTTTGCCATCAGTCAGGCGTTTACCAATTCTGCCGGTCTTTGGCACCGACTTTACGTCCTGACCCCCTTCTTCTATGGGTACACGTTGGGCGTTACTTATGCATCTTATGTTAATTTTTGAAAAGGATTCAATCGTAAACATATAGGTGTAAAAGCGTAAAAGCATTCTATCGTAGAAGCATACTAGCATAAGCGTATTAGCGTAAAAGCGACCTAAAGTAAAGACATGAAGGCGCGTATTAGTGTGAAAGCATTTTGTTATAAGGAAAAGAAAAGAAAAGACAAGAAAAGAAAAGAAAAGAAAAGAAAAGAAAAGAAAAGAAAAGAAAAGAAAAGAAAAGAAAATAAAATAAACAAAATAAAAAAAAATAAAATGAAAAAAAAAAATAAAATAAAAAAAAAATAAAATAAAAAAAAAATAAAGTAAAATAAACTAAAATAAAATAAAATTAAATTAAAAAAATAAAATAAAAAAAAATAAAAGAAAAGACAATAAAAGATAGGAAAGAAACCGAACCGAACTGAAGAGAACCCTTTTAAGTGGAGTGAGATAACTTGCAACAAACATTCGAAATCGATGGATGAGTGGCTCAAGATATGTTTAAAAAACTACCCATTTTGTTTATTCTAAAAATGTCCCATCTAATGTCAAAATGAATTGTATTTATGCTCAGATAGCTTGTTTTTGAACCAAATGCTAAGGTAGGGCTTTTTGTTTTATTAATTTTCGGAAATGGCTCGTTTTTGAAACGGCAGCCGAGATAGGGCGAAACACCACTAAGCTGTCGAATTTTCCCTACAGGGCATACCTTTTTTGGATGTAGTGGTGCATTTCAGTAAAGGCAAAAAAAAAAATAAGTAATAACAAATAAAGTACTTATGTACTCCAAAGCGTGATGTTGTTGCAATCGAATTTCTCAAGCGCAGCATAGCAGGAAAATTGTAAAGGAAGAAGTGAAAGCTGGCTAATGGAAGGACCAAATCGGCAAGTTAACCAAATTAGTTCCGAATCAATGAATAGATACCATACGGCGGAGGCTAAAAACAATTTAATGTGCCACACACACATACACGCACCCCCTCGTACACATATACGCCGAATACCAAAGGCGCATAAACCACTCTCACCAAATGTTCCTATTAGCAGCCGACTAGACACGCGTCTTCAAAAAAAAACAAAGAAAAACTAAAACTGTTCGCCGAAAAAAGAGTTCAAATGGAAAACCACATAAATTGCTAAAACTTTTGCAACTTTTGACTTTTAATTCGTTTATTGCAATCGAATAATTTTCAATTAATTTTTATTATTATTTTGTTCTTTGTTAAAAAAAAAGGTATTATGTAACAAAAGCCGAACCATGGTTGTACGCCTAAAAGTATGTTCACACCAAGATTAAAGCGAATTTGTATGAAAACTACAAAAATATTAGTTGCTTAACGCCTCTTTGAGGGCGTAGAAAGCGCTTCGCTGGATTTCTAATGATTTATGAGTTGGTAAACAAAAGCACAGCAGCAACGCCTCGCATACGCCGTCCGTCGTCATCGTCATTTTACGCTCGCTCCACATCCTTTTTGTGTGCGCTCACTTCATCATAATTCGCATTTGGCTGCTGCTCAGGCACATTAATTTACAAATCTCATTACATTCAAGGTGCAATCGTTGTCGTGTGACTTTATGACTTTAGCTTTAGCCTATTATGTATGTTTGTGTATGTATGTTCTATTTTCAATGTGTTAATCATATTATTTACACCATCAAGGATTAACTCTCAATGACGTCGTTGTGCCCTCAATGTATTGTTTGTCTACTTAATAAATGTTGTTCACATACAAACTGCTGTCTCATAATCAACTGCTACGTTTATTTATTGCAGCACACAGAAATTTTCCTAATACTCCAAGGTATTTAATGTGCATATTCTTTGGGTTAAGCAGTGATTTCGATGTTGGGAAAATCCTCCCTTATAAATCACTTTAATATATATGTATGTATGTATGTGCTATGGGAACAGTGACTCCAAACGTTGTAAAATTATTTTCCAACAAATACAGAAGGAGACTTAGATAACACTGAAGATGGCACGACACCGAAACTGCTATCATTCAATCGCTACTAAACTTATACCTCGCTAGAAATTCAGCAAAAACAAAAGGAACCAATAAAACATTGCGCTGAATGAAGAGGGTATAGCGTGAAAATTCAACAAGATATTAAGAAAAACATCCAAATAGATTTTATTATGAATCCGTAAATTATTGCGGTGAATATCACTAAAGATGGCACAAAGAAACCGAACTCAAATCATACTTGACATGGTATGAAAGAAATAAGTCCCAATTACACTAACTTTCCATCCCGTCGGAAAATCAACCAATCAAAATAAGTTAAGGATTGTCACTACACTGAAAGAAATGGTCCCAGTAAAATCAACAAATCGGTTCTGTTGTTCTTGACTTAACGGAGATTCGGTGAAATTGATCGAATTATGGTTAATTCGACCGAGTTCTTTGTCAAGCGAACAAATTAGTTTAGTCATTTCAACAGAAGAGAAATTGTAGCTCTTAAGTTAACAAAATTCTGTAAAATTGACAGATTCCTTATCAATCTAACTGATTTTTTTTTTTAACACAACTGCTCTCACTGCTCATTTCAACAGCGATGAACCGTCAATACATGAGCAAATTTCAAAGAGAATTTTACGCTCACTGCGCTCTCTACTTTGTACTTATGTATGCTGTGTACTATATGTATGTACATATTTACGTATGAATATGGCGGCCGCCGTGGTGTGTTGGTAACGTGCTCCGCCTACCACACCGAAGACCCTGGGTTCACACCTCGGACAAAGCAACATAAAAATTTTAGAAATAAGGTTTTTCAATGAGAAGAAAATTTTCCTAAGCGGGGTCGCCCCTCGGCACTGTTCGGCAAGCACTCTGAGTGTATTTCTGCCATGAAAAGATCTCATTGAAAACTCATCTGCCTTGCAAATGCCGCAACATAGGTACTTTCGTTCAAAGCTGTCGCAACAACTTTTTTTGCTCATTTGACTACTAAAACGGTCAATTGCGAATCAACGATTTGTGCGCAGTTGATTCAACATAGTGTGATGGTAACGTGCTCCGCCTACCACACCGAAGACCCTGGGTTCACACCTCGGACAAAGCAACATAAAAATTTTAGAAATAAGGTTTTTCAATGAGAAGAAAATTTTCCTAAGCGGGGTCGCCCCTCGGCACTGTTCGGCAAGCACTCTGAGTGTATTTCTGCCATGAAAAGATCTCATTGAAAACTCATCTGCCTTGCAAATGCCGCAACATAGGTACTTTCGTTCAAAGCTGTCGCAACAACTTTTTTTGCTCATTTGACTACTAAAACGGTCAATTGCGAATCAACGATTTGTGCGCAGTTGATTCAACATGGTGTGATGGTAACGTGCTCCGCCTACCACACCGAAGACCCTGGGTTCACACCTCGGGCAAAGCAACATAAAAATTTTAGAAATAAGGTTTTTCAATGACAAGAAAATTTTCCTAAGCGGGGTTGCCCCTCGGCACTGTTCGACAAGCACACCGAGTGTATTTCTGCCATGAAAAGATCTCAGTGAAAACTCATCTGCCTTGCAAATGCCGTAACATAGGTACTTTCGAACAAAGCTGTCGCAACAACTTTTTTTGTTCATTTGACTACTAAAACGGTCAATTGCGAATCAACGATTTGTGCGCAGTTGATTCAACATCTTGTTGCGATGGATAAAAATTGACAGAAATTTCGGTTCAATTGACCCGTATTTCTGTTGATTCTACCAGTATTTTTCTTTCAGTTATAAAGACGACACAATGAAGAAAGCGTAATGTCTCTAAATAATATTTGGCAACTTATAATGGAAGATCGTTTCCTTATATTCCATATAGCGGGAAGTGTACAAAACAAAATAAACTAATAAAATATTGCGCTTAATGACAGCGCGGAAACCGATATTTCTCTTAATCAAACTTAACAATATATTAGAAAAGTCATTCCAATACATCAGCTTTCGACATTGCCGGAAAGTAAACAAAAAAAATTTAGTATTTGAATTTTTCGGTGAGTGGCACTGAAGATCTTAAATGTTATTTCTAATTACTGTTTTAATATACAGGTGCCTTTTTCGCTCTTAGTTTGAATCCAAATCTATAAATAAAGTTTTGGTTGTAAAAATGGGGACACACGCTATTAGCGAGCTTTTGGCATTATTAGTCCTAGTGCTTTTGTTTAGCTATATTTTATTAAAATAATTTGTTAAAAATTAACGATTGTGAGCACACAAAGAAATTTATTTGTACTATGGCACTATGAATATTTGATTAGAACTAACACTGCATTACCGGCAGTTGCTAACATTCGCCAAACGGCAGCGCAAGCGCATGTAAGTTTATAGAAGTTTGATTGATAGAACAGCTGATTTCTCTCGATATTTGATATGAGACTTTTATATTTGTTGCACAAGATGCGCACGGGTCCGGATCGTATACATATATAACTCCAAACTAAATTTGATGAGGTGTAAATGAAAAAATACCCAAGTACATCAACTCTACTTCAATAGTTCCGATTCGATCTCTAAGCAGTCTTGAAATGATCACAAAAACCTAAGCAATCAGTAAATTATATCGATACCGAAAAGAATTGAATTTATCAAAAATACTACTCATATATGGCACCGAATGGTCCTTGAAAATCCGAAATGATCCCGGAATAGTCTCATATAGATGCCGAATTTTTGTAATTATCAGATTCCAAGACATTCCGAAAATTATACCGTTATAATATTGGAATGATCCGAAAAGTAATAAAGAAGAACATCGCTAAATAGGTTGAAAATGATCCCCAAATAAAGTTGGAATTATCTAACGCAATGTAGGACAATAAACATAAAAGCGCAACGACGTAAGCGTGACAGCGTATAGACGTGCATGTTACAAGCATCAAAGCGTGACAGCGTAAATTCACACTATCCTGAACGCCCATCAGCATAAAGCGTACTTATTCCATGGAATGAAAAAAAGGAGATTGCTTGATTCCGCTTAAGTTAGGCCTGGCCGATTACTGTTACATAGCATGATGATCCTCTTTAATTTTGCGGAAAGTAAAGCTTGCTGCTTCAACTTAGAAAATGCATAAAATAGCAACACACTTCGGAGTGCTTCCTCTTCTTATTCTCGAGTATTTAAAATCAATAATGCTCGCTTTAAATTCATTCCAAAATTTTCTCAAATAACCCACTGTACCAAACTATTAAAATGTATACATAGAAAAACACGAAAATACAACACATCATCATTCGCAAACTAAGCATTTGACCAGAAATCCACCTACCGCTCCAGCATTGACAGTTTCACCAAAAATATTTGAAACAATTTCGAACACCCCGCACACACACAAACACATACAATGCACGAATAATTTTTTCGTAAAACACTCCCACGGGGATATCAATGACATATGTAAAATGTAAGTCATAAAGCCATTCGTTCGCTATGAAATCGTCTGAATAGCAAAAGAGCATCAAATACGGTAGTAGCAACAACAACAACACGGAGGGTACTAAAACTTAAAATAAGCGGCGACGCGTGCACTGTCAACCAAATCGGCGGCATACGGACGGACGGACATATCATTTCGTTCTCTTGAATGACCAAGCAAATGTAACTCATTTAATAGGCAGTGATTTTTGGCATAGAAATTCAATACAAAATTGGGGTAAGTTTCGAAGCTTATTTAAGAATTGATGCAATTCAACGTATGTATGTGGATTGAGTTGATGTGCGGCTGGTGCGTCAGTCGTTGCGGTTGCTGTAATGAATATCCGCTTATGTGTGATGTGGCAAACGTTGTACGCACGCACCAAACTACTTACCAAGTACGTGAGGGGTTCATACTTAGTTATTATGGGCTTTGAAAAAAAAAAATTAAAGCATAAATCGGTATGTAACATGGAATACGTTCTAATTTATGATGCTGTTTGCCGCTAATCGTCCTGCGATGTGCCGCACATTTTCATGGCCATTGAATATGTCAACCTGCTGCTTGATATTCACCCTCGCTGTGCGGACTGGTTGGTATTGCTTGTTTACGTGGTGGCTCGTCTGTTTATTAGTTTTTTCAGGGATCGTAATGTTTTTCGCTTGCAAAATAAAAAATGATTTTATTATTAGTGATTTTGAGCCAGAGTGTAATTTTTATTAATTATTCAAAAAGAAGCTTTTCGGCTGATAAATAAAAGACGAAAACTTTGGTTTTTTCTATTCTCCTACGCTTTTCGTTGTTTTTTCTTATAACATCTTCATCAGGGAGTGTGCTTTATTCTAATGAACTGAAACGGGTAGGAAAATAAGATAAAACCAAGGTTTTTGATTTTATTTATCGGCCGAAAAGCTCTTTTTTGAAAAATTAATAAAAAAAATCTTTGTTTAAGGTTTTTTATTTCTCTTGGAAAATAATGGCTATGTTTTAAATGTTTTTTTTTCGCTTCAAAGATGTTGCTGGAAAATCTATTCGCTTTAAAGAAGTAATAAAAAATAAATAAATTTAACAAAAAAAAATAACATTTAGTGAAATAAAAAAAAAAATTTAAATAAAATAAAAAATAAAACTGAGTTGAATGGAATTGAATGGAATAAAGTAAAATACAATGCAATACAATATAAAAATAAAATGAAATAAAGTATATTAAATTAAAAAAAAATAATAATTATGTAAAATAATATAGAATAATATAAACTAAAATAACATAAAGCAACTTAAATAAATAAAAGAATGTAATAATAACATAACATACAATACAATAAAATAAAAAAGTTACGTAAAATAAAATAAAGTAAATAAATTTTAATTATATAAAATAATATAGAATAAAGTAAACTAAAATAACATCGTGGTGTAGCGTGCTCCGCCTGCTACACCGTATGCCCTGGGTTCGCACCCCGGGCAAAGCAATATCAAAATTTTAAAAATAAGGTTTTTTAATTAGAAGAAAATTTTTCTAAGCGGGGCGCCCCTCGGCAGTGTTTGGCAAGCGCTCCGATTGTATTTCTGCCATGAAAAGCTCTCACTGAAAACTCGTCTGCTTTGTAGATGCCGTTAGGAGTCGGCATAAAACATGTAGGTCCCGTCCGGCCAATTTGTAGGGAAAATCAAGAGGAGCACGACGCAAATTGGAAGAGAAGCTCGGCCTTAGATCTCTTCGGAGGTTATCGCGCCTTACATTTATTTATTTTTTTTTTAATAACAAAAAGTAAAACAAAATAAATAAAAATAATAATAAAATAAAACACAAAACAATAACATAAATTAAACAAAATAAAAAAGCGCGCCTAAAAATCATATCCACACTATTAGGAATAAACTACATACAGATATGTGCCTACATGGTGATCAATAGGAATAGAAAACAAAAAGGCAACTCTTAGGGACCAATTGTACACGAACAACGGGACATTCATATGGCTGAGTAGCTAAGGGCATTTGCCTTTGCACTGATATGAATGTTGGAGATTCGAGTTCAATGCTCAGCTCCCCAAGATGATGAAGAAGTGAAATTCAGAAACATGTCCTAGTAACCATCGCCGTTTGTAAACTTACAAAAACAAATTTTCCCTAATATCAATAACAAAATAAAAAAAAATTAATTAAAATTAAAAAGAAATAAAACAAAATAAAGTAAAATAGTATTAAATTAAATTAAATGAATTTAAAAAAACAAAATTAATTCAATAAAACTAATTGATATTAAATTAAATTAAATAAAGTAAAATAAAATACAATAAAATAAAATAAAATCAAATAAATCAAAACAAAATAAAATTAAATTAAATTAAAATTAAAAATTGCTTAGACAAAAAAGGGGCGGTGCCACACCCATTTTCAAAAATTTTTATGTTTTCCAATTCAATGTTATACTTCAATTTAGAAAGTAAAATTCTATTGATACAAAACTCTTTTTCGCTAAAATAGAGGTTATTATTTTCGTCTACGACCCTCTTAAAAATCGTTTATATAAAAGTGGGCGTGGTCTTCAACCGATCTCGTCCATTTCTTCTAGAAATATTTCCTGTTATAAGGAAAATTTTTGTACCCAATTTTATTACGATCCGTTAATTTTTCTTCGATTTATGGCTCCCGAAACATAGAAAATTGCTTAGTCATAAAAAGGGCGGTGCCACACCCATTTGTTAAAATTTAAAAAAATTTCCTATTTATTGTTATAAATCCACTTGGGAAATGAAATACCATTGATATAAAGCTCTTTCTTGCAAAGGTATAGCTTATTTTATTCGTCCACGACCCATTTTAAAAATCATTTATATAAAAGTGCGCGTGGTTCTTAACCGATCTCGTTAATTTTTCTTCAAAGCATTCCTTACAGTAAAGGCAACCTCTCTGCCGAATTTTGTTACGATAGGTTTAACGATTTTTGATTTCTGATTAATATTTGTAAAATTGATTTTAGGACATTGCTTGAAATAAATGTTTCCATACATTTAAAGCATACGGGCAATCTCATAACTCATACGAACAGACAACATTTGGTAAATTCGTTCTATAAATAGAACAAAAATAGCAACAATACCAAGTTTCTCTGAAACCGCCTTAAAAACATGCATAACTTCAACACATAATTTACATACGAAGTATGTGATGTGTAGAAGAATATATGCAAAAGAAGGCAATTGGGAAAAACTTTATAACAACTAAGGCATGGCGTAGCTGAATGCGTTTGTAACCATTTCAACTATCGTAGGAGTGCGGGTTCGACTCCCACTCCCGGGAGAAAAGGCTTTGAAGAGATTTACAAGGTATAATCGAAACAGCTGTCGCCTTGTACGTCCTGATGTCACGTTGCTTAAATTTTTCCCAAATTATTAAATAAATTTTATGACAAGTGGGCGGTGCCACACCCATTTTAAAAAGTTTTTTTTTTAAATTTTTATCAAGTGTCTCAATATCAGTCCACACGTCAAATTTCAACATTCTAGGTGTATTATTTACTAAATAGTCAAGTTTTTTGTGTTTTCCAAAATGTTATATGTATATATAAAAAGTGGGCGTGGTTATCATCCGATTTCGCTCATTTTCAATACCAATCGATTCTGGTCCAGATAAGCTCGTATACCAAATTTGGTGAAGATATCTCAATATTTACTCAAGTTATCGTGTTAACGGACAGACGGACGGACGGACATGACTCAATCAAATTTTTCTTCGATACTGATGATTTTCATATATGTAATTCTATATCTATCTCGATTGCTTTATACCTGTACAACCAACCGTTATCCAATTAAAGTTATAATACCCTGTGTACAAGTACAGCTGGGTATAAAAAACTCACTCCGTTTATAGCTAGAGTGTGGAATAAGGAAAGTTTAGTGTTCTTCATATGTAGGTGACATAACCACGTCAGTTATTTTTTATGTTTAAATTATGAACAATAACAGTTATTAGCAAACCCTGCTTTTTTAACATTTACCAATATTTCGTATTTTGCACCCGTTTTTTATGTGATTTCGAAATATGAACCAGGCAGCAATTCACGTGCGCAATGAATAAGTTAGTTTAAGTGACTGTTGCAATATGTTGGAGTGACAGTGATTGAAAAGGATGCTGGGGGAATATCGATGCTCAGTGGAATCCAATAAGTGGTGGGTGAAAGCTAGAAAATTTTTTGAGCTTCAAAGGCTGTGTAAATCTGAGAGCCAAAGAAAAAAAAACCACGCATATCAAATTACAAATTTTGTTATAAATTAAATCACAATCAAGATAAAGTGTTTAACTGGTTAAATTTATGAATGGATGGTGGCATTTTCAAACGTTGGGGCTATAAATCAATTAAATGCTTATAAACTTTGGTTGATTCGTTAGAAGTGGGCATCTTAAACGAAATCTATAACTTTTTAACTGTTATGCAGAAGCTTTAAATTTTGACTCAGGCTTGTGAAAATTGTAGTTGTTGCTACTTTAGTATTAATGACGCGTTGGTTAGATTATTATGGTTGACTTACAGCAAAGCAAAGGATGGAGTACCTTTAGACCGGCTGGCTCTTATGATACCACTCAAAGAGTTTATGCCCTTCCTTTTCTCAATGAATCTCCTCTGACTTAACAGAACCAAGCTCCGTTAAAGAGTAGATCAATCGCATTTCAGATATTTTCAGAGGCCAAGCTTATCTGGACGCCTTACATGTGGATTCCTGTGCCACAGCTGAAGATATGTAACTCAAATAGTCTAACTGCTCTTAGCAGTGGCTTTCTTCGCTGATTCAACAGCAGCACAGTTCTCTGGTAAGGTTTTATTTATTCAGCACTATCGGTAATCTAATGCGGCCCTCGGTGAAATTTTCTTGTCAATCAGAGCTTTGATGGTGCTTTGACTGTCGGATTGAATTCGCACGGATGTTTGATTCTTGTAAGCAGACAACTTTAAAGCTGTTAATTCCATTCCAATGGTTTGACAGCCTTATACTTCAGCAGAGCGAAAGATCTTCCGATCGATCGTCATTCCTGGTCAAATTTGGTTTCGAGATATGTAGATTTTACCTGCGACTGCTTTAATACCCCATTAGAGGTTTACTGGATCTGTTATCGACTTATT
This sequence comes from Eurosta solidaginis, assembly GCF_040869045.1. NCBI lineage: Eukaryota > Metazoa > Arthropoda > Insecta > Diptera > Tephritidae > Eurosta > Eurosta solidaginis. The sequence continues at coordinate 367,996,749 of NC_090319.1, forward strand.
TGTTTCAGTTTGAAATAGTCTTAAAACATCTAGAAATAGTCCCTTAACGATTCCAAACGCAATCCTGAAACGTTTCCCAAATAATACTGATGAATCTAGAAATAGTCCCGAAATAAGCCAAAATAACAGTATGAACGTGTGATTATGCAAGGACCTCCCCAAATAAAAAAAAATTGGATATGGTAGAGACAGCATCTGACGGTCCTTCAATTATTTTTTTGAGCAAATCCCCCGCTGGACAACCGATTAGTTCCTGGTTGCTAGTTCGTCTTTCTTCTCTATTCTATTTGCGGGCCTCAGGAACAGGAAGACATTTACATCTGCCTTACCCTGACTTCAAGAACTTTTACTATCCTCTAATCCTGTGTTTCATATATTTACATTTCTATAATGACCTCCCACAACTCACCCATCTCAGGTGGTAGCTTTCTTATACAACGTGATAAAATACAAATTTCAACTAAAATTGCAGGCCAAAAAGAGAAGGCTCTAAGCTATCTTACCAAACGGGCTGTGCAGGAAGGGCACATTTTTTGAGGGGGGTACAGGCAAAATTCTATGCTTTTTGGATCCACTCGAGATGTTTTCGCCAGTACGTTGTCGGTAACGCATTTTGCGCAGTAGGGTTTCTCTACTCTTCACTTGCGGTGAGAACAAAATTAATTTATTAATGCTAGGGAAGCCATTTGATCCTCCGAAGCGGCGTAAAGCATCGGCTTTGGGTATTTTACATATTCTTTCTCTTCCCCTCCGCCCTCTAAAGTGGTCGATTATGCACCCTTAGCTGTTTAACTATTTGGCTAGTCATGGGGCTGCATATTCATCCGTGCAGGAATCCGGAGTCACTTCGGGAAAGCCTCGACCAACCACCTCAAAATGGCATTTCGTTTCGATGAAGTTATAGACGTAAAACTTACAAAGATGCGGAATTATTTACATATATAGAATATAAACATACCTCATATGCAAGAGATCTTTGCCCCCTCTGTTTTCGAAGTCACAAAATTTTTCAAAATATCATCATAAAACTTTCTGAAGCTTGTCTTTAACTCGTTGGGATTAAACTCACGTCAATATTTATTTTAATTTATTTATTATACTGCATTTAGAATATCCACTCTTTTAAACTCTTTTGTAACATACTCATAGTTCCTGGAAGTTATAAAAGTACGCCAGACTTCATTTTATTTTATTTTTATCGCCTTTTTTACTCAACACGACTGATTCTGTGTAAGCGCCAGGAGTTCGAGGCTTAAAAGCATGAAATGGGCTACGCGAAAGTTATCAGCGCGTTATCGGGAAAACTAATTACTGTGCTGTGCAGTGCAAAGGTCCCCGGGCACAACTCGCTCGCTCCGTATGTATGAACTAAGGCACTACATAAGTTTGTATGGGTAAGAACGTAGCGTTTTGGCGAGCTTGTTGGCCACAATCATAGCATGTATTTATTTTTTTACGCTGATGTGTATGTGTCCTATTTTACAACAATTTTCATTGGCTTTTAATTGCTTGGAAAAGCAAGGGAAACTCGTAAAACAGCCATCGACTACTTCATAGAAAATTTATATGTGTTGTTGGTATGATTGTATGTCAAGCGCCTACTGAGAAGTTAAATTTTTAATAACCTTTTTATTAACTAAATATAGTATATATGTAATATATATGTGTATTAGAGCGGGTCAAATTGTATGGATGGATTTTTTTTTTTTTTCATCGGGAGTATAGCAAAAACGTAATCTACAGATGAAGACACCATAGCTCTAAGTCCGATTTCGAATCCCCCAGTTTTGCAAAATAGATATTTTGCACGAATGGAGAGCAAAAAAGACTTTAAAAAATAACAACATAACATTATTTTTCTTTTGAAAAATATGTTAAAATGATCAATTCTAAGTAAAAACATATTTTCTTAAATAAATTACATTAAAATTACAAAAATTTTGTTTTTTGCTTATTACTTGAAAATATAGGTTTTTTTTGAAAATTTTTTCTACTAAAACGAATTCGAAAAAAGAAAAACTGTCTGAATGAAAGTTGTTGGAAATGTTCTGAACTTATTTTAGCTGTAAAAAAAAAAATTTCAATAAGAAATTTGTTAAAAATGATAATATAGTAGTTAAAAGTTCATTTTAGGCTATTTTCTCAAAATTTAAGCCTGATATCTCTACTAAAATTCAAAAACACTATAGATATTAATACAGATTCTGAAATGTACATAAAATACCTTTAAAGTGATCCCAATATGATATTTTTCCTATAATTCTATCAGATACTATGAAGATATTTTGGCCAAACCCTACATTCATATGGCAAAATATCTATTTTGCAAAAGTGGAGGACTCGAAATCGGACTTAGAGCTATGGTGTCTTCAGCAATTTTTCTTAGAATCATCTGTAGATTACGTGTTTGCTATACTCCTGATGGAAAAAAAATTTGACCCGATCTAATGTATATGTAAGTATATTTGCCATAGTACATATACACATAAGTATGACAATTTATATACTAATAAACATTTTTATTTGACTAAGATAGCATTAAAGATCTTCCACTTGACTGTACTATAGTCGACCAAACTCAGTAAAAAGTCGTTGACATGGTGGACCCGAAAAATTCCTCTGAGCTTTGCTATTTGTTAGCCGACTTGGGATATGAACTAACTAAAGATTAGTAGTAACGCGGCCGTCATGGTGTGATGGTAGCGTGCTCCGCCTACTACACAGAATATCCTGGGTTCATACCGCGGGCAAAGCAACATCAAAAAAAAAAAAAATTTGAATCAAGTTTATTCAATTAGAAGAAAATTTTTCTATGCGGGGTCGCCCCTCGGCAATGATATGGCAAGCACTCCGAGTGTATTTCTGCCATGAAAAGCTCTCAGTGAAAATTCATCTACTTTGCAGATGCCGTTCGGAGTCGGTATAAAACAAGTAAGTCCCGTCCCGCCAATTTTTTAGGAAATTTAAAAGGAGCACGACTCAAATTTGAAGAGAAGCTCGGCCTTAAATCTCTTCGGAGATTATCGCGCCTTTCATTTATTTTTATTTTTTAAAGATTAGTACGAAAATTTATAAATTTTACTTTTATTTACCTCAAAGGATCTTCCTTTGACCCATCTCAACTTGTCAGAAGCTTTGTTTTGTAAAAAGTTTTTCGCAGTGCCTAGGATAAAAATATTTGCCTCCTAAAAAGCCCCTTTCAGGCCAGATTTAATAATAATGCAGTTCAATCTGGCCCTGTTTACCGCTAATCAGCGTTCCTTTATTTCGCTGATACCAAAGGCGGTGTCCCTGGTGGAACACTCCTGTACAATGCCGCCACTTATGTCTATATCATTCCTGACAATCAGAGCGTTGCTGCAAGTAGAATGTCAAGATGAAAAAATAAAAACTGGAGGTTAGTTGGTTTCTTATTTTTATTTCAATTAGCGCTAATGCGCCATTCAGGCTAAGGAATCACGTCCCACTCTATTCATCCCATTAATTTTATTTATTAGAGAAGCTACCGCTATCGAACCTCCTTAGAGATTTGGGACACTATCAAAAAAGGTGTTGTCGAAGAAGTTTTGTTGCCCCATTTATTACGGCACCTAAATAAGAGAAACGCTATATCAATTCGCTTATTTATGGCCTGCTTCCTACACTGAGGAGCCGTATGGATTCCGCAGAAATTATATGCTAAAAGCCTCCTGGATAGCGAAAATCTTTGAATGAGCCACACTCCCTAAATACGGAAGATGCATAGATACGTGACGATATTTAACGGGTTGTGTGGGGATTCAAGGTGTTGTGTGGGGATTCAAGGTGTTGTGTAGTGAAAGGTAGTTTATAGTTTCTCCAACCCAATTGTCAGCTTCATATACCCTTGCGAATTCTGTTTTTTAAGCTGGCGGGGCTAAGGTGACCTCAAATTCTCCACAGAAGGAGGGGATTGGATGGCCTAGAAGCCTCAACGTGATCATATCAAATCGTTCTCGAGATGTTCGGGCTACTATCTTTATATTACTCTTTTCCGGATCGTACTGGATTAATACCCGTCAAAGGACTATCAGAATCGAACTCCCGAAGCCTCCTAGAGATGCCGCTTCATTGATAAAGAGATCTATCGATAGCATATTGCATAATACGTTTAAAGCCTCTAAAGGCAAGGATCACCAGTGACTCGTATTTAGCATAGGTCAAGTTATGACGCTGTACTTCGACATTGGAGGTAGTTGTTCAGCTTTCCACTTAAAATTATGTCGAATTTCCAGTGCAGTCTCGGCTGACCCATATTTACAACAAAATGTTTAAATCTCGAGGTAGAAGTCCAACTTTTTTTGCTTTAGGTGCTATACGCGGCTCTGTCTCCAAGTATGTTCTTACTAAGGTGGCCGTATAGGTTCAGTTGATATGAAACTCCTGATTAGCGCCTGTCCTGGTTCTGTAGACAAAATTGTGTACGTACTGGTGTCAACCCTAGTGTAGGCTCCCTCTTTAGGAGAACTGAAAAACCAAAATAAAACACACGAAGATCTAGAAGGGCATCCATGTACAAAACCATGACAAGTGCCCACGGCACGAGTTTTCTACGGAAGGGAAGTCTGTGGAAGAATCAGCTGGTGGGAAATTAAAAAAAAGTATTTAAAAGGTGAAGCATGTTTTTGCCAAGCTGGAAGAAATAATCGATGAAATCGTCAGCTGTCGTTGTGACTGGTTTTGAGCAGTGCTCGAGGTCCGATAACATAATCCACTAGAGGGATGAACAGCAGCAACAACGAAAGAAATGAACACACCGACGGCGAATCAGCTTAAAAGGTGAGGAAACAGCTCTGCAGAAACTTACAGCGCCAATATCGAAGAAGGTCGTTAACGTTAAGACTTGATTTCTCCGGAAAGCTAACGGAGTAACACGCGGAAGCAGTGCTAATCGGGTCCACAGAAAACAACTACTCGACGTCTTGAGAAATCTCCTTAGTAAACGAAATCACATCTCGCTAAAAAATAAATCAGCAACTTTAAATGTAGTTGAAAGGAGGCTATAGTATCTGAAAAGAATATTGTTCTGAAAAAGTATTTGTGATCCAGCGGGGAGCAATTTGATGTTTCTTATTCACGAACTACAGTTCTCTTTGTATTTGCACTCCGTTGGGGATGTACCTACACAGTACTCAATGAGGGTTTAGGGCGATAGGTTCAATTAATCATTCAGGTTTAAACGTACCAATATTTTCAAATTCACAAACCTCAACTATTTTAAATAATACCTTTCAGGTTTTATCCGAAATCCCAGCGTACGGGGGTTTATATTGGTGTGCCCATCACTGGTGTAAACAACGTATGTTAATTTATAAATTGGTAGGTATGTATGTATGACTACAAGCTTGTCGCTAGGTGTACTTTTTATGGGATGTTATTTGTTGGCGCATGGCTACCAATTACAATAAAAATAATGAAAAATAACATTTATTTGGAGAAAAACTTTTTTCTAATGGTATTGCAGGAGAAAAACAAAAAAACCAATGTAAAAATACAGCAAACGTTCTAACATGTGCACGCACGCATAAAACCATTGCCTTTTATTATTTTTATACTCGGCTGAGCAGAACTCACAGAGTATATTAATTTTGATCGCATAACGGTAATCCGTAACGGCATAAACTAATCGAGATAGATATAGACGTCTGTATATCAAAATGATCTGGGCGAAAAAATAAATTCATTTAGCCATGTCCGTCCGCCCGTAAACACGATAACTTGAGTAAATTTTGAAGTATCTTTATGAAATTTGGTATGTAGGTTCCTGGGCACATATCTCAGACCGCTATTTAAAATTAACGAAATCGGACTATAACCACGCCCACTTTTTCGTTATCGAAAATTTCGAAAAACCGAAAAGTGCGATAATTCATTAGCAAAGACGGATAAAGCGATGAAACTTGGTAGGTGGGTGGACCTTTTGACACAGAATAGAAAATTAGTAAAATTTTTGACAATGGGCTTGGCACCGCCCACTTTAAAAGAAGGTAATTTAAAAGTTTTGCAAGCTGTAATTTGGCAGTCGTTGAAGATATCATGATGAAATTTTGCAGAAACGTTACTACTATTATTATATATGTGCTAAATAAAAATTAGCAAAATCGGATGAAGAACACGCGCACTTTTTAAAAAAAAATTTTTTAAAAGTCTAATTTTAACAACAAGTTTAATATCTTTACTGTATATAAGTAAATTATGTCAACATTCAACTCCAGTAATGATATGGTGCAACAAAATACAAAAATAAAAGAAAATTTCAAAATGGGCGTGGCTCCTCCCTTTTTCATTTAATTTGTCTAGAATAATTTAATGCCATAAGTCGAACAAAAATTTACCAATCCTTGTGAAACTTGGTAGGAGCATAGATTCTATGACGATAACTATTTTCTGTGAAAAAGGGCGAAACCCGTTGAAGCCACGCCCAGTTTTTATACACAGTCGACCGTCTGTCCTTCCGCTCGGTCGTTAACACGATAACTTGAGCAAAAATCGATATATCTTTACTAAACTCAGTTCACGTACTTATCTGAACTCACTTTATATTGGTATAAAAAATGGCCGAAATCCGACTATGACCACGCCAACTTTTTCGGTATCGAAAATTACGAAAAATTTAAAAAATGCCATAATTCTTTACCAAATATGAAAAAAGGAATGAAACATGGTAATTGGATCGGTTTAATGACGCATAATATATCTTTAGAAAAAACTTTATAAAATGGGTGTGACACCTACCATATTAAGTAGAAGAAAATGAAGTTCTGCAGGGCGAAATCAAGAGCCCTTGGAATCTTGGTAGGAATACTGTTCGTGGTATTACATATATAAATAAATTAGCGGTACCCGACAGATGATGTTCTGGGTCACCCTGGTACACATTTTGGTCGATATCTAGAAAACGCCTTCACATATACAACGAAGGGCCACTCCCTTTTAAAACCCTCATTAATACCTTAAATTTGATACCCATATCGTTCAAACGCATTCTAGAGTTACCCCTGGTCCACCTTTATGGCGATATCCCGAATGGCGTCCATCTATAAGACTATGGCCCACTCCATTTTAAAATGCTCTTTAATACCTTCCATTTGAAAACACATTTCAGGGTTACCCTAGGTTCACTTTCCTACATGGTGAATTTCCCTTATTTTGTCTCCAAAGCTCTCAGCTGAGTATATAATGTTCGGTTACACCCGAAATTAGCTTTCCTTACTTGTTTTTTATTTTTTTAGTACGCTAATAGCGCATAAAAATGTTATAATAAAAATTTGTTATCTAAGTTTTAACGATGGTGGAGTTGGGAGCATTTTGACACAAATGCCTTTTGGCTATGCCAAGCGGCGGCCCAAGCAAGCCATTTAACAATTGGTGGCAATGGCGGCGACGGCGATGACTGGCAACGAGTTAAAATCCAAATTTTCATTGGGACTACAAATGAAATTTTTACGATCCGATAATGAACATTTAGATGTGATTTTAACGACTTTTCCATCTCAAAGTTGTTATGGAGCACGGTAGTATCGGAATGGTGGCCTTTTAATATAAATCCAATTTGAGTTTTTTGTTTATTCGTTGGGTATAATTAAATTATTTATTTTTTTTTAAGTTCGGTAAAATTTCATTTGCGTTTCACCTACAATTAAACTTGGATTAAAGTTGAAAATAGTAACATAATATCTTAAACTATTTAGACGTCTAGATTAATGAACAAACACTTATTAAGAGGTTTCGCCTCGCGAAACCTGGCATTATCACCTACTAAATCTTCCGCGACCTTATTTACAACATGGACGTCCCAAATGTCGACCATTTTGAACATCCACGTCGATGGCCCTACGATACCGACTGCCCTACACCCCAAAATCTTGGGTGTGACGTTTGATCAGGATCTACATTTTGGTGAGCACGCAGCCGCAATTGTTCCAAGAATTCAGAGCCGTAACAAAATCCTTAAATCCCTCGCTGGCAGTACCTGCAGAAAAGATAAAGAAACGCTCATGACTACATACAAAGCAATTAGCCAGCCGATTACGTGCTACGCGTCACCCATATGGTCGCCAAGCATAAAAATTACCCACTGGAAGAAGCTAAAGCCCTGCCAAAATATTGCTCTCAGAATTGCCACGGGCTGTCTTCTTATGTCCACAGAACACCATCTGCATAATGAGGCGAGTATACTCCCCATCAGGGAGAGAAATGAGATGCTGACCAAACAGTTCCTGTTGAATACCCAGAAACCTGAGCATCCCAACAGACATCTGATTGATCAACCAGCACCGCCTAGGAGCTTAAGGAATCATCTCCGTAAGCATTTTGAGGAAATACGGCACCTGAGAACCCAGCCGTATGAAGCGAAAAAACACAAGCAGGTCCTTGGTGAACTCCATAAACAGGCGTCGGACCTTTATGCCGGGAATTGCCCGGTGAATCCAGTACTCAAAGAAAAGTATCCAAAACTCGCGGAAGAGGAACGCATACTCCCCAGGGAAATGCGTGTCACTCTTGCTCAACTTCTTTCTGGACACTGTAACAGGTTAAACTCTTACCTATCCAGAATCAACCCCGAGTATGCCCCGCTTGCATTGTGTCCCCACATGACACCAACCATCTCTTTAATTGTAATGTGGAACCAACGCCTCTAACACCCCTTTCCTTATGGTCCACCCCTGTTGAAACAGCAAGTTTCCTTGGACTCCCGTTAGAGGATATTGATGACAATTTGTGATCGGTCGCGGCTGTTAAGTGGGGCGAAGCATTGCTACAACAACAACAACAACAAGAGGAACCAGATCCCGAAATATTCTCGAATTGATTCTGAAAATTATCCAAATATGTCCCGAAATGTTGCCCAAAATATTGCTGAAAAGAGCCGAAGATAGCCCCGAAGTTTTTTCGAAAACAAGCGAAGCGAAGCGATTTGAAAAAAAAAAATTATTTCTCTAAATGATCCGAATCGATTTCCAAACTATAATCTAAATGATCCGGAGATAGCCCAAAAATTATTCCAAAACCAATCCTGAAATATATGCCAAATTATCAAGGCTAAACTAGTTATCTAAAACTTATTCCGAAACTATTTTAAAAGCAATTGCTAAATGATGCCGAAACTATTACTGAAATTTCTCGAAGGCAACCCCGAAGTTATTTGCCAAACAATCCCTACATTACCCCTCAAAAGTATCGAATTGATCCCGATTATAGACTCCGAGCTGAATCAATTTGGAAAAAATTTCCTGAAACAATTCCGATTTGTCCCAAAATCATCCTAAACTAATTACCAAAATAAACCTAAATGATCCCGAGAAAACCCAAAAAATACAAAAAAAAAAAAAATTTCAGAAACGTTTCCCAAATGATCTAAGACTAATCCCAAAAAATGATCTAAAACTTATCTCAAAATTATCATGAAAGCAATCTCGAAATCATCCCGAAGTGTTGCAAAAAAATTTCTATAACACCAGCTGGTTAGGGGGCTTAGAATATACCCGCGACAGGTATGCCTGTCGTAAGGGGTTACTTAAATACCAAACTATACCCGTCCCCCAGGGACTGTGTAGCGCTACCCTTTCAAAGGGTTGCCAACGCAATATAAAGCTTCTACAACCCAATTGTCAACCTCACCTACCTGTGGCGTATCCTGTTTCTTTAACTGCCGAGGCTCTAGCGACCCCAAGCCCCTCATAGACCTAGGAGGTGGGAGGGCGGTATGTGGTCATACTAAATCGTTCCTGAGATGGTCGGACTGGTACCTTAATGGTGTTTGTTGCCGGAACGTACTGGATCTGCATTCGGAAAAAGACCATTACCATTTAACACCCTCCATGGCCTACGGTGAGTGTCCTTATCGCTACAACAACAACGAAAAAACCAAGAACGCCTGAAAGTAATTTGGAAAAACCCCAAAACGATCCTAACATAGTCTCGATTTGATGTAGAAAATAGTTTCGGAGTTGATGCGATTTGAAAAAAAACTTTTTCTGAAACAATGCCGAATTGGCCCGAAATGATCTCCAAAATATAATCTGGATATGGCTTAAAAATGGGCCTAAAACAATACCAAAATTGTTCTCACATGATATAAAACTAATACCGAATTAATGCTGGTAAAAATTCCGAAATTATTTCGAAGTGATACCTAAATTACAGTCCCTAAGTATTTCGGAAAAGAAGGCCTAAATGCTCCCGATTTTCCAAAAAAAATATCCTGAAACAATGCTGAACTGACTCGAAACTATCTTAAATTGACCTCTGATATATAACCTTAATGATCCGGAGATAGCCCGAAAATGACTGGTCTCGAAAAGCAACCTCAAACGATCTCGTGTGGTTATGATCCGGAGATATAACCATCGTTAAGGGACCATCACAACTGATGAGGGTCGAGGGACATAAGGTGATTGCCTACGTGAGCAGTTTGTGTTATTATGCCAACAAAATTCCCTCAAATTCCCCGCAATCTAATTGAGACTACACTATCAACAGTATGTAACTGATCAAGAATTTGGGACTCGGGGTCAACCCGGAAAAAAACTGAGCCGGTTATTTTTACAACAAAGTACAAAACGTCGAGTCGTATACCAAGGAGGCAAAATGATCAGGGCTATCAGTTAAGAAAGCAAGAACTGCATAGTTCTCCTGCAAATTATTGGCTCGTGGGTTTATCTGCCAAAGTAGTACATTTGATTTATACATTCATGTATGTAGGTCGTTTTGCTTTGGTGGATGGCCCTTACAAAGTCCAAGAACCTCAAGTGATTACAAACACTCAAAAGATGCTGTGTATTAGCGGCGCTCCTGTCCGCACTCCACCAGAGGAACTAACATAACCTGAACATACCACCATTGGAATTGGTGGGTACTCATCAAGGTTTGTTTGGCCTTCCGATGATAAAGGACGCACTTACGCCTTTGACCCTGTTTAAGTCAGTGCATTCGTCCCTGGTATAGGTTTTCACAGGTCACTGTTTGATAGATATTGAGGATGAGAAGAGCGCCGACATCTTCTGTCCCACTGTCCGAAAATAGGAAGAAGAAAGTGGCTGCTCTCAGTCAATCGTTTTGAAAAGATCGCGAGGCGATTACCAAGCACGAAAGAAGGACGGTTGTTAAGTTTATTGACTCCACGAAGGGTTTCGATCCGTAGTAGCTATTACAGTAAGCGTTACTTGCCATTTAGGACAGCACAAATGGGCCAATTGACGGCCCAAGTGTCGGCCCGGAATGTAACTTCTAGGCGAAATACTTTTAATCTTACCTGGTCATATCGCATAATTATCCTGAAACGCTTCTGAGATGACCGGAAAATAATCCCGAGTTGACCCAGAGATAACCCCGAAACGATTGCGAGAACAACACCGAAATTATTTTGCAATTTTTGTGAGAAAGTCCCGCTCACAGCCTACCTTTCTAAAATTGCTTAGACCCTATTAAATGCCCACATACAAAATTTAATTAGTCCAGACCAAAGAGGCACAGATTTATAGCGACGCTTTCACCTCCTGTCATTTATAGAGTTTTAAGGACTAAAAAAATTATAGAGTAACACCGTCTCCCAAAGAAATATAGCCAGTAGATACTCACAGGCTTAAAGCCTTGGCACAGACAAGTTTTATAAAAATCCATCGAATCGCTCTAGCATAATTGGGTTAAAAAGGGGTCAAAAAATAGTTAAAAGGTAATTGTTCCTCCTAAAGGGTGGCATCCTCTTTTTAAATAAATCTCGTAGATTCTGATACTTGGAACATTGACTTTGTATTTTTTTTTTTTTTTTTAATATCTTTCGCATTTATAATATTAGTTAAATATATATTTAAAAAATTTGCATGTCCTGAAATCGATTTACGCACTACACATACACATACCCACATTTTACTCCTCAGATCCTTTCTTTCATTCAAAAGTGTTGGCACGTGATGCGCTAATTTTTTTCGCTTTTCTACCGCTCCCTTATCCCTTTGCTCTCTTGCTACTGATTGTTAGCTCATCACCCTTACTTATGGCTTCACAAGTGTCAGTCGCTGCGTGTGGTCCACGCGCCATTCTCCACTCTCACCGCCGGATATGTCAATGTGTCTTGTCTCCGGTCTATGTTTCACGCATCCTCCCTTGAGCACGTGACCTGTTCAAAAGTGAAATGAACTCCTTTTTACAATTTCTACTTATTTATATGTATGTGGTAACTCAACTAAAACAAAAACAACATGAGTTCATACAGAGGCCACTTGCAATCCTATTTGAAGGTGGCTGATTATGTAATTTGATATCAAAACGAAGAAATCTTTGCAATCAAGGCGTCAGGATTGAAGTCTTAAATGTCTTTTAAGTAGATAAGAAATAAATTGCCCGCAATTTGATTTCAACACAATGAGTGGGAGAGATGATGTAGACGGAGTTTGAAAGTAAATGTGTTAAATTGTTTGTTGCTTGAAATTTGAGAAATGGTAAATATATTTTTTTTTTTTTTGGTTGTGGGACAAAATATTTCCAAATTATAAAAATATGTGATTTTTTACTTTCTTTTTTCGTTGGAACTAGGACTTAACGGCTCACCTTTCCAATACGTGAGCCAGTAAGAAGTAGGAGCCCCTCCCTCTTGTATCTTGTAAGTAAGGTTGAACCAGCCGCAGTGTTTCCGAGCCTACTTTCGAACTTGTTGTTTTAGAGATAGCCTCTCCGAGCCTTCTGTCTTTTAGCAAAGAGTAGTTCTTCAGTTACTATTTGGTACGATGAAGAATGCCGCGTTGCAACCGAAAGAAAAGACGCTGCCTACAGGGCTGCGTTGAAAGTGAGCGCAACAAGAAGAGTGTGTAAGCGCTATCGCGAGTTGAAAAGTAAAGCGAGATGCCTTTTCAGGAAGAAAAAAACAGAGGCAGAAAGGCGTGAGTGCGATGAGCTTGAGCTGCTAGACACCAGTAATAACACCCGAAAATTATACCAAAATATCGGGCGCAAGACGGAAGGTTTTAAGTCCGGGGCAAACTCTTGTAAGAACGAAAGCGGCGACCTTGCAACCGATTTCCAGATAGTACATACTTAGATTATGGAGGAAATACTTCTTTGCTCTCCTAAATGGAGACAGTGATTGACCGCACAGGGATGACGAACCCGATCCCGCAATCGATGATGATGGAATAAATGTCCCCCCCACCCGATTATGACGAAGTCATATTGAGAAAACAACAAGGCCGCGGGCGCTGATGGATTGCCTGCGGAAATATTCAAATATGGCGGCGAGGAGTTGGTAAGGCGCATGCATCAGCTTCTTTGTAAAATATGGTCGGACGAGTGCATGCCCGAATCTAAGTGTTCTTTGCCCAATCTACAAGAAGGATCCTGCAAACGGCGCCAACTAGCCAAATCGCGCAATCAGCCTTCTTAATAACGCATATAAGGTCATGTCTAGTGTATTGTGGGAAAGACTGAATCCCACCGTGAATCGGCTGGTTGCACCTTACCAGTGCGGCTTCAGACCAGGTAAATCTACCATCGAACAGATTTTCACAATGCGCCAAATCTTGGAAAAAACCCAAAAAACTAAAACGCAAACGTCACCTCTTTGTCGAGTTTAAAGCCCCTTCGACAGCACTAAACGAAGCCGCCACTATATCTGAATTTGATTTCCCCGCAAAACTTATACGGCTGTGAAAAATTAGGTTGAACAACACCATCAGCTCAGTGAGAATCGGGAAGAACCTCTCCAAGCCGTTCGAAACTAAACAAGGTTTCAGAAAGGGTGACCCCCGTGCGATTTCTTTAATTTGATGCTGGAGAAAGTAATCATGATCTACAAGTTACTTATCGTACTTGTCCTGCTATATGGTACAGAAGCATGAACCATGACAACATAAGAGGAAGCAGCTCTGGTAGTGTTCTAGAGAAAAGTTCTTCGAAAGATTTATGGACCTCTACGCATTGGCGATGGTGAGTACCGAAGAAGATTTAATGATGAGATGTACGAACTTTACGCAGACATCAACATAGTCCAGCGAATTAAAATGCAGCGGCTACGCTGGCTAGGCCATGTTATGCGAATAAAAGATGACGCTCCGGCTAAGAAAGTGTTTTTATCGGAACCCACCTATCGAAGCATAGGAGGAGGGCGGCCCCACCCACTGGAAGGAACAGGTGGAGAGGGTTTAAACTCCCTTGGTGTGACCAACTGGCGCTAGTTGGCAGAGCGAAGAAGTGACTGGCGCGCCTTGTTGGATGGTTATAACGGTTTAAACGGTTAAGCGCCAATTAAGTAAGTAAGTAAGTAACTATTTGTTTTCATCTATGCTTTTCAGTTGGAGAAGATACAATTTTCTTTAATTATTGAACGAATCGTCTAAGTCCAGGAGCTTGCTTAGGCTGTATAATCGTCAGGAACGACTTAGTCTCCCCTAAATTTACTTGGGTTCACTACTCCATCTACTGGTTCTCTTCGCTCTTGGGCGAGCATAGGCAAGCTCTTCTAACTGGCCTTGAGAATTTTCTGTGTTGCGGAACTTGGGGATCAGCATTGGCTTTCTTCCAATATAGAAAAAAAATTTACTGACAACCTCAAAACTGGCTTTAGAGCAGTCGTTGAAGACTTTGCTCAGGGATTTGAGAAATATGTTTCGGTCGTGTAGACTAAATTGTGGAAAACTTAGGAAATAAGAGTTGTCTTAAAATAAGAGGGCGGTGTTTCTTCCGCATATTTAATATAATAGCGCTGAGCCCACCTTGTCGCGATATAGAAGAGAAAAGAGAATTATAGGGTCGCATGTCAGAGAAGATGAAAGTGCTACAAGCGATGAGCTGACCTCGATGGGGAGTAGCACTTGAGTCGGAACAGAGAGAGAGCTCTCTCACGATACCCGGTCGCATTTACAATTTACCAGCCATGGACGACTCAAACTATCGGGAGAATGAGCGCTTAGCACGCACCCGCATGGATGAAGAAATGGGTCGAAGACAGTTTGCTGAAAAGAACACTGCCGCTAGAAACTCTAGATACTGCAGCCGGTACACAGTAAAAACTTTTTTAGTTTCTTCGTCAAAAAGAGAAAAAGAAAAAAACTTTTCCTACATACAAGGACATTTTATTTTTTGTTAGAATCAAAATTTCAATGTTCTGAGGAAGTTTCTTTTGAGTGTATGTGGAGGAAGAAGCTTCGAGCGGAATGAAGAGGCAGCAATCGATTGTCGGCGATAGGTTGGTCTTAACGAGGCAGAAATAACGCCGTTCCAGGGCTGTAAAGCAGGTTCCATAAAGGTGAAAAGTGGAATACAGATGGAGCCCAATAGCGAGAAACAAAGCACCTGGTAAACTGCAAGGCAGAAGGAGAAGGGGAATGGTAGTAATATGCCAATAAAAGAGAGGAGGACCAATAAAGTGGTTAGTCAGTCAAAGAGAGGTAACGCAGGAACTCCCGTTTTCCTAGAGAAACTAAAGAGGTCTATCAACCTGTTCAGTTTTAGGCATGTTAAGATGTCCATTCTAAGAGTTTTCCTTATTGTAAAAGACTCAAACGCTATTCAACCTGCTAGCTTGATATGATCCTAAAATTAACGTTTTCTGTAACTCCTTTTGCTGGCATTTCATGAAATCCAAGCCACAAAACTAACTGTATTCGCAAAAACAAATTTATCCTCAGAGCTAACGAAGCGAACAACCCCATTTGGATATTTATATGCGCCGAGTGACAATGGTCGCAATAAATCCTACAGGAATTTAACCAACAAATTCAACTCTTTAAATTTTTTATTTGCCCAACACGCCAATGCACAGCAAAAACCATATTGTCAGGGACAGAAGAAGCCAAAGGAGCGCGCCATTGCAAGAGGATGAAGCAAAATAAAAAAATAAATTTGCTATGCGACCACAAAATGGCGAAAAACGTTTTACTAATTCGATTGTGAAATATTTCGTTATGGAGCTAAAGGGAAATATTGTATTTGCTCAGAATCTTCCCATGCAAAAGCGGTCGTGGCGTTTAATATGGGTGGGAAAGCTAACAAAGAGGAGTAGCTGGTGGTAGGGGTAAAAGCGTAGATTATAAAAATAAAAATGGACACGAAAAAATAAAGAATAAATGTTCCGCTACCAAAGGCCATCAACGCCATCTACAAGTGTGAAATGCTGCTGCCGTCTTACAGTTCCAACTACCCCTTGAAAGGATGAGAGGTTTGCATTTGGTTTGTGAACAGGGGCGCAGTCAGGGTGTCATTAGGGGTGAGGAAGAAGTTAAAATAAATAATTGATCAAGCAAACAGAGCTTACGATATCTCGAATTTCGTCGAGGAGCAATTTCCCGCTAGTGTCGGCCTCTCGCGAGGTTCTCGAGCCTGGAAATACTCGTAAGACTCTGGTTATTCACACTCACTGGTTATTCTCACTTCACCATAGTCGGGTGCCGGAATGTATTTCCCCGCATCGGCAACTAAGTTATCTAGTTCTACTTCTCACTCGCTAGCTATCAATATGGATAAGTGTTGTCTCCACAACTTAAGCACACTCTGTACGTCAGTTACCAGGTCGCCATTATCAGAATTCTGCTCTGGTCTTGAAACCTTGTATTATCCGCGAGATATTTTGATAGAGTTTTCGGGCATAATTCCTATCTCCCATTATCCGAAGCTACTCGCACTCACATCGTTCTGCCCCATTTTATCTTTCTAAATAGGCATATATCTTTCTTCTTCGCATCATGATAACGGTGCAATATACGGCGCGTTGCCGCTCCAGCACGCAGCGTGGCCCTACGCGCAGCCACCTTTTTTTCCTAGGCAGCGCGACATTTCATATCATACCAGTTGTTTTTTGTCTGCTCGTGGTAAACCTATGGTGTCAGCAGCGTCGGTCATAATGAGAAAGGAATATGCTTCCACAGCTCGGCCACATCGTCAGGTCGAAGATTGCTGTCAGTGAGCAAGTGTAAGAGCCGAGTGGACTATCTTGGCTGCCACAAAATGGCGGTCCATGTCAATTCACATTGAGTGCGCACATTCAGGACACTGAAACCATGCCTGCCCTTGATCACGAGGTGTTTCGGGTTCTTCGATCAGGAGAGAGCCAATTTGCTTCGAAAATCTTTTCATGGCGAAATCTATTGCTGCAATTGACTATACAGCGAGCAGTCGCGTTGTCAATCGGCCTCATCCCGTTAGAAGATGTAATATCTTGGAGGCAAAATTTCCCGACTTGGGCCAAGGACACCTTTTTTTGCCCAGAATGGTTGTGGTCCGCGGGGACAGTAATCGTATGTATTTTCTACTTTCTCATTACAGTAGTCCTTATTCTTGTCGTCCACTTCGTCTATTGGTGAATAAGCGAATGGAAACGAGGTATGGAAAAACTTCATCCTAATACGGATAGCGGCGGATGCTCCTTCACAGCCGCGAACGACAATGATTGGCGCCAGAGTTTCTATCCCACTACGAAAACACTATTGTAATAGAATTCGAAAGGCCCTATCGTTCTTCACCCTTTCGCCGTCCATCATGATCCGTTAAACGTTTGCCGTGGTTATCATTAGGGGATCGTTACTTTGTTTCATTGGGAAGTGTTTTTACGAGGCAGCTCTTAAGCCTAGCGCCCAAGCAAGGAAGAGGATTTAAATTTGATTTGCCTTTTGCGGCAGGCGTACCTACCGCGAGTATATTCTAAGCATCCAAAACCTGCTAAAAATACTATAATAATTCAGTCTGAACTATTCTAGCTCTGCATAAGATTTTAAAGTTTCTAGAAATCCTGCACATTTAACTAGTAGCAAGGCATCACGGCGGCTACCAGTTTTTAAATCCTGCAGACCAAGTTATTGTCCTACTAAGGTCATATCTTAGCACAATCCAGAGCGAAGGGTGAAGAACTGCACCCAGATCATATGCATCTCACGACACCTCTCTTTGTTACGCAACGCGTAGTACGCAGCTCTGTCTTTTAGCAATCGATGATTAGGCTGTGAGTTCTCTTCTCTCTACACCCCTGTTTCCTACAATACATTTGTGCTTGTGGTACGTGGCATTAAAAAAATGTCGGTTAGCTCCGAGAAATCGGCGACGATTCACAGATTTGTTATTACTATGACTGCCATCGTAGTATAGGGTGTGTGTTTTAGGTGCCCAATATAGCGGGGCAGGTGGGTGATATGACCTGCGCTCACTTTGAACGCGGCGCAACGTAAAAGTTAATAAATCTTATTTTTATCATGAGGCTATAAATATTGAAATTTTTAGCCATTGCCAATTTATGACCATTATTTATGTTAGTATGCATATATGTGTGAAGAAAACCACAAAAACGTGAATGTATGCATGGTGAGCAAAAGAAAGAAAATTTGTTGCATGCAACATATGTACGCGCATTTAGAAATTTTTTTATTGCATTGAAATTATTTCACTTCCCACTTTTTTCTTGCCTTTCAAATAAATTCAAGTGAATCCGATTGACTCTAACACTTAAACAATCGATTGAATGCAACAACAACAACACTTGTATGCCGCCATGCCATCGAAGAAAACAATGCGGGTAATAATGAAACTTTCTTCTACAAATGCTTTACGATCAAACAATCTTTCTTTTCCAGCTTAATAAACACCTCAAAAGTTTAAAAAGGCTCACCAAGTTCATCGATCAGCAATATGTTGCTTTGTGTTGTGTTGTTGTGCTGTTGTTCGTTTTCTACTTGTACATATGTATGTACGTATAGAGGTACCAACTGCCAATTTAATATCTGCAACGATAAATCAGCCAATCTGTGGCAAAAACATGCACCCAACGACAACAAGCACATAACATAACAACAACAATGCCCTCAAGTGTCCGTAATGAAGATCGCTCATAGCTTAAGTGCGCTGTTGCGCTGGATCTGGTTAAGCCTCGTTGGTTTAATTTACCAATGCGTCGTTTGTCCGTTGTTCGCGTACAGTCTTTTCTCATTGTGGCTCATCTGGACGAGCATGCGCACATCTGTTGTCTATTGCACTGATGCAGTTGTTTTATGTGAGAATGTGTGAGTGAAAGATTGCGCTTGAGTTTGCTGCTGATGTGTGCAAAAAAAATGTTTGTTAGAAACGCCTACAAATTGTTTGGTAATAACGATTTTTCCATTAAATTAATAAATTAATATGATCGTGCAGCTTGTAAAGAAAAATTGTAATTCCTTGCATCGTGAGACGAGTGGAATGAGCAGTCCATCGATCGCACCGTAGGTTGAACTGGCACGAAAATACAGTAAAATAAAGAGTGGCAAGGCAATGAGCTGGGAGGAATCATGAAAGTTTTCCCGAGCTACTTCTTCTTTTTAACTCTACAAATCTTCTGGGCCTAATGAATGCAGCTCGCTGGCTTCTATATATATCTCCCCATGTCTTGGAAAACATTTTCCAAATCCCCGATGCAGGGATTGCCAAGTGGGGACCTATCTATCCGTCATGGCACTAAGCTGAATTGTACACCTGCTTATAGCGGCTATATCTTGCAGACTAGCTGTAAACACAAATAAAACTGGCCTAAGTCTATTCACGAGCGTGTACAAGACCCCGCATAATTAGGGCACCTTTTATTGGCATAGTTTCGCTTATAGTTTTTTTTCAATAGTCTGTTTGATAATTGCAGTGATATCAAAGAATGATTGCGCTTATAAAGTGGGTTTGCTCCATTGGTTAGGTTTTCGGATGCATATCACAATTTGATTCAGATACTCTTTTGCCCAAGGTAATTGCTCCCGGTGATACTTACTCCTCCTAATCACGACGATATTCGGGCTGTATTTGAATGGAGCCTTCCCCATATTGGGCCGCCGCAGAAACCTGACAGTTGGTCGTAAGACCAAAAGAAGAAAACGGGGGTACAAGCAATAATTAGGATCCGAAAAGCGGGAAATCGTGCAGTCAGTGAGTTTAGTAAGAAGACGGTGATACTGGCTTAGATCACGAATATACCCGCCAAAAATTCAAAACTACACGGTAGTGATACTTAACCGACGTTTTCGGAACGGCTGAATAGATGAGTATGAAGTGATTGAATGCTTCCACTTCGGCGTCGTCCATATAGCTAATACAACTGTGGTGTTCAGCATATTAAAATACATTGTATGAACTTCCATTGAGCAGTGCACTGTTACAACTGCAATTTCTCCATATAGGCAACAACTTCACAAAAAGACCTACAAAGATGTGATGTCAGCCCAGCGCTTGTGTGTGTGACTTAAGCCACCCTTTCCCGAAGCGGGCAGTGGCCAGCGGAATCTCAAATTCCCTTCGGCCAGCCACATTCACTTCAAAGTTACCCGTTCGGGCCAAGAGATTGGCGTGGCAGCTGCCAATTTTATAATTTTTATCAAAATGTATCTCTGCCACTCCTGACGGTGACAAAACTTAGCGCTTTGTTAACCTTTTCACTGCCGGTGAAGCCGGTGAATAGCATCCCATTCACTGTATCCTAAATTGAGACGAAATCAAGTTATAAGTTATAAGTTGACACGGAACTCCTGTAATAATACTCTCTTTGTCTCTCTCTTATTTCACCATCTTATCTACCTAGAATCCAGCCACACACAGGTTTATATAACTACCTCTCCATATTCATATACAAATACAGTCATTATTTTAGACCTGACAATCTCAGTAATTCCTTCTAATATCATTTTGACTGGTTTGGTAGTCAAAACTATATGAAAAAGGACTTCACAGTCCAAAAGCATATTAGAAGGAAATATAGAGCTTGTCAAACCCAAAATATCAGTTTTAACAAGTAGGGAAGGCTAAGTTCGGGTGTAACCGAACATTATATACTCAGCTGAGAGCTTTGGAGACAAAATAAGTGAATATCACCATTTAGCAAAATGAACCTAGGGTAACCCTGGAATGTATTTGTATGACATGGGTTTCAAATGGAAGGTATTAAAGAGTATTTTAAAAGGCAGTGGGCCATAGTTCTATAGGTGGACGCCATTTCAGGATATCGTCATAACGGTGGACCAGGGGTGACTCTAGAATGTGTGTTGTACAATATGGATATCAAATGAAAGGTTTTAATGAGGGTTTAAAAAGGAAGTGGACCTTAGTTGTATATGTGAAGGCGTTTTCGAGATATCGACCAAAATGTGGACCAGGGTGACCCAGAGCATCATCTGTCGGGTACCGCTAATTTATTTATATATGTAATACGACGAACAGTATTCCTGCCAAGATTCCAATGGCTTTTGATTTCGCCCTGCAGAACTTTTTCATTTTCTTCTACTTAATATGGTAGGTGTCACACTCATTTTACAAAGTTTTTTCTAAAGTTATATTTTGCGTCAATAAACCAATCCAATTACCATGTTTCATCTCTTTTTTCATATTTGGTATAGAATTATGGCATTTTTTTTTTTTTCATTTTTCGTAATTTTCGATATCGAAACAGTGTTCGTGGTCATAGTCGGATTTCGGCCATTTTTTATATCAATACAAAGTAAGTTCAGGTAAGTACGTGAACTGAGTTTAGTAAAGATATATCGATTTTTGAATTTGAAGAATTCGTTTTAGAGGTATGGTTCCTTCGGCAAAGTTTCTTATTTTGATCCCAGAATATGATTTTCACAGAGCAATGGGCGATTTTTTTTGCCTCCCCTCAAATCGACCCGCCCTTCTGTACAACCAACCGTTATCCAATAAAAGTTAATATACTCTATGAGCTCTGCTCAACTGAGTATAAAAATGGCAAAAAACCCCCTTATCTGAACAATCGGTTGTACGTGAGATATAAGTTGTAGTGGTCCGATCCTACCGGATCCGACAAATGTCTAATATAATACAAAAATACATCCTTGTGCCAAATTTCATTGAGATATCTCAAAATTTGAAGGACTAGTTTGCGTTCAACCCAACAGGCGGACGGACGGACAGACGGATAAGGCTTTATCAGCTCAGTTCGTCGCCCTGATCAATTCGGTATACTTAATGGTGAGTCTATCTTCTATATTACTCAACGTTACAAACATCGGACCAAAGTGAATATACCATTTGCCGAGGCAATCGGGTAGTACTAGAAGGTGCTAGTACCAGGACGTACCGGATTCAAGCCTACAAAAGGCTGCTTATTTCCGAAACACTCCCTAAGCCTAAAGGAAGTGATTTTGTGGTTAAAAAACAATGAAAAAGCCAGGTCGCTAAAACTTTCTACCCGAGTGGAATCGAATCCTCTATAGGTCGCTGCAAAAGGCCCCCTCGAAGTGCTAAGGTTGCCAAACAGCTTTTTATTCGCATAAATTGGTGATGTATTACCAAAATTATGTTTTTTCATGAAGTCTTATGTTGCTACATATATTTGTCAGCATGTATATTTCACATATTCTTATGTATATGCACGTTGCACGCATGCCCCACCTTCTGATGTGCATGCACTGGCACAACAACAAGAAGTGAAGAAAGTAACGAGCTTCAAATTCGATGTTGTTGTAATATTTCAAGTAACTCCTAAATCTACGTTGCAACGATCTGATTGGATCTGCGGTGAGTTGTTGTGAGTAATTCGCTTCTTTTTTATTATTTTATACTAGTTTATTATAATCATCTCATATGTTGTTTTCTTTTTTATTGTATATTTTCGCCTTCTTGTAAATGTTATATGGTATATTGCACTTGCAACATGCAACACACAACGATGGCTGCCATGGACTGCTATTGCAACATTGGTGCAATGAAATTGGTGCTTATACGAATCCACTCACAACCATTTAGCAATATCAACAAAGAACAAAAACAGCAAAAAACATAGCTGATAAAAACAACAACAACATAAAAACACGACAGCACTTAAGCAGCCAATTTTAATGGCAGCAAACAAGCGGAAAGGAGTCAGGCAACATGTTGTAAAAAGAACGAAAAATATACCAGAAGTTAATTCATGCATACACTTGTGAGTAACAAAGTAGCAGCAAAGATAACTCAAAAATTTTTTAATTTAATTTGTTCTCTTTTATGTGTACACATCATTGAATACGGAAGAGTGGAATCCTGAAAGTACTGGTAAGGTGTAAAATGTAAACTACGTCTAAGTGTAGTATTTGTATATGGTATGCTATATAGGGGTTTAATGTAAAATGTAAATGAAGGCGTAGTGTGGGGTATTGGTAAACTGTGTGAAGTACTAGAGAATGTGTAAGCGAAGAGAAAGAAGGGAGGGAGAGTAATGGAAAGGAAAGGAAAGGGAAGGAAAGTAATGGAAAATTAAGGAAAGGAAAGGAAAGAAAAGAAAAGGAAAGGAAAGGAAAGGAAAGGAAAGGAAAGGAAAGGAAAGGAAATTAAAGGAACGGAAAGGAAAGAAAGAAGAGGAAGAAAATATGCATATAAAATATACAGCTTTTATTCAGAATTTAAAATCCTTAAATATGAAGTTTTGTATTTTTCTGAAGGATGTTTTATAGTTCCTTAATAAAAAATAATAAAATTTTCAAATCATTTTGTTGATATTTTGTCCCTGCTTATTTCAAAACTGATGGGAATACACGGCAAACGCATGGGAATTCCAACCAATGATTTTTGTCAGAGCTGCATTGATGAAGAGGATATAGAAAGCTTCGAACACTTCCTCTGTAGATGCCCTGCTCTGGCCAGTTTACGTATGTGTCTGAATAAGTATTTTATCGAGTGCTTAACAGAACTTGGCTCTGCGGAAATCAAAAATATTCTACGCTACATAGGAAGGTCAAATTGGTTCAAATTCCTACACATCTAAAGGAGGAAGGGCTATAGTCCACACAGTGATATCACAATGGGCCAGCCAGCCTAAGTGTGTCCCACACATTTCTGGGGGGGCAGCCACTTTAACCTAACTTACTTCAAAACAGCATACCAAACAAATATCCTACAATTCCAAGAAGAAATGGACATTTTTGTGAAGATTTTAAAAATACTTTAACGAATTTTTGGGAGTTCCTGATAATTATTTTGCACTTTCTGCTAACGTTCGGATCGCCGAACTGTCGAATAACTCCAATATTCAGTTAGGCAAAATGGTCTTTATTTAAACTACTTTGGGAGTAGTACAATTACCGCGTACTTCACTAAAACGTGTTAAAATCAAACTTATTAGTTATTCCTCAGCTTGTGCTGCTTTTATACTCTCTGTTGCCCCGTTCGCACATTTCTCCCAAGGGCTACATTTTTCACGAACATGTCTTCTGGAACAGATTTATCTCATTCATACATTGTACATACTTTTTAGCTATATGTGTGTGTATGTGTGAGTACCAACTTCAGCTCTTAGCTGATGACTACATATGTGTATGTGAAATAATCTCTTTGTTTCAAGCTGCTGGTTATGTGTGTGGGATATTCTTTGTACATAAGTTTGCCTAATTGCTTTTTGCTTTTGTGATTATTTACTAACATCATAGTGATGCTAATATTCGCCACAATATTTTAAACTGGAACTTTTCGAAAATATTTTCTAAATTGGTCATGGTTTTTTTTAATAAAAACTTGGAAACGTTTATAAAGCTCTTTTTAAATTTTCGATTTTTTTCTTAAATAATTTTGCAATGGATTCTTACCGTTTTTACACAATTCGTAAAGTTTTTTTTAACTTACAGAAATAAGAAGAGCATATTTTAAAATTTGCGAATCATTGTGGTGCTATTTTGCTTCTGTCGCTTTAAAATTTGTTCCAAATTTTTTCTTAATTTGTTTTCATATTTTTTTAATTAAAAATTGTTTTGGTTTATGGGCCTATTGATAAAGGATTCCAGGTTCGAATTCGAATTCAGGGCCTATAACCATAATTTGTACAATTACTTGATTTTTTAATTTTTCTGTGTTTGAAAAATATTTTTTTTAATTTGGAATAGAAAATAGAATATTTTTCAGACACCTGCCATAACAGCGCAAAAAACAATAGTTATCATACAAATGATTGTTATGGGCCTTGAGCGCGAATTCGAATCTTTTTTAACAAACAAAACTAAAAAAAAATAAATTATCGATAGCATTTGCAAATTATTCTGTTGCAATTTTTTTACTCGCAGGTGTACATGCATACTACAAATTCGCCTACTAAATAAAAATGGGCAAATAAAAAATTTGCAAACCATTTTCCTGCAATTATTTCACTCGCAGATGTACATGTACACTACAAAGCTGCACGTTCAGAAAGGTTTGCAAAATTACAAATACAAACAAGTAAGGACGGGACTGTCTTCGGCTATGCCGAAGACTTCATACCATTCAAGAATGGGGCTGCACAATAATCTTATCCCGTTCGTAATCTCCGAATAATCGGATGTATAAGATAAGAACTATCTAGTGAACAGATCTACATACCTAAACGATTTTTAAGATAAATATAAAATAAAAAATAGGTAGGTACTTTGTGTGAGGATGCAAAGTTTCAGGTTTTTTGTGGTCTGCGTGTAAAAACTATGACTACGAATCACGTATTTCAACAATATATGACGTAAACGTAACTATTTGATGAAATGTTTTGAATTTTGAAGCTTCTAGCCGTAAAAAAGGGGCAAAAAAATACAGTTTTATGGGGTATATAATATATGTACCACCGATCTCTATGAATTTTTCATACAACAATATATGCTATACACGTAAACATTTGGTGAAATTTGAACATATCTAAACGATTTTTAAGATAAATATAAAATAAAAAATAGGTAGGTATTTTGTGTGAGGATGCAAAGCTTCACGTCTTTTGTGGTCTGCATGTAAAAACTACGACTACGAATCACGTATTTCAAAAATATATGAAGTAAACGTAAATATTTGATGAAACTTGATGAATTTTGAAGCTTCTATCCGTAAAAAAGGGGCAAAAATGACAGTTTGTATGATGTATATAATATATATACAACCGATCTCTATGATTTTTTCAGACAACAATATATGCTATATACGTAAGTATTCGTTGAAATTTGAAGCCTCTAGCTCTTAAAATAGGGCAGTAATTACGAAAAGTTTCTTATCTGAACAATCGGTTGTGGGGGATATATACTATATATACGACCGATCTCACCAATTTTTTCAGGCAACAATATGTGCAATATACGAAAGTATATGGTCAAGTTTGAAGCTTCAATCTGTTTAATTGAGTAAGATATTACAAAAATCCTCTTTTTCTGAAAAATCGGTTGTATGGAGGATATATGCTATAGTGGTCCGATCCGGCCGGTTCCGACAAATGTCTAATCGGACACCCAAATACACCTGCTCACCAAATTGTATCAAGATATCTCAAAAATTGAGGGACTAGCTTGCATACAAGCAGACAGACGGACAGACGGACAGACAGACAGACGGACATGGCTAAATCAACTCAGCTCTTCATTCTGATTATTTTGGTATACTTAACGGTGGGTCTATCTATTTTCCTTTAAGGACTTACAATTTTGGGTTTCGTGACGAAATTAATATACCATTTCATTTTCATGAAAGGTATAATTAGGAAGTTTTCATGAAATGTTTCAGGTTTTTAACTGTATATGAAATACATTATCGATTTTTTTTCCGAAATGCGTTTACATTACTTTTCGTTATACAATTCGTGAAAGATTTTTTTATTTTAGGTAAATAAAAGAGGTGGTTTTGAAGATGTAATAAAACTTCATTTCACTGCTATTGTTTCACTCGCGACTGTACATGCATGCACAAAGGCGTGTGTGCTTATGCGGCTGTAAAAATTTAACGACTTTAAAAGCCATACAAACTCCATCCATAGCGCTTACAATGGCAGTGTGCAAATATTATAAAACAGCAACAAAAACCAAGAAATGCACATTGCAATTATTTGCGCCAAACCAGGTGGCAAGCGACCATACGACGCCGACGTTGCAAGTTTTGCAAAAGGCAAGCCGTTAAAATGGTGTTTAACACAAAATATTTGCAGCCATTTCGTCTGCACATTGTAACTGGGTAACACCCACTTTTTTTGCAGTCCATGTTTCTTCTTCTTTTTTTCACATTCTTTCGTAAACTCCTTTTGCTTTGACTGAAAATTTTACTGGCTGACTAACTTTAGCTTCTACGCGTGCGCACTTGATCGTGCCGTATGGACGGTCGGTGCAATATGGCCTTTATCATTATCGCACTTCAATAATCTGGTTGTATCTTTGTTGTTGCTTTAACCTGTATAAGTACAAAGATAGTCGTATGTGCCTACCTATAGGATACTTAAGGTGTTTATTGTTTTCCTGCGTACACTTAAATCGCTCTCAAATCATTGGTTGAGTGCGATGTAACACCCCCTACTAAGCATTTAATATTAACTGGCGAATATGATCGCAATCGTGGAGAATCAATACATTCATTCGCATAAAGATCATGCTCCAATGGAAGAGACCTATCCACGATGAAATGTGCTTTTATATTATAGTGTTTCAATTTGATTTTTATTTTTTATTTTTTCTATTATACATTTTACGAATTAAAGGTGGATTACGGCCAGGGATTGAAACATAAATTTTTTCACGCACTGCGAATTTCCCGTTCTGCATTTTTCTTGACTCTCGTGAAATAAAAAAATGCTATATGACCGGAATTTTTAAAAATCACTGCTAGATCTGCCGGGTGTAGGACTCCTTTCTTCCATAAGAGTGCTAAACACCAATACCTCCAACGGCTTCCTCCACTTTCTACACATTCTTCACCATCTGGGACCGAGTTTTAACTTTACTTCGGGTGAGGGAGCGTCTCATACTGTAAAGATATTTACGTAAGTCGCCGTGTCTAGTTAAGAATTGGATCAGGTAGAAGTCAACGTCTGTACGTGATCTCTTCAAGAATAGGCCCTGTACGCTCCAATTTATGCTGCTATGCTGCTGTTCCCATGGTAGGATCATTTCTTTTCGGGACTCGAACTGTGTTTGGTTTAAAATAAGGTTTTTCTTCAAACAAAGAAAAACCAGACATTTATTCATAGATTTAGGCTGAACGACTTCGCCAATGCCGGGAATATGTTCATACTCCAGATATAAACATAAAAAGATCCATGAAGCTACATGGCTGTCACTAGATCGAAAAACATGCAACCAAATAATTCATGTTGCTCTTGAGAGTATGCCTACAGTGTTTTAGATGCCCGCACGATTCTAAGTCCCTATATCGAGTCGATTATCAAGATCGCCGCAGCCCTCTGAGAGCTCTTCTAGCCACTGGGGCATGTACTACGGTAATGAATATTGAAAAAAGCACAATGTCTACAGAGCGCTTGGAGATCAGAGCGTTTTCGTCCATTCGCGTAACATGAACTAGCCAGCGAAGCCCTTACGCGTTTATTCCCTGCACCATCTTCATAGCTTTGTAAAGTTCATACAGCTCATTATTATACCTCCGTCGGTACCCGCCAGCGTCATCTCACACAGAACCACAAATCTTTCGGCCAAAGTTCTTTTTCGAGGCATTTTTATATGTATATGCACCAGAAGATCTGCGCAGGTATTTGCAGGTGGGCTAATGTTCTTCGCAGATATTCCTTCAACAAAATGTCCACAAAGTTGCTCATATTGTCCTCGTCCAACTCCTGGTACGGCGGACAGATTTTCTTCATAACTATTCAATATCCTGTTCCTTAACGGTCCCGACTCACTGTTGGTTATTCAGCGCGCATCCGCAAGTACGCATGCAGGAAACCTGATAGCATCATCCTGATATGTCTCCCATGTAAGTTTGTTTTGTGACTCGTTCGTTATCTGTCTTTGTCCTGGATCGTTTTGCTGGAAAATAATGTAATTATAATCGCTGATAGTGAGGACATCCATAAATCCTCAAAGACGATCCTACCGAGCCTGACTGTCATCTAAAGGACTAACTCTGCGGGCTATTAACTTGCGGCATTAAACAATCGAACCTTCATAAGTTAAAATTCCCCACAACTATCTGGCTACCAGTTAGGTCCCTCAGAGAATCTTTAATAAGATCTAGTATATCTCCGAACATATGAACAAAATCATACATGGAAAATAGTAGCTGACTATAGTGGAGTTAAACTTCACTATAAGGGCGTAACCTTGTCCGACAATATGATCCACAACATTTGCATTAGTCGCAAAACGCAAGAACCAATTGCACTAGTAGCTCATCAGCAAACCTTTTCCGATTTAGAGAGAGAGAGAGACTTCTGTTTATCAACCTCTTCTACGCCCGCCTCTTGTGGCGATAAAGTCGCTCTCCGAAGGTTTGGGGAAGTGCCATCGATGCACCATTAAGTTACTAGCCCAACCATCTCGGAAACGATTTAATATGACCACGTCGATCTTTCTGTGCCATCCCCATCCCCTCCCCTTAGTACCATCAGAAGCCTTGTCTACTAAATATATGTATGATACGTTCATATTTGTTATATGATTCGCCTCGGGTAGGATAGAACTGGCTTGAGGAAGCTGTGAGGCTATAAAGGTATGTATTGCGCTTAACAACATCATTGCATCCAACTTCTTCTACGCCGATAATTATGGCTTCTATGAAAAGCGGCTGGTCGCTGCATCGCTTTGATTCTGTCAGTAAGCTGGCTACTCATATTGATTGTACCACCCTTCCTGTAACGGCAGGCCGGTGTAAGTCCTGAATTGCCACCTAGTCCTAGGCGTAACTTTTACCTTGTTACGGATTTACAACAAAAGTTGCGGCGTGGCTACTCTTTTAAGTCCGTTCTTTTCACCCTTATGTTTGGGACAACAGGTGGCTGGTTGTGGCCGCTGTTTAGTTTTCGAAGCACTACATTGCACCCAGACTCCCGGGGAGGAAGTTTTTCTTCTCCCTCGTCTTTTTTGTTGCTGGCCTCCGAGCCTCCAGTCTAGAAGTTTGAGCTCATCCGCGTTCTCTTCTCTTTGGTTCGGTTGCCCTCCTCTATGCACTGCGATTGTTGGCTGAATTTGCCAACTTTTGACCATTTTAAAAACGAACAGCATAGACCGACATGAATTCCTCAATTCCCGGTATCTGCAGCTCCAAATGAAAGAGTTTCTTGTGGGCGTCGCGTACCAACAAACTATCAAATAAAATTGTAGGATGAGCTGTTGGATCTACTTTTTGGTATTATTGTTAGACCATATTCAACACGACTTTAGCAAATTCTGTTAGGTTCGCTTTGTATGCAGATATACAGCAGCGAATAGAAAAAAAGTAGCTACAATTCTTATAAAAAATTGGTCAATTAAAATATTTTTATTTTTTTTTGTATGAGTTTAAGCGGGGATTACTCTTATTCCTTTAAATGTATGAAAACATTTATTTGAAGCAATTTTTAGTTTACAAATTTATTTAATAACTAGCAGACCCGGCAGACGTAGTTCTGCCCTAAATTTGGTCTATCTGCATACATTTTAATAAGCTCTTTCCGTCTAACTCTGCCCTCGCCCCTCTACACTTTTTCCTAATCTTTGTATTCAATCCTCCCTCCGTATTTGTCTCTTCATCTATTTCCATCTTCGTCTCATTCTACCTCTTTCTCAGTCTCCTTCTCTCTTTTCTCTTCTCTCAAGTTTTTCTCATTCTTCTTCATATCTTATTGCCAGTCCCAGAGGGTGCTATGTATTTTGTTCCAGTCCCACTCCGAGTCTCAGTCTCAGTCTCAGTCCCAGTCTTAGTCCGTCTCTGGTCTACTTCCTGGAAAAAAGCATCGTAAATACCAATATAGACAAATTTATATACCAAATTTCAGGCAAATCGAATAGGACGTATGTAAATAGGTATGTGGGTATTATTAATTCATGTCTTTACTTCGGCTTCGCATGCATATTTATCACTTTTGCCAGGTTGATGCGACTAAATCGAATATCACAATGAACATTACTTAAAAGCTCTCAGCAACAGCTTTCATTTGATATTCAAAATACACACACATTCTAGGGGTACCCGAGTCCACGTTTTGGCCTATATCTGGAGCCCTAGTCACCCAGGGGACCGAAAAATACCCAGTATCAAAGTACTCAAACGGCTTCCATTTGATACCCACATTGTATAAACACATCCCAGGATTACCCAGGTTCATGTATTGATCTCAAGACCCTAGCAAGAACGGCCGTTCCCTGGTTCAAAGCTACCTCTCCACCAATTTTCAACCAAATAGGTTCATCCGTTCATGAGTTATGCGTAGTGTAATTAACACCACTTTTTTATATATATAGATTTGGGAAAAATTTGAACAAAGTGACAACAGGACGGACAAGGCTACAGCTGTTTCGATTATACCTTGTCAATCTCTTCAAAGCCAAATCTCCCGGGAGTGGGATTTGAACCCGCACTCCTACGCTGGTTGAAGTGTTACAAATACGTTCAGCCACGTCATGCCTTAGTTGTTGTAAACCTCATCCCAATTGCCTTCTTTGCATATTTTCTTTATGCACTAGACATACAACGTATGTCATCATGTGGTAAAGTTATGCGTTGGTAAGGCGGTTTCAAAGAAACTTGGTGTTGTTGCTTTTGTTCTATTTATAGAACTACAAAAAATTAACCAATGTTGTCTATTTGTATGGGTCTTTATGTCCAGTGCATAAAGAAAATATGCAAAGAAGGCAATCGGGATAAGGTTTACAACAACTAAGGCATGACGTGGCTGAACGTATTTGTAACACTTCAACCAGCGTAGGAGTGCGGGTTCAAATCCCACTCCCGGGAGATTTGGCTTTGAAGATATTTACAAGGTATAATCGAAACAGCTGTAGCCTTGTCCGTCCTGATGTCAAGTTGTTAAAATTTTTCCCCAATTATTAAATAAAATATTTTTTTTTTTTATTTTTGATATTTCAACATAAACATTCACTGTATTTCGTAACTAAAACTATGCAGCGCAATCTCAGAAATGGTTTTAAAAAAATTCGACGGTTGGAGAAAATTTTGTGTAAAATTCGAACTTTTTATTTGGAGTTCTCTTAATGGAAAGTGTGAAAAAATTTTAAATTTTTAAAATGCGAAGATACCCTGAAATACCCTTCGGAAAAAAAAATATGAGAAACCAATAGGAATTTTCAGAGAACTATAACTTGTACCTTGCGAGACTAAAATTCAATATGCTTCAAAAATGCATATTTAAAAAATCCAGAGAACTCCAAATAAAAAGTTCGAAATTTTCGTAAATTTTTCGAAATTTTTAGAATTTTTTGAGATTTGTTTGCACAGTTTCAGGTAAGAAATTCAAAAACGTTTTTTCTTAAACCATCCAAAATAAAAAAAGGATTTAATTGATAAAATTTGAAAAAAATGTCTCTGCTATTTTCCTTTTCACAGCTGTATACATACCTACATACACATAACAATTAAATAGTGATTGCCTAAATATTTCTATTAAAACTTTTCAAGTTCCCTAAATTACCTTATTCACTATTAACATGCCAACAGATAATCAAATTCAATGTATGTGTGTGTGTGTGTGTGTGTGTGTGTGAATATGCCACTCGAAAATGAGACAAGCAAACGTATACACCAACACATTCGTATCCTTTTGCGGTTTAGGAATAACACTCGTAATTTCATTCTTATATTGAAAATCTCGGTAATTACAAAGTGAATTAAAAGTAAGCGGAAAATTGCATTTTCACGATTTAATGCGATGGCGCGAGTCTCGAATTAATTTCATGAATCGAAAATCCACTCACGGCCACTAACTTAAAACATAAAATACTCGTCCTACATGATAGTTACAAACAAACAAAAACAAAAATAACAAGTAAGGAAGTCTAAGTTCGGGTGAAACCGAACATTACATACCCAGCTGTACACTTGAAATTCTGTTGTTGTTTGGTTTGTGTGCTTAACAGTGTTACAAGGTTGCGCAATAATACATATACATATGGTTCTATTCTGAACTAATTTTTCTTCGAGTTATGGCTCCCAAAATATAGAAAATTGCTCAGTAATAAAAGGGAAGGAGCGACACCCATTTTTTTAAATTTGAAGTTTTTCCTATTTATTGTTATAAATCCACTTGGGAAATGAAATACCATTGATATAAGGCTCTTTTTGCAAAGGTATAGCTTATTTTATTCCTCCACGACCCTTTTAAAAATCTTTTGTATAAAAGTGGGCGTGGTCCTTAACCGATTTCGTTAATTTTTCTTCAAAGAAATCCATATAGTAAAGGCAACCTCTCTGCCGAATTTTGTTACGATAGGTTTAACAATTTTTGATTAATAATATTTTAAAAATTGATTTTATCACAAGTGGGCGGTGGCCACGCCAACTTTAAACATTTTTTTCAAATTTTTATCAAGAGTCTCAATATCAGTTCACACGTCAAATTTCAACATTCTAGGTGTATTATTTACTAAATAATCAGGTTTTTTGTGTTTTCCAACATGTTATATATATAAAAAGTGGGCGTGGTTATCATCCGATTTCGCTCATTTTCAATACCAATCTATTCTGGACCTAGATAAGCTCGTGTACCAAATTTGGTGAAGATATATCAATATTTACTCAAGTTATTGTGTCAACGGACAGACGGACGGACGGACGGACATGGCTCAATCAAATTTTTTTTCGATTCTGATGATTTTTATATATGGAAGTCTATATCTATCTCGATTCCTTTATACCTGTACAACCAACCGTGGGTACAACCAAGCTGGGTATAAAAGTAAAACCTGCAAAAAATGCTGAAGAACGGAAATGCAAATATAAATTTCACAAATCGTTTCTATAATGACGATTTTCAGATTTCCCACCTTCTACCAACAACAACAAACAAAAGCTGTCGCGTGCACTTGCCATCTCACATGGGGCAGAGGTGCATTGTGGTTTTTGGGGGCGTGCGGCATGTGGTAAGTGGAACTCACTACCAGCTACTACACATTTGCCAAGGGTGGTGCTCTATTTGGCGTAACGACATGGTGTGTTGACTACGACTGGATGGATGTAGCATTGGAATTGCAAGACGACGCTAATGAGGACCGCACAGACCGCAATTCACGTGAATTTTCAACAGCCCAAAAACTAATTAGCGCATATCTGTATCTGTTGTCATCACGTAAATGCGACGGCTATAGCATTCAGTATTCATGCATATCACACATACAAACACACACATGTACAGGTATTTATCTGAGTGTAAACAGGAGCGCGGGAGTTTTTGTCACGAGTTTAATAAAAGAGTAGATATTTTGTATTATTCGAAAGGATCAGCATTCACTTCACAGTCGTATGTGTAAAATCAACGCTCCGATTTGCATGATTTAGATCATTTTAACCATTTGATACAGGGGAGAATCGAGCGCTATTATTTAAGCATGTGATTACATTAAGGACAGCAATATGGAGTAGGTATATTGGCATATGTATTCTCCAGCGGATTAAGGGGGCTGAGAGAACAATTTTTGCATCAATACTTCGCAAGCTTAAAGGGTCGAATGGTTCATTGGCCGTCTCCAGCCAGGAAGATCTTGACGAGGACACACTTTCCATGACGCGCATGCGGGAAATGTATATACGCCACAGGGTCGTATTCCTTTTCCGCAAACCGACGTAACAAACATCATAGACCACGAAGAGGACGTGCCAAATAATGGCTATATTGGACATCCATACCAAAACCCTCAACTCCCTCGCTGGCAGCACTTTGGTAAAGGGCAAATAAACGCTCATAGCTACCTACAAAGCAATTAGCTAGCCGCTTGTATGCTACGCGTCTCCCATATTGTCGCCGAGCTAAAAGAAACACACTGGAAACGGGTCTGTCAAAGCACCACGCTCGAAACTGCCTCGAGATGTCTTATTATGTCTTCAGAATTCCAGCCAACTGAGGCGGAAAAGAGAGAATCGGAATGCTGAAGAAAAAGTTTCTGTTAAGTAATCAGAAACCCGGACAGCTCAACGGATATCAGATTGTGATAGCGCCTCTCATGGAAATAAGGAATCACATCCGAAAGCATTACTGCACGAAATAATTCAGCCGTTTAAACGAAAAGGCATAAAATTACCATCAGAGTCAGCCACAGAGAGTTGGCAAAGTACTATGATGACATCCTTCCATTGTGCATTGCTGGTTATCGAGCAGCAGCAACGTCAGCCCTGTGCTTAAGGGAGTTGTCCTGTTTGAACAACAATACCACAGGCTACTCTAGTATACTAAAAAATACAGTTTCTTTCCTCCTAGCACGGATTGCTGTGAGACCACAATAGTTGCGTAAACGAAATTTATAATAAACATTCCCATTACGGATGATTTGGCGGAGTCGGATTGGTGCCTTGCTGTTGACGGCAGCACTCCCATATACACGGACGGCTCTAGGCTAGACAGTAGAGTTTGAGGTGGAGTCTACTGAAGAGACCTTGACATTTGACTCTTCTTCAGACTACCCGATCACTGTAGCGTCTTCCATACGGAAGCTTCAGCCATCATGGAAGCCGCAGGCTGCAATCAAATTTCTTGGCTCCTACTCGTTCAATTCTGAGCTAACACTAAACTGTCTCCGATCTCTTCAAGAGATGACCCAACAGAATGGTGTACACCTCATGTGGCTCCAGGGACATCGAGGGAACTGCATTGCAGATGAACGCGCTTGGGGGCTACAACTAGGCAGATTCTTCCTGGCCAAGCACGCTTAGGTATGCCCCTTTCCACATGCCGACAAAATGTGGCTACAAACACCGGGGTGGAGGACATCAAAGAAAACCTGGCCAAAATAGGATACTAAAAGATCCTGTCACGTGTACAACCACACTTGAAGGGGCACTAACTGTGCATTTCCTTATAGGAAGGCATGCAGAAAGGCCTTATCGTCGATGCTGCAGGAGCTGTAAAGAGGATAAAGAGGAGAAAACGGTGGTTCACTTTATAAGCAACTGTCCGGCACTAAGTGGCGCACGGCAGCGTTTCTATGGTGTTCTACTTCTAGATGAACTGAGTCTGTTTGTGGAGCATGACGTCAAGGATTTGGTAACCTGGAGCCTGGTAGTCAGGTCCTCAAAATGGTTGGAAGAGGAAATGTGTATTTTCGTGGTATCACAGCGGGCCTGATTTCAATGGCCTAAGTGTTCCCTCGGGCAGCCACTTCAACCTAATCTAACCTAACTATGCTGATAAATGCCCGGCGAACCCCGCTCTCAATGTCAAATAGCGGAAACTCGCAGTTGAGTAGAGCATTTTACCAAGGGGGATGCGCGGGACCGGATGGAGTGATACCGGCGAAGCTGCAGACAGCATGGGATCTTTTTAAGATGACTGCAAGATTGTTATATACCAGAAGCTAGAAAGAGTGTGCGGGTACTGTTCAAGAAAGGAAGAAGCTTCCCTCTCATACGAAAAAAATACTCTTACGAACATCATGTTGTTGTTGTTGTTGTTGTAGCGATAAGGGCACTCCCCGAAGGTATTGGGGAGTGTTACGAACATCATCGCAGGTTACTGTGCTATTGCGCAGATGCTTCGACGATGGCGTAAAAAAACACATTCCCTCTGCAGAGGCTCTCCTGCCGAATTCTTACATAAAATATAATACACAGACTTTCCAATTACGTTGCACGGAAGTTTGTTTAAGAACTCAACCAGAGCAATCACGACGCCTCAATTAACTAGGGCCCTTTCGATAACTGCAGGCGGAACATTGGTTTACAAGCCCCTGTTAAGACAGATGATTTTTAAATTGTTCTAATCATTTTCATTTTTGATGCTACCCTGGAATCGAATCAAGTATGAATACGGCAGTGACACAAACGACTATACCACTGTTCGACTACAAAAATGCATTGCAACAAATCGGACTTACTTAACTCCATACTGAAAATGTTCTTTAAATGTGGCAAAAATGGCCATTATCTGCGCTCTTTGGGACATAACAAAATTTTAAGGACCCAACAGAGACGGCGTTTCACAATTAGTGCGCGCAATCACCTGAGGCACAACAAACAAGATTTCAATAAGCCACACCAAAGCAATGCAAATACAACAACAACAATAAAGGCATATTGCACATTTGCCATAATATAATATAAGATACTAAATATTGCATATGAACACATTTTGACCGCCAGCAACCACCAATCGAACATAAACGGCTCGCGGTGGCGCAACCACAAATCCATAAGGCAATGCAACCAAGCAAAAAAAAAACATCATCGATGGGTTGGAGAGTCATGGCACTTATTATGGAGCGCCTTTGCTTTTGCTTGAGTAAAAATTAGGGCTGCTGCAGCGCCCAGTACGCAGTTGATTTTAATCAAATTCACAGCATTGTTTACCTGTCAGGCAGAACCGCGCGACCTGCGATTATCGGTTGGACTTGAACACGCTTATTGTTGTTGACGTCGTTGTTATATTTTGTTACAGTACACACTGTGTTTTTGTTATTTTTAAAGTTGTTTGTGCTTTTAGTAGTTGTTGTTGCATGCTTTGTCTATACCCAGTAGTGCTGGAACAGGGTTAATTGTATTTTTGTATTAATTGTATTAATTGATTGTAATTTTCTAAATTTGAACTGTGATTTTCTGAATTTGAAATAAATATCCTAAACTTGAAATACAATTTTTATGAGCTCATCGGACTTCCACTTAAATTATGAATTTTAATTTTCTGAACTCGATTTGGAATTTTTGAATATGAAGTGTTATTTTCTGAAAGTGAAATGTAATTTTCTTAATTCAAATTTTAATTTTCTGAAATTAAATTACAATTTTCGGAACTTGTCCTGTGATTTTCTGAAGTTCAAATAAAAGCTATGAATTCCAGTTGTAATTTTCTGATTTTAAAGTTTTCATCTTTAATAGTAATTTAAGCTTGTAATTGAATTTCTGAATTGGAATTTTAATTTTCTCAACTTGAGTTGTAATATTTTTATACTCAATTGACCAGAGCTCACAGAGTATATTAACTTTGATTGGATAATGGTTGGTTGTACAGGTATAAAGGAATCGAGATAGATATAGACTTCCATATATCAAAATCATCAGGATCGAAAAAAAATTTGATTGAGCCATGTCCGTCCGTCCGCCCGTTAACACGATAACTTGAGTAAATTTTGAGGTATCTTGATGAAATTTTGTATGTAGATTCCTGAGCACTCATCACAGATCGATATTTAAAATGAACGATATCGGATTATAACCACGCCCACTTTTTCGATATCGAAAATTTCGAAAAACCGAAAAAGTGCGATAATTCATTAGCAAAGACGGATAAAGCGATGAAGCTTGGTAGGTGAGTTGAAATTATGACGCAGAATAGAAAATTAGTAAAATTTTGGACAATGGGCGTGGCATTGCCTACTTTTAAAAGAAGGTAATTTAAAAGTTTTGCAAGCTGTAATTTGGCAGTCGTTGAAGATATCATGATGAAATTTGGTAGGAACGTTACTCCTATTACTATATGTATGCTTAATAAAAATTATCAAAATCGGCGAACGACCACGCCCACTTAAAAAAAAAAATTTTTAAGTCAATTTTTAACAAAAAATTTAATATCTTTACAGTATATAAGTAAATTATGTCAACATTCAACTCCAGTAATGATATGGTGCAACAAAATATAAAAATAAAAGAAATTTTCAAAATGGGCGTGGCTCCGCCCTTTTTAATTTAATTTTTCTAGGATACTTTAATTGCCATTAGTCGAACAAAAATTTACCAACCCTTGTAAAATTTGGTAGGGGCTTAGATTCTAGGACGATAACTTATTTCTTTATTTTATACACAGTCGACCGTCTGTCCTTCCGCTCGGCCGTTAACACGATAACTTGAGTAAAAATCGATATATCTTTACTATACAAAATGGCCGAAATTCGAATATGACCACGCCCATTTTTTCGATATCGAATATTACGAAAAATGAAAAAAATGCAAAAATTCTATACCATATACGAAAAAAGGGATGAAACATGGTAATTGGATTGGTTTATTGACGCAAAATATAACTTTAGAAAAAAACTTTGTAAAATGGGTGTGACACCTACCATATTAGGTAGAAGAAAATGAAAAAGTTCTGCAGGGCGAAATAAAAAACCCTTCAAATCTTGGCAGGAATACTGTTCGTGGTGTTAGATATATAAATAAATTAGCGGTATCCAACAGATGATGTTCTGGGTCACCCTGGTCCACATTTTGGTCGATATCTGGAAAACGCCTTCACATATACAAGTACCACCACTCCCTTTTAAACCCCGCATTAATACCTTTAATTTGATACCCATATCGTACAAACACATTCTAGAATCACCCCTGGTTCACCTTTATGGCGATATCTCGAAAAGGCGTCCACCTATGGAACTAAGGATCACTCCCTTTTAAAATACTCATTAACACCTTTCATTTTATACCCATACCGTACAAACAAATTCTAGAGTCAACCCTGATCCACCTTTATGGCGATATCTCGAAAAGGCGTCCACCTATGGAACTAAGGATCACTCCCTTTTAAAATACTCATTAATACCTTTCATTTTATACCCATATCGTACAAACAAATTCTAAAGTCAGCTCTGGTCCACCTTTATAGCGATATCCCTAAATGGCGTCCACCTATAGAAATATGGCCCCCTCCCTCATAAAATACTCTTTAATACCTTTCATTTGATACACATGTCATACAAACACATTCCAGGGTTACCCTCGGTTCATTTTCCTACATGGTTATTTTCCCTTATGTTGTCACCATAGCTCTCAACTGAGTATGTAATGTTCGGTTACACCCGAACTTAACCTTCCTTACTTGTTGAAATTAAAATGGAATTCCTGCATTTGAGTTTTCATTTTTTAAACTTGAATCGTAGTTTTCTGAATTCGTATTTTAATTTTCTGAAATTTAATTGTAGTTTTCTGAACTTAAGCTGTAATTATCTGAATTTGAAATAAAAGTTCTGAACTTGAATTAGAATTTTCTAAATTAAAAGTGATATCCATTTATACTTGAGTAGTACGTAATTAAATTTCTGAATGGAATTTTGATTTCTGAATTTAAAATGGGATTAATAACTTTTAGTTTTAGCTTTCTAAATTTGTATTGTAATTTTCTGTCTTCGAATTTTAATTTTTTTAATTTAATTGTGATTTTCTGAATTTTAAATTGACATCCTAAACTTTAAATACAATTTTTATGAACTGATCGGACTTCCACTTAATTTATGAATTTTAACTTTCTGAACTTGATTTGGAATTTTTGAATATGAACTGTTATTCTCTGTAGCTGAGATGTAATTTTCGGAACTGAAGCTGTAATTACACGAATTAGAAATAAAAATGATGAGCTTGAAATATAATTTTCTGATTTTTAAGTGATTTCCTTTTCATCTTTAATAGTAATTTAAGCTTGCAATTAAATTTCTGAATTGGAATTTTAATTTTCTCAACTTGAGCTGTTGCATTTTTGAAACTAAAATGGAATTCCTGCATTTGAGTTTTCATTTTTTAAACTTGAATCGTAGTTTTCTGAATTTCTGAATTTTCTAAAATTTAATTGTAATTTTCTGAACTTAAGCTGTAATTATCTGAATTTGAAATAAAAGTTCTGAACTTGAATTAGAATTTTCTAAATATGGATATCACATCCATTTCAACTTGAGTAGTAAGAAATTAAATTTCTGAATTGGAATTGTGATTTTGAATTTAAAATGGGATTTATAAATTTTAGTTTTAGCTTTCTACATTTGTATTGTAATTTTCTGTCTTCGAATTTTGATTTTTTTAATTTAATTGTGATTTTCTGAATTTAAAATGGAATTTCTGAAGATGAGTTTTTACTCTCCGAACTTTAGTTTTAATTTATCAAATTTCAAATAGAAAACCTGAACTTGAAATTTAAAAAAAAATTCGGAATTCGAATTATAATACAAAAATTTCAATTCAAAATTCTGAACTTGAATTGTAATTATCTGAATTTAACATGAACTTGAGCTATAACTTCCTGTGGAAGCACAAGTACCGCCACTGCCAACGTCATAAGGTTGTATCGAGCCTGGTACTATAAGAAATGTCCCCCTTTATCGGACAGATTCCCTTTGGAATGATGGTGGCGACTTGATAACCAATAGAGGAACTCTATTAAGTTGTGAAGGGAACGATTCTCCTCAATGCTAGATAGGGAGGAGGATCGCGAGCTTGATACTTGCTTGTGACGGAATATTCTTTCCGTTTTCGACTATGACGGAAGTGAGAATGTAATCCGGCTGAAAGTTAAAACAGTGCCATATAGAAGTGTTTGTAGTTAGCATACTACAACTTATATGCACAACATGGTCGGACAAGCGCTAGCCTCTACATTGGAACTGAAGTGTACTTTGCCAGGCTGGATAAAATTACAAAAACACACACCACCGTATATAAATTTGGAGCTATGAAGGACTTTGCCCATTTTATTACGGAGATTCGCACTTTCCAAGAAGTGAACTTTTTTGTACATAAAAATCGTTGTTTAAGTTGCTTATCATATTTGCCCTGATGTATGGCTCAGAATCTTGGACTGTATGGATAGAACATGAGAAATTTGACGGGAAGATATTTTGGTCATTCTCGCAATGCAAAATGCGTGTATCAAAAGTTATCTTTCTACCCATATAAACTGATCCACTTCTTGGTATATGATCTAGGACTCCTTCCGAACTTAAACTTTCTTACTTCTTACTATAATTGTTGTCTTATTATTATTCGTGTTGTGTATGTTATTATTGTTGCTATTATTGCTGAGCCTTATTTGCTGCAGTTGTTGTTGGCATAACATAGTATTGCTGTTGTTATTGTCGATATTGCGTTAGCCACAAATTCCATTCGGATTCATAGTCAGCTCAACAGCACCAAGAATTCAATGCTGCCAGCAAACAAGCTGTTCACAGCAACAACAACAACACCAGCTTTAACCGTAATAGGAGCACCTTTAAACAAGGAGGCTGGCTAGGAGGCATGCAGGCGCAGCTGAAGGCGCAAATCTCGTTTTTTTTTATAAAACGTCTTTTGCAGATTTTTGAACAGGGAATTCCTCCTCCCTCATTTTTATAGCATCAAACATATCTGAATTATTGTTTTTTTTTTGTGTTTATCAACTGGACATTGGCTGACTTCAGAATCTATAAATGTACAAATTAGTGATGTTAACTTCCAAACAGTCGCTTTCTAAAAAGTCTTTGCAGATAAATTTTCTTTTATTCTTTATGGAATTGTGGCTTGGTGTTTTAGGACTATTCTCCAGCTCGCTATACCCCCCCCCCCCCCCCTTCTTACATAGGTAAGAAGGTTCAAGATACTTATTCCTTTGCCATCCCACTAGATAAGGAAGGATGGACCAGATGGTCTTCTCCCCTGTGGTTTTGGCTAAAGCCTTTGTCTGATGCGTGAACACCACCAGGGCTACCGTTGTGCCTATAGGATGTACTTTCCCCTACCCCATTGAAACGGCATTAACCTTAGTGGTTTCAGTTCTCGTTTTAGATGACGCACTCCCCCCCCCCCCCCCCCCCCCCCCCCGAAGGAGTAGCTTCCATTGATTCTTTCTGGAGGATCTGCCAAGGCTACATTAAAAAGCTACGGCCTTACCATGTGTCATCAACAGTGATCCCATCTGTCAGACGATGCTCCGCTTTCACTTTCCCCTTTTGGTTGCCGCGCTACTCAACTGGTGCCGTCCCGCTATCATACCGCCAACCAAGTTTTGTAGTCCCGATACTCCGCGCTGTTGCTACAACCATTTGCAGTCCGATCGCTTGGCGATCTTCAGCTGGTACCCTACTGTTGCGGCCCGGATTTAACTTACTACTTCATTTATACCTGGTCCGTCTCACTTGTTCGCCTATTCCCACGATTGGTTACCCTACCATTGCCTTTCACCATTAATCTTAATGTAGATCATCCCTCGGCACCGACCATAGCATGCCAGTGAGCCAGGCCCTCTCGCTCTCTCGCTCCTAACTTTTTTGTATGAAAAGCTGGTTTATTTTTATTCAGCCTCCGAGAACCCTTGCCTCTTGAACCAGTCATTTATGTATATTTTTTGAGATCGAACCAACTTGCGTACTTTGAATTGAGCTTGAGTAATTTGTATTAACCGGTTATCCGAGTATAGCTCCATTGTTTGACACATCACTATCACATACGCACAGGTCTTGGCGATTTGTAAGCATCTCCTTGCGTATGTAAGTTTGTTCATACTGTTGACCAAAATCTCATGAATCTCATTAAAAAGGGCAGCCATAAAGTTCTTGTAATAACAGCAAATTGAGTTCATCCCATTTTTGGTAGTACTACAACAACAATGCAACAATATCGACTCGTACTTCGTGTCCAGTACAATCGCCGGCCCGAAATTCATTCTTATGCCCGTAGTTTTATTGTTGTTGCTGTACATTTATGGCTAAACTTTTTTAAATCGAAGTACTTTTGTAATATCATTTGTACTTAAGTGGCATGTCAAACCGATTGTGGCAGATGAGCCTTATTGGAGGTGGTAAATTTGGATTATTTTCCTTACCGGTGCATATTTTG
The DNA here is from genome assembly GCF_040869045.1 of Eurosta solidaginis. NCBI lineage: Eukaryota > Metazoa > Arthropoda > Insecta > Diptera > Tephritidae > Eurosta > Eurosta solidaginis. The sequence goes on from NC_090319.1 coordinate 368,040,114, forward strand.
CTATGCCATCTTCCTTACTACTTCTCCTCCTGCTTATTCTTTAAGATCCAGGTAGCTCACAAAAATAACTCGTACGATGGGGAATGTTGCGTCTTTTTCTGGTCGCTGACTGCCCCAGTAAATATAATCGGGCAGTTAAGCGCCATCATAACTGCTATCGGGGTATGTAAATACCTCTCCTCCTCTTATTGAATTTTTTATTACGATAGCGCTAAACATCTCGTTACCAACTAATCCGTTTGGAAAAGGCTACGTGGGCTTAAGAGACGCATGGAAATTGCGATCCGTACGTTTAGAGTGAGATAATGCCATGCCTACAAACACCACCGCTTCTCCAGTCTCTCCTTAAATATCTAACGCCCTCCAAATTTCCTGAAAATGTTCAAGGAAGGCGAGACGTTGTCTGATGTTATGTTCGCGGCACACAGATTTTCCCAGTATCAGCCTGATCCTGTTGGAATGGCACAATTGTGACGGACCACCGGTAATTTTTCTAGTATTATTTTTAGCGCGTCCATTGGACGCGGTCATGAGCTACCGTTGTATCTAATTCAATAATTGCTTGTCTAGAACTGGTCGCCAACTATCGCCCCGTACCTACCCTGGAGAGAGTGGGAGACAGGCACACAAAGTGACGGTTTCGAAATACAAGTATGTATATGAATATCTCCGAACTGGTGCTTATCGAATGTTCCAACAGAGCTAAGGTCTGAGCTATGCGCTTTTAATTTAATCACCACATACGACTGAACAAGTTAAAAACGCGGTCAAAAGGGACAGAATTAGAAGTAGTACTGTCTCTTAAAGTGATAGTTCTCCGCTAGTTCAAAACACATCTGTTATTGGTTTCGCTATGACAGTTGCTGTCGATTTGCTTATCTACGAAATGTCCTCTTTGGTTTTGCAACAGTTGCTTCCAGTGTACGACAGCATTAGGTTAGGTTAGGTTAAGTTAGGTTAGGTTAGGTGGTAGCTGCCCTGATAAGGATAGCTCACTTGGACAACACGAAGATCCGTGGTGATACCACATACACCAAAAATAACGGTAAATTAGATCGAGCTACTTAGAGAATCGTTGGGTAGCAACGATAAAGCTCCGAATGATACCGATCTCAACTTTGGATAAATCCTCGGGAGATCCAAGTGAGTCGCGACCAAAGTACTTTGGGTGATTGGGTGATTCCACCTCATCATCCTCCATACAGCTGCAGCAGGATGGGGTTTCCAGTATATTGTGACGTGCCGCATGGATACCCATGGGACAGTGCCCTGTCAAAACCACAATGACCATTGATATGTGAGCCTTAGTGAACCCAATTATTTCAGCAGACCTCCTGCCATCCACTTTCGGCCAGAAACATCTTGCTACCCTGCAAGGCGCGGTGTCCACCCAACGTTTTCTGAGCTGACTCGAGGCCCAACTATGGAGGAGCAATCCACAGGTGGCCAGCGGAATCCCGAAATCCCTACAGCCATCTTCATCCGGTTCAGTTGTACCGATGTGGGCTAAGAGATCCGCTTGACAGTTACCCGAGATATCACTATGGCCAGAATATCTTAATTGTAAATAAATTCAGAGTGCCGACATATTGCTGTTTTTTATATTGATCTAGCAGACCCGGCAAACGTTGTTCTGCCCTAAATTTGGTCTATCTGCATACATTTTAATAATCTTTTTCCGTCTAACTCTGCCCTCGCCCCTCTACACATTTTCCTAATCTTTGTATTCACTCCTCCCTCCGTATTTCTCGTCTCATTCTATCTCTTTCTCAGTCTCCTTCTCTCTTTTCTCTTCTCTCAAGTTTTTCTCATTCTTCTTCATATCTTATTGCCAGTCCCAGAGGGTGGTATGTATTTTGTTCCAGTCCCATTCCGAGTTTCAGTCCGAGTCTCAGTCTCAGTCCCAGTCCTAGTTCTAATCCCAGTCCCAGTTCGTCTCTGGTCTACCACCCGGAAAAAAGCATCGTAAATCCTAATATTTGCAAATTTATATACCAAATTTCAGGAAAATCGAATAGGACGTATCTAAATATGTATGTGAGTATTATTAATTCATGTCTTTATTTCGGCTTCGCATGCATATTTATCAGTTTTGCCCGGTTGATGCGACTAAATCGAATATCACAATGAAAATTATTTTAAAGCTCTCAGCAACAGATTTCATTTGATATCCATAATACACACACATTCTAGGGGTATCCGGGTCCATGTTTTGGCGTATATATCGAGACCCTAGTCACCCAGGGGTGTAAAACTTACTCTGTACTAAAGCACACATCAACAGCTTCAATTTGATACCCATAATGTGAAAACACATTCTAGGTGTATCCGGGTCCATGTTTTGGCCTATATCTCGAGAGCCTAGTACCCAGCGGTGTAAAATTTACTCTGTACTAAAGCATACAGCAACAACTTCAATTTGATATCCATAATGTAAAAACACATTCTAGGTGTATCCGGGTCCACGTTTTGGCCTATATCTCGAGACCTTAGTCACCAATAGGTATGAAAACTACCCAGTACTAAAGCACTCATGAACAGCTTCAATTTGATACCCTTAATGTTAAAACACTATCTAGGCGTTCACGGGCCCACGTTTTGGCCTATATCTCGAGACCCTAGTCACCCAGGGGTATGAAAATTACCCTCTACTAAAGCACTCATCAACAGCTTTCATTTGTTATCCATATTCTATAAACACATTCCAGGGGTACCCGGGAACAGCTTTCATTTGATAGCCATATTCTATAAACATTCTAGCGGTACCCGGGTCCACGTTTTGGCCTATATCTTGAGACCCTGTGCGTCGATACTGAATTTCTATGCTATAAACCTCACGGAGCCCGAGACCTTTCCAACGAATGTAAAACCTTGGAAATCGGTTCGTGCGTTCTGGAGTTATAGCGTCAGGAAGGAAAACCCGACTTATTTTTATACTATAGATAAGCGAATATACATAAATTTAGAATTTTTCTTGTCACACTTAAGGCTGCGGCACAACGACATCTTTCATAAAGATGCTTTTAACCATTGTGAATGATAACTAAGTGTGATATCTTATCTGTCAACTGCCTGACAGGATGTTTAATATGGCTACTTTTTAGCGTTTTGACAGGGTGTTCAATATGGCGGCGCATATTTTCAGCGGGTGATAGAAAGAGATGCAGAATGAGATAGCGATAGTCAAATACAAATCAGGTGATCCAATCATTTTGGAATTTTGACGTCTATGCAGAAGATATCATACGTATACTGTTTTCACACAGAAACTTAATGATCTCATTTCACCTTCTAATGAAATCGTAAATATTTTGCTTTCACACAGAAGTAACTGCTCGATTAGTATGAAGGATGAAATGTCAAGCGATTAAAATTACAATGCTATATGACAGACAATCATGGCGGAACGATACAAGGTGGCAGCATGGTGACATAACTACATACATAAATAAGAATTCCATGTACTTTGGTTTTGTAAAATCGATGGACAAATGTCAAAATCGTACTGCGCCGGAAGTTGATGGATCAAATTAAATAAAAAAAGGTTATAATCAGCTGTTCGATGCGGCCACCTTGTATCGTTCCACCATGACATTTACTTTGACAAATGACATTTTTAAGCACTGAACACACCAAAAACTAAGAAACTGAACGCTACCAACAGAGTTGCATTGTGCTTTTGACTTCATTAGGCATTCGATTAGCTACTAATGAAATAATTATAGTTTCGAAGTTTGTAGGGAAGATTGACATGGACATACAAAATAGCGCGAAGCACTGTTATAAACATTCTCCCCACACAACAAAAATAATTGCTAACATATTTCGTGCCATATTCGATTGTTATATTGCGGTTTTTAATTGCAACAAATGTTAGAAAATTTACCAACGAGTGAGAAGAATAATTTCACTTGGAAAGGGTGCCAACACCCTTAGCCAAAGCAAATGTCAAATTCTTCTTCTTATGATTTGCTTGCTACAAAATTTGGGAGTTGGCTACTTTTCAATATCATATGGCACCAGTGTCGCTCATTCTACCGCACTCCATAAAAATACGTGCAATCTACTCATAATGCATAATACTATGTTCAAACAGAAAAATAAATTGAGGCAATTTCGATTTAAATTGCTTACACAATAGTAATTTGTTAGCTGGTTGGCTCATCTTTACAGCAACAACATACCTTTGTTCAGACTGCCAAAATGTGCGTGTTGGTGTTAGCGAATGGAATGGAATGAAAACATAAAACTTTAAAATTTATGTGTGTTGTAAGAATAAGTGTTAAATATTTTGGTTTAACTTTGAGTTTGCCATTTTATTTAGACAATCCCTACTCCAGTGAAATGCGAAAAATCAAATCAGCTGATGATATAGTTGAGCCATACGTAACTGGCGTTTAAATCTACTCAATAAACACACTTTACAAGGTTGCATTTGCAGTGTGAAACAATTTATTGCGCAATTTTTTTAAATTGGAAATTTATTAATACAATTTATTTTATGATAAATTGCGTAATAAATGCTTGTGTTAAACTCATCTATATGAAATAATTTTGAACACGGAAGCATATTAGCATCAGCGGAAAAATAAAGTGTAACACTCGTGGTGGAGCGGACGAACGTCAAAAGTAAAGGGTTGATGGATCGAACACCGTACCTGTTTGCATTTTTTATTTGCATTAAAATAAAAAACTTTACAAAATGTGTGTAAACAGAAAACCAAATATAATATGATATAACATAATGTTGTAGCAAGATAAATTTTTAGCTTGTGGCAATCTCGTGGCGTATTTGTGTTAATTTTAACGACTGTATTTAATTAATTAATTAAATAAAACTCTTTCCAAAAATCACAGTTGTACAAGGTGCATACACCGCATGAATTAATGGGAGACAATTCAAAAAACTCCCACATAGAAAATAATCGGTATATATATTTTCTTCCAGCGAGATACTCACAACTCGTAGCAAACATATAGCTCTTATTACAATTAATCCTCTTTGGTCAAACCCCACAGCGCTGTACAGCTAAATGGTGAGCGCAGCGTGCCTAAAGCGTACTAATGATGAAGACTTAGCAACCTTCGAAGTGGATTTATCTGCGCAGCTATGGCAGATGTCTGAAAAATGTTCAAACATATCTTCCAAAAATAAAACTTTACAATTATAGAAAACTTAAAAAAAAAAACAATAATTGTCAAAAAATATTATTGTTCTGGCATTGAGCTCGAATCGAATATGGATTCTTTTGTCAATAGGGCGACAAAGCTCAAACAAAAGCTAAAAACGAAATGGTTAAGTAACTGGACAATCATCTATGGCATGATTATGACAAGACATGGAATGCTTTATAGAGTCAAAATACAGAGTTTCACTGTAATATTATTCAAATTTTATTAACGTTGCCTTGCCTGGCAGTTGAGTTCAATGTAAGGCCGCATATACATATATCTTGCTACACAAAGTTCGTGGAATATAAAGCGGGGCAAAAAATTATAATATTGTTAACTTATGGAGATGTGGAACCAAATCAACGAGGCAAGAGTCCTATGTTAATCTGGTCATAAGGCTCGGAAGTCAAGATAAAAATTGAGGTATTTCTCTACATCCCAAAATTTTATGTAGCAAGATATACGTTCCGAGGCAATGCAACAAAGCTTTTTATGTAAGTCGAACATAAGGCGAATATGTTTAAAAGCTTTGGTCCCGTTGCATCGCTCTGATGCTCTCACATCACCATAAGATTACTAGGCGAGGGCAGATTACTGCTCCACTCTTTGACAATAAATATAAATAAGAGTTGGTAGTGGGATCCTCCTATATGTTTTAGTACAAACATATTTTATTCGTTCTAGCCACATATGTAATAAGCCTTGGCACTTTTGTAACTTTCTTTTTCCATCAGGGGATGAAAATTTCTTCATTTTAACAAAAATTGGAATCGTTAGTGATGCACTAATTGAATTTGCAGCCAAAGCGACCACCGTGTTGTAATTGGCGGGCTTGATCAGCTGTTTTATATCGATATGGTTATGTCACGTTTAAATGGGCTTTTACGTTGTTTTCATGATCTTTTTTGTAAACAGTGGCAGCACTAAGCATATTTTATTAAGAGAGTCTGTCAAACTGTCAAAATCGCTCTCTGCTGTCTTCTTGCACTTGACATTTGGTAATAAAAAAGGAGTAAACATTTTCACAGTGCAAGAAAATCCACATTTAGGAAATCGTGAATTTGAAAACTGAAGAATTTTGCTAGAAAAACTGTGAAATATATTATAAAAACATAAAAATAAAATGAATGATTTCCTTGCAACTAATAGAATGTAAACTGAGTACAGAATAATAACGAGAAAGAGCATTAACGGCATATCAGGCGAGCACCAACACCAACATTAGACAAAGGGAAAGAGAGGTGACAGAAGAAGAAAATCGTTTGAAAAGGGCGGAAAGGTGTTGGTGCATGCATGCAAAAATTTTAGCGAGGAAGGCAGCAAAACGCCACCTAAAAATTTTTCATTTGGCCAGGCGTTTATATCACTGCAAACTTTTGCGGCACTCAACAAAAGACGTGTGTGTGTTCTAAGCAAAAAAATTTGTCAAGGAAATAAAAGCAAAACATATATAAAAAAAAAGTCTTAAAAAGGAAGTGTACGAATAATAGAAATTCTTTTCACTTGCACACACACGAAAAACACAAGCATTCCTCCAACCGTCACATAAGCCCACCGTCCCGTCTAAGGCAGGAGCTCACCAAAAAAATGTCTGCGTTACTTCAGGAATTGGAAATATTTGAGCTACGCCCGCTTATCACTAATTTAAATTGCAAACTATCCACAATCAGCGAATATGATGCTCGCAAACAATTGTTGTGTCTCGTCTCTGAGGAAAATGATATTGTGTTACGCTACACTAGTGAAGGTGGACAGGAAGTGCTTAAATTGATATCTTGGTTTCGACGCACCAATAGAGTAATACATGATGTTTGCTTTGATCCCTCCGGCACTTGGTTGTTGGTGCTATGTAAGTATATATAAATAGATAATAGAAGTAATTAAATTGTGCTGTGGTAACCAAAATAGCGCTGTATATCTAGATATGCTGTAGGTATGCATAAAAAGGTCCTCAAATTAATGATGTGCGTACGTAAAAATTCGAATGGTATGTTACGTCAGGGGGTAGTTGGTCCCTATTATTATGGATTATAAAACCAAAACTGATAAGTAAAGCATAACGGTTGAAATACTTTGTATCAGTAAATTTTCAGTTTTTAAAACAAGAAACGAATTTTTACTAGGCGAAATGCTTGCACCAGACTGCAAAAATAACCAACTGACCTCAGCCTCATTCAATCACACTAAGACTCTTCAACGATGTTATCGGGTAGTACTTAACTCAATTGAAGACAAAGAAAATTTAAATACCTTTTTGAATTTTATTCGTTATGAACTTCTTGCAACACTATATGATTCAGTTGAACTCTTTTCTGCTTTCTTAAAGTCAAGTCGACACTATATCTGAATGAGTATATACTGAATATCTTCCAGTGTTCTTTTTGTTGTAATCTTGCTTTCTTTAGGGGGGCGAAGCACTGCTAGAACAACAACAATACTCAAATAAGCCTTATACCTATTTATCACCCTTTCAGGTTGCCAGCGCAATATATAGCTTCTCCAAAACCAACTGTCAACCTCACCTATCCGTATCTAATCCTGTTTCACTAACAGTCGAGGCTCTGGCGACCCCAAGCTCCTCATGGAACTTAGGGGTGTGGAGGGAGGCATGGCCTGAAGTTTTAATGTGGATATAAATCGTTCCCGAGATGGTCGGGCTAGCACCTTAATGGTGCTGTGCTACCGGAGCTTACCGGATCTGTATCCGGCAAAGGACCATCACATCGATAACACTCCCCAAAGCCTTCAGGGAGTAACCTTATCTTTACAACAACAACAACAACCTCTCCCAGTTATATACCCGGTACGTTCCGGTAACAAGCACCATTAAGCTACAAGCTCGACCCATTGCTACAACAAGAACAAGCTCGACCATCTCGGGTTTGATTTGATTTTTTATTTATTTATTACGGCCAAAAAAGAGCCTAATACATTGTATAGTACAATTTACAAAATTCATAATTGTTTCTTAAAACTATTTCATTAAAAAGAAATGAGTAAATTCATTGTTTAACTAATATTACATATTTAAATTTTTACAATATAGAAATAGTTTTTTTTTAACTTAATAACGTTTTCACAGTATTTTATCCTTGCTGGTAGTTCATTATTCATTATATAGCTTACGTGTTCTAAGGTCTTTTTTGCGAACTCGGTTCTTACTTTGGGCAGTCTTAAATTTCTGCTACTCTTAGTTCCATAGTTATGGATCTCATGATTGTACTGTATCCTATCACTTAGATAATTTGGTAACATTCCCTGTGTTATGTAATGTATAAACTTCAAACAGTAATAACAGATTAATTGTTTAATACTAAGCCAATTTAACATAGGAAGCATAATATTTTTTGATGTTGTGATTTTGAATTGACACACCAGTATTCTCTATAAAGTTTTGCACAAATTCTTTTTTGCTCGCTAATAACTAATTATCTACTTAACTATCCCATCCATTTTTTATTATATTTATTGATTTTCGTTAATTTTGCTTTTCTTATTTTTATTTGTATATATATTTGTTTATCAATTGATTTTTTTTGCGGCAAACCGAGTGCTTATGCTATCTATGCATAGGCGTATGAGAAGTACATTGAACCGCAAAAGTAATGGAGTACCAAGAAAGAAGCGGAGTGCAGTGGCTAAGAGTGTGTGTCAATAGTCTGGTAAATACAAAAGACCTACGGCCTCGTATTTCGTTGCTGTCTACATACATAAATTTAGCATGTGGTATAAACGTTAATGGCTTTGCACGCCGCTAACAACGCGCCATTGTAGCGCTAGACTGCATGTCGCTGTAAATTGAGCTTGTAGAATTTTCATATCAATGAAATGCTGATTGGGCAAATTATTTATTGGGCTGAAATGGATAAGAAAATAATGGCACTTCAATTGAATTTTGATAGCGAAAATTGTTTTGCATTTTTTTGCACGAAGCTCAGTCCTAGGAAGGTCAGTTGATTCTGTAGTTTGACATACTGGACTACACCCAGCGGGTTAGGGGATCAGAATATACCCGCGATAGGTATGCCTGTCGTAAGAGGTGACTAAAATACCAGATTCAAGGGGCTGCGTAGCGCAACCTTTTCAGGTTGCCAGCGCAATATATAGCTTCTCCAAACCCAATTGTCAACCTCACTCACCTATCCGCGGCGAATCCTGTTTCATTAACAGATGAGCTCTGACGACCCCAAGCTCCTCATAAAACTTGAGGGTGGGGAGGGAGGGTTAGCCTGAAGGTATAATGTGGCCATATAAATCGTTCCCGAGATGGTCGGGCTAGCACCTTACTGGAGCGTACCGGATCTGTATCCGGCAAAGGACCATCACATCGATAACACTCCTCTAAGGCTTTGGAGAGAAACGTTATCGCCGCAAAAATAACAACATACTGGACTGCTGGGTCCGTGGTCTTGGCTAAAGCATGATAAAAACACATAAAAGGTATAACCGTTTCTGACTTCCCCAGTGGGTTAGGGGCTTAGAATATGCCCGCGGCAGGTATTCCTGTCGGTAAGACGCGACTAAACTACCACACCAAGCTCATGTATCTAGGGGGTCGGAGGGCGGTATGGCCCAGATGGTCAGGATAGTTCCTTAATGGTGCTTGTGACCGAAACGTACCGGATCTATATCCGGCAAAGGACCATCAATATCGATAACACAACTTTCCGGGAGTTTCCTTATCGCTACAACAACATTAACCGTTTCTGACATTGTTAACGTTATTCCGCAGTAAAAAAATTTTTAGGCACTTACATACATTTTTATTTTTTCCTCAACAAATTTGAATATTATATATTGAATATTTTACTTTAATAATAATAATACAAAACTTGCTTATTGTTTGATTTCCTTTGGTTTTAACTAACTTTAAGGGGTATTTACCGTTATGGTTGGTGGGATGATATCTCATTTGTTGGATTGTTCAATGCGGACCCACAGGCCATGCAATAGAAAGTAGTTGGCGAACTCCTCACTGAAATTTTGATTGCGTAAGACTAAGGTTAAGGATGTGTGGATACACGTTCTGAATGTGCTAGACGATGGTATATGTTAATATGTCCTTGGCGTATTGATTAACTTTAGGGGGATGTTTGACTACCATAGCTGAGGTAGAGTCATTGAGTGGTTGGCGGAGCTTGGATGACCGGAAGGAAGGAATAGGTCACCACATTATTTGAAAGAACTAGGTAACCCACTTACACTTTTGCAAC